>NC_079292.1:87601189-88226189 GCF_023638135.1 Falco biarmicus
TATATCTCCTCCAGCAAGCAGAGACAAGCCAGGATCTATTATGATTACTATATAAAAGAAAAGTGGTGAACACTTCTTTTTCTCCCTTGAAGCTTTGTAACTGTCTTCATAAAAAAAAAAAAAAAAAAAAAAAAAAAGAATAAGGATGCAAATATACTTTTGGATTTGCTGCCTGCCTTTAGAAAGATGTTTGTTTTCCAGCAAAATCTGCTCTACTTCAAAACCACTCTAAATAAAAGTAATAGATGAGAAATTTGTCATAAATATATTTAATGTATGTGCTTATATCACTTTGCTCCACTGGGAAACAAACAAGCACCACATCAGCACAAAAGCATATCATTTAGTACCATGCTTATTATGGACTATATAGTATATACAGCAGAACTGAACTAGAGGCGAAGTCAACAATCTGAAGCTAATAAAACAATAAATAATAATAATAAATAAAAGCTGTCAGAGAGGAGAAAGACCCATCATCTCCACCAGCACGTCCATTTTTGCAAGCACAGGACCGCTCCCTGCAATTTCTGACCTACAGAGTTTTAAATATCTCAAACAATAGCATTCCCAGCACTTCCCTTGAGAAGCTCAATTCATTTCACTGCCAAGGAGCTTTGCCCCAAGTGTCATTGTGAATTTTCTTTTGCTCGGTTGTCACTATGTTCTCAAAACAATCCCCCACTGGGTGAATCAGAAGTCAGCCAGAGGAAGAGGAATTTAGAAAACCTTGTGCAGGGAGCTCCTTGCACTTGATGTGGCAAGCTACGAAATGTGATAGTATGGATTTCTGCAGTGTCCAAATATCTTAAGAATGTCTGAAGGCAAAAAGTGTAACAAAGGTCACAATGCTTTTGGGCTAATATTTAAGCTGTTCTTCTAGAAAGTATCTACCAACCCTCTGAGGACACCCACAGAAGGACTGGAAACAACAGGAGCAAGAAGTGGCAGTCAACAGGATGCAGGGCACAGCATGCAAGCGGCACTATGGCATCAAGAGGACTGTTGCCACCTGGGACTGAGAGCCCCAGGCTGAGGCAGACAGTGGGTGTGTTTCTGGCTATCTGTGGGTTATGGCTGAATGCAAGTAACAGATTCACAGCTGGAAGTATAGGGGGACCCCTTAGCAATCATTGGCACATCTGTTTCACAGGTTATGATGTTACCATCTCAGAGTGCTGTGTCTTCCTCCTCTTTGGAGAAGCCAGAGACATCCCAGTATGGCATCTGCCAGAGTGCCTTAGAACCGTTCATAAACACTTTATGCACTTACCTAGAAGAGGAGAAAATAACACACAAAGATAAGCATGTTACAGCAGACAGAGCTCCCACCAGCAGCTACACTACCTTTACTCAGCCCCCTACCTCCCTGTCATGCTGTAGGCTGAGAAGGATCCTTCGTGCTTTCACTGCAAGGGTGGCAGCCTAGACAGCACCATCCTTTCTGGGCTCTGCACAAGGCAGTTACACTGAATATTCAGCGACTTATACTCTCCCCTGAGGCTTTTGCTCTCCATGGTTCACCGCTGATGCAAGCGGCAGCCAAAGAAGAAATGACAGGTGCCTGACATTCACCTCTTCCTTCTGCTGCTCCCTCTTCCTTCTAGTGCTTTCTACTTTGATCTGCTACCGTTCACCACTTCCTCTCCCTGTATCTACAGCTGGTTCACAGTCAGATTTCATCCCTTCCCAACACTACTCTTTTTGAGCAAATCACGTTTGGACATGACTTCTAGCTCAATTTCCTTATATGCTTTCTTTGAGTTTGGCATTCCTCTCTCAGCTGCCAGCACCCAACAACCTGTCCCTAACTGCGACTGGCAGCCTCTGTGATAAGGCCCTGTTCCTCTTTCCCAATCTTTTCCATTTAAGCAAAAGAGCCTTTTCCAAAGCTGGCTCCTCAGCTGACTAAGCCCTCGCAGCCACCAAACAGCTGACTAGAAAGGAGTCCCTGAAAACATTTTTCATTTCTCCAAATCTAATTGTCAGATACTCTGATCTGTTCCCCACTCTTTCTCTCTGGATCTAGATTTCCAGTATAGACAGAATGCAGATGGTGGGAAATTAATCCAACACTTAAAAGTTTTCTTCTAGGTAATATTATGTCTCATGCTGCCAGCCACAGAAGTGTTACAGCAACAGTTCCTCATGCCAGGAAAAAACATGGCCTAGCTCTCGTTTCTCCTCCCTGCCATCATACACGCACACACGCCGCAGGGCTGGAAATGAGTTAATCAGATGATGCTCCATAAAGTATGCCAGTTTCTGTATAAACAATATTAAATATGATAATTTCCTCCCTTCTTCTTTTTGAGCTGTTGCATTCACATTCCCTCTCAGCCACATCTACTTTGGAAGGGAAAACAACTGCAAGAAATCTTGGATAATGTAGTTATGCTAATTTACTGAAAAAAACCCCTATAAAAGTCAAAGAATACTCATGGATGTAGGAGCCCTGCAAATAATGTAGTTCATTTTCCTTTCCCACATGTCCTATTCTTTGTTGATCAGTAAAAAGTGACCTGCTGCCAAACTCTTTCTGAAAACTAGTGCCGATCGTATCTCTTATATGTATAAAAGATTTGGGAATAAGATCAGTAAGTTCACTCTCCTGTTATTTGTGAAGCTCTTATTATTCATGAAAATGTTCACAAATCCCCAAAGCCTCATGCATTTTAGCCCAGATCAAGTGTCTGAAGATTAGTTCTGGAAAGTGCATAATTCACTTTCTATTTTTTTAAAGTTTTTGCCATCCACTCATACCACACAGATCACAGCATGCTTCTTAGGCAGCAAGTGCCACAGCACAAAGCTAAGGAGTTGCAAAATGCTCTGAGAAAGCAAAGAAACAGTCAAAGCTATAGGCCTAGAAACAGCCAAAGGTCCAAGAAAAGTAGTATTATTTGGAAAAGAAAATCCAGTGACAAAACATTTGCTGAATAGGAAGCGTATTGATTTTGTAATAAACTTTAGACCACTAAGTCTGCCAGTGTAAGTCAGTGTACCTGTGTCAACAGTATTTTGAATTATGCCAGATGAAGGCCTGAACCTTCCACTGCATTTTCAGCTTCACTGAGAATCTCTGCCTACAGTGATATTCAGTGTAAATGTTGCTCGTGTTTCTCTGGATGCCAAGGCCAAGCAAAAAGCTGGATTGAAGGTCCTTAGGGCTCTGCAAACCTTGGAGGGCTTTGGGATACCCCCTCCACCCCCACCCCACCCCCCGCTGGTTACTAACAGAGCTCAGATTTTGCTTTTCAACAAGGTGTAGAAAAGAGAAGAGCCTGCTCTCATTCCCACATCTGTTCACCTACAGCACAAAGGCAATGCTATCATGCTGCTGAGATGAACCTCAGTAGGACATGATTACTAGTGATGAACGTCACGAGCCTCAACTCTGATGATAAACTAGAATTTCAGTGAGATTAATGCCCATCTTCACTGAGTTAGCAAAACCAAGCTAGCAATGTGGTCTTCCTCCCACGCTTCCAGAGCTGCTTGCTGGGCTGGAAATAAGATGAAAAGGAAAACTTGGAACTCACAAAAGCACAAATAGGCAAAATCTTCCTAAATGCTTTGTCTGATATGAGCCGGAATCTCCAAATACTGAAAAGAACAACCACACTGGAGTCACGATGGTTTGGGATTAAATCCCTTTGTCACTTCCAGTTGAGCGCTCTGCTTATGCCTAGTGGAAGACATGAAAGACTTGAGATGTTTGTGTTCCTTCTGCTGCTTATCTGTAGTCTTTTACAGGACCAGATAGCTGAGGAAACCTGGCTGCTTGAAACTGAGACCCCCAGTCCCATATGACCTTGATCCACAGCTACAGTAAGTCACAGAAGCACACAAAAGCGATCCTCCAAGCTGTCTTAACCATTTGTATAATTCAGGTCTCCTTCTGTTTGCCATAGAGAAAGAGATTTTTTCTTGGGCTTTAATAGACTTGTGCTGTAGGATCCCGTTCTGCCTAATGCCTACTGATGAAAGAAGTGTTGATGGAGAACTGCTCTTCAGGAAGCTTCAGACAGACACACAATGTCAATCACATGGGAATCATTCAGACACTATGGAGCCATTGTGACTGCATTATTGCAAGTCAGCTCTCTATTATCTTGGATAATAGGCAGGGAAGATAACAGGGATGCTCTACAGGACAAGCTAAAAATGGATAATTTGAGTAAGTGGATCATCCTAGGGACTGTGGGGCCAGCACAGTCCAGTGCCTCCATAAAAAACTATCTGAGTCCAAGGGAGTTTATTAACTAGGTTGCGGAACCAGGTGTGCTACTGCATCTAGTATCTAGTGATTGCATGCAATCGTCTGGCTGTCAGAGGTGCCCACACAGCAGGGTGATTATACAAGCCGCTGTCTTTCACTGTGTCCTTAGATCACCATTCTTGCCCTACTCCGTGAGGAAAAACCTTTCCCTGTAAGAGGTTAAATGGGGGAAATTAATTCCAGGTTATCAAGCTTGGAAGGAAGTAAATAAAAATATACAAGGCAACTGTAGGTAGCAGACTCCCCATCATTACTGCTATTACCCTCTAAGATCTTTCTATTTGTCCTCACTGTCCTGTTCAGGCAGTGTACATGTGCATCACAGATGCTCTTCTCTGGTCTTGCTACAGCAAGGGCAGGATGCAGCGGGCAGAAATTCCTTACTAGCTTTTAGGGGAAGGAAAGGTGGGAGATGAAATGCCATTTGCCTGGCGAAGTTCATAGCTATGGCACAACCTACAGCGGTTCAGTCCAGTCAGCCTCTACTGCACTGAGAAAGGAAACGGTTAAAAGAAACAAAAAGGCAAACTGCACTGTGCATGGAGTGAACGCAGCATCCCTGTCCCTTGTAAAAGCTTCCATACTCTGGCCCGAAATGACAGCAGCTGTTCAGTTTTTACTCTCCTGATTGGCAGAAATGTCTCTCCCAGCCTAGTTAATGCAGGTTCAGCAAAGAACCCAGCTGTTTCACCTCAGCCTCCTAGAGCTGAAGAAGAAACTCCATCCCACAGGGACATGCTGGGATCTGAGGACAGAGAATGTAGTCCTTATTCTAACAGCTGGTTTGGCTGTTGCAATTAGCTTTTTAGATCCTTCTGGAGGCTTACAGCAACAGCTGCAATAGCTTCCCAGATCAGTGGGTCTTGCCTGCGTATGGGGAGAATGAGCAGCAAATGATCAAAGCCAAGGGAATGCTTTTAGAAGCCTTGAAACATGGGCTGGCTCTGTTGTACTCTCTCTCCACTGATACACAGCACCAGACTATCTGCTGCACATGGTTCCCAGCCGGCTGACTTCTCACAGCCGCTCTCACACTCCACATCTATGTGCATTATCGCACACGCCATCTCCCCACTACCTCTGAGGACAGGCTCAAATGTACCAGGCTGGTTATCACCACCTCAGTACTCCACACAAAGCCTGCAAGATCACATAGCCCTTCTGTGCTAACATCCTCTTGCTTTCCCTGCAATGTGTGCACAGTGCTACAAACTCTCCCTTCGCTATCACAGCTCTTACCAGCTCACACAGTTCTGTGCACAGGAACTCAGGTGCTCTCCACTAACACTCCCTCAGTAAAAAAAAAAAAAAAAAAAAAAAAAAAAAAAAAAAAAAAAAAAAAAAACCCAAAAAAACTGTCTATGATGCCACCGTTCCTCTGCCTCTCCAGGGTGTCCTATAACAGTATTTCATTATTTTACTCACAGACATCACGGCACAGCATACAAGGCAACCGGCGAAGAAGGAACATGCTGCGGTGCTGACACACAATCCATGCACAGTTTATCTTTCGGCAAGTCTTCCCTCTTTCATATATGATATAAAATGCATATCCCTCCATCATATAGTCCTCACATAAGTGAAATTACCTCTGTGTACTGTGAAATGTCTACCTCAGTAAGAACTAAAGAATCAGGGCCAATTTTTTGTGAGATGATCCATTATCTGATTGCCTTACTCGCTTTTCTTTTGAGCTGTCATGAAAGACTAGCTGAACAGACTGAAGTGACAAGAGTTACAAAACAGGAGCCAGGAGAGTTTTTTAAAAAATACAGATCATTCCAGAATAACCTCTGTTTTTTCAGGGGAACCTATAAGCTCACTGGCTAAAGGAATTCACAGAAAGGCTACAATCCCCCGATAGTAGTCAATCTAAAATTAATTTGACAGGTCTCATATAAACCAATTCCCAAATGCCCAAAGGGCACACTATCCACAACCACAGTCAGATTTCACTCACCTCCCTGGCTGACAGTCACAGGAGAGACCAAGAAGCCAGATACCGGTCTCACCTCCTGGTGGTGAGGCTTCCAGTGTGTCCACACGGCACTGGCAAGCACTACTACAGTGAAGGTTGTCTATGTGAAGCATACTTTACTTGGAGAAGGATTCGTGTAAGCATGTCTGATAGCAGGTGTCCTTCCCAAGCACATCTGCCCAGACCATCTCTGAGGAGTCTGAGGTGCTAAGATTGAGGGAGACCAGGATCTCTGGGCCCACAGAAAGAGATGGGGTGTTATTCATAGGCTGCAATGTTCATTGTAGTTGCTGGAAAAGGATTCACAGATTCACAGTTTCCCACTCCACGCTCTCCCTTACCTCTCTCCTCCACTGACTACAGTAATGAGCTCCGGGGGGACTTCTACGCTTGCCTTTGAAGTAGCATGTTTCTCTGAACACATTTTGAATTTCTTTTCGTGTTTTGTTTGTTTTCTGGTTGCTCTGCCTGTCTCTCTGTTGAGGGGGTTGACAGCTGTTAGTGGGGCCACTACCACAACTCAGGAACACAGAATATGGAAAAACAAACAAACCAACCCTAAACCCCAAACCATGAACACCTTTGAAGGAAGAATACATATTCCCCATGGAGTGAGCTCCTCCCTCCCATCCAGGCCCTACCAAAGCCACCATGTGCAGCTGGAGGAGCTGAGAAAAACTGACAGACAGGCAGTACAATTTAGCTAAGGAAGATAGAAAGAAGTTATGCTGGACAACTTGGTCAGGCACGCTGGGACCTGAGTCATCCTTAAGCCAAGGCTGTTCCTTAGATGAGAAAAGAGACTTGAGTTTCTTATAGGACAAGTTAATTCTTTACCTGCTAATTGACTAAGGAGTAGAGGACCCAAACCCTCCTTCCTCAAGAGATCATAGAACAATGGCCCCAGGGAAAGGATGGTCAGTTGGGCACATCCCTTCCCTTCCAAACCATACTTGCAGACCTTTAAGCACAACAGGTAGTACAGAAACTAGAAGACGGACTCTACTAACAACTGGAGGTGTTGCCTCCAGACCCTAATTCAGTAAGGGAAAGAGTAAACAATTTTGATTTCTCCTTAGTTTTACCTGTACCTAAAATAGAGATGGGACATGGGTAGAGCAGAGATAGCACAGCTTTTCTTTATTTCCCCTCACCTGAAAATAAAAAAAAAAAAAAACCAACCTCTCTGCCTTTCTTTAGAAGCTTGGAGGCTCTGTGCTCCTTCTTCCTTCATTTTAATGAGGCTATGCATGTTGTTACCTTCGAGTTTTGTGTGGTTTTGTTTGTTTGCTTGCTTATTTGTTTCAGCTACAGATACAGGCAAAATACCATTGACAATGGATCCTTTAGACTCAATTCCCATCCCTTTTAGAGAGCATTATTTTTTACTACCTTCTCTGCCTTCACCAGACATCTGCATCCAACCCTGCCCTGTTCTCTTATCCCCACTCTCCTCTAATTTAACACTGAATCCCCCATCTTTTGTACCTACGCTTCCCACAGCTTCTTTTCTCCCTCCTTCCCTTCATCGTTGCAACCCAAGGAGCTGGACAGGGAGATTGAGACTCAGATCTTACTGGGGCCACTGGAGTGAAACACTAGCAGCTGTGGGGACTGAAATCACGCTGCGCAAGGTGCAGGAATGATTATAAGAACTGCAGTCTCTTGAAAGGCATTAGAGGGGAAGTGTCTGTGACAGCACCAGAGTGTGGTGTTGCTCATTGGTGAGAGAAAGGAAATAACTGCTTAGGAGAAATAGGGTGCCCTGGTCTGCCTGCCTGCTGTCTCCTTTTTTCTGACTCTTCTGCCCTTGGGACTTGCCAGAGAAGTAGAAGCAGCAAAAAAAGGATCTCCAGGGTGCGCAGAGCTCCACAGAGCTGGGAGCCAGCACTGAAACCCAGTGGAAGGGAGAAGGGGCAGCTGCTCCAGCCCTTGCTGCCACTGTTCTCTTATCCAGAAAAGGAGAGGGCAGAGGAAGAGAATCCATAAAGCTGCTGCTCCCAGTCACACACCTCACCAAGGTGAACCTTACCGTTAAAAACTGCTGCTTTACAAAATGTCTTTTATAATAACTTATCAGTAGAGTGATGTCTACCCAAGCATTTTCAATCAGGGGTGTGGCTGGATGATTCATTCTCTTAAAAATGGGAAAACAAACAAACCTCTTTCTGATTTCCAGAAGTGCTTGAAAGCACAAAAAGCAAGGTTTTACTCGGATCTCCAGCCACAAAGAGTGTCAGAATATACTGATATATTCTGAGCCTTATTTTCAAAGGATAATATTAAGCACCAGACTTCCCAAATGACATGCAGGCAGACCAGAGGAGCAGTATAAAAATACACATGTGCAAAAGCAGATCCCTGAAGCCAGGCAGCACAACGATAAAATAAGAGGTTTTCTAGTGTGCTGAGCACCCACCACCTTTCACTGAAATCACTGGGTAAAGCAGTAAGGATCTACCCTCATTATAAATAGTAGTAAAATCATTTGAGTAGTGATTTGATAGCAAAGGAGGTCATCAAGGTGATAATTAATTGCCTTTTACTGCAAAACCCATGAGCTGTGACGCTTTCTGCCTGCATCCCAGAAGCAGGTGTGAATATCCTACCTTCTACAGAGTGCCATTGAACCTCCTTTTAACTGCTCTGAAAACAGGGTGCCTGAGAAGCTGGAAGAATTTTGATAACAGGTCAGACGCACAGGTCGGCATTGCCTGCTGGCCTGTCACTGAGGAAGAAAGCCCAACCATCCCTGTCCATTATATGGAGAGAAAAGTCTGTGCTATTCCTCTTGGGGTCATAAAATCAAAACTCCCTGGTGTTCCTTGAAAATCTGTAGTCCTCTTGCAGAATGGTGTGAGTTATCATTTGATATTTATCTTGTAGTAGTTCCTAGAGGTCTCAAATCAAGATAGGGACCCTGCTGTGCTAGCTGCTCTACAAACATAAAGCTAGACTCGGTGCTTGTCCCTCAGAGCATAATTTTTGTCTTGACAGGCTATATATTTTTGCTCACAGGACTATTTCTTACTGGCCTAGAACATCTAATCATCAGGGGACTTAACTGGAAGCAGATTTAGGATCAAATATTAAGTAGGTACACAGTTTTAAATGGTGAGCTTTAGGAATCTCAAAGCTATTTGTCAGACTAAACAAATACTAACCTTTTCACCTCAGAAGCACTCCCCAACAAAAAAAAAAATCCATAGCTCAGAATATTTGGGGCAATTTACACCTCTGATAATGTAAGAAAGATGGTTGTGGATATCTCTTTGTAAAGGCGGCATGGTTTTAGCAGTCTGTTCTGTGCTGTTGAAACTTCCTGACCCTTGATGCCATGGAGGTGCTAGGTACAGTACCAAAACAAAGGCAGGACTGCCCGTGCTGGAAAGCTTAAGCACCAGCTGCACCTGAACGGTGCTGAATCTAAAATACACACATATTCTAAAAAGGTGGTACATTTAAAAGGTTTCACTGGTTACGTAGGCTTATCAGAAAGCCAGGCAGGCAGCACCGGAAATCCCACAAGCTAACCTGTTCTCTTGAGACTTTCAGCCCAATTTTGCAAAATCGAGAGGTTTGGATTAGATTTGAATAATTAATCCAAATTTGTCGGTGCTTCATAGATGAATCAAACCTCCAACCCTTTTAAGGTTCGCCCTCAGTGCTAATAACCCTCTTTACTAAGCATTAGCATAAAGTAGAACAGTTTAATGATATAAGAAAATGCAAAAATTAGATTTATGCTGTCAAAACTTTTGTAACTGAAAATATTGTGGATTTTAATCAGTTGGATTCTTTCCAAAATGAAATGTGAAGATTTAAATAAATCTCAAGTAGGTTAAAAAAGTCCTGCGTGATTCCCACTAATATATTACCAAGGGTCTCTCTACAGAAGAAAGATTACAGTGTCACATGGGTGGGGACATAGCTGACTTCCTAAAATAAACAAACTCTCTCCTTTACATGCTGCAGAACTAGTCAATTTGGCTTAAGTTAAGTAAAAATGTCTGGACACTGCAGGCAAGGAAGAGCTGACGGCTAGTAAAATCAGCAAGAAGAGATCAGTGCTGCACTCATCTGGGGGTACCTGGCTGTGCAATGTGCATGCTGCTTTATGGTCCTAGTAGCCTAACACTGGCAGTAAAGAAGAGGAACCAGTGAGCCACCCCAATGGGGTGCAAAAGCGGTGCAAACACAAAAGACAAGAACAACCATCTTGAGGTGACTGGAGCTAGTCATGGCGCTGTGGCTCTGCTGGTCAGAATGGGTTGCAGATTTGTCAACTGGAGAATGGAACAGGCACAGAGGCAGAGACAGTCTGGGCTGAAGTAGCTTTGTGAGAGGGAACAGAAGTGCCATGGAAACAGATTCATGAAAAAGAAAGATATGCTGCAATGGGCAAGGAAGGCTTGGAAGAGAGGATCACTTTGCACAAGGGTAGACTGATCACAAGGCAAGAGGTAAGCCAGATACAAACTGCTCAGGTCCCATGAACATCAAAGTGACTGATAGGTGTCATATAATTCTCAATAATTTGGTGGATATTGAATGTTAGTGCTATAACATTTCTCAGGAGGTTCATAAGGTTCAAAGATATGTTAATATTTGCCCCTTGGCTGTGATTCCCAATCCCAGAACAATCTAAAAGACAGTGTGAATATTCTGCAGGTACGGACACCCTAAGCATTTCATTTAAATCTGTTTTAAAAAAGATATGGCTCCCCAGTGAAGTGAACAAAATATCAGACAGACATTTAATAATAACATGAACGTCACCACTGCAACCCTTACTTGAGCTACTGTAGCATACACACGCAAAGCTGAACAGGCGCAGTGGAAGCAGTCAAGCCTTCAACATTCGCCTACAGAATTGCCATCCCCAAACAGTCAAAAATAATGAGCTAAGCTTAAAAAAATAATCCCAAGACTGGTTTAAAGACCGTGAGATTTGAAAACATACATGGTGGCTTTCTAATTTGAAATTTAGGTTTTGAGCCTTTATGAGTCATGCTTTCATTTTTCACAACTACAAAAAGAAAAAGAGTATTTTCCATTCAAACATAAGAAACCTGTGATTATACCATAATCACAGGACTTCTAAGGCGGGACTTTGAAAAATATCAGTTATTGTGAAAATTGGAAATTTATGAAATGCAGCAAAAGTGTATTTAATACATTGTATAAATAACACTTCTAAGGGTGCTGCTTTCTGGTATTGGATGAACTGTGCAATGCATAATATTCTTAGCAGTTGCACTGGTTTGTAAACTGCAGAGAAAAAGACAAGGACTTATGTTTCTCTTTGGACTTATCAGAAAGTGTCATATGACCTTTGGATGAAACAATCAAGGTCATCTACTCGGCTCCTTAAACCGCATTCCCTAATTTAGTTTTTGTACCTTGCATATGACCTCTTCAAATGAGTCAGAAGGAGCCTTTTTCTCCAGCGTAGCTGAAACATAGCCCCTGTGCCTTTCCTGAGCTAGTGAGAGTCAACTTCCAGGTAACTATTAAATAGTTGATTTGCAATGTTCACCTGAGTCACATAGCACAGCTTCTGTCTCCTAACTGGTGAACTAAAATACATGAAATACCACTTCTTTTGAAATCTGTTTCCTTGTGCGAGTAAATATTTTTACATTAATCAAAACTTGACAGTAGCATGCAAATACTTAACTTTAATCACCTGAATGCTCAGCAGCAGTTAAAGAACATGGGAAGTGATGTGAAACCTTGACTTCTACTCAGGAGAATTTTAGTTGCTTGCTTACAACTCTGTCATCTCAGGATGTGAACTCTACACAACACTGCAAGCTTTTGTCCACACAAACCTATCACCCCATTTTACGGATGGAGAACTGAGGCAGGGAAAAATAAGCACACATGTGAATTGCTGTTAAAAAACACCTGTGTGCATCAGGGATTTGAACATAGACCTCACAAAATTAAGCTGCTGCCCAGAATACCAGACTAGCTTTCCATGCTATCAACTGTGAGCAGTTTTTTTTATCTCTGCTTGAAAGGGTCTTGTATTTCCTTCAGATTGCTAAATACCAGAGGACTGGTTTTAAAAAGCAAGACTACTGTAGTGGAATATAGAGCATGGTCCCCAGGAGAATTCAGAACTTTGAAGACATGTTTGGTATTTGTACTTAAAGGGCTTGACAGCATCCTCTTAAACAAAAGCTGCAACTGCAGCTTCTGTTTCATGCTGTTTTTTCTCCTGTAGGAACTTGACACGAATGAAGGTGACTTGAGAGTTTACCTTGTAAGGCTTCTAAAACAAAGCCATAAAGGGCCTTGCTCACCCTTCCTGAAACAGTCCCAAACAAGTTCCAGCAAAGAGCCATTCAGTATCAACGAATATAGTAATTCTAGTACCCCAGGACCTAGCTGTTACTATGGGGAAGCTGAAAAAAAACCCTAGTTTTGCACACAAGAGGCACAGCTTTTACACTTCGTCAAGCTCATTTCTATTTACCTGGGCAATATATCCAGTTTCTCATTCACAAGGACACAGGCACATCTGGAGGGATGGGATTAGGATATTGAACCATCAGCTGTGAAACCACAGGCCCTTTCCAACTAAGCAAGTATTTGATGAGTGAGTATTTGGTTTGTTATTTCTTATTTATTTAATAGCTGGAGTAGATTCTTGCCTGCTCTGTGGTGTCAGCCACTAGTAGGTACCATCATTTATTCATGTATGTCTACAGTTCTGATGATTGGCATGGCCCAGGGACTACAGAGACAGACTTTTCTCTAGCCTGATGAACACATGCAGCTCTTTTAATAAAACGTAGAACACCTCAAAGAGCAGGCTTGATCAAATTCAGAAGACCTTTTCTGTATCTCTGGAGCTCCTAGGTGAGTAGAATCCAACAAACTACCTTGTGCCATGAAACAAAGAAAATCATCATCATCATCTCCAGCATAATGGTAAAAGATTTAGATGACAACCTCAATATAGGAAGCACACATAAGCAACTGTCTGTCTTCCTGACAGCAGAAAAGTATTCCTGTGGCCACCTTGCCTCCCCTCAATAACTGTTCCATCTGGAGATGGCTTGCAATTATTTTTATGGCTGATACTTCAGTGCTTTAGGATCTGAAACTTGAGGCTGAGAATCAACAGTTCACTAGAGCCATACTGGAACTGAACCACACGAGGACACAGTCTATTGTTTCGGATCCTCAGTAAGCTCAGCTTTTCTCATTAGCCAAGACATGAATAGTCATCACTCATTTCCTCAAACACTGAACACTGTTGTAATTGTGATGAGCCAAAACAGTGTGCATGGGAAGCTTCTGGAGAGAAACATATATTGGACTAATAACATAATCTAATCTGTCTTGTCTGCATAAAAAGAAAACAAATGATTCCCAGGACTTTGACCTTTAACACGGAAGGAACAAAAATAATGCAAGAATAAAGCCATGTACCACAAAGGAAAGCAAGAACAAGGAGCGCATTTCTAATACTGCAGTGAACTGCAAGTAAAAGGTGTCTCTGAAACACCTCACAGCACAGCAAACTTCAAAATTTTGAAGACAAGACTGACAGCAAGCAAAGTGGAATAAATGGACAAGTGCAACAGTTTCATGTCTGTCTCTCAGGGTTGGTCTGGGGTGCAAGGAAGAAAGCGAATCACACAGGCACATAATACAGTTGTATTATGGTTACAGCACTGCCCAACGTGTATTCTGGGACTGTAGCAAAACTCACCACCTTTGAAGCTCTGTTAATGTTGGTGTTGAAGAAGTAGTCAGCAGAGGGAGTGAAACTGCAGAAACACCTTCCTCGGTAATTACATTGACTAGAGCAATGGGTGTCACAGTAAATAGTAAAACACCACAGAAAGGTGTTGGCACAGTCTAACAAGGGTGGGGAGGAACCCTTTTTTGGAGGAAAAAGGAAACCAGCAAAACTCTACTGCTAAATTGGAATTAAAAGCAAACTGAGAAATGCAAACAACCTAACCTGCTAGTGTCTCTTTAAAGAGCAAATGGCTCTTTTTTTTTTTTTTTTTTTTTTTATTAAATAACTATTTCAATCCACATCTAATTCCCATTTGTATAATGACATGATTTGGTCCTTGTTCCTTCAGCCCACTTTTGGGAGGTTTGCACACTGAGTATCTGCAGGTTTGATTCTGTCCTGTGCTGAGCAAACCACACGAGGCCCTGGGCACGCACGGGCATCAGTCCTAGGGTACTGAGCACCCAGCAGCATGATGATCTTCCCAAGGGCAAAGAGTAAACTTAATGGGGATGACTGGATAAGTTATTCGTGCTTTCCCCATCAAACTTTCAAAAAGTAATTTCCTCCTTAAGTCCAGGTGCTATGTCCACATATATGAGATTAGAGGGGTGGCCGGTACGCTGGCTGCAGGTACTTACAGCACGTTAACATTTAATTAGGAATGTTTGCTTTAATCATTTAAAGGATATTAAATGTAAATAGTGTAAGCGAATGGAGTTGGCTTTGTGTCTGAAACTGGTCACAGAGCTTTACAATACAGGCGCAGGAAGCAGCAGCAAGCAAGATGACGACTGTTCCCAAGGACAGACTAAGCCCCAGAGGCACGTTATGGCTGCAGTCCTGCAGGCTGGTGGGATGGAATAAGATGAAATTTAGGAAAGGAAGATGACAGACAACTCTTACACAACCGACAAGGCGATGGGATACGCACTTCAATAGTAAGGACAGCAGTGTCCTGCCAGCCCACAGTCCTGCTGCGGTGCGAAGTGGTGGGCTTCAGCAAGGTCTATCCTAAAGAAGGTCTGCTCTGCTGGAGCCACCTGAGCAAGCGTGGGTTTCCTCTCTGCTTGGGTGGAAATCCTTCAGCGCTGCACGTGAGTAGCATACTGCCTATCAAATGTGCGGTCAGTCATTTGAGAAGATAGCTTATTTTGGGGAGTGGGAAAAGAGCCCTCACAGATAGGTTGCAAACCTCCTGCTATTATAATTTCCTAGCATATTGCCAGTCCACTATCTGGCCATACAACACAGGTTGTGATGGTTTTCTAGGCATGCGTTCAGACACCACAGTGATAATGGCAGCAGAAGATACATACAATAAAATGCAGTGTGAATTCACTGCAACATGGAACATTTGATCTTTCAACTGGTCACATACCAGCTGCTTTTAAAACTGCAGGTTTTAGAACATCAGTCATATTCTTAGTGTGACAATTGTTGTCTGATCTACCTCAGTTAATATTTGGGTGAAATGATGAGCATGCACAATTACTCCCAGAAGTCCCAAAGACTTCTAAAGACTCTGGCAACACCTCTGATGCTAGCTGCATATGGAAGAACCATGAAGGGGGTGGTGATCCGTGCCACTGAGGCATTCAAGACTTGGCATGTGGTTTCCTCTGCAGAGTCTGTACTTCATTCAGACATCCTTTTATTCACAGCTGTGCCCTAGAAAGCTAGTTTAAGACCTTACACGTTTGGATCAGCCAAATGAAACACTGCTGCCCCAGGGATGAGGACTGGACCAGTGGGAAAAAGTGTCTCTTTTCACAAACATGAGAGGAGAAAGGAGAGGGTTAGGCTGGGAGGCCAAGTGGTTGCCCAGCTTGCTGCCTCTATTTCTTGCACATCACCATCACCTGCCCTACATTCCAACCTTCCCTCAGCTGGCAGGTGAGTCACAGCAGCCCTCCTATCCCGGTGGCCTAGTGCCTCCAGCAACTGCTTGCTTTGCCCAGGCCTGGAACCAGCTCTTACCTCCCTGCTGATTTTTCACATGCCTCCTCCTTCCTGGTCTGCATTATAAACCACACAAGCACAGGCTGATGGTAGAAACGCACAGAGCATCCCCATAATGAAAGTGACCCATGCAACACTGCAAGAAGGAAGACAGATTAAATAATGAAGAAATGGGAGAGCAAAGATATGTTAACAGGGAGGCTGTCGGAAATAGGTGAGCGCTGTATGGATAGCAGCATAGAGAGAGAACAGGGCACCCTCACACTTAATGAATATTTATTGCAAACTGCCGCCTATTATCTTTCAAAGAATTTTTATACAGTTCCCATGTCTTTCATCTGTTTCATGTTATGGTTTATCTAACTGTGGAAATTGCACGCGTCAGGTAAACGTTGATTTACATGCAAATTGCCTTCGCTAAACTCGCCTTTAAGTAAAATAAGATTCGGAAATAATTTTTTCTCATTAATTTGCAGTTTCAAAGAAACCCAAAAAACACAACAAATGCAAATAATCTAATTCATTTGTAAATATAAAACAATTTGTTGGGATTTAACTTTGCCATATTTTTTCTTCCTTCCATGTGCTTTAAATAAATTGCAGTGTTTACCAAAGACAAACACAAGAGAGATGCTGGTTTGTTCCAATTCAATACCTTCCCGTTCCTTTTCTTTTAAAGGGCTACTATCAAGATAAAAATCTCTGCAAGATTCACTCCTGGGGTAACTGCTGAATGATATAGATTTATATCACACATTCAATTTGCCCCATAAATTTAAACCTAAATGTTACTTCCCTGGATGACACTTTAAATTATTAGAAGTGAATTTTAAAAACCTTAGGCCTAAATTTGCATAAATGGCTAGTGATTTAGAGACTCAGTTTTTCAAGCCTCTTCCTAAAGGTGCTTTCATCTACAACTCAGGAGCATCTCAAGTATATTTTCCACAACACCATGACTGTCTGTATTTTGCACTTTATTGGCTTGAACAATAATGAGATATTTGATAATATCTAATTCTTTAAAAAGTTATCCCTGGTTTAGCGTGTGATGTTGGTTAAAGAACAGCCCTATTATGTCTGTATTTCACCATATATTAACTAGAGATAATACAAAAGGATATATCTACTTGCTCTGTTTTTGTGGGCCAGTGGTTTAATATTTGCAAAGTTGTAAAATGTACCATTTCTTTCTTATTAGGTGCTCTTTGGTTTTTAGCATCAATACGCTGCTCTTTTATTTTCGTTTTTGGACTAATGGTTTAACAATATCTTCATGCCTACTAGAATGACTGAGGATGACTAATGTGTCAGATTCAAGTCTTCCATAAGTAAGATGTACGTAGAAGGTAACCAAAAGAAAACACGATTTTAGAGCTGCATATTGGGCTAAGATTCCCAAAAGATGGGATCAGTTTCCAGTTCTCCAAACAGGTCTTTGAGCAACTGTGAGCAAGTCAGTCTTCCCACAAACAGGGATGAAAACAATTTCTTCTTGCTATCCTTTTTCTTGCCTAGATATTTGCTTACAAGTGCTTTGGGTTGCTTACAGTCCTCCTCGAGTCTCTTCTTATCTGTATGATGACATCCCATTAACTCTGTCCCACTGATACTGGTAACAAACAATTAGAAAAAATGTTTCTACTTTAAACCACAAAATACTCCTTTCCAGATTTAAGCTGATCAGGCTCTTTATGAGACATAATATGACTTGGAAGCTGCTCAACCGTTTCACCTTTATAATACACACGTTTAAATATGTTTCATTACTTGAAGAAATTTCTCCCCATTTTAATGGGCAATTTGTTGCATTTATTGTTCAATCCTCTAATGCAATCCCTGCTGGCATCACCAAAAGTCATTCCTAACTTACATGTGAACTGCATAAAATGTCTTGATGTAATCTTATTTTACTGCAGACAGGTGTCCTCATTATTAAAACTATTACTACCACACTTGACACTATATTCACTGACAGTTTCTCAGCAGAGAGGCCAAGAGCTAAATAGACCATAAAGAACAAAACCTCCTTTCAACCCAAAAGGTGATTCCTTTGTGCCAGTCTTCAGGGGTACGGAAGGAGCATCTCTCCTGTAAACAGGCAGAAAAATTTCATCACCAGCACTGTCCATCCAGAAACAACAGTAAAATTCCGTGCCCAAGACAGTCAGAGATGAAGCAACTAATCCATAGCCCTTGAAAGAAGAAGCAAAACTGGAAGCAGCTAGGGCTGCCTGGGGCCCTGAGCCCTTTTTATCTTGCAGGGCTGCTGCAAGGAGCCAGGAGAGGGAGCCCGTTAATTAGCAAAGCCCTTGGTGAGGCCCACAGCAAGCTGGCAGTGGGTGGCAATTTACAATACAACAGCAAGGAAGTAAACAAGGCAAAGCTATCTCTGCCTGCCTCCCTGGCAAGAAAGCAGTGGGGAGGGAATCAGTGTTTGCCACTGTAATATTTGCATGTAACAAAAAGAAACATTTACAATTAACGGAGAGAGAACTCCGTATGCAGGCTGTTGAACGGAGACCAAAAAAGCGTTGGTCTTTTGGAACTCCAGTTAAGGAAGCCTGAGTTGTCTGGGCCTGCTACACAACTTCTCCCCGAGTCCGGGCTCCTTTGAGCACCCTGCCACCCAAGAGAAGGGATAAAACAAGGAAGAAAAAAAAAATGCCCTTGTCAGATTGCAAAGCGAACATTACCAGGCACTGAGTAGAGCACAGATGAAGAATGATTTCGAAAAAGATAATTGAACATGTTGTAATTTGCTCTCTTCTGTGTTTCAATTTTTATCTGCTTGTAGCTCATTTTCCCAGTCATGCAAGCAAGTGCGAAAGGGAGGGAGAATGCACATGGATGCGTGCGTGCAGAGTTAGCGTGCATGCATGCAAATAAATTTTTAACAATAATAAACACAGAAGCCTGGGTTTCTGTGTGAGGGATCTTCAGCCAGCGGCAGAGCTCAGGTTAGGGAAAGATGCATTATGAGACAGCAGTTCCCGCTGCTGGAGTGAGTGCTCTGCCATGAAGCTGCACTGATAAAGCTCTTGGCTCCACTGGCCTCCTCTGTGCAGTCCATCGGAGATGGTGACTACGGCCGGGTTCCTGGGAAATCCCAGGCCAAGCAAAAGGAGTTTCTGGGCTCCAATGCAATCAAAGGCCTAGGTCTCACAGCTGAGACTCCGTGAAACAGGAGCCTTTTTGAAGTGTTAACACTGCTCTTACGCTAATGAATATTTATGCTGCTGACACTTTAAAGGCAAGAGAAAGAACAAACCCATGTTCGCAGCCCTTTAACCAACGGGACTGTGTTACGCAAATCAATCAAGGTGAAGTCAGCAATCAGTCACTCATTTACCTCTGCTGTCCGTGTTTGCTGCCAGCCTAATACTGAGTTATTCACAGCTGTCTTACATAGCGGGATTAAGATGGAGCATGGCATATTGGGGCCCCAAGTCACACAGGATCATGCCCTACTCCGAGTCACATCCCTTTGACAAATTTGGCTCCCTGGTTCCCAGGAAACAGCCACAGCAGATCTATGCTTTGAAAGGGGTAAACGGCTCTTTTCATTTACAAGAGTTTTCACACATGTAGCTAGCCTTCCGTGTTAAGTGCCCATAGCTTTGACCTTCTCATGTCCACTGGTTCACATGTGTACACCACAGAGAGAGAGAGAAAGAGTTCATGTGCTCTATACTCTGCGCTTCACCTCCTCTTTTCCAGTGTTTAGGGTAATAGCATTATGGCCCATGACAACTAATCAATTCCCATTACAGACTCCAGAAGATTATTGTACCTGGAGAGAAGTGGGAAGATCAGTAAAGGCACGTTCTTGCAAATACCCACTGGACTTACTGAGCCTGGCTGCACTTGGGATCACATCAGGTTTCACTTAACCACAGGCCAGAGCACTTGTGATTTGCATGAGTAATTAGAACTGATAATAGAATGACTTGCTTAATTAAGTTTATCTCAAAAGGTGCCCCTTGAAGACTCATGAATCTGAAAATCCAGAGGCAATTTCTCTTCAAAATCTTTGTTGGAATGGAATGCTTTCAGCTTGGATCACTGGATGCATGTGTTTGTGCATGTGTCTCTGCCGCCCAAATTAATCAAAGCAATGGAGGGGATGCACAAAGGTCTTCGGCCCGATGACAGACCAGGATTCCACAGCAAACTCAAAAGGGACTCTCGTAATCCTGAATGAAGAAGTGTTGGCAACAGGAGTGTAATGGCTTTTCTGCCAAAAGCAAATGAGCATCTCTGTCTGGCAAGTTACGGCTCTGCTGAGCTTTGCTATATTTTGTATCTTTCACTTTTGCACAATTTTGGTTGAGTCCAACTCCAGTAGTCTGACGTGCTGACAGACCAATTCCCAGTATTTTGCCTACGCAACAGATTTAGATGATACTTAATGATAGGGAACTCTGGTACCCCAATATGCTGGTAAATCTACATGTCCGTGACCAGCAGAGGTATGTGTACTATGGGGGAGTTTTGGGGAAATCCCAGTATAGACAAGAATACTAGTTTTTCTACAGTAGGTTAGAGACCTGGAGACATTTCGTGCTGAGAGCTTTTGGTTTTTTGAGTTTGTTTTCCCCATACTGGAGGCAACATCAAGATTTGATTTCATTCTAAGTCGGAACAAAGGCAAACAACTTTGACATTTCCTGTGAAATAAAATTTTAACACACGTGCAAACATTTGGTTTAGAGCATTGGAAACATTGCATTTAGATGAAATCAAGGCATTTTTAGAGTTTTTTGATTCCGAAATGATAAAACAACATTGTGAATGAACATTGCAACAGCAAAAGGCACTTTCCAATGCAAAAATTTTGTCAGGAAAGTCAATCGCCTTTGCAAGCACCAGATGAAAGCACTTGCTGAAAGGGGAGATGGAACCAATTGCTGGGGCTTGTGTACTGTTTTATTGGATGGTGGGTGGAGGATCTAGCGACAGCGTGCAGTCTCATAAACCAGGGAGCACCGTGGCGTGTTCTTACAGGTGCAGGAGAGCTTTATGGTCACTCCCTGCTGTGATCTGAAAAGGCTATAGATGTGTACACAGCATGCTTTATCAAGGGTAATGACGGGGTGAGGGACGTGCACATTTTACTCCTCTGTCAGCACCCAAAGGTGCCTTCTGCACATACAGGAGGTGAGGCTGGGGGGAGAGCTAAAGTGCTGGCAGCAGAGCAGGGAATCATGTGTCCCTTTTGAGTGAGGTGAGGTGCAGAGCCCAGACTGATCAACGCTGCCAGGTCTGTGCTGCCTCTGCACGACCCAGCGAGGCACCGACCCGCCATCCTTCTCAGGTGAGGCTTGGCTGCTGCAAGAAAGGTCAGGACCAAGCAGTCCACTGCCTTGCTCAGAAAGGCTATTTAATGAGAGCCTGGGGCTTTTTTCTTCTGTAAGAGTCCTGGGGCTAGGGATGTGCCAAGGCCACAGAATGGCCAGGCAGCAGTTAAATATGGAGAGGCATCTGGAGAGGGGGAGGGTCATTCGTAGATGAATTAAAATGAAGTGCCAAGAGAAAAAAAGGATGATGAAAAGGGAAAAAGTCAACCAGATCAATCAAGGAAACAGGCATCTGGAAGAAGCAGTTATTGATCCAGCTGTTAAAGAAACCTTCTGAACCAGATTACCCGGCAGCCACAGACTCCTCTCTCCCCGAGATACTTGCTGTGGTTAATCGGGAAAAGAGGCAAAGTGAGACAAAGCAATGAAGCCCAGGTTTTCCAGGCTGAGATTTTGTTCGCTTAGAAATCCTCAAGAGGATGAAACAGTTGGACCTCAAATGATATAGTCAGAGCAGAACGGAAGATACAAGATTTAAGGATTAATTATGTATCTGTGGAAATCTTACAAAAAAAGGAAGCAAGCCTTCTCTGCCTTCACACCTTCACTCATCTCCAGATTTTTGGGGAGTGGGAATTAGCAAGAGAAAGTTTTTATGCTTTCTTGGTACCATACTGTGATCAGTATTAGAAAGCTGTCAGGGGATGATAAATTGGATTTTTTCCTCTATTCAGCCTAATATAGTTGCTTCTGCACCACTGTTTTTTGTTGTGGGTTTTGGTTTTTTGTTTTGTTGTGGTTTTTTTGCTTTTTTTTCTTGCTTCTGGGAGCTCCAGACTCTCTTGAGTGCTCAAGTGTCATCTCCTTTTCTATTCCAGATTTATTCCATTTGGGCACAGCGAGAAGAAGCACCTGGTGTCAAGGAAGCAGTATGTAGCGATTTGGATTTCTCATTGTTCTTTAAATGTCAAGCCTTGCACTTCTGACGTTCTTTGGAAAATCTAATTTGTGCATCCTGAGTCACTGTTAATTCTTTATACGATAAAGTACAGCCAAACCAAAGCTCCTGATTTCTAATATATGCTCAGCTTTGTCACCAGGGCCATCTTTATAGGAAAGGGCAATAAGAGGAATTAATCAAAAAACACCTTTACTCCAGTAAATGTAGAGCATCTAAGAGCAACAGGATTGTGATGCTGCAAAAACAACACATACATTTGAAGAGACTGATAATAGTATCCTGCAACTGAGCACCCATCAGAACTTTAGATTAAGAAACTCCACATTATTCCCTGCTAAAGCACATAATAAGGCCAAAAGCAAGGGATGGTGACTTTGTTTAATCAAAGTTCTCCATAAATGGCACCACAAACCCCAAAATGAACTCAAACCTTGATCTTGCTTCCAGTTCAAAGACATGCTGTTTAAATGCCTTTCTGTGTCTGTCACTGTCGTGCTGTCACGGTATTTATTGATCCTGGTCAAGCTCACAGGAAGAAGTACCAGGATAATTTCTAAAAGAGTGGGGGACAGAAGCAGCATATATATAGTATAACCTCCTAAGCAAGTCAGCTTTGAAAAACCTAAATACACAGATTCAAGTGGTCAGAGTTCAGATTCAAAGCATACCCATTTTGGTGTTCCTAACCTAAGCTCTGAAGATTCTGGGAAGAAAAGTTTCAGGCCTTATGCAACTTCTGGAAAGTTAGGAATACTGGTTTGAAATGGCAATGAATCAAAATATGTATTTTCCACTTCTCTACTGCTTCCCATTTACACACAGTGGTCCCCTTCTGCCCCTCTGTTTTCTATTTTAGCTCAGGAGCTGCTTGTTCTTCAGATCACTGTTAGGTGTTACAAGAAGGAAAAGGGTAAATAACATACGAATTTTGCCTGACTGAAGGAAACAAAAAATACAAAAAAACAGCAGAAGCAAGATTGAAAAGATTACCAAAGTTAATTGGCATACTGGCCTGCAAGACTCTTACAGACTCTTCTGTTCTGGTTATGAATTATTTCCCCATGTGCAGAGCTTATCACAATCCTCAAAATCACCTTTCCTCCAGTGATCTGAAAGGTATATGCCATCATCCCTTCTGTGTGCAGCGCACAAGCACAGATGGAGCATTAGGCAGAACTGCTGTGAAAATATTCAGAATTGCCTCAAATCTATCTACACCTCCTTTTCTCTCTTCCTTCCCCACACCCAAGCCCACCTGTTCCTGCAGTACCTTCAGTTTTATACGCTAATCAAGCAGCTTTGGGAGCCTCGACATCTGCACCTTCTTATTCGCTCCTAAGCCCATTAGCCCACAATCTGTAGGTATTAATACACAGTCCATGTGTCTAGCTTGAAACTGCAGATGAGGATGATGAAATGTAAGGTGCATTTGAACTACAGCTTTCAAGAGATGACAGCAATTCTCCAACTGCATCATACATTTGCAGTGCTTCCCATTTATCATATGCATGTTCCCTTGAACATGCGAAGGCCTGGGTACATGAGAAAGCAATGCAAGAACCAACATCAAAACACAGAGATGCCACTGTGTGAAGCAATCTTATGGATGCCCCAGTTTTGCATAATGTATCTTGAAGTTATCCCAAAAAACATTCGTGTTACAGTGAGCAGCACTGAAGAATGTTTCATGGAGCTTTTTCATGTGGACCAATACATCCCTGCAGCCTTTGGAAAAAAAAAATAAAATAAAATACCTGGTAACAAGTGTTTTGGAGTATGCTTATTTAATTCTCCATCCTCTGCTGGCACATGTACCTACACTGCAAATGACAGGGGATGCTGTCAGCCAGGCATGATGCGAGGTGGCAGAGTTCAGTATGGGATGAAGAACTGTAACAGAAGCAGGAGATGGATCTGCAGATCCAGGCAAGGCTCATCCTGACTATTAAACGGTGGTATGCTCAGGTCAAGAACAGCATGCATTTGTAAGGCTTCTGGATGCATGTGTTCAAAGGAAGGAAGTGGACAAAACCTGGAATTGTAGGAAGCGATACAGGACAAAGTCAGCAGAGCTGGGCTTGGAGAGCCCAGAGCTGGAAGAACAAGAGTGCAGCAAGGCATGAGTTTTTTCAACACTACAAAACATCTGACTATGGAAAGCCTGTCTTTTCCTTATTGATGTAAACCTTGAACTACTTACTACACCTAAAATAAACATATAGGAAAACAGAGAACAAATAAAATAAATTTTTCAGTAAACCCATCGTGTACTGTCATTTTAGAGCAAGTAAGCGCTCTGAACACTACCCCTTAATGCTCTTTAAACAGCGGTTTAGGGAAAATACGATTAATATGCTTATGAAAATAAACACGTCCTGCTGGTATAAATCTCCACTAACACTGTCAAGGTCAATAGACTTAACTTTATTTATACCAATGAAACACTGAGGAATGTGGCCCATGATCTCCACCAGAAAGGGCTGCACTTACATTCTTTAGAGAACTGAAAATGGAAAACAGTAGCTAAGAAACAGCAAGGACTAGAAAAGAAGGAAGAACTGGAGGCTAGAGGAAAGAGGGCTGGGAGTGGAAGCTGTGTTCTGGGAAAGATGACCAGCAGAAATGGAACCCACAGAGTGAGGGAAAACAGGCCAGCAAGGAATGGAGGAGACACCAAGTACCAGGGTAAGTTGGACAGTAATGCAATAAGGGTTATTATGGGCTGAGACAGCCTGCAAAGATGGGCTACCACTACAGCAGTTAATACAGGCTTGGACTGAGATATCAGAGACAGAGAGAGAGAACACAGCTCTTCAGTGAAGATAAGGTCAAGTAAGTGACCATCGCAGCAAATGAAGGACTCCTTTGAAAACTGAAGGTCAAATAAGGACATGAGGCAAAGAAGCTGAGTGACAGAGGGGAAGGATGAAGCTGGCAAAGATGAGAGGAAGCCTTGAAAGCACTGAGATCCAATAATGACGACGAGGCAGCATGATGCTGTCTTGGACATTCAGAAGAGAGGACACAAGCTTCACAGTAACAGAGAAATACACAGCAGAAAAAGAAAACAAATAATCTCTGCCTCCTTTGGGGTCTCCTGTTGCATCATTTCCATTTTAAATGACATAAAAATACTTCTAATAACCAGAGAAACACTTAAAAATTAAAAAACACTTGTTCCAGTTAATGTGTCTGAACAGTCTGAGCGTGCACACACACACATGCACATGCGAAAATCACCCAAAAAAAGTTTCCCCTGGGAGGTCGTTATTATGCAAAAATTACTCTAATTAGGTCATGAATATATTAGGCTGTATTCAGTGCCAACAACAGCGGGGGAAAAAGAGAGAGCGAATTGGAAATGTGACATGCATACACTCCCAGTGTGGTTAGGGCGACTGGATTCCAAAATGCCATTACGAGATAAAAAGGTCACCCTGTAGGGAGGTAATTGGTACAGCACTCTAGCAGCTGATTAAAGGGACCTTTTTTTCGGGGGTGGGAGGAGGAGGTGGGGGGGTAATGTAGGATCTCCCCTGACAAAGTATAGGATCTTGATCAAACACCTGCTTTTAGGACAATCACAAAGAAAAAGGAAGAGGCTGACACCCTCGACAGCCTATTGAAGCAGATGCATTTGTTTAATAACACCTTGACTTGCATGTGTTAAGACAACATGAAAGGCAGAGGGTATCTTCCCTCCTGCAGGCTACTCTGTTCAAATATGTGAGCCTTCATTTTTCTAGTTCCCATCACAGCTACAGCTCAGACACTGCCCATGTTGCATTATCAAGAAGTAAATGCTTTTAATGAGTCAGTAATGGCTGAGGGAAAAGTACAGGGAAAAACTGCTTCTTCACCCTCTCTTTTCCTTACCAAATGCCAAATGATGACAGGCTCCCACAGACTGAAGTAACACAACTCCTGGCTCGGCAGGCAAGACAACAGCAGAAGGGCTTGGAAAAACCAGTCACACACACACCCCATAGAGAAATGTAAGGAAACCAGCTTGAATGGATCACAAACAACTCTTAAAAGCTGTGTTAAATAAGATGCCATTTAATCTTTCAAAATTATTGGTGGCACACGTAAAGGTTCACTTCTGTGTTTGCAACAACAGTCTGATGCCACATTTGGGACTGCAGGGGACAAACCATGCGCAGGCAGGGAAAAAAGGAGGAAAAGCAGGCAGGAACCCAGGCAGTGCTGCTCCTGGGGGGAAGACAGCAATAGCAGGGTGCACTGATTTTAGAGCTGGCTTGGGAACCATTCAGTTAGTTTTACAGCCTCTTCTGCCTCCCCAGGCTGGTGTGAGCTCTGGTTCTGATGCTGATGGCCACTGGCCTTTTCCCTGCTTAGAACAACGAGCAGTTACATGTTATGCTGAGTGGATGAGCATTCCCAATTACCACTATCTATGGAGCTGAGCCACTGACAGCAGAAATGGAGAAATGCCTGGCACAGAAGATGACTTGGACCAGCTTAGCAGGGACAACCCTTCCCTGCCAGCAACGCCTGGGTAAAATTTAGAAAAAATGATTCTGCTGCAGTTTTGTCTGTGAAAAAGACATTTTAAATCACACAGTATGGGCCTGAGCTTTAAGGTGCTGCTTAAAGGTCCTATGCTTTAAGTGTCACAGGCTTAAGTTCCCCTGTTGATTTACAACTAAGGAAGAGAACTGTTAGATTGACTTGCTTCCTTCACCACCCAGCCAATAAAGCATATACTGAAAATAGCCTCAGAATTAGCAGTTTTGGCCTATGATACCTGTAGAAGAGTTTTTCAACTACACTTTGAGTACAGGTGGGTAACATTCTCATCCAGTCAAAAATATTGACATTTCAACATTCATTCTGGTCCCCCAGCTAACTGAAAAGTTGAAATTAAACATGTATTGAACCGTGTCAAAATAAAACATTTGGCTCACTTCTATAAAATTAAGTTTTATGATTTAGGATGAACTGACAATAAAATGAAGTCTTTCATTTTGATTTCCCAACAGAAAGTTTCAATTTTGTAAAAAATCTTTTCCCAGAAAATCATTCCCTTGGACCATTCCCAACAATACAGAAAATAGCCACTGCAACTCCCTGCAATATAGTACTGATCACTGGAGTCCATGTAACCATTAAAAATGTATGTCTTGTAGCTAAAATACTACTAAAAAAAAAATAAAATACCACCCTCTCCCCACCCCACCCCCATATTCTCTGGACTCTCGGACCAGAAGTTAGTAGTTTTATCTACAACTTTAAGAGACTACAAACTTCTGCAAACAGATGGCTCATCAAACAACAGCTTCAAGATACAATGTCCAGTCACTGCTGAAGGTTTAATTTTTATTTTTTTTTAAATAATTTTCTTTCATTTTCCCCTGTAGAGTTCACAGAGTAAACAAATCAAGACAGTGGTTTGTCCATAGAGGATGGAGAGCCTTTTAATTTATCTCAAATTTTACAATCTATTTGTAAATTTAGGCCACTTTTTTTTAAAAAGAAAAAGGCGGGGGGGGCAGGGAAGTGGCATGCCAATTTTTCTTATGCTTTAATCACCGTACATAATTCTAGATGATTTTAAAGCTTACATACCTATCACCACATCATTTTACCTTTCCAAAGTCTTGTATGTTACCTTAGAAAATCCTTATGAAGGAAAGAACATTACTATCATCCTATACAGGTAGAAAACACAGAGAAACAAAGCAACTTGCATTATAGCCACAATGGAAGTCTGTGGCAAAGCAAGCAATTGAGTCCTTGTCTTTTCTTTTCTTCTTCTTCTTTTTTTTTCTTTTTTTTTTTTCTTTTCCCGGAAAATAGAAATTAGGAGGAAATTAAAATGGGGGGTATATGCCTAAACCTTTTGGAATGGAGATGTCTCCCACAGCTTCTCCCTGCTCCTTTAAGATCTCCACAGAAGTTTCAAGCAATGTCCCTCTCCTTGCACCTGCAAGCCAGAAGCACTTTGAGGAAATGGGGGGGGGGGGGGGGGGGGGGGGGCTACGCAGGCAGGCACAACAACCCTGAAGATAGATACAGGTGCTATCGGGATGCTGACAGTATCTCACAGCTGATGGAGAGGCAGAAGGACAAAGAAGTCTATGGCAGATGCAGAAGAAATGACCCTGGCTCCTTTCTACGTGCTTAGACTTGGTTACTCACACACTGACCCCTGAAGGAGCTGTTAGGTGGGAGGGGAGGAAACTTCTGTTAAAAGATAAGGTTTATGAACAAATTTAGACTCTTCTAACTTCAGTTTCAAACTTGCTTTGTAGCAAATGTTTAACAGAGCAGTCGATAAAATATTTGGAAACATATTTTTCTAACTGAGAAGCTGACCATACCATCCATCACTAGCAACGGCTTTCATTTGAACAAGGATCTGAATCTACACCGCCCTGCCATAGCTATGTCAATATTGTATGCAGACCACAGAAGTGACAGAGGGGGAAAAGTCCTCCGCATGTCTCAGATACATGCACCTCTAAACCCAGTCAGCACAAAGGACAGACAGGCATGGAAACTGCTTATACACCCATACTGTACAGTTCATGCCTTTGATATCCTAATGCAACGGCTGTTCAGACTTTTATTGCAGAGCATGATTTCTCCAAGCCTTTACACAAAAGGAGAAATTGTGATCTCCCTCCCTCCAAGACCACCAAGACAGTATGAAGAATTCCTACAGTGTTCAGCATCCCTGTATTGCTTTCTTAAATAATAGTTACTCCTTAAGTACAAAGGGAAACAAACTGGGTAGGCCTGAAGACCAGTAGAGTACGCTGGGAGTGCTATCTCGTGCTACCTTGTCTGTTCAGCTGTCTATCAGCTCTTGTTTCCTGACTTAGGGTAGATAGAGACTTTCTAGAAACAGTGAATACTTTTTGTTCTCCCCTGTCCGTTTCAGTTTCTGTGAGCACTAATATTGCCAGCTTTTGAAAGCACACATACAAAGGAACATTTGTTCTCTCTTAATGTTACGAGACTGCCTATGCTGTGCTGTTCCCCACCACCTGGGATTTCATATTACTGACATGTAATTTACATAATTAAAGTATACAAAGAACATAGATGCAGGAGCTATATTGAATACCCCAGGAGTGGACATTTTGGACTGAAATAATGAAAACTGGCAGGCTTTCTACAAAGATCTAATACGTATATTCCACACTAATTCCAAGCTAATAACTCCTTCCCAGAAATGAAAGTCTGAATTGATGTCACCCCTATTTTGTTCCATCAATAAACTGCAGGCCATAAACGTGCTAGCATGTTTCTACTGCTCATCTGCAGCTACAGAAGCTTTTACAACTTGCCTTCATGGGTGCTACGCTGGATACTTTGCCTCCAGTTCTCTGATGCAGAAGTGACTAAACTTGTGTGACATAATCCAGCTGTGGAAAAACCCATACCTGGGTGAAACAGCTACAACACAGTGTGCTTGCACCACTCCTTTCATGCACACCATTCTGCAGAGCTTTCCAGGGTTTAAAAACAAAACACAACTCCAAAAGAGTATTAAATAATAAATGACTATAGAAGGGAAAAGACAAAGTGGCACAGGCAGGAAAGAATCAGAGGGATAATCAGAGATAAGACCTGAAATGAGACTGTAAGTTGACAAGTGGGAAAAGTATAAAATGGCTAATCTAGATAATATCAGGAGTGGATTTAAAATGGGCAGAGAGCTAAGGGGCTGAACAACCTGGTCCTACCCTGGCTAGTGCTGCAGAGGTGTGGTACAGCCTCCCCCATGAAGGCTGCCTCTGCCCTGAGCGTTTCCTGAAAAGGTAAGGCCCTCGATTTCATTGGCACTGGTCTCAAAATTCTGTATTTTGTGCACTTGTGGAGACTCAAAAAAGCCACATGCAGACAAAATATATTAAAAACATCCCCAACAAACCACACACGAAGATTTTCCCCATCATTTTCCAGCTCTTTTCCTGTATGATATTCCTTAGTGTTATTTTACATGTTTAATGAAATCACATTTCACACAAAAGTACAAATAGATATAGATCATTACTGTACTTCTGCAAGACCTGGGCTTCAACATTGTAAACAGCATTACAGAGATCCTTGGGGTTTGAAAATGAAATGTAATTTTCAATGTATTCATCTAATTCTGAAAAGAAAAACAAAATCTCACCAGACTCATGAGTTGCATCTGTGCTGCTGTCTTAATTCAGCCTATACACCCTAAAGTTAAGGGGAACTCCAAAATCTCATTAAGGTGCCCCCTCAGGACACTCTACCTCCAAAGACCTTCTTCCAGTAGATAGATGCACGTGTAGCCTATTTGCTCCATTAAAGTCTTTAACAGCATTTCCACTCCAGACCTGAAGCTAACCGAAAAGTCCCTGCTAGCAATGCCCTGAGACCACATCCAACTTGCATAAGTAATGGAGGTTAGAACACTTTTGAGGACCAGGGTCACAGCAGATATTCGTGTTGCCTTACCGGATGAACATACAAGTATGTTTTCCTCTATTTTGTAAGTGGCGAGCAATACATTTCACAGTCATAAGCAATTCACCATTTTCAGAATCTATCACGTGCTATTTGCAGCAAAAATTGATTGACAGATGAAACACCTGCTTGGCTGTGGCATTCTCACATAAGTTTTCAAAGGAAATGAGTACATTTTTCTGCAAATCTATGCCTCTTTTGCTCAAGGACAAATTTTTCCTGTGCTGCCAACCTGGTCTCTTTTAGTGCATTGACCTCTATTTCTGACACTTTAGTAGTTTCCTCAGAATCACTGTTCATTTGAGGAACAGTGGAAAATACCTCTGACCTCTCTCTGAGTTTTCAAGCCCTAAATGACCTTCATGTATCATTTTAATCATATTCCCCTGTAACATGTTTCAGACCATCATTCTGGTGCCCTTAAACAAAATCCTTTGCAGCACTGAGAACTTCTTAACCCTAAAAAAAGATTGGGCACAAACGTCTGGCTAATAGTTTCAATGATTTTCTAAAAAAGTCTATTACTTAATTGTTTTATCAAGACAACTCTTCATATTTTCTTGATATTAGGAAGGTGGTTTGGTTTGGTTTTGGTTTGTTTGTTTTTTTTTCTTTATTCAGATTGACATACCCCTGGTTGGCTGTGTGCTTTCCTATAAATTTTTCTTGCAAATGCTCAAGAGTTTAACTGCAGTCACCAGACCTCTTCCTCTACTTTTCAGTTTGCAAATCATACATTTGCAGCTGGACAGAAAAAATAATTCCTCTATGCCTGGCAGGTGTCTGCCCAGTCCTTCCTGGGAACTGCAATGAATGACTTGCAGTCAGTTTCAGCTAATGCCAGCCTCCAACAAATACATTCTGGAAATTTTTCATAACCATGAGCTAAGCTAGGACATCTTTCTTCAGTTGTGTATACTGAGATTCAGGTTTTGCTTGCAGCTGTGATACACAATCCTTTGACCTTCAATTTTGAACGCTTCATAAACACTCTAGTACCTGCTCTGGTAGCTTCTACTAGCCCTCTGTTAAGACCTTGGTCGTTAGTTGCCATTTATTTCTCTAACTCTTCATGAGAACATGTATCCTATCTCTACTGGGCATCTTTGCATTAATATGATCTCCAGTTGCTGATCTGAACACCGATACAAAGCCATATATTTACCAAGCTGCATGCATCCTTGGTCTGTCAGCGTAGGCTTGCTATTGACAGCCCGATTCTTCTTCAGATCTGTCCGTACATGCTCCCAGTTACTGTCTATCCCAAGGAATTTACATACTCCCTCACTGTGGCAAGCATCCCTATTAGCATCTCCAGCACCACCCCAAAACACAATTCTTTAGCAGATGCCAAACACAACACAAATTGGTGTTATTTCTTCAAACTGCCAAGGAGGTGGTTGAAGGCATATACAAATTTTCTTTTCTCAAAAGGACAAGCCAGAATTTTTCTGATGCTTTAATCATCGGCACATACTTGGAATTAGTCAATAATTCTTGTAAGGTAATGGAAATTTTTGCTTTTCACATATTGCTTCAATTATGTGTGCCCTAGACACAGGTGTAGGGAGCCATCTGCCACTGTTGATTCTTCCAGTTCCTGCATAACTCCCAGAGCCTGTTCAGCTCCCTCTTTATATCTGTTCTTTAACAGAAAAGAAACTTCTCAAAGGAGTGGTAAGAACCACATGCCTTTGCCACCACCATCCACAGAGGCCTTCTTTAATTCTAAAGGAACACCCTCAAGTTTATCCTTAATTATTTTGCTTCACTCCAATAACTCCATCATCTTGATTCAGCCAACAGCCTGACAAAGTTTTATTCTACAATGACGAGCAATCCTCTGTCACTATTACAAATTTTATCTTTTCCTCAGTGCTTTTTACCCAACAAGGATCAGCGTCCCTGTATTTTAAATGTTGGCCAGGTGCATTAATTTCTCCTGCCTCTTCCTGTGTGTCTCAACTGAGTATGGAGCCTACACAGTCAAGGCAAAGGTGCAGAACAGTTTTGTGGTTAAAAAAATGCTCTGAAAACAAAATGGGCATTCATACCTTGACAGAAAGATACCAGAGGTATATAACATCAAATGTATCATACATGCACGGTATATAGCTAGGGTGTCCTGGATTGTTCAGAACAGGTACAATCCTTAGAAGATTTTCTAAACAATTCTTAAATTATAAACTGTTTGGCGTAGTAGGGCAAAATTTGGGGTTCTGAGTTAACGGGAATACGGCTGAGTCATTAGCTGAAAGTCCCTTTTCCTACACTGCAGGCTTTATACTTTGTTGAGCCAAATATGCTGCTGGACCACCATCTGAGAGGACACGCACCTTGCCTTTGGAAGCAGTATGCTTAATGAAGTCTTGAAAATCAAAGAACTTGCATTCTGAAGCCATCATTTAACCTGCTGCCATATTTTTTTCTTAATACAACTAATGTACTGATGAGGTGAAAAACAGGACAGGACAGGGAGAGGTTTCTCTCTCCTGAGGTATCATTTTAGTGGCAAAACCCATTATAGGCTGATTACAAACCCACCTCTCATCGTCATACAAACAAGTGAAAACCTCTTATTCTTTTGCATGTCAAGGTTTAAGTTACATTGACAAGTAGAATTTGTTCTCAGATTTTTCAATACATTAATCTCTTTTTGAGGTAAAAAATATGAACAGCTCTTTTCCAAATTTTTTGTGAAGTGTCTGATGTTTCTTTGTGTCCCTCTGTCAACCCAATGAAATCACATTATATCACAGAATCCAAAACTTAAGTAGATTTTACTGACTATCCTCCAGGCAGCTTCACTGTTCATTTTTAATCCATGTAGAGTGCTTAAATACCACAGTGATAAGTGTTTTATACAGGCATATAGATAGATTTTGACATTGGTTCACGAAACAGGCAGTCTTCAAGGGCAGCAATTGTGGAATCCCTAAGAAATTGCCACCGTTCAGGAAACAAGACATGATTGTCCATCATTGTAGATGATGGATAAAATAAAAACTTGTGGAATAAATATATTCTGTGACAGCACCTGTCATTGGTGAATTCTTTTGCACGCCACATCAAAGACAGTGGATGATATATGGAAGACAGTGGATTTTTGGCTGACAGATAGTTTTCCACAATTTCCAAGCTGCTAATGGAGTACAGATATTGTTTTTCGGTTCTCTCTAGCCTGGCCAACACCTTAATTTAATATTGATATTTAATTTGTTTCTTTAATTTAGCAATCTGGTGACCCTTCATTCCCACTTACTAAGAATTTAACAAATTATGTCATCACTTATTAACAGAAGAGGAAAAACTGAAAGTGAAATAAACCGAGAAGTTCTAGAACAAAACCCTTATATTTTAAAGCTAGTTAAAGTTGCTAAGAGAAGTACCTCCTGTTCCCTTTGTTTACAAGCACTGAGAAGCCTCAAAGTAAACAATTTAAGGTGCCATAAATTTTATACTATCTACAGTATAAGCACTGCATTATGCCAGAGAGAAAGAAATACGTATTTCATCACTGCATAAAGAATTTATCCACTGCTCAAAATAAATGCCCTAATGACGTGTTAAAATATCAGTAAGTAACATCAAAAATAAAACCAGAGACACCTAAACCAATGTTTAGACTTTTTGAAAAAGAGAGAGGGAAAGAAAGAAGATATGGAAATATTGATTGGCATGGTCAGAATTCATGCAGCTCATGAGTCTTAAGAACTGGAATCTGGACTTTGATTTTTAAACAGTGTTTCTCACCCTTCTACCTTTCAAAAGAAAAAGTGAACAAAGTGCAGGTCAGCTCAGTGAGGTTCTTCTGATCATCTGTTTTGCTATTTTCCAAAGCAATGAACAACTCTGATTTAAAAGTTATGTTGACTACCAAAGTTAATTATGATGATTTAAATGCCCACTTTACCAACTACTTCACTGTTGGGTTACTTTAGTGGTGTAAGCTTCTTTTGTAGTCCCAGATCATCAGTTAAGAAATGGCACAGCAAAATAAACAACATAAGGAGAGGTAACGCCCATAATACATTAATTGTATATCTAATTCATAAAACTTCTTATTTAAGTGAAGCTGAACCATGGTTTCCTCTCTGTCAAAACAGATTTTCACAATGCAAATGGACCAGGACTGAGTCCTAGACAACCTACAATTGCTGTACAGAGACACCGTTATTTCTGCTGCAGGAAGGTCATTTTTCCAGAAGAGCAGACCTTTGGTTTGATGGTCATTTTATATGTTGGCAACTTCAACTTAAAAGGGTTTTGATTTTGTTTTTATTAATATCAAAACGAACAATTTCAGCAGACAGAATGACAGAAATGCTTCTCGGAAGGGAACCCTGGAGGTCATTTAGTCTAATGTCCCGCTCAAAACTAGATCAAATCAGCTGTGGATTTGTTCAGCCAAGTCTTAAAAATCTCCAGGGATGGAGATACTGCAACAACCAAGATACCTTTCCCTATGCAACACTTCCCTCCCAATGAATAAGTTTTTCTTTATGTCTCATCTGAACCCTGTAACTTGTGTTCACTGTGCCTTGTTTTGTCATTTGCCGTTACTGGGAGGAGTCTGGCTCTGTTGTCTTTGCCACTCCACAAGTAGCTGTTGGCTACTATTTGCTCACTCCACTGTCTCCTCTTCAGCAGACAAAATGAACAAAATTCCCTCGATTTTTCCTCATCATCCATGCTTTCTTGGTTGCTGACCATCATGGTTGCCCTCCACTGTACCCTCCCCAGTTTCTTCAAGTTTCTCCCCAGCCCTGTATAACTAGGAAGCCTGAAGTGGACACAATATCCTCATGCAGCTTCAGGATGGCTGCACAAAGGGAAATAAGAGCATCCCTCAGTCTGTTAGCTACGCTTCGCATACTGGGTTACATTAAGATGACTGTCTATTCTGCTGGCTCGTGTTCAGCTTTGAGTTTGTTTCCTTAACCCCTAGGTCCTTCTCAGATGGGCTGATACTGAAAGAAATGGTTCCTGGTCTGTACTGACAATGGATTATTCTGCCACAGATGCAGAACATGTCCTTGCTGAACTTAATGACACTCCTGTTAGCCCTGTTCTCAAGTTTCAGAGGGTCTTTCAATGGAAGCACTGGCATCTCAGAACCACATACATGTATCCAGTGCCCCTGAAGGCAACATTTTTCAGACAACCAGATCACTTCTTACTAATCAGGAAACCAAGGGGCAGGGAGAGCAGTACAAGGTAGAAGGTACATGTGACCTCTGGGAGGAGACACTGCCATTAAAAAAAATGGCAAAGCTAGACAAACACAGCTCTAGATGGACTCTCTCAGGAACAAAGCACTAGGAGCAATGCAAGAGCCTTTACACCTCACTTTAATCACAGTATTTCCATGCTATGAAGGGTTGTTGGTGGAGGAGATGGAACTAGCTGATGTCACCTCAGTCTCCTGGGATGAACGCAGTATTACATGACATTGTAACCCCTTTGCTCTTTCTATCAGCTCCTCTCTTGGAAAATTCTGTTGCTTAGAAGATGAAATATATTTAAAAATTAATTAACTTTGGCTAGTCACTGAAGAATTAGATTTCCACTAACAGGGATTCTGTCCGAGTGATGGATACACAGAACACTGGAGGAATAAAATACTAGCCCTTCTTGTCTCCCAAATCTGAATGCTCAGCAATCACACAGCCTTTCCCTTTATCAGTCTTTTTTTCTACACTGCCAACCCTTCTCTTCTTGAAGCCGATAGAATTTGCTTTAGTAGATGAAGGCACATGTGTACTGAAGAGGGTATTTGATCTCTGAAAACAGCTCATCAACTCATTAAATAGAGGTCCATTACACAGCAGAACTGTGAAAGGCAAAGCAGAGTTGGTGGTAGGGACAGAAGCATGGGATTAGCTGAGAACAAGACTGCAGCCTCTGATGAATAAAACCATTTCTGATTTCAGGACTTGAAGCAGGGGCAAGCCTGTGCCGAACAGTTCATGGCACAAGCTTTATATTATGCAGGTTGGAAGTCCCATCTTGTTCTTTCTTGTGTAAAGCACAAGCTGTTTGTCAGAGGGATTCTGTTTGCTCAGCTAGGGGGATGTTACAGAATATAGGCTTGCACACAACAGTGTGGGAAGAAGAGACTCTTCTGATGTTGTTGATGAATCTGAACATAAGTTACTGGTGTGATGAAGTACTTACAGAGCAAGGGCTACCGTTTATTTCCAGAAACAAACACTGCCACAGAATTCATTCCCAGCAGAAGGGTAGAAGCGAGCTCATAGCCCAATTCTTAGTCGGTCATGCAATAAACCTTCAGCTGGTGAGCAATGCTAAACAGGCCTTCATCATGCTGCTTCTTTTTCATGTTTCCTCTCTGGAGTGGGAGGCCTTAATGAGCTTAATTCTACTCTGCAACTTGTTAAAGCAGCAAAGCAGAGGCCCAGACAATTTAAGCTATCAGCAACTCATTTAGAGCAGACCTTACAGATTAGTGATACTCCAAGGATATAACAGATTACAAATAAAATAAAATTTGCTTACCTCAAAGAATCAAATCTTACACACAAAAAAATATCCACATTCATTTGTCAAAGAGAATGCTTAGTATTTAGTGGAACAAAATTAATCTTCAAAATCATCAGGCGTTGGTCCAACACTACATGTAATGTTTGTGAGGATTTGCTTATATCAGCTATAGAACTAATACATTTTGAGACAGTGTTTGCAAGAGTTATGGTTGCTTGCCATGGTGTCCTGACCAGACATAAATGTTGATAATTGGGTTTTTCCCTCTGTGAAATCTCTCAATGATTTGAAATGGCAACTATTTTTTTTTTTTTAGTTCCTGTTCTATATTGTTATCAGAAGTCAAAATGGGCTATGACATAGCTGCTGTGTTCTAATTCAGAGCAAGGTAATGAGACTTTTATCTAATATCTGTACTTCCTTATTAAGTAGAAGATATTTATGTTTTATTGTTTTTACATTTAGAAAGGTCATTTAAACAGCAGTATGTTACAAACAATAATGCTGAGCAGGAAATGGAGTGGGCAGAAAAAGTTGACCAAACACCAATATTCAGTACACTGTAATGAGTGAAGCAGCACAGTGCAGGAGATAAGGCTGACCTTAGAGATCCATAGCTGATTAAAGTTAGGGAATGCTGTTCCTGGGCCATCAGGATTAAAAAGACAAAGTTCAGTAAATGTAGTAGCATTTAGTCTCCTGTTTTACATCCTTTTCCACTGGCAACAACTAACCATGTGGCAAGGGGCGAGTGCCACAATGCCACACATTCTTAGCAGTCATTGGTGACTTAAATGGCTGTGAAACGTTGCACTGCAGTCCGACAGAAGTGCTCATGTGGCAAGACCCCTTTATATAGATGACTTCAACCTATAGCTAGAGCTTATTGCCAGGCAGCTCGCAAGCACGCACACAAACATGGTCTTTTTCTTCCTGTCAACTGAGAACAGGATGCATAGCACCGAAGTCCAGCACAGGAAGAAAAGGCACAGAAAGAACAAAGACTTTTTTCTGCAGGTCATGCCGCTAGGACAGTAAAAACCTTGATGCTTTAAGCCCTTGCACAGGCAAGTCTTCAGCAGCTTCCAAAATTTTTTACTACAGTTTAGAAACCATATTTACCTAACATGAACTGGAAGGTATTAGGGTCTATCCTTAATCATCAACACCACTGGTAGGACAGAATTAATTTTATTTTTTGTAGAAATATTCTCCTAATTTCTTCAGAGTACCAGAGGCCATGCAGTAAGGCTAACAGAAACAAGACTCTTGACCTAAAGAGCGGTAAAAATGTACTGAGAAACATGAGATCCAATGCCAAGTCAGTGGTGGAAGTACAGGGGAAAAAAAAGCAGATTTACCAGGCCATCTCTGTAAAGACTTGCAAGGTAGCCAATGTGTCAGTGGATGCGTTAAGAAGCAAAGGAAACACAATTATACTTTCTCAAGTAATGTCAAGCAGTAACAATTTCCATGGTGACAGGCTAAGCCACCACTTGCAAAGGCTTTTGAGGCAGGAAGGGAGGGAGAGGTGGCAGTCTGATAGGCTGTCAGTGGTAGCTTATTATGTATTTTTGACCATCAGCCCCTTGTAGGGAGGGAAAAGCAGCCACCCAGCCAGGGCAGGTATATAATCTGATTGATGCTTCACATAAGTGGCTTTCAAAAACTTGACTGAGCATGAAATCTCATCATTAAAGTTTATGTCCTGAGTGAGTGGGGAAAAGAGAAAAAGAAGGAAAGAGACCAAACCAAAGGGAACCAAAGCTGACAGAATGATGGCAAATTTACAGCCCGGCATCTACTTATGCATGATTCCAAAAGCTAATCAGCCAACACCAAAACAGGCTTCTGGTTCTGAAGGAAATTAAAGAAGAGTCTTATCCTCTCCTCTTGTGCAGAAAAGTAAAAGAAACCAAAAGCAATAAAATCAAAACCCATCGAATCCCTGGAATGTCAAGTATCTGCTCTGTATGTTTACCAAAGACTCTTAAAGCACTGTGGAATAATCAGGCACAAATTATCTAGGGTAACTATATCCATTAATGCCATGTTTAACCCTCTGCTTTTCTCTGGTTATACAGAAAATATATACTGTTGCTTAACCAGCTTGTAAATCATCCATTTCTGTCTTTCTATCTGCTTAGTATGAGGTGGGCGGGGGGGGGGGGGGGTGCGAAACATGGACATGACAACACTGCATACAAAAGACCCTTCCTGCCAGAGACAGGGGTTGTTAAACCTTCAGGAATAAAAGCCTATCAAGATCACAAAATACTCTTACATAGCTAAGTCTCAAAGGACTGGGGAAGCGTGGAATAGTTCAGCATTCTGATTTGAAAACAAATTGGTCTGCCTCGCTTTGCTCCCCCTTTTGTGTTCTTTTGGTGCAATTATTCTAGCTAATGAGTTTACTGGCAGAAATGTTCACAGAAACAGCAAATTTTAGTGGCCATTGGAGATTATTTGTGAAGAGTGAATTTAAAATTCTTAATCATAAGCATTCACTGTGCAAATGTGCTTCAAAGGCCTGGGCTCATCCCATCAGGGACTAGCACTGCCCTAGGTAACCAATGTGTGCAATCAGAGCTAATCAGTCAGATCTGATTTCAAATAGTCGCCATAAACAGATCATGGACAAGCTGCAAGTAAAAAATTATTCATAGAAATTATTTAACAAATTATTCTGAATGCTGAATAATTCGAGAAGATCACACGTTCGTTGTTCACAGACAATTCCCAGAAAGAAGGGTGAAATTTGTTTTATAAGTTCATGATGGATTCTTCATCTACGGCTGCTCAAAACACCCTGGTGAATAAAAGTTACCCTCAGCCTCTCATAGTTATTTCTAAACCATGAATATTTGAATGGCCACTTCTCTGGAGGCAGCACTGATTTTGGGGTGCCCAAGTTGCAACCAGCCAAACATCCTCCTCCAGCATCATTTCACGGAGCAAGAGGAATGTGGATCTGTGAAGGATGCTGGCTAGAATTAATGCCATTACTATCTGTTCAAACAATCTGTGACACTGATAAGCTCTTCAGTGACCCAGAGCCATTTCTGCTGGTGTTTGACTTTAGCAACTAGTTTGACAGAGGCTGGACAGATTATTCTACTCACTTCCCAGTCCTCTGCCCACACGTTACCATTCCTTCCAGCAGGGCAAAAAAAGATCTGGTTACCCCACTCATCATTAATAAGTATTCATTTCTGAGAAAGAACTTGGCTGCTAGTCCTCCTGAAGAGCACAGTAATGTTGTGGGTTTGGTTTTTTTTATTTATAAAGAAATGAAAAATAATCTTTCCAGCTAATATAGTGGGGCATTCAAGGAAGTAGACTACATATTAATATGTGGGTTTAAACCCTCTACTGGCTGTGAAGAATGCTATTCCAAATAAGTTACAGGTGACAGAAACTCTCATTTTATGTTTATTGTCATTATTTTTTTGAAAACATATCACCCCTAGCATCATACCACAACTGTATTCAGATTTCTGAGCATCACCTGTTCGGTACTGGGCTCTGCACCCAAAGACTTTGATGAACAAGAGTCATGAGCACAGCACTGAGAAAAGTAAAAAGTTTAAGAAATGGGACATAAGGATACAGAAGAGAGAAAAAAAAAAAAAGAACAAGAATGACTTGTTTAGTCTAGAAAAATCTGAGGTATGACACGGTAACACTCTCTCATTATGTAAAATGCAGCAAAGATGATCAAAAAATGATCAGTTCTTTTCTCCATGTCTGCTGAGGATGGAATAGGACATAATTTATTGTGCAAATGAACAGAATAAGATTAGATGTTCAAAAGAAATTTCTACCTTTAAGAGTAAGAACCCGAAGCTCACTACCTTGGACAGCTATACAATATCTCTAACAGGTTTTTCTTTTAAGGCAAGGTTTGACAAACTTGTCAGAATGGCCTTAGCAACCTGACCTTCTCCTGAGCTTCAGGATGGACTAGAAAACTTCTTGAGAGTCCAACACACTCATGCGCTCTCTAAGCTCTGCTCTCATAAAGGTCTCAGCCTGATTTTCAGGAGACCCCTTGAAGTACCCAAAACTATACCCCCCTCCATAAGCATGGGGACTGTTCCACAGTGGGTAGAGAACTTAAGAGTATTGTCATAGTCCAAACCAAGAATGTTTTAGTCCCCCCTCTCCACACCCAAATGGTGCCATTTCTGTCTACTTTGTCTTACTGTAAGGAGTGCTGTTTTCAGATGCAATGCAAAGGGTCACCTTGCTACTGACAAGAAATATGCCCACCACAGAATTTGAAGATGAATTATATTTATCTGCAGTATGCTTTATATGTAAATTTTGCGTGACTGGAAATAAAAGGATGTTTTATAGAAGCACCTATTCGTTCCTCACCAAATCAATGAACAGAAATACCTTAGACCCCAGGAAGAAAGATGATTAAACTAAAGAGAATGAAAGATTGCAACTCACATGTACTTTTGCAAATTTTTTTTTGCACAGATTTAATTGCTGACACACACAAGAGACTCCAGACATACTGCAGCTGCCTTTCAAAGTCTTATCACGCCTGCATGCAGGTGACTGCTGCTCTGAAGAGCCATTCACCAACACACCAGCTGTAGTGAAGACTTTTCTCAAGACTTTTAAAAACTCTCCTTATCTCTCTTTGAACACAGAGCATCTCAGGTTTCCAAGGTAACGTGACATGCTGTTTTTCTACTCACCAGAACACCGTTTTTTAAACCTTTTTCCTTTTGCAAATCTGGGTAAGTCAATGCTCTCCAGTCTAGAAGACAAACAGAGCTCCAAGTTCTCAGGTTTTGTCCCTCCCATGCTCTACTATTTTTTAATCCACTTGCATACTCATGAAGAAAAGCACCATGTCTACCTTACCTGCATTCTGAAACTCTTCTGTTCCTCCAAGACACAACCAAATGTTTTATACATTCTAGGAAATGCAACCCACAAGGATTTATTCGTGTTTGCAACTTTTCTTCATTTTGGTCATATCTCAACCTCTTCTTATTTGTTATTTATGCACACATGTGTGGTTAGTGTTTCAGATTTTGGGGATGTCAGCTCTAAGACCACAGGGCTAGTAAAGGTAAAATAAAGCACAATCAACAAAAATGTTAAATTCAAATTATTATATTGAACAAAGAGGAAATGTGTCCAAGCCTGGAACTCTATACTACACAAAAATATCTTCCTTCTCATAACCATTTACTCCTCTAGATTTTGCCCATAATGCTTTAAATGCAAGCAAACAAGTGTCATCACCGTGCCTCTCACAGGATGTTCTCTAAAAATTTCCAACCTCACATGTGAATAAGTGTGTCCTGTCTTACAAAGAGTGTTAGAAGTGAAATCACACAGCCCATGAGGGCTCGCAGATGAGCACTATACTTCTGACCAACTCTGCCTTGGGTCAGAGGTATTCTGCCTCTGTATGAAATAGCTGTTCTTCCTGAATTCCTACAGATGAGAGTTCCTGTCTTGTGTCTGCATGAGTCAAATGCTGCTTCTGTAAAACTGGAAATGGATGCTCACAGAAACAAAGCATTTGTTTTTTTCTCTGTCTCCCCAATTGCACCTTCTGTCACCCACTACCAGTTCCAGGCAGTGATTCAAGCAAAAAATCCATAGGAGTAACGTGGAAAAAATAAGGATGTAGAGACAGATCATCTCCACAAATCAATTCCTGTATTCCTCAGGCTTTTAACTTTAGGTTTTGATTTTCAGACCTAGTGTAAGTCAGTTATTTTTTATTTATCATATAAGCAAGAAGCTTGTTAGACCAACTCTACTATTCCCAGTCAGTCAGGTACAACACAGCTGACTGCACTTCAAAACCCAAGTGTCCTACTCTTGATAGAGCTAAGGATTTCACCCTGCCATTTTCACTTACATTTGTTGAAACCAATACTGTACAAACTGTATGAAATGGTTGTAAAAAACCAAGTCTGGCTACCATGACCTTGTCTGCTCAGTCTCCCACCTGCATCAATATCAAGTTAAATTGAACTAGTAGCAATTTTCCTGTAAAAGTTGACACTGCTGTGGACAACACTACCGAGTGCTTCCAGGTCCAATGGGTAAAACATTATTTTCCCTAAAAAAATTATAGTTTCTATAGTACTTTGAGGAAAATTGCTGTGGACAATAGGTCAACACTTCAATGTTGTGATCACATGATGACTAGTGCAATGACTTCTGGGTGAAAAGGTTTGATGCCACAATAGTTACGGAATCGCTGATAAAACTTGCATGCTTTTCTACCAGTTTTGTAGGTGAAGTTACAGGAAGCTGGAAGGAAATAGTATTCCTAAAATAACATTCATATCTAATTAACTGTGTTCCAGAACCAAAAGCCAGAAGCAGTCTTTCCCTGTCACTATGTGACTGTCCACATCTACAAACAAGCTGGTGTGTAGGGGAGGAGAGGGGAGAAAGGAGATAATGATTTATATGTAAGATCTTGGGAAAGTTTTATTGATATTAATACCTGACAAGCAATGCACTTCTGCTCTTAGCACACCTGTCAGGCCCAGGTATTTTGCAGCCAACTTAGAATTCACTGGAATGTTCCTACCAGCAACACTCCAAGAACTTCAAATGACCTCAAGCTGAAGGTTTGGGAAAGAAACAACACCTCAGCAGCAATGAAGATTTGAAACGTGCAAGTGACACACAGGGAGCCTCAGTGGTCCACTGTGGCTGGACTGGGTACACAGTAAGACTCATCTATCCATCTTGAACCACATTGAGATTGAAATTTTTCCTGCTGTCAGTTCTGGAACGTGTACCTAGCCCAGCTGGCAATGACCTCTGAATTGTCCTACAGTCACGTAAGGCCCTGCATCAGCCTCTGCTAAATGAAAAGCACAGTTGTTAAAAGGCCTAAGAGCTAAGAAGATGCATTCACTGCAGCAAAATGAGTTATTCTGCTCTCTTCAGGTTTACCTGGCAGATAAAAATCCAAGATGTTAGTTGGGATAAGAAGGGCTGAGAAAATAAACTGAAAAAATAAAAAGACATAACCTATTAAAAATGATGTCTCTAATTTTAGCTTTTAGTACAGGACTTGGGGCCGTGTATTTTTCATTTTGAAGGTAGGAAACACAAAATATCTAGATATTTTATATATATATATAACAATATAAGAAGCTTATAGGCATTTGAATACTTTGGTCTAGGTATGTGAAACTCGCTTCTACTCCCATTAGTTTGCTCAGCCAGTGGCTCCTCTTTGGGCCTAAAAAGGGCCACACCACGGACATTATTCACATGAAATTTCCAGTCTTTGGTACTGCGCGGGTTCCTTTCTGAAAATTTTCTTATTTCCAGCATTGTTCATCTACCTCAAGCCCTTCTGAATCTAGTAAAATTCCCCAGAGCTTTCTCATTCTATGAATTTACTTTCTCAAAATACTTGAAGAACAACAACAAAAATATCTGGCTGAAGTGAACTTTTACCATGTAAATCCCCTGTGGCTCAAACATGATTTTTTTTTTTTTCCAAGCTGAATAGAGAATACAGAGGGAGAGGGGGAAGTGGAGCAGGATTGTTAAGAGATGTAAAGCAAATATCAAGTCGTTGACACCCAATGAATTTATGAAGATTTTTTGGCCCTTCTTAAAATCTCTGAACTGCAGAAACCAAATACAAACACTTATTACTGCTGTAGACAAATAACCACTTTGAAAAGACAGTGAGAACAGAAAAGGATGTCAAATCTTATTAAGAGGCTGAGATCTTGGGAGTCATTCAGCATTCCCCCACATCATGGGAAGAGGAGACAGAAACAAGTCCAGACAGGGGCCTTAATGGTGAGGTGAATTCACAGTGCCTAGCAGCTCCTAGAGAGCTCAAGGGGAGTCCAGGTTGTAGTCCTTCCTGTCCCACCCACTGTTTTTTGCCCACTGAAGGATTTACTGAACTCCTTTTCTCCTAATTTATTTTTATTTATTTTGACACATAGCAGCAAGGGAAAGAAAAAAAAAAAAAAGAAACTGCTAGTAGGCTAGAATATGTAATAACCTCCCCTTCCAGATATTTCCCTTCAATTATTATGCAACATCACTCACACCATCTGAGGAATGAAACAGAACCAGGAATTTTCTCAAGAGCTGTGATCACTTCTTCCATAGCTGACTGTGGTCCCCAAACTATGTATTGTTGCTTATTTTGCATACCCATCAGTGATCACACTAATACCAAATGTCTCACTTTGCTGCTTACATTCAAAGGGAAGGTCCTGTCACTCCCAGAACATGCCTGGCTTCTTGCATGTTAAATAGGTACCTGAGGTTCATGTTGATTTCTGGATCCAGCCCTCGTTTGCAAGGTGGAGTGACCAGTCACCTTTCCATTTTGATCTAAGATAGTGCTCGGGCTCACAGAGGTTAAATGCTTTCTTAATTCACCTTTAACTTCTCATTTCCTCGCTCTAGAAACACCCTCTCAGGAAGGGAAATGAAAATGCAGTATTGCTGCAAACTACCATCAAAAAAGACCAATTTTCCTCCCACCTTCTCCTGCTTTATAGAAGTATAATTGTGCTTATTTAAGTAGAGCTATTCCAGATTCTCTATGTGAGTACCTATGTGTGTGAGGCAGAATATATGTGTAGGATCAGATTTTAGACCTTTCCAACTGCAGCGCTTAATGCTGTACAAAATGTCCCACGTGTACCTCATGTCTGGTATCTTCAAGAGGTAAGCAGACCTTTCACCCTCAGCTTCCCCTGGCCCTCTCTTCCTTACCCTTCCATAAAGCACAACTCCTTTCACTGTCAGGTCCTTACATTTTAGGCACAATCCTCCCTTGATGAAAGTAGATAAGCCCTAGGGCTTCTGGATAGCTGGAAGGTTAGTAATTACATTGGCCTTTCCTTTAGCATCTCCTCTCTTATAGCTGAGAGAGAGGTGTGAACTTCAACAAATCACAGAGTTTCATGATCACCATGGAAACGAGGGATGAGCACCTCTTGTGATTAAGACAAATGACTGGTGAGAGGGTGCTGTCTCCTCTCCCCCTTATTGTTTTGCATCAAATATCTAAAACTTTGGAATCTGAAACAAGTCAGGAATGTTAAACAGATGTAACAGCAACAGTTCAGAGCAGTTGCGTAAAGAACAGCTCATGTCTGTCCACAAAAGGAATTCACAAGCACTTTCAAAATCTCATACTGGCTTAAAGAGGTATGGAATACTGTTGGTTCCCAGGACAGCCCCAGGCTGGGAGTGCTAAGGGGGCTGCAGGGCAGCAATACTTCTGAGATGTTTGGGCTGATTCTGTTCCAAATGGAATGTCATGTTCTCGGGATGGTGCAGCATAAGGTACAAGCAGGTGTTCGCAACCCACATGTTGCTAAGAGATCTCATGTGGGGGTAGGCAGCACTGGCATGTTACTTCATTGGAAAATTTTTAAGTAACATAGTATTGGGAAATTGGAAAGGCACAACAGCTTGCAAGTTTTTTGTGCCCTGATACTCCATGCATTTCCTCCCCTTCTCCCACCCAATAATGGGAATTTTCTACTTCCTCACCAGAATCCATAGACATTTTCAGTGTCCAGACAGATCATCTTCATTACTGAGAACTGAAGCTGTGCACTTCTACAGATAATGTCTAGCGCTACATGAAACTCGTGTTTCAAGAAGCTGAACTCCACTGTGCTAGATATTGTAACGTGAGCACAGTAAGAAGGACACTAACGCCTGCCTCAAAAAGCTTTAAGATGACAAGACAGTGAAAAGGTGGATGGGAAGAATAATTTGGTTTTACTTTATATGGTTGTATCTTTCTTATCCAAGAGGCAAATTTCCCAAGGTCTCAGATAAAGTACATGCCTGCAACTGAAATTGAACCCGTAAGTCCTGGCTTCTATTACCTTAATTACATAATTAGCATCCTCCTGTAATGGATGCTATCACTAACACATCGTTCAACACACAAAACCTAAATGAATGGAAGTACCACATGCTATCACACTAGAAGGTGCATGCCCTTCAATATCCATCAAAACTAGCTTGTTACCAGGAACAGTGTAGTTTCAGTTAGGCAGACCCCTACATTTAATTATTCAACTCGACAGAAAGCAAATGAAATTTCCCACAAGAATACCATTCTTCCGTGTCCTTTATCTTGTCCTTGGCTTTGCTTGTACGAAGACATATCCTGAATCCTGTGTGCAGGAAGGGCTCCTACACCTCACCTTCTCTGAGCTTCTTGTATCAACTGACTTCCATCTATCTTGCCTGGAAACTAGGTCTCAGAGAATTTGCCTGATGCTTTCTCATCAAGGTCTGCAGATCTCCCTGTGCATTCAGAAGTCTTTCATTTCCCCTGTGTTGGTTGTTCCCCACCCCTAGTGTAGTTCTCAAATACATTAAATCACAATACTTGGACAGCACCTAGAAAAAGAACTTTCCAGGTTGCTTGAGGTGAGTACATATTATTGTAAGCTAAGGAATAAATACCCCTACACTGGGCCATGTAAAATGCTGTAAAAGCATCTTAACAACTGTTCTGCAGTTCTGCGGTGGATTTTTTGGTACATCAGTAAGTAGCAGGTGTATACAGAACATAAAGCTCACAGTGCCATAGGTACTGGTATATTCTACATAGATATGTGTTACCTAAAGACTCAAACAACTCCTAAGGTGAAAGAGACCTTTGGTGGAGAAAAGCCTACATGTGAGATATTTCAATTCTATGTTTCAATGCTTCCAGAAGAATGAGGGTATCTCGTTTTCATCATGCAACACAACTGCTTACTTATTGATGCTTATTTTTGCCTCTCAAAAGTCTGACACATCTGCAAGGATGGAACACAAGTTTTATTTCTTTGAAAACATATGCCTCTGCATTTGTACTTAAGCGTAAGATCCAATAGCTCAACATTACACAGCTTAGATGCTCAACAATGCAGCTTCCGTACACAAAGCCATGTGATTACAATGTATTACACAGATGCTTCAGACATGCAGGACTGACATAACTATGCAAGAGAACTAATACATTTAAGCAATTATGGCTAAAACATTATTCCACAAATGTTATGTAAGACAACTTCATTTGTCTAGTCACTTTCAAGAAACTCACCTGCTAGTGAATTTCTTGCCAAGAATCTTCGTAAAAACAGTGACTTCAAGAGAATACAGGATTTTTTAAAATTAATTAAAAACCATATTAAGGAAATGCAATATCCCCTGCTAAGATCAGGGTCACACAGTAACTTAGTGAACTGATGGAAAACATGTTATTAGTTACAGAGTATTCAAAATCCAGAAATGTCTTTATGCTAGCAAGTAACTCTGAATGACAAGTAACTGAGGAAATCTTAAACTTGTCAAATCAATTCTCCTCCTTCAGTGGTTCACACAACTCCGAAACGGAAGAGGTAACAATGATAGACATGGAGAGGTCATTATACCACTAGTCATCTCTCTCTAAAAGGCAGATCCTCACAAGCCTTCCCAGCCTTCTGAAATCAAGTAATAACAGCAAAATCATATTTAGAAGCATATTGATGGTCCACTGAAAGCTATCAGGATTTGTCTCAGCTCGAATAGGCTTAAGACTCAGCCACTGATTAACTTTCAAGCTGTCAGTACTCTGCAACATACAGTTATTTTCCTTGGTATGTGTCTGGTTCATCAGTATGGGAACAGCTTTTGTCATACCACTGCTTAAACTGATTTAAATGTAATAGCATGGTATAGCGGTAGAAAGAGGAGCATAATAATACAAGGAATTACTCCTGAAAGAGTAGCAGGGACTTTGCCCTGCCTCATACTGCTATATTCTCAAAGAGGAGAGAAGAAAAAATCAACAAGGGAAAGATCCCAAACTTCATCCCAATCCTAGGAACTGTTTGCTGCTGTTAGCTTTACAATGTAGCTCATTCACCTCCTGGGACCAGCCTCTGCTGCTCTTAAGGCATGGACAGAGCTGTGCCAGGGCCACAAAGAGTTTTCACAAGAAAGTGGATATACAGAACCTTTGCGTAGGAAGACTGCACAAACTCAAATATTACTGAACACAAACTCTTAGCCTGCAGAAAACAAGATTATTACTAAAGTATCCCTGCCATCAGCAGACTTGCATTCCACTGATGCTCAAGTGTCAGTTGTGCTAGTGTTCAAAGATGAGTGATGGAGGATCTATTCCAGTGTGACCCAGATAGTAAGGTCTGAGCAAATCCCTTCCCAGATTTCCTTTTTAGGAGCTTCCCGTGACCACACCACTCCGGAGACCTTGAGCTTCTTTATAGTTACCCATTCAGCAACACCAGAAGGATGGAAAGCACTGAGGTGCAGGGATCCAGGTACTCCAGAAATCAGTAATCCACATGATTTGGTTTGCCTATGCTAACTAGCTGTGTCTACTTCTGCCATACAAGAACGATTGGGTTCACTACAAATACCTAAATGTTATTTTTTTGTTTTACCTTGGGGTGAAATACTGATTTTCTGTGGAAAGAGTCAGCAATAAGATTGTAATATGCACTTGCACTGGTAATCACCACATTGTTTTAACAGGACTTTCTAGTAAACTGAGAAGTGAGAGTCCCAAAGCACTACAGTTACCTCAGCATCTTCACCTGCCCATCAGAGAGCTTAAGGAACAGAGTGATAAGCAGCTTGACAAATTTAAAGAGGACAACTAGAGGAGCTGATGTACAATCCAGGTCTCCCAGTGTTACAGTCCTTCGGAGTTTTAATTACTATACAATGCTGAAGGCTGAAAAAATACCAGCAAGGCCCATTAAGTACCAACTAAAAAGGAAGGGTAGGGATGGCAGCAAGTCCAAAACCACCTGCCATCTTGCCTGGCTCAGCATACTTGGAGCCTAGATGCTCTTTCAGCTTGGATCACTTTTCTTCAAATAGATAAAACACACTTCTCTAATCCACACCCCCTTGTTCCACGTGCACTAGAGAAAGCTGAAGTGGATCATAACAAGGCCCTGTTCTCTCTTCTTGCCTGTGAGTTGTTTTAATATGCACTAAACAGTCGCTCTTTTGCAATTCATTTTCCTGCTTGCTCCCAGCAATGCCTCATTGTTTAGACACTTTGATGCACTGGTGTCTACGAACAACTTGCCAGCAGCACCCACGCAAGCAGAAACATTTCCAGGCCTCAAAAGACTGACCCAGAGATATTTTTTTCTTAAAGCTGACATTTTAACAGAGCACCAGAAGCAGGAGTCCAGCTTGGAGTGCCTTATCTCTGTCTTCATGGAGTTTATGGATTTAAAGGGACAAGGAAACATTTAAAGCATCAAACATCCCTTTACAGGCAAATGTCATCACTTATATTTTCTGATTGCCAGGTTGAGATGCTTCCATTTATTCAGTCCTTCTCACTGGACTTAATTAAGCTGTGGAAGTTATAAATAACCAGACTGCAGGATCAGTCTCATTAAAAATTAAAGTCCATTAAAAAAAATCTGGACTATTCATATTATCGCATGAAAATCCACTATATGTTTTCCTTTTTAATGAGAAAATACGCAGATTAAGCCACTTGAGAGTATTCTTTTCTGCAGCTTTGATTTTAATTTTAAAAGTGCAAAACTGGAAAAAAAAAAAAGAACAAAAAAAAGTTTTGAGACCAGGCAACTTCACTGCTAACCACCAAAACTGCTTTTGATTACCTTTGGAAAAAAAAAAAGACAGCTTCAGAACTATTTGTCCCTTAATCTCTTCATCACAAAAATAATGATCTTTTCTTGGATTTAAACTTTACTTTGTAGTATTTTCAACCTACACAGTTCTCAGCTGCGCTGCTGCATGAAGTCTCATAACAGGAGAGAAAATAGCTTGCTACAGTGAAACAAATTAATCTACTTCTACTACCCTAGTTGAGTACCTTAACAAAACCTACATTGACAGCAAAAGTTTAGAGAGAACATTAGATTTCAGTTCCCATAATGAATTTAAGGAAGTAAGTACCATAATCTGAGATCTGTATTTTGAAGCAATCCTTTTGAAACTCATATGACAAATTATTGTCAAGTTAAAAAAAATATATATAAACCACCCCCTATAAATAATCACTATTAATAATAGTAACATTTTTTCAGATTTTTGAGATCAAGGTTGAGACTATACCCATGTAATATTTCTCTATATTTTTCTGCAACCAGAACAGCAGAAAACTGTTTCCACCTACTTTGCATATTTAAAAAAATAAAGCAGAAGTTCTCACAAATACATTTCAGCTGTTGGGGTCTTTTAGGGAAGAAGGATGCTCACAAGGCTCGTCATAAATTCACGAGTTGGCAACATGACGCCAACAGAAAGCATGCTGCTTGACAGACACTGCTTCCTAGGAATAAGGAGAACTATATTTGGCACCATTGGACATGCTTCTGAGACACCCCTTAGGGTAAAAATCCTGCCTCTAAGGGGGTGGTGGAAATATAGGAATCTGGACAATACATTTTTCTTGGTAAGCTATTTTTCACCCCCTAGGTCTGAGCCAATGCAGAAGGAGCAGTGGTTACACTGCCAGAGAACAGCAGGGCCAGATTTTGCCAGAAGCAAAAAACAATTCAGCGAGGAAGAAAATGATCCCTTCTCTTCCATCTTCCCTCGGGCTTCCTTACAACTTCTCTCAACGACTTGGAGAAACCAGGCTCCCAGGGACAGAAATACCAATATAATCTTCAGTCCCTTAAATGTAAAGACTATCTGCCCAAGTGTCGGGGGGAGAAAGAGCTTTCCAGCCATTTCAGGAGTTGGTGGTAATTTTTGCTCCCAGGCTATTTGTAATGATGCCTCATTTTCTTCCAATGCCATATAACTTCTCTATTATCTACTGGCATTACAGCTGTTGATTTCTTGTGTTCTCTGATGGGACTGTGCTGGGACTTTTTAAATCCAGGGCCCAACAAGAGTTTCGGAGGGTACTGCCAGAATAAATGACCATAGATTATTCTTAAATTGCAGCTGCAAAGTCCTACCCAGTGGTTTTGTAACTGCCATCAGCAAAGTATTAATGGTAATAAAAGAGATATCTACAATTGGCCCTCTCAGACAAACTATGTGTAACATATTCCCTATAATAAGGAGCTCTGCTTAGAACCGAGGCATCAACCTTAATAAGCTACGCTACTCCTACTGCTGCTGCTAAGAAGCTGTTCGGACAGTTCGTTAAACACCATTTTTTTCTGCGGTTTGAAATCTAGCAGTACTAAATGTATTTGCCGTGAAAATGACAGGCTCAGCACTACATCTGGGGAAGAATTGTTGGAGAGGGTTTCATTTCATTAAAATGTGGTTTTTGTTTTATCTGGTTTTCTTTTTTTAATAGTGCACCTAGTTGGATAAGCCAGTCCTCCTGTCAAAGCAGCCCACAAAACTGTTTATTGCACAACGCTACAGAAATGCGGTTGCTTCCATGGCAGCAACCAGTTAGCAGGGAAAGCACCGAGCTGAAGAGAGGCAAAGAAAGCTACGGGCAATGTAACAGAACCTACCACTCTTTCCACAGGGATTGCAACAGTATGATTATTTTTATGCCTATGCTGTGTAGATGGGCCCTGTTAGACTTTCTGGTCTTTTCAGAATGAAGAGCCTCAACCTGTACCATAAAGGCCTGACAGCAGGCTGCTGGACTGGGGAGATGATACCTGTGCTAGATGGGACTAAAGCAAGCGCCCTGCAGAGAGCATTTCAGTCTCCCTGAAAATGGCCCATGAATAATCTGCAAACTGCACATAGCTGCGTTGATATTCCAGAGCAGTGAAAAAGCCCCTGGACAGACACATCAGGCAGAAGACAAGTAGGAAGAGGGTGATGACAGGTACAGAAACAAAGGAGGAGACCAGGTTGCTTTGATGGCAGCTTACACGTGTCACCCCCACAATGATCCTAAGGAGAAAGTGCAGAGAACACTATGTCATTCTCTCCAGATCACGTTAACCCTTCAGAAAGAAAGTGGGAGCTGGATGATTCAGTAACTCTCACAATCTGTTTCAGGCTCTAAAGAGAAGCAGATGCTGTTTCCTCTCTCTCCTTCCTCATCTCCTTCCCTTTCAAAAACAAGGAGCCCTGCAAAATCATTCTCTCCGCGCAGAACAAATAGTTCATTAGTGTTTGTCTTTATGAGAGTGGGCAAATAGATTTTGTACCTTGTCTGATCAACGTTCGTGCCAATTTTTCAAGGCTGCTATGCTGGAGCCAATGCAATAACATTTTACTATACAACACAGATCCAAAGGGATACTTAGCATGCACTGAATCAGCATCGGTGCAAATCCCCTGGCTAGTTGCACTAAAGGCTGCACCCGCTCTGCAACAGTCCTTGAAGCCTCTGTAGTCAAGAAATGGATGAGGGCTGATGTAGTGGTGAGGGAGAGCGTAACCAAAGACATAAATATATTATATCCAGCTTGGATCCTGACAACTTCAGTTTCCTTTGATTTAGCTTCCCCACCCACAAAGAGAGAATATGGAAACATCAGCAACAGCTCCTGGACTTCCCCAGTAGTGCACAAGTGTATACAGCTTCTCAGAGGGGAAAGCCAGAGAAATGGATGGGACTGCCTTAGTACAAGCTTTAAATAATCAACATATTGTGACTGTACAGGCAGGCTCTAAAATGGCTCCACTGGGAAATGGATGGGAAGGCTAAAGAAGAGGAAAGAAACAGAGATGTGAAAAGGAGCAGAAGAGAGGGAGGTAAAGTAACAGGAAAATGAAAGCAAAAGTTTTGCAACATTGGCTACACCAGCTCTTTGGCAGGGGTTCTATGAACCCCGATGTGCTGCTCAGAACTGGCCATTTCCAAAGATGGATTAGCAAATTAATGTAAGCAGAGCATAAAGTTGCTGACTGTGGTGGTGTTGAGTCACCTTGGGCCTCATCAGCATTGCTAAACATCGCCCGTAACCTTTCCATTATCACTGAGGGTCTGCACAGCACCAGGACCCAACTGCTCCAATAATTTCAATTACTTTCCCTGACAAATTTTATGTTTCATGTATTTTACTGGCCTGATAATTATGATTTCTCTCATTTCTCGCTATCGAGCTTAATGGGTTCCAGCACGAGTGTACGGTTTCAGAAATGAAGTTCCACTTGAATTCACAAGTTATTATCTACTTTCGCTAATGGAATTGGAAAAAAGAGAAAGAGTGGGAAAGAGATAAAGGATGAGTAGAGAAGGGAGAGCACAGAGGAAGAGGCAGACGCATGCATGAAAAAAAAGACTAAAGGAAAACATGTTGACAAAGGGAAAAACAAGAGAGAAAGAATAGAGACTGAGTTAAGACAAAGATGAAGCACAAGGAGGACAAAAAACAAAAAAGGATGTATGTGAGAATGAGATAAAGACAGAGACAGACAGAAAAATGTGTACACCAACAAATGAGAAAAAGCTGTGTAAGGATCAGGACAAATAGCAGTGGAAAACCCAGCAACATTGAAAGCATTAAGTAAAACTTTCTTGCAATACGACTGAAGAGTTGATAGGTTATCTCAAACCTTGGGCAGGCAGCAGAGGTCTCTGCACCTTCCCCTACTGGCCACAGAGGAAATGATTAATATCCCTAAAATAATCTTATGGGCAACAACAGATCTCCCAATTACAGCTACCTGGAAATTAAAGTGTGTTAAAGATCCTGGGAAAAAAAGGGGGTGCAAAATGTGCTCCTTTGGTGGTTTTTTTTGGTTTGTTTTTTTTTATGATGGACCTGTCCTTCAAGAAGATTTAATCAAATTTGTTGTCTCTGCAGACCAAAGCTGTCAATGCTCCTTCTTCTGACCGGCCCCAGTGTGTCAGAAGAAGTATACAGAGTGAGCTGGACCTGTCATTCTTGGAAAATCATCATCAGAGTTGTTTTTAAAAAAGGTACATAAAAAGTAGCAATTAAGTAATAAACCCAGGTATGGCCATCCGGCAGTAAGCGGTGTCTTTCTTTCCATTTATACCACTGAAAACATCTACCTAAATTCAAATTACAAGACCCACATTCCCTCCTTCCCCACCTGTACACAGACACTCAGCATGGAAATGTTGCCCTAATGTTAGTGAAGAAAAAATTTACAACAGTGACGGCGCGATTTGTCTTTCCAACTTATTACTGTTGCCTAAAGTGGGTGAGTATGTCTATCAGGAAAACTTTTGAAGCTGAAAAAAAAAAACAAAACCCCAAAGATTTTCCTGTAAGCTTCAGGAAGTTGTTAAAAGAAAACAAACATCCCTTAATGTTGCTATTTTGACAGCAAAGCATTTTAAAGAATTAATGACCCACTTTACCAGAGATGTCTATGGAGATGATGTTCAACTCTCCTGCCCAAGCTCAAAGGCACAGGGACACAAATAACCTGGTTTGGGATACAGTGCTTATTCAGGATGCAGACCATCTGCAACAGGGTTAATATCACTGGAGCACTGAGATGAAGAACATACATCCAGAATGCCATCACACGCTGTCATTGTCATGGTTCACTGGTGGAAAGGTGTTGCTCTGAAAATCACTTACAAGCAAACCTTGAATGTCACGAGCTTATACATGGCCTTGAGTAGGACAGAAAAGTGAATACAAGGAGCAGAGCCATAACAGGGAATAGATGTCTTGCAGATTTTTCCTAGATGTTCAGGCAGGTGTGAGGGATAATAATAAAAACCAGAAAATCCAGACTTCAGAATTTCTTCCAAGTAAACATGCTAAAAATCCCCTTTAGGCCAGCCTTCATTCCCCCCCCCCCCCCCCCCCTCCCCCCCAATATTTAAATAATTCAGTAGAGTTCTCATGATACAAAGTCACTCTAAACAAGAACAATCATCAAAGCTGTATTCAAAAATATCTAAAAAGGAACTCCCCATTATCCTTCAAAATTATTTTTTTTAAGGAAAAGAAATCAGTGTCTAATGGAATAAATTGTAAAGAACATTTTTCTGACCACTGTGAGTGTTGCTATGAATTAATTACTTCTGTTGACAATACTTGAACTGTTTTCAGCAAACCTGCAGATTTTCCTACATGTTTGATGGCATTTGGTCAGGCACTAGAAGAACTTCCACAGCTTCACTACTTCTCCCCTAAACACCTCTAAAAGGAGCAAAGAATGAAATTTAAATCTTTACATGATCCTCAAGACTAGCACCATTAACAAAGAAAAGGAAAATAAAAGAGGAAAAGGTCTCTGCTGCTTGCAACATTTTGTTCCTGCATTCATTTATCCCTTAAATGACACAAACATGTTTTTTACCAGTGCTATGTATCTAAAGGCAAAAATAGCCCTGCATCTAAAGGGAAGCTGGGGCCATTTCACACGCGCAACTCATTGTCATGACAAGGAGAGGTTCCTAAGTGATATACCAAGAAGGGGTACATCAAGGAGGGCCACCAGGTCCTTTGATGTACCACCAAAAGGATATCTCACTAGGGTGATATTTCTCCTTTCAGCATTTGACCCTGAATGGAGTATGATCCATCACGCTACCAGCAACACATGACTGGGCCTCATTGTGATTGAGAAATATCACTTTAATTCTGGTTTCAAACTTTTCGATGGGCCAGTTTCCTATACACAGGGGTTTAGGTCCATCTGCAACCCTACTTTACAAAGAAGCAAAAAAAGAGCCAGTAGTGCAACATTTTTCTCGTTAACTCTTCATTTGCTCTTTGAAGCCCTGCAGAAAGGAATGGTCCCACCAATACTGATAATCTTTCAGGGTTTTTCTCTCACATTCTACACACTGACATTGAATGGAGGCCAGAACAACCAGGAGGGGGCTCTTCACTCTTGATTTCCTTTGTCCTGACCTATGTTCTGTCCTCTGGGAATTTAAGAATAAGCAAGAATCAGAAGGGAAGGATTCTAACCAAATAAGACTTTAAATGTAGAAGATGATGCAGAGATTACACAAGAGTTTATGATGTTGGATGCATGGTGAGGTCACCATATGTACAAGGAGTAAAGTGCAGTTTTTTACTCCACAATGCAAAGACTGAAGATATGCAACTCTAAAGTTACGTAGCAACAGCTCAGCCAGTAAATGCTCAAGAGTAGGCTTATTTGGTGTCAGTGACTTGAAAGCTAAATATATCAGGACTAACATACCTATCCAGTGACAGCTTGTCAGGACCATTAATGGTTTAGTCAAGTCCACATCAATACCTGGTCACAGCATACACAGTATCCCAGGAACCCAGATCATCGCCAGCGAACAGAATAACTAGCTCCAAGTTTGTCAGCAGCCTAGGGGAAACTGAAGGTTGCCATCCAATGGATGAAGGCTGAGACCTTACCGCTCCTGTCCCAGGAAGGGGAGGAGATGCCTGATGGGTCAGGCTTGCAGCATCTGAAGGGAAGATGAGGAAGGCAGAGGCAACCCTGCTCCAACCACCAAGGTAATCGCTGCTGCACACATCCCTTCTCGAAGCCGGTGGTGGCCATGCTCTGCAAAGTAGGCAGCTGGGGTTGTGCATGTTTGGATGCCCTTGGCAATCTGCTGTGCTTGGCAAATCTGCTTAGTTTATGCCTTTGGCTAGTGTCAATAAACACATTCTGCCCGGATAATTGCAAAGAAGGCTGGAACCACTTCCCAGACCTCAAAACAAACTCTGCAACTTTCCTGAGATTCACAGAACTGCATGATTTGAATTTCCTTGAGCTTGATTAATCATTGCTGTTTATCTCCCTCCACCAGCAGCCAACACAGTAGTTAATTTAGTTTTCTAGCCCAAGAGGTTTACCTAAGCAGGTAAACTTCTAAGCCTGTCTATGTAAAGAGAAGAAAACGTTAAAATATTTAAGAGGGTTGTCAATAGCACCTGAAGAACCAGTGGAAAGGACATGCATTCTTTACTCTGCCCATTCTTGTCCCTACACCAAAACCTTTGTGTGCACTCCTGTGAAAAGGTAAGTTTCTAGCATTGTAGTAGGACTCAGTGAATTGGGGTTTTGCTTCCTATTGTCAGAATGAGTGACTGGAGCACTGCCTCAGTTTCCCTGCCTATTGAAGGAAATTATCTTTTTTGTACAGACCATCTTAAACAAAAAAAAAAAGTTTTAATGTTATTGAGCCTTAAGCTTCCCCTTGTGTATACCAGAAGAAAGAAATTCTATCCTCACTGTAAGCCTCCCTGTTAGGACTCACCTAAATAATACAAACATAGCTTACAGCTCTTGGTTTTCTACACTTCAGGATCCCAGCTTGCTGCAACTGCTTAAGGCGCAAGTGTTCAAAAGAACTTAGCTATCTATTTCCCATCAACTTCCATGAGGACTTATGTGCCTATTTAAGTTATTTACTATAACTTTGGGCCACAGAGTCTATACATACACTGTCCTTTGGATACATTTATGAAGGACTTTATTCTCAGTACTTTGATTCTGAAAACCTTATTATCAGAGTACATATACATTTGTAAAAACTTTCTTAATTTCTCTAGCAACTTCTAATAAAGTGCTACTTAAGGAACATAAAGCAAAAACATGACTTTAGAAGACGGGAAGCAGCTTCATCCCTGTACCTCTAAGCTTGCACTTAACCTGAAAGATAAGGACACCGATTAGCATTTACAATTTATAGCTTCACAAACACCATCACAGCATTGCTGACTATATTACTGTGGTCACTATCAACCAAAGTCCAGTATCTACAGGACCAAGGCAAAAGCGCAGCCTCCTATGTTTTTACAGTAATCACTAGTCCAAAACCTAGGAAAAGTAGGAGGGGGCATGAATGTGCATCTCTATTTGTGTGTGAATAAGAAAGAGGGGGATTCCTACAGTCAAGGATGGATACATGTACTTGGAGATATGGGTATGTCTGTATCAGAATACACTTATCCAGGAAAATCTGATGTGCTTTAAAGTGACTACTTTTATTTCAAGAAGCTGGGATTCAATAGCCAGAAAGTTCTACTGCCTGCAATCAGAGAGATGTTATGTAAAGCACAAGGGTCAACTTTGTACCTTTAAGTGTAAGTAATTTAAAGGCTTGCACCTATTTTACTTCATCTTCTATTTTGAGAAGTCTGAGGAGTTCTTGAAGCTGCTTCATTGGCACCATAAAACTGTTGCTTGGAGGACCAAAAAGAGAGACCTTGTTTGTTGCAATATTTTTCATAGTCCTTCAGTACACATCAGCTGCCTGGGGGATGGCATTTAATTAAGGAGTCTGACTTTTCTCAGGATTCTTACTTGACCTTGTCAAAAAGTAATTGATGATATGTGACCTGCAGATTCAAAAAGGGTGTGTGACTTCTGTCCCTGCTTCTCCAACTGGCCTTGACAGAGGCAGGTCTATATGAAAAAGTAAGAACACCAGTGCAGGAACAACACACAGATCTTCCTCCCAGTCTGCAAAAACATGAGACCAAATTCTATAGGAAAAGCTCTCACACTATGCTTCTGGTCTCTAAACATTACTACAAAACACTATGTTTTCTGGACAAAGTTGGAAGGACTGAGTTTTAGTTAAACAGATACCTGAAGGGAAAAGAGCTAATCTTAACCTCCCGAATTTCAGAAGCAGTGATGTCAGGAACAGATTAATAATAAATGTCCATGTGTGCACATGCATGAGCGAGTGAGACAGGATAAGATGTTCTGACAAACAGAGTAGGAGGATGAGTATAAGCCTTTCTTTTCCTTCCTTTCCTTTCGTTCTGTTTACGTGAGGAACAAGAGATCTCCTTCCAATTAGTTGCATCCAACCCCAAAAGCTGATGAAGCTCTTTTTCATCATGCTGGGACCGACATAGCAACCTGCCATATGTAACAGCTCCACAGCAGAGATGGTGGGAGCAACGGGCACACTGTACACAGAGGTGTGAGAAGACAACAATCCAGCAATCCCTCACTACTGACTGGCCAGAAAGGTAACAAGGAGGAAAACAGGACATAAAAAAATTTAAAAAAAGCAGCTTTTGGCAAGTATTTCTGAAGACAGTCTCATCTTTCCACTAATAGCAAAGTCTTTAGAAGACACCTGCCCGACAAAACTTTGTTTCTTCAGCTCAGACTTGTCCCCTAGAGCTGTCATATTAAGAGGTTCTGTGCTTTGATACAAGGACTGTGATCATGAGCTGAAGAACAGACTTGAAGCTACTTGGGCGCGGAAGAAGTATGATCATTCACATGTCCTGGATAGTCTTGCAAAACAGAGGGAAAAAAAATAAAGAAAAAAGACTACCATCCCTTTGGGAATTGTGGGTGTTGGATTCTGAAACTTGCTTTTTCTAGTCTTCATCATTCCCTGTATCTGCCTGCATATAAAATAAGAACAGGAGGAATCTTTTACTGTCAATTCTTTATCTGATGACAGTTTTTTCCACTTGATGGTTGAAAGTGCATTCGAGTTTCAGGTTTTCTTTCATCTTATTTGCAAACAGAATGACATTTCTGTCATTTCAGCCATTTGCCCTCATCAGCAAGATGGTGATGACAGCCATTCCCAAAACTACGGGGCTAAGAGAAAGGAGGGGAATGACAAATTCGTGAAGATGGCAGCGTATGTACAAGTTTAATCAATACAGAAACAAAGCATTACTGTGTTCAGGAATGCCGCTAATCTCCCTAAAACATCCAGAAATGGAGCAGAAAGCTTCAAGCCACTGTAAGGCCTTTTCTGTACCACAGAACAAGCAGTTGTAAGACAGTTCTAACATGTGCTCCATTACATAGACATAACACACAATGATTATGTTGCCCTATACTGGATAGACCCTCAGAGAGGTATTAATAAGTCATTAATTAACTACTACCACTACAGATAGCTAATAAAGGTGTCCTTTATTTCAAGTTTCAGAAGTCTGCTTTAGGTAGCTGAAGGACAAGAGTATAATTCCAGCTCCCATTTTTTGTCTGTATGAATGGGATTCTTCAGATATGCTTGGAGTCAGAGAGCAGTTCTGAGCAGTTTTTCCAGCAGGGGGGACTGAGCCCTCACCATGCAGAGAAAGGACAAGGATGCATTAGAGCATGACCTTAGGTGAAGCACTTAACCTCTTTGTGCCTCATTTCCCCCCCATCTGTGGAAACAGAAATGGCATTTACCTAACTAGCAGGGGTACTGTGCAGCTTAATTCATTACTGCTTCACAGTGACTTTGAGAATCTTGGATAAAAGGTGCTAAGAATCAGCAGGGAGACAAATGACACACAGGGACATTATATATAGGCTGGTACAACAAACTAACTATGTGAATTCAGATAAGCCCTGCTTACATGGGTATTTATAATAAAGGGTATTTTTGGTGGTGGTGGTTTTGATTTGGGGTGGGGGTGGCTTTAATGTGCTGTACTACCATTCCCAGGAAATCCTCTATTAATCCACAGGGCTGGGAACAACACTTGCTTTTCACACCCTATTCCGCAGACATATCCCTGTTATACACGGACTGTCTCCAGGCCACAGATTAGATTTCAGGCTTGTCCCTTCTGTCAGGACTTTTCTAGAGAGACTTCACAACTTGGGGATATGCAGTTTACACACCTGCCCGTTATGTTGCCCAAAACTCACACAAGTCAGCAAAATTAGTGGAAGGATATCTGTTTGGCTCAACATTCCTTCATTTAAGAACAAAGGACTGATATAAAGCCTATATATTCTCCTGAGACACCACCATAAATTAGCTAACAGCTTTCATTTCCTAGGCTGCACTCAAATCTGTGACACAAGTGAGAAGCCATCATTCTCTTATTACAGGCCCTAACACCATCCAGTCCCCAGCTCTTGTTTTAATCCCTAATGCCCTGCCCAGCACTAGCTGTGGGAAAGCTGGCTAATACCTTCCTGCACTATCAGTTGCTAATTTGCCGCTTACACCCTTAGAAGTACAAATTATAACAGCTTCATTTGCGTATGTTGCTAACTAGAGGCAAGAACCGTGGGAACTGTTATCACCCACAGAAGCCCAGTTACCAGAACTCAACACATCCCAGCGTTACAAAACTTCTGCACATCCTGGGCCTGATTCCTATTCTTTACAGCTAAAACATTGGTCTAACTCCACTGACACCAAAGGGACATGCTCTTGTTTTACACCTAACATCAGTCAGAAGAGAAAGCAAGCCCTCTGTATTTTTAACCCCCCTCCCACTATCTCTTTTTGCTTGTGGAAAACGCTCTCCGTGCTTGGGTGACAGAATGCTGTGTGAGTGGCTATTGAGCAAGCAGCTCATTACACTGCTCAGAACTCTAGAAGCAGTGTTTTATAAATCCAGAGATAGGCAGGACAGCATTTAATAACATGCTCTCACCTTACTTTATTTATCTGACAGGAATGGGAGGTCACGTAAGTCATGTCTGTAAAAAAGATCTGCCAAACAGAGCTGTGTTTGGTATGTCAGAAACTACTGAGGGTTATGACCCCACTTTGGATAAACACTTTTTAATACCATAGATATTTAGGTAAATAACATTTGGCTGTCTTAAGTAATGAATAATGATATTAAAAGTAAATTAAATGTACCAAAGTGGCAAGAAGGAATTGCAATTTGAACGTTTCATCCCCTTGCTATTTGTGCTTTAATGAAGTGTCCTGAAGGCAGTCATCTTGCCAGGCTCTGCACAAGTCATCGTATAAACAATGTCTTCTTTACTTCTAAATCACTAGTTCCTAAAGATGAGAACCACGCCCCCAGGTTTTTCTTCCTTCTGTCTTTGGCTGTTTTTTTAAAGAAGAAAGAAATAATCTTTCAAATTCTTAAAAAGCTAAACCAACATGAACCAAGTGCATCCTAATGGTTTAGGAATCACATAGATAAGCCTTAGGCTTATTGTGTTTTAAAACCACATCATCTCAAAGCTCACTGCATCTCAGTTCCTTGGATGACCAACTTTTCAATGGTCTGAACTTCTGCTTGTGCATGTGCTTCTTTTCTGGATCTTTCCTGCTATGGCTGGAACCTCACAGAAGGACAAGATGGAAATCCTGTTATTCAGCTATTTAGTTTACTTAGTTTTGTCAATATAACTATTCCTAATAACTATTTATTTAGTTACTTAGTTTCCTTGCTTTTTTATTTGATAGGAGGACAAGGGAGATGCACTTGTGGAAAGTTAAAGATGTTTGCTTACCAGATACAGACTCTGAAAATGTTTGCACTTCTGTGTGTCTTGAAGGGCCTGTGTAGTGAAAGCAGCCTTCCTAATTTGCATGTGAAGAGCACATGAAGCTAAGCAGCATCTCTGGCTGTGCATTGCAAAGTGCTCTCCTCTCTCTTTATGGGATTATGAAGTGCTCTTATAAACTGTCAGACTGACACCTGCAGCGAGCAGCACTTGGGAGTGTCCAAGCAGCCAAGTGAGAGCACTTTGCTATTCCAGAAAGGCAGGGAGGAAAGCAGGGGAGCCCTTAAAAAGTAACAAAATTCATGCTGAGACAGAGAGGTGCAATTAGGAGCGGCTGGCACTGAAAAAGAACCTTTTTCTCCATTTTAATTTCTGAAGTGCTGAGGAAGTATAAAGAGCACCTGCATTTGCATATCTGAAGCACAAGGTACCGTTTCCTTAACAAGCAAAGGGGTGCCAGGGACCGTGGGTGTGCCCTCTTGCTGCTTCTGCCATAGTGTGCTGTGTAGCATTGTATTTTCAAATAGATTTCAATTTTCAACAATAGGAGCGTGCATTGTAACCTTTGCAATCCTAATGATACAGCAGAACTTCCCCCCACCCCCATGCCCCCTTTCCTCTTTGCAGGAATCAGCACTGCTACATTCTAGCTGCTTTCCAGATACTTGGAAAGACACGATCCCTACCCTGGGGAACTTTTAAAGACTCAAATGCAAGCACAGGTTATCAGCAGGAGAATGTACACAGGCCATTTTTATACAAACCAGTAAATCTCTCTGAAACTGATATGAGAGAAAACAGATTTACGCTCACAACATACAGCAAGCAAGGGTATAAAACTCTATATTTTTACATAACATTTTACAGGCACAAATAAAGAGGCAAAGCAGCACATAGTGGGATCCACAGTCCCCATAGTGTGTGAACGGCAACTCTTCTGGTATGTAGTTGAATCCTTGGCCTGGAGAAAGTCAGTCCATATACGCCTGGCCTACAGGAATATATGGGAGGGCTACAGCTCCCAGTGCTACATGACAGCATGAATTCTTCAGCGGGGAAAATGCATTTAGGTCTCTAACATAGTTCATCTATTAGTTTTGGAAAGTGAGTGACTTCAGCTGTTTGAGAAAAGGAAAAGAACAGTGGAAAACAATAGAAGAGGTGGCAATTCTCAAGCTCAAAAGTAAAAGACTAAGACTTAAGTTCAGTTGCCATGAAAAATACCAAGGAAAGTTAGCATCACATTGTAAAAAGCACTGGAAAAGAGTTGATCTCTGGGGAAAAAAGCAAGTCAGAGTAAGAGGAGTGACAATATCAGTGCAGTTCAGCAGGGATCAGACTGCATCCAAATAACTGTTCTGTTGAAATGTAGGTGAAAACGCAACCGTTTTAGGAAAAGTAACAAAAGAAACTGAAATTCAGAAAAAGCCAAAACTACAGAAAGGTGAGAAAAAAAACAGGGGTAATGCCTCTCCCAGTTTGTCAGAACAATTCACAGATGCACATCTTCCCTCTTCCTCGTAGAAGCCCACCTGTATTACCTGGATTCGGGCCTAACACGGAAGGTCATGTATCAGTGCTTCCAGAGCATAAACAAGGCCACATGCGAGAACATATGTGTCTATGGCCACGTTCATGCATGCATGAGAGCTGGTACAGGTACACATGCGTAAGCAGTAGCAAGTGACACATACATGCTATTTCAAGTGCTTCACGTAGCAAATGAACTCTATAATATTCCCCCTGAAATCGGTCGCTCTCGGGTGTTTAATGAATGGTTGGTCATTTAATGGCCTGAGGCAAAGCCTAGGAAGGTTAACACACTGACAAAGCAGACATTAACTATGATAACAACTGTTTTCATGGAGGATTATTGCTATTATAAACTTCACTCAACACCATTATGCCAACAGTAATTCCCTAATTTTTCCTTGTCTTTCAAATAAAGTTAGCGTCTTCTATGATGCAGCAGAGCAAACTGTGTGGCCAGAATCTGAGGCCTTCAACTTTTAATAATCACCTTTCTGTTTGAGTACAAGAAGTATTGGACTTTGGTTGAAAGATATACCAGCGTAAAGAAATCCTCAACTAAAGAGAACTCCATGTGCATCTTTTATCCTGGCGTAAGCAAAGGAAGAGAATTGTCTCCGCCAGGTGATTTGGTTGACACAAACAGAACAGGGCTTTTCATGAGGAGGGGGTGTGATGTCCACCAGCTAGAGATGCCTACTGAAGCATTTGTTGTGGCATACAGAAACTGGTGGCCACCATACGATAGAGCTGATCCACATCTAACTGAAATTGCCAATAGAAGGAGTTAGAGAGAATCAGTGCCATCGTCTGCCAGACATCAGACCCAGGTGCTGCAGTTAATGCATCATCTCTGAGGTGTTGCAGAGAATATGTCCAGAAAGGTGCAAAGAATTTGGATTAGCGCCTCATTCAGACAAAACTCCCATGTTTCAGACTGGCACCATCACCAGCTATGGAAAAACAACACTGGGACCTTCTAACGCATCGTTTTTCAATTTTTTTCTCCCTGTACTATTTCTCCAAATTTTCCAGTGGGACTATGGATCCCAGCATAGTGAATATACTTTCTGTCAGGTGCTCCCCTTCTGAATTATGTTTCATTTGCTTTGTCAAAATCACTGGTGAGTCTATGCACGGGGGGCTGGCAGTTCAGGGTTACCAGGTACTGTTCACTTAAACATTCCTTTGCTTAGGAGACGTGTAAAATAGATAGATTGCCTCAAGTAAAAGATGTAGAGCTTTTTTTTTTTTCCCCCAGCATCTCCTTATGCATAAGATATACTTGGCACGTAAACCAGAAAATTCTGCTAGGAAAAGACCCCACTGTATGGTATTTGCTTTGCAGGGTGCAGGAAAGGCATCCAACCAGAGGCCATTAGAGATGGAAACCAGGCAAAAAGTACAGATGCTACTGAGATGCCATTATGGAATCACTTCACAGCATTCAGAAACTATAACAAAAAGGATATTTTTTCTTTAGCAGCAAAGATAAGGTATCATAAGCATTACCTTGCAAAGACTGCAACCCAGTCTCTCAAGAAAATTCAAGAGCCCCAGCAACAATTAGGCCACTGAAGGCTCAAGAAGGTAAGTCTAATTAAAATCTTCAGTGCAGAGATTACTCTGACCTAACAACACTTGATTTTGTCAGCTCTGCCACATCACCTTCCATCTACTGGTGAAGGGCCACAAGGGAAGTGGATAGATAGAGGCTGGCCATAGATTTCTTTTACAGGGCTGCAGGAAGGGAGAGTGTACAGTATCATCCATACATTGGAAATGAAGCAACCAGTGAAACTTACAGAATCTAAATCTCAATTAGGCTTTGATGTTTAAAAATGAATAAGACCGAGATCAGATGGCTGAAATGCTTGTATCCGACCCATATGATAAATGTGTTTAATAATAGTTGTACTTTAAACTTTGCTATCTGCTTCTACTTTAAGATCTCAAAAGGCTTTGCAAGCTTTAGAAATAAAACCTCATAATACCTCTGCAAGGTCAGCACTATTAGGCTCATTTGTAAAAGTGAAATAACTTGGCCAAGGTCACATACAGAGAGTCAGTAGCAGAGCTGAGAATAAAACCTATCTTTTTGGCTCTTAGCTATGTATATTTAAGGTGATCTGCAAAGGAAAAAAAACTTGGGTATGTGCCAATTTTTTATTTTCATTTTTAAGATGAATAAAGAAGGTCTGAAGATTTTTCTTAGAGTTCATATAAGCTGGGCTGAAGGACAACTGTGTCACTTCAAACAGAAACGACAATACGGTTTTAATTTTCAAGCGTTTTGAAATATGCAGCAAAAAAGTGCTAAATTAAATACTGGTTAATAAATAACAACACTAATGATAATAATAGTCATCTGCTATAGCATTAGCAGAACTCCCTATGTGAGCACTGTATTTGAGAATAAAAGTAAGATGCCTCTGATACAATTACTCTGCCTCATTTATGGCTATGCCACAGTGGTATAATTATTCCACTATACTTCTACTAGTTCATTTCCCTGTGTAAAATAAGCCCTAAGGGGTTCTTTTCCTGCTTCCATTCAACATTTGAAATTTATATTCTTTTTACCCTAGACATCTTCTGATGAGTGGAAAATTCAAACAACTGCATTCCAGGAGACCGGGGGGCGCATCTACAGATAGCATTAAGTTGTTGTAACTCTGACTCTGTACCTAAGGATCTGCTTTTTAAAAAGTGAGAAGGGGGGATCTGCAAAAACATTGAGCTAGTTTTGTTTTAAACCACATTGAACTGAAATGAATGGGAAGTCAGCAGAACAGTTTTCTGGGGAAATAAACAGAAAATCCTCAAAACCCCGAAGCCTCTCCTGTCTCCTCCAAGTGGACTGCATGAATGACAGCTGCTCAGGTGATCAACCTCTCTAAAAAGACAGGGTTAAATATTCTTTGACATTCGTCGTGTGTCTGTTCAGTCTGTAACTCAAACACCAACAAAGCACCACAAACTCTAGTCCCCAACACATTTTTCTTTTCCACACCAGATGAAAAGCCAAAGTATACCCACGTAAACAGGTGTTATATTTCATGCCAGACACCAAAATTGGAGCACCAGTTTTAGTGCTCAAGAGGAAAATCCTACTTTGTGAATCTATAATGTCATTCACAGGGCAGCCACCTTTTCACCCAGAAAGTTTTACTTACTGGAGCGTTCTGACTGTAGTCAGTGTAGGAAATCTAAACAGTTGTATGATATAGCTCTATCCCTACCTTTGGCTCCTATTTCACGGCTTACCTTCCTCTAGTACATCTGGCCTTAGGTCACTATTAAGAGATACAGCCACTAAACTGCATGAACCATGGCTGCTCAGGTGATTAACTGCATTCCCATAGCAAAGGAAGCCTCCTCGACTGTGGCTTTATTTCTGTGCAATGGAAAATTGAAGATTGGAGGGAAGACAGCTAAATAACTCTGGAAAAACAGTACAGCTTACATCTTTGTAGTCATATGTTCAGACTTCAGCAGTCACACTTCTGCTGTACAATTCTGCATCTGTAATTGCACACTGTGTCCTTTCCATGTGATTTGTAGAGCTTTGCATTGTTAATGCTCAACCAATAATAAGAAATGGCTACAAAATCCCCTGAGAAGCCTTGTTACAGGAGCTTGCTAAGACTGCTAGCAAAACACTTCTCATGAACTTCTGAGGCTAGACAGAGGCATGTACACATTTTCTGAAATGAAGGCAAAAAAAACCCCAACCCACCATCAACCTTGCTCCTTTAGCATATCCGTGTCATGCCAGTGATTTCTACTAGGTCACTGCATTTCAAGCACATAGTTAAGGCAGCAGGAATTAGCAATAGTCAAAAAAGTCACCATACTTGAAACACAAGCAAGAAAGGGCTAGGCACATCCAGTTTACAGGTGCTGCCTAGGGAAGATCTCTGGCACCATTAGCAGAAGTTGTATCCTGGAAGCTCTGGCACCACCACCACAACAGCACAACACCCACAAAACATGTTCTGTGACAGAAAGCTTTGTAGGCAGCTTGCCTCTGAAGGGCTGGATGCTCATTGTATCTCAGTGCTGCGTGTGTTCATACTGTTGGCAGAAGAAATGTAGGGCATGCAGACCCACAAGAAAACAACTGCAAGTGAATGGAATGGAAATGTTTGAACTAGTCCATGTGTGAGGAAACTTGCTCCTGATGGAAAACATGGTTGCCAAATGCTGCTATCTGCACCATCAGAGTGCCTGTACTACTGCTAATTTTGAGGAACTAGTAACTGGATCACTCTTCCTCTATTACTAGCTAAATCTCCAGGAATGGAGGAAAAATGCCAGACTGTCAAAGATTATTACATAGACATCTCTCTGGCAATAGCAGAGCCATTAACAATGCCATATTTCTGTTTCTGTCTTATTGTGATCAGTAGTACAGTCTTGTACGCTCAGTCTGCATTCTCCCAACCCGCTGCACACAGCAGATCTAGCACTAAGAAATCAGCTCATCGAAAAGTCTTCAGGCCCTTTTCTGAAAGCTTACACTGCTGCTGCTGGGACCCACCAGACATGCTGCAAAGCATGAGCATTCATTTCCCAGAAGGAGAAGGAAGGGGATCATTCATTCAACATGCATGAACCACCAAGTGGCCATCAGGGGGAACGAAAAAAAAAAAAACCAAACCCAAACCCCAAAAAACCTTCTATGGTCATAACTAACATGCAGTGGATTTGAACTAATGACTGAGAACTAAATTCATACTCTGTATCTGGCACTGATCCCTTTGCCAAGACAGCAGTTCTTCCTCAGGGATGCATTTGATTCGGAAGGCCTCTGGATTGTAAAGATGATTGTAAAGATACTAAACTAAAAGCAGCAACATGCTGATTACCACTTGCTGTGGGGGTCAGGCAGTGAATGAGCAGAACACAGACAGAAACATCCTTGTGATAGATGGAGTTCCCTAGAAGGAGTTTGATCTGGATATCAAAGAAGGGGGAAGGGAGGATAAAAGAGGTCCAAGCAAAATACAGCCAGCGTGTTAACCAAGCTTCTATTCAGTACACCCTTAAGGAGGAAAGTCTCTCTTCTCCCAAGAGGAGGAGGTGAACCAAAAGACAACATTTAATAAATCAAATGATAGCATCTACTTTAACAAAGCCATCTGAGCACAAATAGTTTGCAATACAACCCACGTAGAGCACAGAGGGAAGAAACTACAACAAGCCAGTTCATTTCAGGAAGAACCCCAGGTAAGAACCCATGTACACAGCGTTTCCTTTGCTGTGCTCTGCTGGCTGGGCAGGGTGCTCCTCACTGCAGTTCCAAAGACTGTGAGCTCATCAGTGAATCAAAGGGTTGACACTGTTCTGTCTTTCTTCTAAACATCTCAAATACACAGCTTTTCCCAACAGGGGAAAACAGCCTTTCACCTCTACATCAGGACTGACAACATGCAGGTAATACTGAAGACTGTTTTTCCATCCAGCTTTGATCCCAAAGAAAACAACTGCCCCACACCACCTATGCTGTTCCTTTTAATCCTCCAGGGCCATCACTATTCCTCTGTCAAAACAGCAAGAAGAGTGAGCTTTGCCTGTATTCATCTAGGCTTTTATATGCTGGGCACCATCCCAGTGAAAACAATGGAGATGCACTGTGTGCTACTCTGAAATCAATGCTCTCTCTGGTCCTGGGGTCTTTATTATGGTGTGGCAGCACAGGAATGTGGTGATATTACCTGTGCCAGTGCTTCCTGAGACAGAACCAGGGTCAGGCAGGGATCCATCCCTTCAGCTAGATATTTCAATTTCAGTGTTTTACTCAGTAGAAGTAGTTTCTACCTAAAGCTGCTGCAATATGATGCTCACTCTACCACCACAGCACTTTCCTTCAACTTTCCCCTAGAGAAAAAGGGGTGAGTGTTTTAGAAAGCGGAACGGACAACCAGAGATGGATAGGAAAAGCAGGTTAACCGGTAAGGAGATGTGTGTAACCAGCAGCAAAGTGGTAGCTAAAGTTTTTCAGAAATAAAGAGAGATTCAAATATTTTAATCTTGTGGCATCTATAAACATGCGTTTAATTTTCCCATTCATTTATTTTTGTCTTTCCTGGAGAAAAGAAAACATTGTGAGAGAGGAAGGAAATTTTTTGCTTCTATAACTGTGAAGGATTTCTAAATTTTAAAAGCGATTGCAGTGTAGGCATGATTTTGGCTCCATTGCCTTGAGGACTGAATTCTTCCCTAAAGACACAGAGTAAATAGTCACGGTACAGACCTGCTCCCAGACATTACCCCTAAATCCTGTTTCCTCTCTCATTTGAAGGAATTGTTTCTGGTAGAGTCAGAGCAGCTATGTATCTTACCCTGTTCAATTCCTGGCCACGGTGCTTGGACAAGGGATGGTGTTAAATCAGCAGTAGAAGCCAAATTATTTTGAGAAATATGGAAATAGTTACTAGCAATGTGGACTAAGGCTTAGCAAGATTCATTTCACTTGCTCAACTAAACGTTAAAGTAGGTGAAAAGTATCAAAGTAGAAATAATAATTAAAAAAAATAGAAAAGAAAAGCAAAGAAGAAAATATTCAGGAAGCCAAGATAATGAGATCTACATCCTATAATTAATCTTCTGAGAATCCATTTCCTCACATAGATTTTTTTGGGGGAGGGGGGCAGTCGGTCCTTAGAGCACCCACTGCCCAGGAAGTATCAGAGATGTCACTAAGGTGTTGACCTTTTGACCAACATAATACCCAGCCCTGCATAAATAACCATTGTCACAGCAACATCAGCTTGAACCACCTTTTTCTTCCACAGGTCATTTCACACTGTGAGTGTGCATTCCTCCCCTTACTTTAGACCTTGAGGTTTTCACATAATCTCCTTGATTTCTTATCTGTGCATGGTGAGACAGAGGCCTGATTTCAAGGAGCACAAGGTAGACTTGCCACGTTCACTTCTGTCTCTTCCTCTCACCCTGCGGAAGTAGGTTTGCGTGGATGACTTTCTGCTACTTGAAAATTCTCCTAGGAAGGACAATTGCTCCATCAGTTGCTGAAGCTAGTTTCCTGACAGCACAAACAAGAAGGAGCAAGGCTGGGGAGCCAGCCCAGTAGACAGCATGCGATACCATATGAAATCTATTTTATGTTTACTGTCTGGGCAGACACTTCATAGCGGATACAGGCATCCAACAGAATCTTCACTAGATGTACTAGTCTATTTTGCTCTTAGAAGCAAGGAAGAGTGGGAACACAGCTATTGAAAAAGCAGTTTGGGTTTATCCAGAGGTTACAGAACAGGAAACCTGAGTAATTTTTTTTCTCTCTCATAATGGTCTGTGATTTGACCAACACAGTGTAACTGTGCAATATCTAAATTAAATTCTTATTGAAGACAACCTTACTGCAAGCTAGACTTCTCCTTCCCTTCTCTCTCTTCTAATTTCCAGAGCAGATAGAATGCATGCTGATGATCAATGCAGTTCAACTGAAGTTCAGCACAGAGGCAGTTCCACACAGTAGACTCACTAAGCAAATCTGAAAGACCACCATGTAACACGCTTTGTCATGAGATAGCCAAAAAGGCAGCCCTGGAGTTCAGTGTACAGGGTATTCCCTCAGATAATGTAAACTCAAACTTAACTTGCCTGTGATGTTGCACCTTTTGCCCTTTCCAGATTAAAGTCAGGACAATGTGCCCCTTTTTCTTGTCCTGCTCTCCATTTTCTATTTTCTAAAATGAAATGAGCAAAACAAGGACTGACAAATTAATGGGGAAAAAAGAAACAGAATGAACACGGTAGATGACACAGTTAGATAGGAGAAAGAACAGCAAAAACAGAGGAGGACAGCAACCACTTTTACCCTCCAACTTCTAATCAGTTTTACAGGGAATCGCAGTGTAACAGCATCATTCACCTCTGCTCTACACAAATCACTGCATCATAACCATTTTGATACCTGCAGCTGAGCCTCTATCAATCCTTCTTTGAGAGACAGCTCCTGAAAGTCCTTCTACTTTTTGGTTTCCCATTAAAGACATGGACAAAGCTACTGAAGCCAGTGTTTCATCATGCTTCTTCCAGCATCAGACCTTACCACGGAGTAAACTAAGGGGCAGGAAACCTCAAGTGGCTAGACAGAGACCTTACTGAGTCTGTTGCAATGCTATAAATACTTCACATATGTTCTGGTGATGATAGTTTTTTGCTACAAGACCAGGACAGCATTACGACAGTTTTCATACGTCACCTATTTAATGCTTCCAACATGGTATTTTTATAGTCACTGAAAAAAACTACAGCAGCAATTTGGAACATAGTCCAAAAAATGAAAGATCTGAATTTAATATCTGGTAGTGACTCCCTGAGGCACAGGGTGGTTATACAGTGTAAATGAACCATGAGAGAGAGATCTTACTCCAAAGATCAGTGATGCTGGGGCAACAGTGAACAAACAGCTGCACAGGGCAATGATGTACCAAAGAAGAAAGAAATTTCATGCCCCCACCCCCAGCAGCCAAAAGGGCTTCCATTTCAGTCGTAATCTGTTCTGGGAAAGAGGAAAGACAGTCATTATGCTCCCTTCAGGAAATCAAAGACTGAACTTTCAGGTAAGCAAGGAAATTGTTTTGATAATTTTCATTATTTGATGATTGTTCATAAGGCATCCTCAAAGTTCATTAGCTTCTCAAGCAGTGTACATACCAGGCCTAGCTTTGCTAGTGAACCACCCCACAGGAATGGGGAACGCTTCAGGTATGCATCCTGCACTGTCTCCTTCGAACTGCAAGGAGCCCACCAGCTTCAAGCCCTGCTTCCCTCTTGCAGAAAGCCTGCAGCATACAAGGAAATACCACGCTGGTCAGTCACGATCAACACAGCTTTTCTCTTCAGAGCTCCTTTTTTCCTCTCCTTCCATTTGAGTTTTCTTTCTCTCTTTCTTTTAATATATGAAGGCAATATTTACAGCCAAGGCAGTGCTGAGTAAGATGCAGTGATTATGGCTGATTTTATCACAGCCGTATTACTTAGCTGCAAGGTGAAGCGCTGTGCTAAAATGGATCATGAATCCCTGAAATTGACTATTCGTCACCTTTATAATCCTGATGGAAAGGCAGGTCAGATCAGGCCTGACAACTTCCCATGCAAAGGAGACTACAACAGTGACGTCTGCTTGCCTCAAGGCATTTACTTGTCTAGGGAGGAAGGTGATGCCTTAGGGAACTGGACTAGAGAAAGAGGGAGAGGATAAACCAACTACTCCAAGGGCCTCTGCAGGAATCAAGTGTAAATAGAGGAGCCTAAATGAAAGACAGACTGCTAGGAGTACTGGATGAAAGAATATTATAAACAGCTAAGAATCAGGATTGCTGCATGAAGGTCTCCCCTTAGGCTGCAGAACATATTTCAGCTTCAAAGCTAGAAAAATAAAATAACACTACCTCAGTGCAAATTTGTGACATGGATGAAATCTACAAATGGGGAAAACTTTCAAGTGTCAGAAGAGTCTAGTCATACCTCCTTCAAATTCAGTCTCAGAGCCTTTCTCACAGTCAGATTGAAAATGTGCCTGCAAGTTTGGAGACCAAATTCATCAGGGCGTTATCGCTGGCCATTATTACACATGACATTTCTGCAACAAAATCCAGAGAGTGATGGCAGCATCGAATCTCATAGGGGTTGTTTATTTGGAAACAACCAGTATAGTTGATCAGAAAATCACTAAGCTATCCTAGTGAATCTTCTTGACTGGCATATAACCACATGCAAGAGGGACTCTCTAGGAGAAAAGACTAACTAGCATGTTATTGTTCCTAATGAGATTGACATGCTGCTTCCAGTAAACCCATAACAACCATCTTCTGAAGGCAAGACTTGTTCTGAAGTACACAAGTTGTCTCGCTCATACTCCTTCCAGGTTTGGGTGTATCTCAGCTCCACCAAAGAGTAAGGAAAGTGCTTGTTCTCAGTGTCCATGTTCTACTCCCAGCACAATTTCTTACACGTAGGCAGCCTTGCCATAGTCATCAACATTACTGTAGCTTATCCTCCGTTTGCATAGGAAGGAATAATACTATGTTAGTCACAGAGTACTCATACTTCTTAAAAGTGGGGTAGACTCTTTGAGATCCACAGATAGACAGTATTAAAGAAGGGCAAAGACTACTTATGTCTTGCTCTTCTCACCTGTCCTTTCTTCCCCTTTCCTCTAGTGCCTCTCCTGGGTAAGTCACATCCCAGCTAAACCTCTTAGTGAGTGATTACATTAGAGATAGTGCTAATTACCAAATGTCGTCTGTGTGGTACAATCTTATCAACACCCCACACTTCCTCCCCTGAGGTGAGGGGGCTTGATCCATTTCATAAAAGTATCCTAGTTATCTGCTCTGACAAGCTCTGTTCCCTCAGGCTTGAAGGTGGCTATATTCCTTTTTTTTTTTTTTTTTTTCTTCATCCAAAGTACAGATTCAATGTTTTTCTGCTGGAACCTCTTGCAAGTAGGAGGGTTTGCCCCAGCAACAGACTGGGGGATATTTTCCTTTGTGTATAGAAGGAGACAGTCAGTTCCCAAGGTGTTGCATGTCAGAATACACTCATACGCTCTTCTCCTCATACACTGTGCAGCAGGCAGTGCAGTTCTATCACCTATCATAAGGCAGAAAAATTCAGTAGCTGCCCTGCAGCTGTGAACACTGAGTTTTGAACATGGGGTAAGAAAGGAAGAGCAGAAATAGGGTGCAAGAATGCCCATAAATGCTTTGGTCAACTAAATGAAAACTAAATGACAATTGTAGTATCACCTGACATTTTATTTCTAGAACGTCCATCTGACCAAAACCTGCCGATGCCATACTCTTCTGCCCTGCAGCACTCCCTTTTAGCCTGGTTTGGAGCTCACCCCACATTTCAGAAAAAGTAGCTGACGTGCAGTGCCTCCATCTGACACACTTTGGAGCCGAGGTGCCCACTACACAGAAATTCATAGTAACCACCAGAGTGAACGGCTACAAATACACTGAAAGCATTAAAGGTAATGACCCTTCTGACATGCTTTGCTGTTGTATTCAGGTCTCTGAAGGATTAACAACATAACACAGTAGGCACAGTGACCCTTCGATTTTGGTTACAGCACCACTAGTTCCCGAGGTTTTAACAGGCTAATTCCATCTTGCAGTACTATCCAGAAGGCAGTTTGCTCCTTTATTTGTAGAGACTTCAGTTATATTCTTTCTGAGGGTTTAGTTATTTTCATGTTTGAGGGTTCTTAGTGAGTTTTTTTTAATATAATTTGTGTGCATATTACTCGCTGTCCCTGGAATTCATTTTGTTCCCTGCTAATGAAACCTCTGCGTCGCTAACAAAGCAGAAAATAAAAAAAGGTAAATAGCACTCTCCAGAAACAATTTGTTTCTCGTTCCGTAAATTCTTGCTGAACAGCATCTCAGGGAATTTTCACCCCAGTAAGAAAGGAGAGAAGCAGAAGGTGATTGTGAAGGAGGTGGACAAAGGGGCTACAAATGCCATTAGTTGATATGGAAAGGAAATTATAATTATAGCCACACTGTAGACAAATAGATGCCCAGACAGCTGCACCTGTGAAACTCCAGAAAGCACTTGAGCACAGGGAAGCCATTCGATTAAGTAGAAACCACTGGTTGCAGAGATATTTGAAGGGGGGATTACGTTATTTATGTTTAACTCTTTAGAGCTTTGCCAGAGTCCAGACTCAGAAAACAAAACAGGACACAGAAAAATAATGAGTAATCTTCTGCAAAAACACAGTGACATAAGGTAGGTACAGACTGTGTCTGATGGCACTGCGGCCAATGAATGTGGAACAAGGAGGATGAAACTTCAGAAGAGGTGATGCTGTTTTTTCTAGCTTGGGCGCTGCTATTAGGTGCTGGAGAAAACCAAAAGACATTCTACGAAATGTAGTTTCTTTCTCACGCAGGAGAGCTGTTATGTTCATTTTCATATATCTGAATACAAATCACAAGGCTGAAATTTTCCGAAACACAGGACTGTTGAAGAGATTTTCAAGTTCATATCGAAGCTCCTAAATTAATAGCTTGCAATTGAAAAGCACTGAACTGCCAGCTACTTCCATTGATCTTACTGCCTGACATTCAGTTCTGAAACTCTCTAATCCAAACAGAGAGGTAAAACCAGTATCATAGGGCAAGAAGGGAGAAGATCCTACATCCTTCCACCAGTATAGTCAAGTAACATGCCACCTTTGTGTCTTAGTACCCTTCCTCGAAAAACCAACCACCCTCAGATTCAGCTACCACTGAAAACTAGGACTTTTTTCTAAGATGACTTGATTGTTCCAAGTAGCTAAGGGATTTAGATGGGCAAAAGCCACGGGGCACTAAGTCCCTTAGCCACCTTTACAAATATACGTATATAGTGCTCCACACATGAACACACCTTTGCGCTATCACTCACTGAGCTACTGGTCCAGCCCTTGTACGGAAGATTAAATACAAACTGCTCTACTGCTAAACCATATTTATTGAGCTTTAACCACCATGTAATTTATACATCTCTTCTTGCAGAGTTGGAAAAACTTCATCAACAATAATAAAGGCAACACTCAATTTCAATTGGTACATTTTTAACCTACAATAAGCAACCTGTTGTATCTATAAAGAGCTCTTTAGAAGTTACGCAAGGTATTAATTGAGCTGCTAGGAGACCATGCAGGTTGGTTTTGTAGTAAAACCGCAGTAAAAAAGAATGCAGCAACCAGGAAAATCCTGGCAAGATAGCAGCACCATCTCAGGAGATGACTGCTGCAGCTGTACTAGTTATTTACATGAAGTCAATTCCAAGTGATTATTAAGAACATGAGGTTTATCGTGTAATATAAAAGGCCAGTTCATTATGTCCGCACAAGCTACAGCTTAAATGGCAAACCTCAATAATTCAGTTTTTCTAACAGCAGTTTGGGATTTAATTGCTGCACAATAACTGCATTAATTCTGAATTAATTTCTTAATGGAGATGTAATTGTCTTGGACTTCATCTAAGGGGCCAAAATCTGCTCTCACCAGCATAAATCCAGTGGAACTTCATATAAGAGAGTGGGATGATTTCAACATAAAGAAACTTGAAGTCAACAGGCAGCTGAGTTTCACACTGGTATGGGACAAAACAATATGGCCCAACCACCATTTGCACTTTTTCACTTTCAGTCCCAAATGACCCTTGTTTGCCTAGACATAGTCCATACAAGTACAGAAATTATATCACCTCTATTTACCACTATTACTATAATCATTAATTTGTATGACATACCTCATCCCAAAGGGCTGCAAAGCATTTTACTGCAGGGAAAGCATTTTATTTAATACCAAAATGCTTTCAGGTCTGGGGAAATTAAACTAGCTCATATAGATGGAGGAGCTAAAAAGGCACACAGTTAGCCACATTTCCATTTGGGTAAGGCATTCAAGCTCTCACCTCCAAGTACCTTAACATGCCCTTTATGAACAATTTCAGGGAAATGGCTTCAGAAGGTATTCACAAGAATTCAGATACTATTGTGGCAGACACCCTGGAAATGCACAAGATAGAACTGAAATCACTGGGAACATAGAAGTGATCACTGCTACAGTCATCTTATAATATGGAAGAAAATGGTGATGGGAATAAACTGATGTTGCAGGAAGACTGCCTAGATAGCACAAACAGGGACAGGTGACACATATATTTTAGATCTTCCAGTTGCCTGCTGCAGTTGATGAACTCTCCGTGGTAAGAAGAAAGCTGAGAACACAAAAGGTGCAAGGCAATAAATCATCTGGAGTAACCGGTGAGACAGCTAAAAGTTACAGTGACAACACTGCAACTTGCATAGGACATTTGAGTCTACCGAGTGCTGGAGGCTGCATTCTAGCCCTGGAAGTCCTGCAGCTGCAAGGTCTTTGAGGCTTCTTCCTTTCAAAGCCATACTAAGGAAGAACAGTGTGGTAGTAATACCTCTTACAATCCTAGCCAGCCAGAGAAGTTGCAAATTCAACACATGACAGTAAGTAAACCTAAGAATAAACAGATACAGCCCCCAATAACTTTACTTCAGGTGAAGACATGTCATCTACTGCTGTATATACATACATCTTTTTCCTGTTGCAAGCAGGCAAAGAGAAGAGACAATTTTCAGGTGTATGTGTTGAGCACTTTCCTACCAGCGCTACATCAAACACAAGTGAATGTTCCATCCATTTTACATCTATTTACACCATCAGTGACACAGAACAACCAACAGCCTCTCTAATGTTTCATTTAATTTTTATGAGATGAGAAGAGCTGTAACAAACTGCATCCTGCTATAACGCCACACACCTGCTTTCCTCCTCCTCCTCGAGGACCTCCCTCTACAAACACTGCCCTGACACAAACTTGCAGGCGTCTCATACAACAACTGTGTGATGCTATGAACTGTCATGCCACAGGTGTATTGCATCAGTGTTGTAAACAAACCCAGCAACACCCACTTACCCAGCTCCGGTTTCTCTTCAAGTCTATGTGCAATGTTTACCCTCATCCCATACGTGTGACAGTTTCCAGCCACTGAAAACATGCCAGTATGCTCAAGACCTCTATTCAGGCTTAAGGAATGGGAATGGTTTAGGAAGTGGACCAAGCAGAAGTCATTCTCCTCATATTAAAAGAAAAAACTGTATACAGACAAAATAACTGTTTTTAAAAGCCATTCCCTTGCCTTTTACTTTTTGATAGAAGAAAGCTAAGCAGCTTGTTTTGAGGCCTACTTCTCATACACAAATATATCAGCAATATATTCCTTTGCATCTCAGTAATACAACACAAATACAAGCAAATATATATTCACTAACATTTTTGTGAATAATTAAAAAAAAAACAACTCAAACCCACTACAATGACTATTCCTCTTCCAGCGACAGAAAGACCTCAGTAGAAAACATAAATGATATGAGCAAGGCAGGCAGCATCAGAAGCTGTACTATGAGATAGGTGTCCCTGGCTCTTTGTATGCCTAAAAAGGACACTGTCTTTCAGGTCAGTGAGCTGACTCTCGTTATGGATAAAGGCCGTGATGAAATTTAGCAGATCAATCAGCAAAACTGTTGGAGATAAAGGAAAAAACTGCCAGAACCGTTTTGATTCCATTTTTTTCATCAAAATCAGACCTCTCTATTGGAAATTGGCAGCTTCAATGAAATGGCTAAACATTCAAGTGTTTCATTGCGATAATCTCAGAACATTTTGTTTAGATCCATTCTTTTGATTTTATGTCATGTTAATATTTCATCTATTGCTCTCTATCAGATATATGTGGATTGTTATTTACTTACTAGTTTAATACAATAAAAAAGTCAAAGTAAAGGAAAAAAAATCCAAATAAAATAGTGAGATTTAAATTAAAAAAAAAATAATAATTCAAATTGTTCCTAACAAAAAAGGCTTCACAGAAGCAGTGTTGACCTGTGCCGAGAGAGCTGGAGATGATGGTGTCCTTTATATCGAGCAAGTATAGAACAGGGATTTTGACTATAGTGTAACAGAACTGTTGTTTTGTCAGTTTACTTGGATGCCAGCGTATGTGCAGTGTGTTCTAAACATTGAAAACCTTTTGGTTGTCCTGTGACTCTAAGGCAGAAAATGGCTTCACTGTATGCCTTTGAGATTGAAAAACTTCTCCATTGTAAGAAAGCTGAGCTCTAAATTCAGAATTCATCTCTCAGTTTATCTACATAGGCTCAAATTCCAGCATCCACAGTATAAGTGCCCTGGCAGTCTAGTCATCATAAGTTCTTCTGGCCATTGCATAATCTGTGCCAGGCTGACTGGGGAAGGAAATCAAGCTTGAAGAAAGAAAGGAAGATATAACTTCTCTATACCTTAGAAAGAAAGCAAATTTGTTAATAGAATTTGCTGCTATAGCCTCTGGCATTTCATGGTATCACAGACATTTGCCTGTGATATACTGATTCCCTGGCATGCAAGATACAGTGTAATTCACGTGTTAGGGCAGATTTTCCAAAAGCAGGTGACAGACCAAAGACTCATCCATGGTTCAGTATGTCACTGGATCCAGTAATTTTTCAGTCGTCTTTAGGTCCTTATACCACATTCATCACTACAGTATCTCAGCAGCTGGTGACGTTCATCAGACACAAAATCAATGAGCAGCCAAGATTACAAAAAACAGTGGCCAGAATTGGGTTCTTAAATTCACACTTGGCAGAGAAACAAATAAGATGATCCTTCAACACTGAAAGACCAAAAATGATCAGGCAAAATCCAATGAATGAGCCGTGCCAAACCGCCACAATAACTTACAAATGCATCTCTCCATACCTACAAATCTAAGCCGAAGTACTGGGTTCAGAACCAGTAAAATTCCCTGATCTGTGAAACTGTTGGTGGTGGGTCTAGATAGTACAACAGCCTTTTCTGGACTTCAGAGCTATGAATCTGTGAATTTACAAAAAAACTAGTGCATACTTCAGCCAAAATCACGCTGCATGTTTCACCCTGCATGTTTCAAACTGTAGTAACCTACAGAGATAACCTACACCCACACATTGGCAGCAGAACACCCCAAGCACTTCTACACACTGAAGCAGAGGATGAAGTAGGTGAGCTTTCAGGGTCCCTCTAAACTATTGTCTCCGTGATCCTATGAAACCTGCACAAACTAGCAATGAGGGATCTTTCATACAGCTTGCCCAAGAGGATCAGCCCGAGCCAAGCTAATGGAAAGTGCCGTCACTCACAGGAAAATATTCTATAGAAAATGTTCTTTTTGCAAACATCTATTAATGAATGAAAGCTGGTACAAGTCTCTCGCTCTCTCCCAACTTTGCACATACGGAGCGCTGGGGTTATTACTGGCTCATCAAATATTCCATTAAGACTGACAGTCTGAAAAGAGAAGTGCCATTTGCACAAGTTCTCTCCAAGCTCCAGCAGCCCTGTCAGTGTCATGGCTGGACTAAGATTCTGTAGTGAGCAAAAATGAAGTCAGCACCTCTTTAATATATAATTAGCAATAAGAGGAGTGTGAGGGCATTTGAATAATACATCTCATGGTCAGACAAAGCAGTAGGAGCCAAAAGAGAAAGAGCATAAGAAGTCAAGGGGGCAAGAGTCAGAGAGAAATGAGACTTATGTACCTACGTGAAGGGAGAGGCCCAGTTATAAGCTGATAAATATTAAAAATAGTGCTTTGGATTTGTAGAATGCTTTGCTTTCAAAAATTTTCAAATTGGATCTCAAAGGCTAGTGAGAATGATTGTTCCCTTATTACAGCCGAGGAAATAGAAATCCATGCGGAGAACACAATGTTTCCAAGGACACTTCAGGGTGTCAGTGGCAGATCTGCAAATAAAGCCCATTCTCTAATGGCTGAAGCAATTGGCCTCTCCCATCCTATCCTCAATAGTGTTTCCAGAGACAAGAAAATAATGCACAATACTGTTGAGTTTCCCTATAAACTCAATTAAAGACTGCTGTTTGGTGTTTATGCCAAGTTTACTGGTGCCAGGTTAGCTTAAGGCTGCACTGGCAAATGTTACACTCACAATGCCTGAGAAATGCAGAAATAAATGAAAGCATGGAAATGGTTTACTGCTAATACTGAGCTCTGAATCCCCACTTCCAGCACGTCAAAATACAGGTGTTTATATCTTGGGGTTTTTGGCTCATAATCCTTATTACAATCACTGTCCTGCCGTTTGGTTTTTTTTACTTTTTTATTTCTTAAAAAATTTACAATCATACTTAGGATTGTAGTTCAGGGTTCATTTAGAGACGTCAGCTTAATATCTACGACATCTGCAAACAATGGCATCAATATAACTTCTTTTTTTTTCAGCAGAGCAGCTCTTCCAACCTTTACACATTTGCAGTCAATTTTTACCTGGGTATGAAGTGCCTATCGACCAATACCATCCATCATATCAGCTTCCCTCAGGCTTTCCCATCCTCATGGAACAACCCTTTTTGGTTCCTGCAGCAACAGTACATGGAAAGGATCGTGGTGCCTCACAGGAAATTTCCAGCTGAGAACCACCACAGAAAAAGCAAAAACATATTTGGCCCAAGGAGGAGTAGAGATGGAATTGAAGAGAGTGCTCTACTGTTCTGCCTAAAACGAAGCCTCAGTACTAAATAAAGTGAAAAAGACACGGCAAAAAACCCTTCAGCTCCTCGTTTAAAGGTAAAGAAGCAAAAAAGCATCGCAGCTGGAGCACAGGACTAAGCTACGGACCTGCGCGGGCAGAGCCCCTAGAGAAGGGATTGCCTTGTCTTTACCAGCACAAAACTTGTGAGGTGATGGTTTCATTTGATTGCTGCTGAAAAGGAAATTATTAATATCATTACTACTATTATTCTTGTAATACCTGCGTGGGGCACAGGTGCCGAGGCGCTGGCCAGGGGGAGCTGCAGGGGAGCCTCTGTGAGGTGAGGCTGGAGACACCCCAGACCGGTTCTGACCGGTTCCATCCAGTTCCAGCTGGTTCCAACAGCCCCACAAGCAGGACACAGCCAAGCTGCTCAGCCAAGCTGGTGGCACCTCAGGGAAGGTGCATGTAAGGAATGGCATGAAAAAAGCTGGATAAGGAAAAGTGAGAAACCACATAAGGAATACGCTACTAGTCGGAGAGGGGAGCAGCAGGCAGAGACCGCCATGTACTGCCCAGTTCCCCATACCTGTAGGCAAAGAAAATGGAGGGACCCCTCCAAAAAAACAAAAATCAAAACAAACAAACAAAAAAACAAACAAAAAACCAAAACCTGCAGGAATGGGAACAAGTCAGATGGCCAGTTTCTGAAAGTGACCTCCACATATCTGGCTACAGTACCCCTGAGCCTTCTAAAGCAAAGGGGCGCTCCACGGCCAAGCTAGGGGTGGGAGGCTGCAGAGCAGAGGGAGGGCTCTAGCCCATCAGAGCCACCTCACACCCCCATGGAGACACCTGGCCTCAGAGCAGCATGAGATAAGGCCGAAACAGAGGAAGAAAATACATTAAATGGATGCTTTCAGTCATGGAATCATTGCTGCTAATTCCTACCCCCTCCCCAAGAATGCTACTTCTGGAACTTTTCAGCAATAAGATGCAGAGAGGCTGCAAGTGCCAGGAGAACCTGATGCACCCCCAGATGATGGCTATGGCACCCCACACCTACCCTGCTTAGAGGCAGCAGAAGCCAGTGTTCTGCAAGCACCTAGACCAATATGCAAGGAGCACAGGTCCTTGGTTATGACACTTACTTGGAACAGCAACAGGTGGTGGTTAAGAGAGACCAACCCTAGAAAATTACATTGAAAATACACTTAAGTCTCTACAACATGTTTCTTTGAAAAATTTTGCAGGCATCGTATTACCTTCCACAGACGGCTGGGATTACAGGGACTCAATAGGAAGGATAAATTCAAATAGAGAAGAAGGGCATAAACGTTATTAGGAATGCAGGGACTTCAGGCAAACACACTGTGTTCACAGACAGGGTGGGCTCAGGATGGGTTCCATCTTAACCACAGCAGACCCTAACTGTGCTTCTGAAAATTATTATGGTTTGGAGGGGATTTTCTTAAATTCAGAGCTAAGGAAAGCTGGCAGGTGCTAAGGAGCGCTCAAGTCAGACAAAGACATCTGCTAGGGATGTCAGTAATAGAGAGATAACTGTTATCTGGGAGCAGAGAATAGGACAGAAACTCCAGTGAAAGCAAAGCTGAGAAACGTTACAACTGCAGAAATAAATTCTGAGAAATAACAGGGCTTCCAACACAGAATTTCAATAAAATTAGGCTTCAGGCCAAGTCTAAAAACGGTGTGTACACACATCACTGCGGAAGCTTCTGAGCAATAATGGGTAAACGAGAATGCTGGATAATGGAAGAAAACCTTGCTATAATAAGGACTAATGGAATGACAAAGATCAATGGAAGAACATAATCTTTAGTTTCAAACCGTACCCGAACAACGCACTAGGCTTTAGAGGCGAGAGTGCTGTACCCCACATAATCCAGTGAGGTAAAGTTTTGAGATGCTCGTAAAGTAAGCTCCAAAAGCCCCAAATATAAGAATATCAGTATACTAGCAAGGTTACATCACTGTCCTCTTCATCAAGAGGACAGAAAAATACTAAATGCATAATGTTGATGAACATCAAAGCAGTAATCAATCTAATAAAGCAGAAAAAAGTGGATGACTTTGGTTATCTACTTACAAAAATGAGTCAGGTGTCATGTTGGGTGACAGTTCAGAAAAATAATTTCTTGATGTGTTAAATAAATTATCACTTAGAACAGCTGACGCCAGAGCTCACAGTGGCAGGAGAATATTTTCAGTGCAATTTGACATGAAAGACAAAAGTCTGTTTGTAAAGCAACTGTTGTTGATGCACTGGAAAACAATGGCCACTTCACAAATGGGCTCACTGTTGTTCAGGAATTCCACACACATATACACATACAAAAAAAATATTTAAAAAAACACAAAAAGCCCACACAAAAAAACCAACCCACCACAACACAGATTTGAGGTACTGAATTTTTTGAAAGGGGATTGTATAACTAATGAGGAAGCTAGTTGAAAAAGAACTAACATCAGGAGCGGTAAGGATTAAATCCCTATCCTAATACATAAAGACGGGTGGTGGTGGTGGCAATAATCCAAACGTAAGAAAGGCATTTCCAAATAAGGAAGGTAAACATGAATCTAGGAAGATAAGTAAGAGAACCCTTAAAACAAAATAGTACATTGAAATGGATAGGCTAAAGAAATTATTTGAGCTACAAAGTTATCCCACGAGTAAAAAGAAATTGAGGCTCAGTAAGGCCAACCCAGAGAAATACAAGGACAATACAAAATTGTCTTGGTTCCCTTTTGGAGTATCTCCTACTTATTCGTTATTACAATGGCTTTGCTGGTGTGAGATGTTTGGAGGAATAGCAAGCTCGAGGTCACGCTGCTGTTACTCAGTGGTTCTCTGCACATAGCCAGCTGGTGAGAGACACTGAGCTGACAGAGATTATTCTTATTCTCACTCATGAGAATAGGAACTAAATTCAAAGTGATCTTGTCAAACGGGAGAAGTGGTCCCAAACAAGCAAGGTGAAATCTGACAGAAAGGTACCGAGCACTACATCTACGAGGGGAATTACATCACGTTGAGAATGCCTAGTTACTGATTTGTGAATAGTCCCACAATAACAACCTGAAACACATAGCAGTTTACACACTAAACAGGAGAAGCAGAGCAATGTTTTAAAGAAAACACATGCCATGTTAAGAGAATAATGTTCAAGATGTGGAAGGTGTCATTTGAAAGACGAGTGCAGTTACAGAGAAACCTCAAGTTGGAGAACTTCTGTCCAGTTCTAGGCACCAGGCTTCAGGAAAGAGTTAGATAAACTGGGATAAATCCAGAGCAGGAAGGAGAAAAAAAATAAATAAATCTTTAGATAAAACCACCCATGCATAAAGGTTGACAAAACCGCATTTGTTTAGAAAAGAGAAGACTACAGAACTAACAGGCCTTGAAGACATGAAAGCTTATTAAAAAGAGGGTACCCTTCGTGTCCCTGCCAGTGCGTGTATGTGCATGTGTACACGCGCGCAGAAATCAGCTGAGCATACAAACCAAAAAATTTTATCTAGAAATTCGGAAAAAGTTTTCAGTTCTTAGAATGGTACCTAGGCAGATAGCTGAGTATCTTTCATTGGAAGTTTCTAGAAATAAGGTGAATATTTGGAGTGGTCAGTCAGGTCCCTTTCCTCCCTGTGTTTTATGATTTTTACAAGATCATGGGAGAGATCTTAATATCACACTTCTTCTGGGGCAAGCCTTCTATACTGCTGACACATGGCTGCAGCCCCCAAAATCCCATTGGGTTAACAGAGAATATAAGTTAGGTCCAGTAACCAAAGCATCTGTGATGACACCAAAATTCAGATTATGCAAAGAGATATTTGAAAACTGGTGTTATGGAAATCCAAACTAAAAGGAACAAACGAATAAAGGCCTAGATTAGCAAGGTGGGGATGCAGGCCAAGACTGAAGGGCACTTGGACTTGGATGTAGGGACCCCAGGTCTGGGACAGCATATCCTGACAGGTAAGACTTCAGGCTGAAAGCACTGCATTTCCTTACATTTCACAGGAAAACAACAAACAAAAACCCTATGGACCCTATGAATAAGGCAGAGGCATTTCAAACCCTCTACAGGAAGATAGGAACTGGTTGCTAAAAAGGGTATAATGAATCAAGAGTACAATGCAAAGAAAGAGTCTCTGCAAATATAGTCATTAAATCTCACTGAAAAACCTAATAACAATTTCTTTATAAAAAAGGAATTAGAAAACCTCAGGAGTGAAGCAGAAAGAGCAATGTACAGAACTCAGCTCACAGTATTCGATTTTTACAGCTGCCCAATATATTCTGCACAGATAGTATAGGAGGGAATTGGGGGATATGGATGCCTTTAGCCATGATGCACAGGATGAAGGGAAGAGGTGAGGGGAAAGCTCACTTTCTAAATGCAAGCAGAACCGATAAATCACAGCCTGGCTGGCATGGCAAACACCAGTCCCTCTGGCAGCTTTGTAATTACTCCCTAAATGTGGTCTCAACCCTCTTGATGTGGAGATAAATAACTTTATGTGCAAAGCAATTAAAGCCTCGGGCAACACTGCCGGCAAAGCTTGGTCACTGCGTGTCACTATCCATTTGCCAGAGAGGTGTACAAGTGGTACTGAGTTTATTAAACTGGAGCACTGGCTCTCACACATCAACCTGCCAAAGGCCTTCTTTGGATGGCACTCAAACAATTGTTTCCACTCTCCAAAGCAATGAAACATCCTGGTTCAAGGGCTGAACCTGAAGTGAGTTGAGAGACCCTCTGAGCAGCGTGCCAGGCATTTTGCTCCTATCTGCTCTCCCAGAAGAGAGCAGTTTTCTGAGTCGTAAGTCTGATACCTACTGGGGGAACTCTGAAGGAATTATCAATCATCGTGATTAGATTCCTCCTCTTCTCAGGAGAGATCATGCTCAGTTGAAACAAGAGCTATTGCTGGGACGGTAACAAATTGCCCTGAAGCAGAGCCCTGCTTGCTGCATTCCTCTTTCCCTCATACACTTGTGTTTCTCTGTCCTTTGTCTGAATAGCCGTATTTTCTCCATATCTCCTGGTCCATCCAATGTAGTATGTGCCTCCAGGTTCATGTTGCATCTGCTGCCTACTTGTATCGACACCTCTGGAAAGCAAACTTAGGGCAAGTCTTCCTGCAAACACATATGGCTGGATGAAATGACACTACACTGTGGTACCTGAATCCTTTCCTTCTCTACGGAGCTGCTGGCCTACTCAGCTCTGAAGTACTGTACACTGCAGCATCCACGCCAAAAACACGCACACACAAAATATCCTAGAAAAAGCACTGTGCAGAGTGCAAGCTAGAGCACTAGACACACCGTGACTAGCTTGCACGACCCCAAAGCAGCCATCACACCAGGCAGAGCACCTGGTGGGAATTCTACTAGCTGGCAAGAAAGGCACGGACTGTCTGTCACAGCAAACCAAGTCATCCTTCTGCCTGACTCCTAACTTAAGACTCATGAATGGAAGGACACTGGTATGGGCTGTACCGCTCTTTAACCCCTCTCACACTATACAGCTCCATGTTACGTGAAAAAGCAGGACAGCTCCTGATTTCAAGAAAAATGAAAAAACCTCAAATATTTCAGTTTTGAAGAACAGGTGGGTTTTTTTGTGGGTTTGTTTTTCTTTTTTTTTTTTTTTTTTTCCCCTTATCTGGTTTCAAGCCACCACCAAAAGAAAACAAATCATCACAACCGCCATTTCATTCAGCATTCTTCCTGGCAAACAAACTTTTTTTTTTTTTTTTTTAACCTGGTTTGTTGAAGACAGAACTGGAAATAGTATCAGTGTTTTGATAAAAAGCAATGTTCTTTTAAAGCCAGTACTGATTAATAACCAAAACTGCTACTAGGGGGCACTGTGACATGCAAAGGAGGTACAACTCTGCTACCCATTGCTTGTTACACTGTCCGTGCAATCTTTCACCACACCTTGGGCACAAATAGAGCTAAATTCCACTTTGGGTCATTTCACTTTTTCTAGTAAAGCACCTTTTAAACTTTAAAGTACTTACAATGTATTTTTTCCCCCTTTCCTTAGCATAAAGCTGTTCAACAAATGCTGACTGCTTCAGATTACTGTTTCAGTGATCAGAGGAAATGAAACTTGTTTGTAAATCAGTTTGAGATCATTCAGGACAATCATGACAATGTAATGTAAGAGTTAAGGATGATAATAGTAATCATAATAATATTGATAATGAGTATTTCTCTTCCTACTGCAGTGAACCCATCTGGAAGGCCTCAGTGTGAGGCTTCAGAAGTATCCAAAAGTGTGATTAGAGAGAAATTCATTTCGGCAGGAAGGTAGAAGCTCAGAATGCCAAAGAAAGAAAAAAGGAAGAGAAAAATCCTTTCTAGTTTTGGCCAACAGACCTAATCGGAAATTCTTTTGAAATGTTATTCTCTGGAAGAGAGCTCAGTTAGCAGTATTCTGCAAATGCTCAGCCCACTTCATCCATCTGCCAAGCTGAGAATGAATATTCATAGCAAGTTATTTTAATCATTGTGTTTTTCTTGATGTGACATAATTCTATATAATTTTTTCCCCCCGGAAAAAAAAAACCCACCAAAAAAACCCTCCTCTTTTTATGCTGTCAAGTCAAAAAGTTTTTTCTCCATCTGCAAGAAAAAAGGGACATTGGGTGGCTCACGCATGGGTTGTAGCAACATCCTTGTCAATGCTTCTCAAATGCCAGCATTAACAACCTAGTTAATGTCACCAGTGAAAAAAAAGCACGTACTGGCTTTTACTTATTCTCTTGAACACAGAGCATTAATATCTCACCCTAAGAATGGTCAGGGCAAGAGTGGCAAACTAACGTAGGCTAGGAATGGGATGGATGGTCAGCCCATACCTGAGGCAGCAAGGGAGGCTGCCCTGCAGAGCTGGGTTTGGGGAAGTCAGGGCTGGGAGAGCATGGGTGCTGCGGGGTGATGATGAGGGGGCAGGCAGAGTGCTACTGCAAACATGTCCAGTGGATGCTTCTTGTAGCCATACACCTTCGTAAGCACATACTACATGAAAATGCTTTTACAGTTTTTGAGAGGTTCTTAAAATAGTTCTTGTTCAACGCTTTAAAAAAGTGTGCATTTTTGGCAAAATTGTCCAAGCAGAGACAGATTATAAATATTTTAGAGTCCACAGAAATATGTTGGGAAGAAATGGGATCTTTCCTTGGTTCTAACTGGTGCTTTTAGTTCTAAGTCCATCAACATGACATTTTACCACAGTTGAAAATCCTGAGGAAAATGCTGTTCCTACAATAATCAACAGTCTAAAATATTCAATACTTAACTGATGCAAGCATTTCCCAGGTGCCATACATTAACTGCTGGGACACAGAGCTCTGCTCAGTGGAAAGAAAGACGACACAACCAGGTTTTCTTGAAAGCCAGATGTGTTTTTTTAACAGATCACCACAAGGTGTTGTTGCACCTTGGTGGCCATCCTGCTCCTTTTTCTCTGATACACCACGCTGCAGTGTCCTTCCTGCTTCCAAGGAGTTTGTACCCAATGACTAGGGTGTTCCCTCCTGCCCCAGAGCACCCCAGAGACCCCATGGTGTGCACCCCGGAGTGCTGAGCACAGCTGATTCATGGGTGGGATCAACATGAGAGGCAACTTATTAGAAGGACATCTCATGGCTTATTCCCATTTACTATTCAAGTGTAATCCATTTCCTTTGATACAGTTTTTCGAGCAGTACAGAGGGGAGGCAGCGAGTGCCATATGAAGGTGGATTACAAGAAGCTAAGTAAGTTGAGACATCTTTCTTGCTGTTTCTGCTTTGTGTTCCCTAGACAGATCTGCATCTAGCAAAGAACACTGCAGTCAGTTAAAACAACTTATTCTAGTCAGTGTAGAAATCCAAGGCCTTTAGTTCAGGGGAAAAAAAAAAAAACCAAAAAAAAAAAACAGAGGAGGAGGATGAGGATGGAAAAACAGCAGGTGAAAAAGGAGAGAAGGTGATCTGCATTTAGCTTTAATTAACTAGTGGATGTGTTCTGAGATACACCAGCAACAGGCCCACACAAGCATCTAGAAATCCCTAATTGCATCCTGTTGCCTGAATGCTGCTGCTTCTCTTACTTTCCTGACATTCTGGCTCCCCTCTTTGGCCATGCTCTGCCAAGCACAGAAAACCAGTACTCTCCTCTTCCAGTACTGGAAGCTGCTGCTGCAAAATGCAGGATACCTGTAATGCTACTGATGGCTGGCAAGGGTAGAAAGAGGTTGAAGTCCAACTGTCACTATTTGTATTTGTCTGTTTCCATGCAGGGAGTGGCAGACAAGAGTTGGCTGCCATACTGGTGCATGGCATGGGACAGGGAGCACAGAAACGAATTGGCTGGGACAGATCCATCACCATCACAAAGAGGCATAGCTTCGCTGATGCCTCACAGAGATCACAGAAGCTTTGCTGATCAGCACCAGCTTTGAATCTGACTTACCAGGGACACAAAATGACTTGTCTGGCTTAAGAGAAGAAGAGGAATGTATCTCAAGACAGGTTACAACATAGCCCTTTCAGAACAAGCCTATAACATTGCAGTGGAGAAAACCTCAACAGGTTTCTATACAAATTTTATAGGGAGTCCACACAATGGATTTCCAAAAATACAGAACTAAAAAAGAAAGATATTTTCCCAGGATGACTAAAATTCTCTATTAAATACTAAGCAAGATTCCATAAAAGCTCTCTAAATGTTAGCAATTTCCATTAGGGAAATCTTTAATGATGGAAGGTCATTACCAGCTGAAGGCCTCGCAATGAGTTCCTGGCTCCCAGTTCAAATCCTGGTGGACAATGTCTGTATGTACAGCTGAGCAACTAACTCATGCCAGATAAGACAGCCAACAAATTCAGCTTCTGTCCATGACCAGAGGGCCATTGCTTTGAATTTGGTTTTGTTTATTTTTGTTTCCCAGTTATGTTTGTTAAATTGTTTGCATTTTTTCATAAATGGCTACAATACACACTCTATATTCCAAATACAAACGCTACTGCTTAATTGCAATTGGTCAGATAAGTAATATTCTTACTGCCTGAGCACTGAACCGCTTCTGGAGTGCTATGATAGCTTGCAGTGTATAAATTAGGTAAGGGGAGTACATACAACACATCTGAATGTCCCTAAGATTTTCAAATGAGACCAAGAGAAAATGCATGTACATGTGGGTCCTCTAGGAAGAAAAATGGGATACAGGCAAAATCAGAGCTATCTTCTCATCCCTGACATCACATTTTGAAGTGTGCTTCTCAACCATCTTCCTAGTACTTTGGGTTTTTAGTCTAAATGCTAACTATTTGAAATTCATCACAAATACCTCCCAGCCAGTTCCCTATTCTGATTCCAAAGACCATAATATCCGATATTCTCAACACAGTCTGGCAAGGGAGTAGTTTTGGAAGGGGTGAATGCCTTTCAGGTAGAATATTTTATTAACTTCTTCAGTTCCAAACACGTTGTGAAGATTTTTGTCAGAAGTTCCTTGATTAAAGTGTTTTGGATTAAAAAAAAAAACAACAACCAAACAAAACCCCAAAACATCCACAACCCCACTATCCCATAACAGTAGAAATAATTTGCAGGAAATGTGAATCAATTTCATTGTCACTTTTACCAGGAATCACTTACATGTTTAATTTTAGTCAGGTAAGAATATGTACCAGTTTGTGTTCCATTTTAAAAGCTGAAATATTTTGAGTCATTTAGCAGTTGAGACGATAAAGAAGAAATGCAGTGTTTCAGAATCTCTGAAATGAAACATCTCTATGATGTCAAAAGAAAAACCTTTCCATATGCCTAAATATTTCTTTCATAAAAAAATATAGGGATTTCATCTTTTTTTTCCATCTGCTTTTGAAAAAAAAAATATTTGTAAGTCTTAACTCTTCCAAGTGGGATGAAACTCTGTTTTGACAAAATCCTGAAAACAGGCCTATAAATGTAGTTCAGACATTCCCTCCTGTTGTGGCAATTACTGACAAGACAACTTCAAAGAATCTGTCTCATAGAAACATGTGTATAATCTACTCCATCAAAGTACATTCCTCGTTAAGGTGCCACTGTATCACTTTATACACAATGTCTGAGCATCCAGCAGACCAAGGGAGTCACACCTTAGTAATGTAATAAACAAATCATTGTCCTGAAATGATTTAGAAACACGAACAGCTCCACAACCACATCATGAATGGGTACAGCATAACCATGTCCATTTTGCCTCAGGGAACCTGAATATAATGACCTTATGGAAATATTTCCAAATTAGTTTGTGGGTTTGGTTGCCATAATTTTGGATGATCTGGCCAGCAACATCCAAGAGCCAAGGAACAGAAAGATGTGTTCTCATGGTAGTTGTAGTTTATTATATGTATACAGCACCTGCACCTCAAACTCCAGACCAGTCATGACAAACATCTGAGCAGTCCCTAGGAAAGAGTGGATTGGAGCTACGCACAGGGAGAGGGAAACGTTAAGGAGAAAAGTAGGGGAAAATGGTATTACATATGACAGAAACACAGTGCAGAAAATAGTGAAATGTGCACGTATCGTAAACTGATGGACAGTTTTCATCTTGTTTCTCCCCAGAAATTCTATATTGAGCCCAAAGATGGTGAGACTCCACCTTTCCTATTTATTACTATGCTTAGTCTGAGTTACTAAACCTTTGATCAAGCTTCCTTCCAAGGACTAAGGAATTAAACGGCCCTTGCTAGGGTCTCCACAGAACAAAACACCCAAGAAGGAGCTCCTCTGCAGCGTGTGATATTCAGCCTTTGTTTCCCTTCCTGTACAAGGGAAAAAGTTTCATCTCTTCTTCTCTTTCACACAATCCCAGTTCCTCACTACTGCTGCTGTGGTTCAAGCTTATATATGACATTGCAGGGACTGCTAATGAAAACAGCTGCCACCCTTCACCACTGCCTCCCTGAGCTCTGCTCCGAGATGAGCAAGACACAGATGGCCAGCTGCCATACACTCACAGCAGAGAACTGCTGGCAAGCCCAGTCTTGCACTGAATCAATGCGGTTTTGTACCAATGGAAGTCTAACCACATCACAAAGCTCAGCCAGGCCTACAAAGCACAACGGAGGAGGGTGGTGATCTAATTCCTAATGCATTCCTGCTGCTGCAGCCAACATGCAAACAAGGGAATTTAAACAGAGAGTGGGTATCTCCACATTGTGGCCATCACTGCTAGAAACGTCAGTGGAGACCTGCCCATACAAGTCATATTGATGCTTTTGAGGGAGTCACACTCATCTTGGCACTCAGCTTTATAGCCACAGTGGCTAGCACTAGCAGGAAGTTTAAAAATGATAGCATGACCATCAGGAGAACCTAAAAACTAAACAGACAGTGGAAACCAAGCTGTCCTCCATCACCATGTGGACGTTAAGTCAACAGCAATAGACGGGTACAACTTGCCTCGTGATTTTTCTTCTCCATGAGACAAGAGAGAATGTCATGTCCTAAACCAGCAAGACTATTTTTGACCAGTGCTACCTTTGCAAGGAAAACCTCAGCACAGCCATGAGCTGATCTGTGGGAGAGACAGGGTATCAAACCATGGAAACCCACCAGGATGGGGAGTCACACTTCAAATTGATTCCAGAGGGAGAAGTGTCTTCCTCTAGGCTCAGGGAACAACAATAACTTTACAGGTACCTCAAGTCTATCTGACAGAGTCCATCCACCCCAAGACCACCCTGTGGTGGGTGGCGGCACCCCTTCTCCTCACCCCTTGGTAGCTGGTGCATTCTGATAACAGTCTCAGCTGTCAGAAAACAAACTACAAGTGACAGACTGAACATGCAACTGTGCAAAAGCCCGTCTCAGGAGGGACAATTAAAAACACACATAGAAAAATAAATGGCTTTTCCTTTTCAACCCTTTTTCCTCTTCAACAAGTAACAAGACAGGAGCGAGTGCCTGTATGCTAGAATGCCCAGAAAATCGGCAATTAACAAGCGTTCCGCTCTAGCCTGTCTGCGATTTCCTCCCTGCAACTGTGGCTAAATGTTTAAATACATCACTCCCCCCTACCTTCTGTGTGCTTGCTGTGGCTCTGGCACACCTCAGCTCTTCTGGATTTTCATATCATGCAGTATTCCCTTTCTTACTCATTTATCTGAAGTTTGCTCCAAGCTAATATTGAGAGAGAGGCATGGTGTCCACCCAACTGCCTGCAGGAGCAAGCACATTCAGATGAACTAACTACCCCAAATACACATAAACCCAAATGCACTTAGCCCTATGTACCACAGAGGTGTTTTATAAGCTATCTAGTCAGCAGCATCCTCAAGAAAGATGCATTATCATATCTGGCCAACAATAACATAATCCAGAGAATTCAAATGGGATTTTTCCCTAGGAAACTAAGTGCTAACCACATTACCGTGCAGATGCTCATTAACAAGCCTGTATCAGACAAAAGCTGCAAAGGTATTTTTCTGAGGCGTAGACTTAAATAAAGGCTTTTGACTCAGGTTGGTACTCAGAATTAAATTGATAGAAAAACAGAATTTCTCATTAAATTCATACAGCAATTCAAAGATGAAGGATAAAAATAAAATCTATGCAAACAAGCATGAGGAGTAAAACACTCCATTAGGCTCAGAGGAATACTGCATCACGGACACCTATGACCTACCGGCCTCCTTGGACACCCTTCAAACCCTGAGTTTCAACTAATCACCTCAGATAAAGGTGGTGACATTGCATGTTGATGTTCCTCTCATGCAATTTATTCACATAGGATGGCTTCCGTACTCCAATGCCTCGAAGCTGCAGATTGAACTTGGAGAAAATGAACCCAAACTACCAAAACAGAGTAAAATTTTATTACAGAGAATAGACATTGAATATACTTTAAATTATATATAGAAGGGCCTCATAATTAATGAATGACTGAACTTCAATCTGAAAATGAAAGAATTGCAAAGAAAAAAAACCCTTTGCTGTATGACATAAAGAATCCACTAGGTATACACAACCCTGCAAAAGAAAATCCTCCCAAAACAGTTGATAGCATAATCCTTCTTGGCCAACTATACAGAAGCTAAGGCTAGGGCCCAACTTTGACAGCTGAATGGGCTAATTATAATACAACCCCAACGTAGAACCCCCCCATCTCAAGTTTTGCAAACAAATGGCACACATGCCATGAGCTTCAGCAACAACAGCTGCAGAACAGAACTGGGCTGATCTCCCTTGCCAATAGATCTACAGAAAACAGCAGTCAGCCCTGATGCCAGTTCAACCAACCGAGAGAATACAAACCACCACAAAGCACTAGAGGATCCAAAATTGAATCCAGATGAAAACATGACCTATTTCTATACCTTCCCATCTATTCATTTTATGTTGCTGCTCATCACTGAAATACCCTTTCATGTGAGATCAATAGCAATAACAAAGTTCGAGCTGGCTTCCTTGGCTATGCTCCTACTAGTAAATTAAAGAGCGCCTGGAAACATTCCCCAACACTGGAGCCACCAACATTGCTCAACTGCTAGAGTGGTTCCTGACACAGTTTTGGCCTGTGCCAACCACACTATGCCAAACAGTTCCCAGCCATGTCTATGGGTTAGCACTCCTAATGGACCCATTCCCAACAGGCAATTCAGACACGGTCAATCTGTTTTGGAGAGTAAGAGATTTTAACAGACTGAATGTGGGCTATTTCATGATAGTTGGCCTCAGTGTCAAGTTACTGTCCAGGGCACGGGCACATTTAATTGTTATTATAGATATAGGTACAGAATTGCTGGCTTTTGTCCTTTCCCGAGTTCTGAAATCTTGCTGGGGTTGGTTAGCTTCCCTGGACACTAGCCGCTTGTTTAACCTAAGATTTCCTCGAAAACCGTCTATGGTAGTTGAAAGTTGTACTACAATGATGCAGGTACAGCTGATGGAATGGTAGGAATGAAGAAATTAATTTCTTAAGATTTGTTGATGGGTGACTTCGTATTCAACAACAAGAATTTTAGATTGGCATTTTCTTTACTGCTGTCCTCTTTCAAGTATCCAACTTCGGGGTTTACCCTCTCAGGTATCATTCTCCAGGGACCTTACCATCAGCCCCAAGAGAGATCTGGACCAGCACTCACTGCCCTGGTGTCTCCTTCCACTGGATTCTGAGTCTAGCAGTGTTGTCCTGAGCTGAGCAGCAGCTCAGAAGATTTTTGTGATTGTCCCTAAGTAGGTAGCACCAATAAAGATATGGCACTGAAAATAAAAGACAGTAGCATAATGAGAAAATGTTACCCTCCTCTTAGATCTCACCAAGGGGTGCCTCATGTTTTGTCAAGGCAGACAAGAGCTGAAAGAGCCAAAGGACCCAAAAGCTACTTAAAGTTTGTGGATTACACTTTTTTTTACGTTTCTTTTCACACTTAGTAACAGGAGTGAATCACCTGCAGAAAGTAGAGCACTAGTCTTTCAGAAGTCCCACGACATTGTCATGCAAGTCATCTGCGAGGCTCTTCACAATTTGAGGCAACTAAAATGGCTCCAAACACCTACATACTACATACTTACTCAATCACCCCCAGGTCTATACCAGCAGCAGTCTGGAGAGCAATTTTGCAGACCAAATGCAGTTGTCTATCTTTACAGTTGATTTAACTGAACGTATAGGCAGTAAAGAACCTGTAAGGTATGAAAGTGTACATACCTGCTAACAGAAACCTGCATTTAGGTGTCTACAGTCTGAAGCTGAGGTCCATCCTTGATTGTAGGCAAGTGGAACAAAGTTATTTTGAGAGATCAGAGCAACACTTAAAGCATGGGTATGAGTGTCACCCCAATATGCAGTCTACACTTAGATCTGGTACGTTCCACCCTCCCTACAAAAAAAGCTACCCTCTTTGAGGGAAAGTCTGCAAATTAATTGTTTTCATTTCAAATCAAGATGCAAGATGAAACTTGGAAAGTTCCTGCAGAACAATATCTCTGCAAAATCAAGATTAGAATTAAATTACATGTTTTATTAAAATGATGGTGGATTGTTTCATTTTGACAATATTAGCATGGTGTACGTGAATAACGTCAAAGCATTAAAACACGAAATACAAAATATAATGTATAATGCTTAGTAGAAAAGTCAAACAAATATCTATCAAAGCATTTGAATCAAAATATTTTACTGCTACTCTAATGAAATGCATCAGCATTATTGAAACAAATCGAGAAAGCTGAATCCACTATTTGGACATTTCATCCAAATGTGTTTTCCACAAAAGCTTTCAACCCGAATAAAAGAGCACTCTTGAATGTTTTTTTTTCTAACAATCTCTAACAATATTAATTAAAAAAAAGAAAAAAAATGGATGCACAGGCTTTACTTGTACTCCATAAGCAAGATGGCAAAGGCACTGGTCAACTGCTCGTGCTGTTAAACTGCTAGTGTGGTGGTCACTGGTGTAGTGTTGGCCTGTGCCAGCAGCCAGCACGCTAGACACAGCTTGGAGGTTATTGCAAATGAGGACATGTTCCCCACAGGCTGTTTGTACGTGGCCTCACCACTCTGAAGGGCAAAAGAATTTACCGGTATCAATATAAGTGGTGCTGTGCCAGTTGGCTGCAGGGCCTGCAAACATTTCCTAGACTGTTTTATTTAGTAGCACCAACGAAGCCATACAGACCCCCTAAGGAGAACTGCAGCTAGCACTGTGACATGTGAAATATGCAGGATGTTACACCGCAAATCATGGCCAAAACCAAGATCAATGAGAATAAACTCAATATTCAAAACTTGGAGGTGGAAAACAGAGCCCTGTCCAAGGGGAAAAAAGTCCTATTCTTGTGTCCAAAACACAAGCAGGATGAGAAAGACTTTTAGTCATTTAGGTAAGAATGTTAAAAGATGTAGGGAAAAAATGGCAGGGTGGGGGGTACTACTCAACAGTTAAGAAAATAGAGATTACAATGCCAAAAGGAAAAGTGAACTTTTCCAACCTCCTGAATAACGCAGCTTATAGGACTACCCTGAATTAATTCACGCTTGGATAGAACATATATTCTGAAGAAACAGCTAGTATTGATTTTAAAATTGCCAGTGATAGAGAATCCACCACATTCCCAGGGTAAATTGTTCCAATGTTTAATTACTTTCACTGTTGAAAAAACTTGTGCCTCATTTCTAGTGTGAAATTGCCTGGCTTCAGGTTCCAGCCACTAGATCTTTTTATATGTTGTTTGCTAGCTTGAAGTGCCCTCTTATTAAAGTTTGGTTCTCTAAGCAGCTATTTACAAACTGCAACCCCTTAGGTTTCCCACCGATAAACTAAAGAGGCTCTTCTCCAAGAATCTCAGCCTGTGAAGCATGGCCCCTCGCATTACCATCATTTGCATGTTTAGTTTCTTGAGGCACCTCCTCAGTTTAGCAGTAGCTTGCTTTAACTGCGGACACAAACCAGAATATATTACAGGATATATATATATACACGATATATTACAGGAGCTGAGCACCTGTCAGGTACAGACACCACATATACTTCCCTGGCTCCCACCTGAGATGTGCTCCTCTATCCTTCCAAGCCACCAAACGATGTCTTCTGGCATAGTTTTGGACAAGGATTCACTGTTATCTAACTACTAGCATATTTTTTCCCACAACTGCTGCTTGCTGGAAACGGGATTCTTTAGGTTAAAAGTATGGTTACTACTACTATCATTTTTGTATGCCTTTATACAGTGCTTTACAATTGACTGTATTGAAATACGTACTGCTTCCTTAAGCTAAGTTTAAGAAGGAACCTGCAATTGCCCTGCATCTGTGACCTTGTCCTTTTTCATGGTTTGTCTGCAGAGTTCTATCATTTGTGTCACCAACAAACTTTCCTTCGGGTGGTTTTACATCTTATTCCCTGGTATTGATCAAAATAATAAATATGACAGGAGCAAGAATCAATCTGTGCAGAATTCTGATACTGCGTGTTTGTGGTAACGGTCCTCTGTTTGTGGCTGTATTTTCAGAGTGCCATTTAACCAGTTTTTAATCCATTTAATACACAGCAAGTTCTTTTACTCTCTCCTAATTTCTTTATCAAGATGCTATGAGGTATGACAACAAATGTTTTAAAATGTATAACCACATCTGCACTACTACCTTTACCAACAAATTATATAATCTCATCAAAATGATATCAGATTAGTTTGACAGGATTTATTTCCCACAAATCCATTTTGATTGGCATTAATTATATTTTCCCTCTTTAATTTTTTTATTAATCAATTCCCATACCAGTATTTCTATTATTTCACCTGAAAAAGGTACCAGAATGACAGGGCTATAATTACTTAGGTTGTCCCATTCACACCTTTTAGATATGAAAGTGTATTTAAACACAAGCTTTTTTTTTCCCCCCAGGCTTCTGGCACTTCAAAACAAATGTCAAGCTCTGTGGAGAGTACCCAGGTCACGTCTCAAACTTCTGTAGGCATATTACCTACATTTTCTAACCGGCCATAAGAACGGCTGTATCGTTTCAGGAGCCATCTGGTTTGGTGTCCTGCCTCCAGCAGCAGACACTGAAGAAAGCAAGGGAAGCCTGTGGCCAAGGGACCTTGCCCAATTTGCTGTCCCAGGCCACAGTGATCTGGGGCTCTGGGACCTGCTCTGGAGGGCATTGCACCTGCATCCTTCTGTGGGCAGCCCTAGGGGTTTTCCTTCCCTGAGTTTGTCAAATTACTTGCTGAAATAATTTTTATTTCTGATCACCTCACCGTTCTGTGGCAATAAATTCCCTGCAATATCTAGACAACGCATGCTTTATTATTTCAAACCTACTGCTGAATACATCCTTTGATGACCTGCTCTCACACTGTAAGAAGCGGGTAACAGCCACTCTGTGTTCACCTTTTCCATTCCAGTGGTGATTTTGCAGACCCGTTTCATGCTCCTCCTGGAGCATTTCTCAAGAGACATGGGTGACTCAATCTCTTTTCCCAGGGAAGCTGCTCCATACATACCAGTGCCTGTGCCTCCTGCTTCGGATCCCCTCTAATTCTGCTCATGTCTTCTAGAGATGGGCACCAAAACTGTGTTTGGTTTGTAAATGCAGACAGATCACAGATTTGCAGTGACATAGACATACACATCACTTTGTGTTTGGTTGTCCTGTTTCCTAATTAATCATTAGATCTTTGTCTTTTGCACCACCTCTGAATGCTAATCTGACATCTTGACAGAGGTAGCTACGGGTTTTTTTCTCAGTTTACTGTTTTAGAAGCAGCTTTTTATCTTCCTGAGCCATTCCTGCATTGCATTGTTTAGCTGACTGTCTCTACATCTGGAATTGACACTGCTGCCAACTCAAATTACAGTCATCATGCTTAAGATACAACTGAAAACTTCAAACCCATCACCTAGCCCTTCCCTGGACAAACTGTGCCTGCATCTAGTACAGCCATGAGATGAGCTGTATTTATTCACTTTGGCCAACACTGGTTAAACTTGCTATAGTCACAAAAATAGAGTTGAACGGGAGTTATGCATGACTCCACCATCACTGGGAAGAGGTATGTCTTTGCGTGCTTCCCTCTGTTTTCAGTGTAGCATATCTTTAAGGACGTGCACAGTCAGGACAACGGAGGCAACAACCAATTCCAGTACGAAATTTCAAATCTGACCTCTCTGTCCAGTGAACACCCTTACTGGAACAGATGTTTTCAGCTGCACTTACAAATATGTATGTCTGTACAAGAGCCTTCTGGGGCTTGCATATACCGTCTAGGGCCTTTACGCCTGGATGAGTACAAAACTACCCATGTGCACAAACGATCTGTGTGTAGTTTTATCCCTATGGACCTCTGTCGTCATTCTCTGTTCGCCTGTGACTGTAATGCAACAGAAAGAGCGACTGCAGCACTGATTTAACCGAGCTGATCTTAGTGCTAAACATGAAGCTAGAGGCCAGCGGCTGAGGAAGGTGAATGCAGGCTGCAAGGAGATCTCAGCTGATCACTTGGCTGCTCCCATCCATCACATTCGCTCCTACTGGAAAGGATATGAGCAGATCGTTGTTCACGAACAGCTCTTTTTAAAATCTCTGGCAATTAGGAAGAGTGCATCAGGCATTGGATGTGCAGTAACGGAGAGAGAAGAACCTTCTGTTTTTCTCTCTGTCTTAATTGCCTGTGTATTTATGGGCTTTGGTAATGTTAGTGAAAATCTTCCTGGCATCATGTGAATGCTTTTGCCTTCCTTCTCTGAATGACTGGTTTGTTCTTTCTATGCTGTTTCCTTCCTCTGTGAAGGCACTTTGCTCTCTGTGACCAGACAACTGCCCTCCCTTGCTGCACAAACTCTCACTGCCACCTGGTATGCCATTCTGCAGATGCTCAAAGGAAACAAGCCCTATTAGCTTTATATTTCCTTACAGAAACTCTCCCTGAGAGATGGGAAAAGATCTAGTTCTGTTTCCTGAGGGAACATCTTCGCCTCAGCGGGAAAAAAGTAAGTCCCAAGGCAAAGAGACTCCCATTAAATGACAAGGCACCACTCAAAAGCCATCCCCATTTACAGCCGTTGCTGCCTCCAGCAGATTTCCCCAAGGGTCTTCATTTAGCCACAGTTCGCTGAGAGGGTCAGGCAGCGATGGCTGCACAACTGGCACTACACTTGCTTGTTGACCAGCCTGTAGCATAATTAGACTCAGCCCTGATGGAGGCTGAGGAAAAGAGGAGCTGGGCTTGGTGCAAAACAATACCAAGCAACATAAACTCTGGGCAGGATCCAGGGAGGCCACTGGCAAAAATCCCGCAAACAAATACCACCAGGATTTGCCCCTTGCTATTAGCTCCTTACACGTCAGGCTCATAAGCACATTTGTTTGCAGCAAGGTCAGAGGAACCCTTTTGTCCTACTCAACAGGAGGCTGTGACATTTGGATAAATAGCCAAAGACTTGTACCAACTGATACCTTAAATCCTGCCTGATAAACAAAAGTAACAGCAGGATTTCAATACTGAAGCAGTTACAAAAGCTCCAAGGTAAGAGGTGCTTTCCTGGACAGAATTCAATTACAGTCTTAATACTGGTTTTAATTACCTCAACCTAACTGCTCCATGGCACAACGAGCTAGCATGCTCAGCCAGCAACTTGCTGCTGAAGGCACTCAGCATAGAGGCAACTTGTTCTCATTTTTTGTGAGTTTGTAGAGACGTCAACCATATCAAATGTAGACTTTGCCTCCCATGACACACCACTAGTTCCCTATGGCATCTATACATCCTATTATGCAAACAGTTCCAAAGTTATCATCAAGAAGTTTTCAGGAAGCCTTCCTGAAATCAAACAGGAAAATACCAGTAAGGCATTATTTTAATAACTTTAAAATAAGAGAGACTAAAAAGCAGTGTCTTTAAAATATATTTAAATATATTTTAATATATTTATTTTAATAAATATATTTAATAAATGAATTTAATAAATATATTTAAATATAAATAAGCAGAATTAAATACAGAGCACAGGGGAAAAATGAAGTAATAATAAATAAAAAGTCTTTTTTTCTGCTTTTTCTTTTTTTTTTCCCCAAGGCAAGATATATTTTCTCTGGCACATACAATCTTCAAATGTTTTCATTTCTAAAACAGAAGTTGTTTGCTTTTGTCAACCTCTCACTAACAGCACACATCACTGAAAAGCTATTAAAACTATTTTAAAACCCAAAATTTCAATCAGTTTTAGGTTTAGAGCTCTTCTAAGATAAGCACTTCACTCAGTGCAAGAAATAAGTATATTTAGGAACCAAAAGGCTGAGTCTTAATCTGCTGTTTCCAAAGAGAAGCCTCGGCTCGGTGCTGCTTACCTTCTCAGCCCTATGGTCATACAATATGGACTTGTTTGCTAAAGACGGCTTAGGAAAGATAACTTCATTCCCTTGCACTGAAGGTTTAAGTGCAGCACGCCACCTTAGCTGTAAACATCATCCACTGCACTCTGACTACCCACAACTATCCCATCATTTGTTAGCACTGCATCTCAGGAACCAGTTTGGTCTCATGCATGTCGTGCATACCATGGCTGCTTGTAGCCTCTACAGCTAAGTACGAAGTGAAAAAAAGGCTGAAATAAAATGCACCCTCTTTTCAGAAAACCTGACAAACTTTTTATCACCCCCCCTTCACGTAGTTACCATGCTGTCCTATTCCCTGACTGGCAGTTCTGGATGGGTCTGCCACATCTTATTCATTTCTTGTGGGAAACAGCGTGTTGGCAGGCTGTCTGTCCCAGAAGGAGTTAAAGGTGCTGTCTAGGATGCTTGGAAGATTTCTAAGAATTACAAAGAATAGGGAATAGAGTGTTACTACTGCTCAAACTTTTAATATCCTTGCTTTTGAAGTTGTATGTATTCTATTATAGGCATGCTATACTCAACTGACAGACATTAGAGAAGTTCCTTGTATGAAATCCCCAAGTTAAGAGAAGGCCACAGGCATTACAATAGTGATTTTTATAACATAATCGTCAGGAAATTGTTCCGCTTTTCTAAGGTAATGTGTTCTCTAAGATCCTGCAGTCCCTAAAAGTAGCTCTTGCCTTGTCTGTTTCCTTGGAAGAAGGAAAGATGTATGCTGACAAGAAAAACAATCAAAGCCTTTTCTTCTCCCTCTCCTCCCAACAATTAACTATCAAGCTTAAACAAGGGAGTGTAAGTATTTCACAACCCATCTTCCTTCAACAGCTCCCCATAATCTTAATGCTCATTGAATAACCAAATATTAACTGTGTTTTCCTAATATTCTGTAGTTGGAAACAGTAAGTGAAGAAGGTAGACTTGACTGTAGCAAAACTTTGTGCTAATTAAAAAAGATGTTTACCTCAACCCCCTGTTATTTCTCACTGGAGCCTGAATTTACCTTCCTGTAGCCAAAGCATTACATCTTCTCCAACAACGGCAGCCACCACGTTGAGTCTCATTGAAATCAATTGTAGTATCACTTCTAATGGTGCTGTGGCTGAACCAGCAACACAATTCTGCATATATAATTGTTGATATAAAAGGCAGCATCTCATCAAGAGAAAGAGGTCTGAATCACAGCGAGCCCCGATAAATTCAGAAATATTACAGCACAAAAAACAATAGCACAGGGCTGGACCACTGCCAGACTTCCTCCATAGGCTTACAGAGGTAATGAGAGCAGGCTTTGGCTGGAATACCAACCCAGGGCCACAAACATCACAACCCTTATGGAGAAAATATGTCTCCAGGAATCAATGAATTGACATTATCATTTTCTAGTTAAGACCAAAATGGCTCCGCACTCCCTAACACTGATGTATCTCAAATGCCTCTGGAATACTGAATGGTGACCACGGGACCCCTCCAGGAAATTCGAGCTGGATTTCTTTTTTTAATCAAAAGAACCACAACTGGCTTTTTGAGCCAATGTAAAACTGTCTACCTGCAAAATGGTCACATTTAGGTATCACCCCTTAAAAAGCTGCAAAGAAAGGGCACTGTCCAAGGTGACCCTGGAGGCTCACACGGAGGACAAACACGCTTTGCAAAGTTTTTGAAAGAGTTTTCTGCACTGATGTCAGGAAGACGGGTGGTTCTCCGGATTTACAGTTTGGCATCCCACTTTTTTCCCCTTCATAACAAAGACCTAATGACATCCCCAGCCAACCCTGTACTCCAGCTGCAATGGGGCTACACCCTCTCAACTTCCTACCCACCTAGGAAACCCAAACTTACTCCATGTCCCCAAAACCCTTCAAAATTTGAAATGGGCATGAAAGGTTTTATTTCGTAACCATAACTGACTTCCTTTGTAACATATGCCTTGAAGTCTCAAGGTACTTTTGATTCTTTGGGAGAGGAGAAACAGGCACAGGGATAGAGCAGCTAAGATTAGAGGTGACCTCTGACAGCTGTGACTCACCCAACACCCCTGAAAAAAAATCTACAGGAAAGCTAATGATGTAAACAAGTTTCTAAGTGTTGGAGTGCCCTTTTTCACTCATACTGGTCACATTTTTTGCAGCTGAGTTGAGGAAAGAAACAAGACTGTTACTTTTCTTATGAATTTTAACAGCAAGATGGTGCACAACTACTTCTGCTAGACTAGCTCACCTTCACTGTTAAAAGCAGGTTAGTAGAAGTAGCTCTTTATGAGAAGCCCCACACATCTGTACTACCTTTCTAAAAAAGCAAAATTAATGCACGTGAATCAGAATGGGCTCTGCAGCATGGGAGACACATCAATTACCTCCCTATTTCAGGACAGGTTCCCTAGAGGAAGCAAAACGTGGGTTGAACAGAAAGCGAACTGCAGCTTAAAAATAACACATGATCTGCCAAGTCGAACAGGAACCCCGGTATCAGTGACACAGTAGTGGGGTTTGATCATGGGCTCGTAAATCCAGACCCCAGGCAGATATTTTAAGCTGCATTACACACTTACTTGTTAGCATAGGAGGTTGCAAACAAGCATTTCGGATGGGGGAGAGAAGGAAGAAGGGGCTGTTGGCTGTGAGGTTGGCAGGAGTACCAAAAAGGGCAATGTAACAATGTGGAGAAGAGCTGAACCTTGCTGTTGGCTTTGCAAGCAATACTCTGTCTCAAACTTCTGCTTCTGTCTTAAACTTGCTGCTTCTGCTTTAGAAGTGAGAGGCAGTGATGTGCTCTCTTTGGGAACCAGGAGGTGAAGTCTCAGGTAATGACAGGCATTAGAAAAGATGTAAGAATGGCAACACCAATTTCGTGGAAGAGGTATGTCTAGAATTGCTCGCCCTTTGGCTCATAGCCCAGTGCACTTCCTGAAAAACCAAGAGGGTTCTGTGCCCTGGTGCTCACTCTCTGGCTGATAGACCCATGAGCTGCTCTGCCGCATCCTGTCTCCAGCTCCCCAAATTAAGTCTAACAATTTTCTGCATTTCAGATGTGTGACCATCTGTTTCCAGCTTTGTATAGACCTCACTGAGGGCATCCTAGAGATACCATTTTCAGAAACCGTGTGTCTTCCGTTTTCGTCTCTGTTCATTAAATCAGCATTGAAAAGGTTTTCAAAGTATTTGTGCCAAAAAAAAAAAAAAAGGGGGGGGGGGGAGCGGCAAAAGACTTATCTGGGTTACTTCCTGCTCACAGCCACCTTAAGTTACATCTTACACACTCTAACATATCAATTTGAAAATCTGTCTATGTACCATAAAGCAAATAACACATCTTTTCCGGAGTCCATCTCACAGACTAGAATATTTCACACCCAGACTGTTGGCCAGCCTCATTTCAGCACCTCCAAATAGGCATGAGTAATAACATACAAGTAAACTGTAAAGAACACATTACACAAAATACCTTATATTGCAAATAAGTACACTCCCTTCAAAACTTAGGAGCCTTGAATTAACAAGTCAGCTCATGTCTATGTCTTTATTCTCCATCAACTCCAACAGCACACATTTAGCCTTAAACAACCACCAGGTGATAAGCAATGAGAGTTAAATGCCGAGTGGGGAATGGGATTTGCTTTTGGAGCTTCCTCTGCTTGCCTGTGCAGCTTTGAGGACTACAGAATTATTTCATTTCCAAAAGAAAGTAAAAATTCACTTTTTTCCAGAAACCAGAAAGTTAAGTAAAACACCAAATGGTATGAGAATTACAAATAATTCAGCAGTTGGCAAGACTGGATGGAGCATGACTGATACAGATGGAAGATTTAGTGGCCAGACTCTAACAAGTCTCTGCTGAGTACGTATGGACTGAGATTTTTCAGAAGCTTGCAATTTGGCCACATCTAGGTAGATATGAACTGAGATGGCAAAAGGTAAATCCCTGACACCAAGGCTACTTTACCTGCCAAATTGCAGTCTCTCCTCCAAACCACATAAATGCTGAATTTTCATTCAAAACAGAAACATGAACTTTTTCTTTTAATGAGTAAGACAACATATGTTTTCCTCGTCTCTGGACTTTTTAGCTGAAATTTTCACAAATATTCAGCCCTGGGCTAATACTCAGCACAAACTACTTCAAACCAAATGGATGCAGTTTGGCAAACTGATAAGCAATGGAAAATTACACTGGAAAATGAAAAACGTTAGGCACTTTAGTGATAAGCAATTGTATCAGCTTTGCATACGATGCGCCTGTCTCCAGCTGTCTCTCCTCAGACCAAATTCACACACATACAGACAGGTACAAGTTCATCTGTAAATTTTATTTTTTTTCCCCAGTCATTTGCAGCAGATGGGAATGTAACTCACTGTCTGTGTTGACTGCATGTGTGTAGCACGCGCTGGTATTTTGGAGGAAAGTCAGGCAGAAAGCTGTAGCATTTATTCTTGCTGCTGCTGTCCCTGCCTTGTAAGCTGTATTTTTGCAGAGGAGTGAAAGGCAGTGGGAAAGGTACAGAAGAGAGGATTGTGATGGCTGGGCAGTGCATTCTCCTGGCCTATTTTGGCTGCTTCTATTTTAGGTTCCTGGCCATGGGAATTTCTCTTCCTCCGCTGACAGAGCGGCAGCAGAATCCCAGGCTCCCTCACCTCATTCTGACAGCGACTGCTGATAGTGTGACTTGCCTCCCTGGATTGTGTCTGTGAGGGAGTTGAGCAGCAGGGAAAAGAAGAATTTAGATAGGCAGAGGTCATCGTTTAAAAATGGGGGAGACTGAGGCCAGTCTTCCTGAGGAGGATAGTGGCAAGGTCCTCAAAGGAAGTGGCTCTGCCCAAAAGCTCCGGAGAGAATCAGGAGCTGGGAGACCTGATTCCCCTTTACTGCTCAGCTGCTGACATGCTGTGTGGCAAGTCGTAACTTCACAGCCCTCAGATAAAATTGGGAATGGAGACAACCCACAGAATGAACACGCATGCATACATGTGCAAGAGGAGGCTGAATTTACTGAACACCTGTAAGTGCACTTATTTCTTCCAGAGGGGATTGTCTGAAGAAGAGCAACATTACCAATACATTCTGTCTGCTTCACCCACTGCCCTGTGGAAAATATATGATCAAACGTTTTCCACCTTGCATACCTCTCAATTCACAGAGCACGTCTGCTCCCTGCAATCCCTCTGCTGGTCTCCACATGCCAATCTCAGTCCCCGATTACACTTCTGCAATCCTCAGGCTCCACGGTTTACTGTCTGCAACCCCTGCCTCCTACACAGAGCTGGGACCCTGCCCTCTGTGCATGCTCGGCATCACACTCCTGGCTCAGCCCCTCTCCCCAGCACCCTCCATGTGCTGCAGTCCTGCAGTCCCTTTCGCTCCGTGTTCTGTGCCACCCTCCCCCCGTTCACAGTTGCACACACATACAAAGCGCCTTTTGCCTATTAAGCACTTCCATTCTGCAAAACCTCACAATTAAAACTAATCCTTATCCTGCAAATAAGCTGAAAACGAAAGTAGTGCCTAAGAAAGCTTTCCATTTAATAAGCAGCTTTGCCACGGCCCTCGCCATTCCCCATCTTCTCCATTCCCCTTCTCCGCTCTCTTCTCCAAGCGAGATAAAGATCAGCCCCCCTACAGCTCCTTACTGTAAACATTAATTCAGGAGGTCACTTACATATTAATGCTGACCCTGTTTCTGGCACCTTTGCTGATATAGAGCAGTCCCATTAGCAGAAAGTGTTTTAAAAGAAGCTGATTCTTAATGTGGGTATGGGTGGTGGAAGCTGACCTCCATCGCTTCTCCTCCCTTCCTCACCTACTCTCTGAACGTGACCAGTGCTTGTGAGTACCAGATTACTGCATCACATGTGTGCCTGGGACACACTTCTGTTTGTTTTTTCCTCCACGCAAATGCATGCCTGTCACCAAGTGAAGCACTGTACCCACACAAATAAAAGAAGCCTCACGAAGCAGCAAATGCCTGAAACCTGCTGTTTGCAAAACCACTCGGGTATCGGTGTCATGGACAGCGAGACAAAACACTAGATAAAACAGACCTCTAACAACCGCACTTTTACAACCCCCATGTACAGATATCCCCAGTCCCAGAGGAATGCAAATCCACCCTTCTCCTCGCCCCCTATGCCCCCTCCTATACACTTACTCATCCCTCACACTAGGTTGCACTTGCTTGCTTGAATGCTGTGGAGACTGTGACCAGCACCACCAGCAGCCCTGTCCCTTTCCCGCAGTGCCCCAGCAAGGCACCGGAGTCCCTACCATAGCTCTGCAGCAGACATTTTCTGAAGACATCAGAATGTCAGCAGCCCTCCGTACTAACACATCCCCGGGCAAACTAATGGGACTTCACAACAGAGAGGGAACCTGCAAGCAGCAAGCCTGGAAAAGCAACACCTGGGAAAATTCATAGGGGACGCACTTTATCGGAAAGAACTGAACCTAACCTCCTGCACCATTGTCTTTAAAAAGCTGGCAGTTGGGAAAGCAAAGACTTCCCCGCTGACGACCAGCGCAGGGAAGGCTTACCTGAACATGAGCTGCTCCACACTCTGAACTCACTTTTAAGACGCCAGGCAATACTTGCAGTTGTGCCCAAGACAAACAAAACCCTCCCACCACCATCCATCTAATTGAATTTCCACTTAGGCATGCACACCCCAGCTCCTCAAACTATTCACCGGTTGCCCTTGGCCTTGACGGGGCAAAGCACCTGCAGAGCTGGAACTGGCAGCTGTGAGTCCCAGCCCTGAGCAACTAGGAGCCCACACAGCCAGCATGGCTGGGGCAGCAAGGCTCGCTTGAATCAGCTTGTGGAGCTGGGCCAGGGGGGGGCGTGACTCTGCAAAGATTTATTGCAAAAAACATGTTGGTGGGCAATCCTCACCTGCCTTTTACTCTGGAAGTCTCACATTTTCCCTTTTTACATTTCCTGAATCTTAGGCAGAAATCACCTAGATGGAAGCTGGGTGGTTTTGTGCTTGCTACACTGAAAGCTTAATGCAGCCACGGGAGAATGCATAACACAAGGAGTGGAATTACCTGGTCCCATAGAGAACACTTTTGATGTTTTATTCAGAAAACTTCCAGGGCAAGGAGCAGCTCTGCCTGCTGTGATCCAGGCTGCATAGTTGCCAGGGCTTTCACTTTACATCGAAGAGTTTGGACTTGCTGGTTAAATATACATATGCAGATATTCTATGGCAATAGGATTCTTTCTCAGATTTTAGCTGTTTGGATAGTATGAAATGAGGATTACACATGGAGCGTTTAAGATCCGTGCTCATTTACCCTCCAAGCAACTCAGTCCACCCTCCTGTTCCTCTGACAATACCAAAACAATTTATTCTCCACACAGTATTACAAACCCCTGGTTAGTGTCACTGGTTCTTGCCCTGCAGCCCCCCCATCTTGGGGCTCCCACACCAGCTTTGCCCCCACCCCTCAGTTTTACCCCAGTTTGTCCTGAAGATCCCACAGAGCTCTGTCAATACACTACCCGTTATTATAGTCCCTTTGGCTTTTCCTCAATTAAGACAGCCAATCATGCCTAATTGTTCCCAGTTCTGTGATGGTTTAGTGATGTGACTAAATGTCCCCTCAGGATGATGCTGCATCCACTGAAATCATTCGCTTGTGATCTAAATACAAAGGACATCTAGATCCTCTGATATGAAAGGCTGCTACATACAACAGATAATGATATTTAACTGGAAAAAAGGCAGAATATTTACTTTAGTAACACAGTTACACTTGTAACTATGACATACCAAAACCCCAGTGTTTTTCAATAGGGGCACACATGTCCCAGAGTCTCCCACACACCCCACCAACCAGCTGGATGCAGCTGAAACTGGAAACCTGCTCTGAAAATTGGACAGGATCTATTATGTCCCCATCCCTCGGTATCAGTCATTGAGAAACATACTGGATTTCACAGATTTACCTGGAATTTGGTCTGGGTTCTCACCCCTCTTCCCCAGCACACCAGGCGACCCAGGCGGGCAGGGAGTTTCTGTCAGCTGAGGGGCAGCCCCACTGCTCCTCTGAGCCTGCCCGAGAAGCCCACATTCCTCACGCTCGATAGCGACCAGATCCCGGGGGAAGCAATCTAAGCTGCAGCCGCTGTAGCGGCAGGGGCTGCCTTCCCAGCGCGGGCTGGCGGGAGCACACTGGAGCGAAACCCCAGGTTAACGAACCGAGCCGTGCTTGGGGCAGCAGCAGCAGGCGCACGCATGTCTGCCTAGGTCGTGCGGCCTGCTCGGCTCCTGAGCTCTGTGGGCGACTGCGGCTCCATGCTCAGTGCCCAACAAGTCCCTTCTCCACACCCGTTTCCTCCACTTTCCAGTCCCAGCAAAGACATTTGAGGGGCTTTACCCCTGTTCTCAGCCAAACAGGCATCTCTAAAGCACAAGGCAGACTGGATTCCCCAGGGCTGATCTGCACGGACTCACACCCTCTGTCCACTTCTGGTGACACAAGTACCACCAGTCTCGCTCCAGTCTTCCAGCCCAGATCTTCTTCCACCCACTAATCAGCAATGCTCATAATAAATAAATAAATCCACTTCTCCTCTCACCAACTAGTGTATGTGAGCTTGGGGGGAGCGTTGCGTGCAGTACCACCACCCACAAAGCCCACAAGCAAGCAAGGTGCAATGGCTCTACCTTGCGTCCCCCACCTCTTCTCCCATCTCCCCCCCCCACCCCGTAGTTGGCAGGTGCGAGCGGCTTTGTGAGGTTCAAAGTAGCGACAGGTAACTTCAACTTTCATATCCCGTGATCAATATTTACTGGAGCAATAAAAAAGTTCAGAAACTGCAGCCCTGGTGTGATAGAGAAGCTGGAGAGAGGAAAATGGCATTTAAAAATCTTCAGAGGGATGAGACAACCAGCTAATGATTACTTAGGGGCTATCAGATTTCTTTCTTCATTTATTTTGCCAGAGCAGTACAGTAGTTAAAACAAAGAGTAATAAGGCAGGAAGCTGTGCCTGGCCCTAGTTTGGGGAAGGAAGGGTGTTTGTAACAAACATCTTTCTTTTTCATAGCCAGGTTTGGAAGGAGCATGTTGCTTGTTAAGGTGAATAGGAACACGGCTCCCTGCTCCTCTGCTGGCATGACACCCTGGGTGATGCCCCTTGCCCTGTGGGGCTTCTGCAAGTGAACACTTTGTCACATATTCTCCTGATCAAAGGGTCTGGTTGTCAGTAATTTGTCTGTTTTCTCAAGTTTGTTCCGAGTCAGTTCATCAGCTAGCGAGCCTCTGGTATCACCCTACGGTAGGGTAAACCTTGGGATCTTTTGGCCTCAATCTTGGTCTGCAAGCCACAGCACCTCAGCTGCACTACATGGCCTCTCCAAAGCACTGCGAGGGGCCTCCAGGCAAAGATGTTTCCTGCAGCGCAATCCAGACTTCATCAGATAAAAAAAAATAACATAAAAATACAAACAATAACAACAAAACACCAGGCAGGCCAACTCCTCAACAAACAACTCTTTTTGTTATCTATTATCAGATAACAATGAATTCTCATGCTGGTCCTGAAAACACAGGGAAGGATTTCGGGGTGCAAATAACAAAACAGACAATGGAGCTGGAGTTGCCAGATGAGGAGAAAGTGGAGGGGCAGGAGAGGCAAAGGATACACATGGTCCCATTCAGAGAAAGCTCATAGTTCCTCATAGCGCATCACCAATCCCTCCCATCAGAACACAGGATTAAGGCTTGACATTTCCACATTTTTGGGATAATCTCAAAGCTTCCCCAATAGTTTAGCCCTTAGAAAACAGACCAAACGTGTTAAAGATCTCTGCAAGGTCCTCTGACTTATCCATCATCTGCCTCCTCCTACATAAATTGCACTGCTATTAGTACTGCTCGATGAAGAGCATGAAACAAATTGAGCCTCTAGCCACTTCCAATAGATAAGGGTAGTTAACCCGTATCTTCTAAGCCCCGTGGCACATCTTTTATGATGAAAATGACATCCTTGGAACTCATCTGGGAGCCAGGGCCTCCCACAGATCACTTCTTTGCTCTCCCTTCTGTCAGACCTCCAGCTGGGGCCAGCCAGTTCTGCAGGCAGCGCGGGAATCCTGGGAAAGAAGCTGGGCACACTGATATTGTGAGGGGCATTTGGGAAGGGCAAAGCCCAGAGTCTCCGGAGGCCAATCGACTTACTACACAGAAAAATAAAACTCTCTGCCTTCTTTCCATAACCACAGTGGACTGGGGAATAGGAAAAGACGAGGGATGTTATCCCCAAAACTCCCATTCCCACTGTGGGTGGCCTGGAAGGTAGATGGGGAATGAAAATCAGATGCTTATCCTCCCGGGTACAGCTTTTTGGATGGGAGCTCCAAAAAGAAAAATACTTAGACTAGGATGATCCAAGAAAGATGCTGCCACATGAGAAAGAACTGAGTGCCACCGGTGCAAAAGATACAGTATTGAGACCAAAAAGCAATGAGAGCAGAAGAAAAGAGAGAGGCAAGAAAGGCTCTTGCACTAATCCCCCTTTTCTCTCCTGTGTTCTGTCTTACTGTCAGAGATCAGACCCCAGCAGCGGCAAAAAAACTAAAAAAAAAAAGCTTAGATCTGCAGATACAGAAAAGAGTGCACAGGCCCTGGTTTCTCCAGTATCTTAAGGAACTTAGGGTGCACATAATCCCCCTGCAGTTACAACCCTGCCATGTCCTCCCTGCCTGCTGCACAGGTGAAGCCGAAGTGCATGGCTGCAGCTCCCCCCTCCCCACCAGGAGCTGCAGCTACCCCAGGCCAGGCACCCTTCTTTTACCGCCCCTCTCTCTACCTCCCTCCATTCCTTTTTCTTTATACTCCTATCATCGTCTTTGCTCCTCTTCATGTATCCATCTCCTTTCACCCTGTCCCCTGTTCTCCCTCCAAGCTCCGGTATTTTTTTCTGCTCCTCACAGGATCGGATGCGTGTGTTTGTCTGGCCATCATTACAACCGCAAAAGACCAGATGAAGTGGAGAAATAACCAAGGTAAAATCGCTTCCTTGCCCAGATTAACCACTGAACAGGGTGGAAAACCAGTACTGATCAGATTTCCTGCCAGATGCGCAGTTTAGGATGCAGGAGTTCCAACTTGCTCACCAATTCTGAGCAATTCTGAGTGAATTTCATTGATCTTTGGCACAGATTTCTCTGTTTGCAAAAAGAAGGGATTAACTAATCCTAGCTACACTAATGATAGGAAAGGAGATGGAAGACAGCGGAGTGTTGACATCCATAGGAATGGACAAAAGGAGGGATAATGGGAATTAGAAAGAAGTCAGAAGTTGGCTAGTGGAATGACAGGTAGGCGGGAATGGAAGACTGTGGCCTGGACTAACTGAAGTTGCTATGAAGACACAAGGTAAAGCACCCCACAAGACATCTCCCCTGTTTTGTGCTGCAGCTCTGGCTAGTTCACTCGCACCATACAAGCTAATTTCTATACTGCATCTGCTGCCACTCCCTTTTAAGCCCTGATTAACGTCCATTCTTGCAAAAGACCCAGTAGTGCCTTATGAGCATCACTCACTCCCAGGATGGAAGGGGGTGCTGACCCAACCAATTTGCAACCCCAGATCCTTCCAGAACACATCTCTAACAACCTCTAACACAGCAGCTTCTCACAGGTTTGTCCCCTGAGCTCTCCAACAAGGTCACTGCCCATGTCCTTCTAGCTCCACCCCATGCAGCCCACTGGCACGCTACTCTCTCCTGTACAAAAGCTGCCAGCAAGAGTCAGCGAACAAAGGCGGTTACAGGTTCCCAGGGGGCAGATGGTAATGCCATGCTGAAGATAGTAGGAGGGGGAACTTATATCCAAGTCAATTAGGATTAATGCAATGTGGGAAAGTATTAGTTCTGGAGCTGTAGGTTTCTCCATTAGAGATTGAAGGCAGATTGGGAAGCGGGGGGAGGAAAGTGAAGACAAGCTAGCGAAGCCAGCATCTTGGCTGCCCAGCCCTTTTCCTCCTTTCTCCTTTTTTTGGGGAAGTGATGAGGTGTGGATCTAAGACATTACACTCTGGAGACTGTCAGTGGCTCCAAACCCTATTAAGGCTGCAGTTTTCTTGCTCTCCTTTCCATCTCTTTTGCCTAATACTGTTATGCACTGATGGTGGCTTGGCCTGTTATCAATAGAAAACTAAAGACAGTCTCCAAAATGAAACATCACGGCATCAAAACCTTTGCATTCAACTTCTTTGGACTGAGGAAAGTTCATTTTTCATGCTGTGGATGTCAATAACAACAGTAAGGTTAAGTGCTATCCCTGTGAAAAAGGCAAGCAAGCAGGTAGAAGGGGCAGATAAACCAGAGACATTTAAGCTGAGCAACAGAAAAGCAACAACCACTCAGAGCATGCTCAGGGGTTAGAGATAACGTGGTTAGAAAAAAACACACACCACACCACACTCCCCCATCTTACAAGGTCAAAGGGACCGACCTGGGAGCAATTTTAGAGGAGGAACTGCATGAAGAAGGAACCTTCCCCTTCTGAGGGCACCTGCAAGACAGAAGCCACCTCCAAATCCTTTGCAGCGATCATCTTCCTTCCCTCATCTGCTGTAGATACCCAAACTGGAAGCTCTTCTGGACACAGCTTGCCCCCTACCTGCTGAGCACCTCTGCAGTGGGGATCTGCTCTCACTGCCCCTCCACCACATTATAACCAACTTCCAGCATCTGCAAAGAGTAGTAGAGGCAGAGAAATTGGGGGCCACAGCCATGCCATCAGCTTCTCTTCAAACAAGTATAATCTGAAAGGTAGAGCTAGGGGAAGTGTTCCTAAAGCTGCAAAGTTAAAGGGCTCTGCCTTTCCTTTCAGTGCTGACTCCTGAGGGCACAGCAGCAGATCTATCTTCCCTCTTTCAGTGCCTGCTCATACACCTGTCCTAAGAGGTTCCAAAATCCATTGTGCCTTCCTGAGGCAATGTCCCTGCCAGGTCACTGCATCATGGTTCTGCTGCACTGCAGGCCAGTATGAAACAGGCACAACTGAGCACTCAGCCTACAGGAGAGAAGGACCTGTCAATATTATTTGCCTGTAAAGTGCCACACATGCCGGAGGTGCTTTATAAATAAGTCAATGAACAAACAGCATCAAATTACAAAGAGGAATGAATGATGAACCCTCTTTCCGCTTTCTAAAGAAACAAATAAGGGTCAGAAATAGGAATTATACATATTTAAAAATCCACTGGGAAGCTATGTTTTGACAGTCTGGTGATGCAGAGATGGTCTCCAAGCATCTCTCTCCCTCTGAATAACAGCGGATGGCAAAGCACTTTGAGGATGCTTGCAAATTTATGATTTTAAGAATCCAGTTATATTTACAGTAATTATGTTAACTACTAAAGCAGCCAATAACGTACACATGCACCTAATATGCTTGCAGACCCCCTCCTTATCCCAGCTTTGAACTGTTGCAGTTTGTAGTTCCCTCTGACCCTCACCCTGCACTGTTTAAGCACGATAGGCAGTTCTATGGAAGGAAACAAGACAATTCAACTCCTGAAAATTAGGCAGATACTTGGGCGTTTCCCCCGACTGGGCTCTCGAATTGAAGCCAAAAATCCCGAGCTCTGCCTGGCTTTGTAAGTGCCAGGAATCAGTGTGCTACATCTAAAATGGCAGCCCTGTCTTCTGAAACAAGGGCTGAGTCCCCAGGCGAAACCAGGGATGTCACAAGCTCTAAATCTTTAACTAACAGTGTTACTTCAACTTAGCACTAAAGAGGGCAAGGCAGAGGATGGAAAGATGCAATAGGTTTAGAAAATTCCCTGTCTTTTTTTGTTATTATTTTAATGGGAAAAAGTGTTGTGGTTTGAAATCCATTATTTCCCTGCAGTGTTTACAACTCTAATATAGCAGCCCCAGCTGTTACCTTATTGCTTATATAGAAACTACAGGTGTGCCTGAGCATAAACAAAACAGGAAAAGAATGGAAAGCTAAACAGCAACAGGGAAAAGAACAGGGACAAGCAGCCCGCACTCACGATATGCAGGGACTTCTGCCACGTTGCGGTGCTCAGCCCTGGCAGTGAGCTGCCACAGCACCGCCCTGCCGTGCCGCCCTGGTGCTGGTGCAGCATCTGCATAACCTGGGACTGCAAGGAGGCAAAGGCACCTGACCTGGTAAATCCAGCTAAAGCTCCTCTCCCAGCCCAGGCTGCCTCCCTGGTGAAGCCACCATCAGCACCCACCCTGCTTTTGCACCGGCTCCTGGGAGGCAGGCATCACCAGCAGAGCCTTCTCCGTGCTTGGTTTAGCAACGTCTGTGCTACTTCTTTTAAGTCTGCTTCAGGGGTCTAGAACCTGCCATTAATTTTTGCCCTAAAAAGCTTCAAAAGACCCCAGCTCAAAAGAGCATCCTCAGGGAAGCAGTACTTACCTACCGTGAAAAATGCCAGGAAGCTCAGGCTGCTTGTGGAAGACACTGGGCTCTGAATTAAGACAAGACCATCAGCGAGGTGGCACAAGGGAGGCGGAGGAAGGATGCCACTGCATGGCCAGCCATAAAGCTTAAGTGCGACTGTCCTGAATTCTGCTTCCAGGGAATGAGGAGTGGAAGCGCTGTGCCTAGCTTTATGGTGCACACCCTGCAAAATGCACGTTGTAAACCTTCCTACCAACAGCATTAACCAGGGAAAATACCAGAGATTTACACAGTACTTTTACTTTGTAAAATCTAAGATACCAGCAATAGATAAAAGAATCTTAAAACGTAAGTGTATAACTCGGTGGTACTACACAAAATGACAGAGCCTACAGAGGCGTGAATGAATTCAGATTCCTAACAGGAGAGCAGATAGCGTGCGTTGCACAACAGAAAATAACACTGTCTCTTCTCATACTATTATTTGTGTACATGTTTATGCAGTTAAATTGCAAAAGCTTTCCTTTAAGGAAAATGACACACTGAGTATGTTTACTCTGTTTTTGTTATTACTTTAAACGCATTTCTATTTGATTGCATTATTCAATATATATTTTCTTTTTCCAGTTACACTTGGGAGACAGGTACAACGAACACACATTCGTACTTTAGCGTTGTGACAACCAGCATCAGTTGTTGAAATATCCATTTCAAAACCTGCGTTAGTGCAATCAATCAAATCCTCCACTGCAATACAGGGAAAATAAACAAGGCTATCGGACTGCAACTCCTGGCGGGGCGGATGGAGTGCAGAGCAGGGAAGACTAAGGGGGAGGGAGTGGAGAAAAAGGGATGGCAGAAGAAAGATTATTTTAATGGCTCAAAGAGCTTAAAGAGTCTTAGAGGGGATTAAAGCATAAAACAATATATTAAAATTGCAAGGAAGCAAAACCAGAAACTCAACCATTGGTGGTACCTGTAAGAACACATGCACCAGGCAGCGTTAAAGCCTTGAGTGTCATACTTATGAGGAAAGATAGAGACAGCAGGAAAACTGTGCTACATAAATGCAAAGGCAATGTCCTTCTGACCTGGAGAAGTTGGTATGCTCAGCCTTTCCTACCTCTACCCCTCTCAGTCATAAGATTGCCACCAACAAAAAGTTTGTGCTCTGAGGCAGACCCTTCTCTTGGGCTGCACTTGCTCCCAGTGAGGCTTCAAAACTCCACACAAGTCATTGTACAGAGTGGTTGATTCTTCCTCAGGCTGGAGAGGTGCTCCAGAACTTTTCCTTTCAAGCCCTGGATTTTCCCAGTAAAACACTTCCAGGGTGTATCTTTTCCTGACTTTCAAAGGACCCTCGTTGAGGCTGTGTGTTTGTGTGAGTGTGCGCACAACATCCACATCAGTGGGGGGAATCCTGTTCTTCATATGCTGGCACCAACTGTACTCTTTAAGTGTGCAATGTTCCTGGTTAGCCAGGAACAGACCCCAAATCCCTCTAAGCAAGACTTTATGAGAGCATATGTTCAGGAGCACACTGACAATTAAATGAAAATTTTATGTCATCTCAGTACAAGAGAAGGAACTGAAAACTATTTGCCTGGTTCAAGAAACGGAAAAACAAGCACCACCAAAACTACATAAAACTCTATCACTGAAATTTTGACAAAACTTCCCATTACACAGCACTGTGCATGTGTATTTTATATACATGTTTCTTTACTTCAAGCATGAAAAATGTCAGCCCAGAGGGAACTGTCTGAGAAAGTTACAAGCAGGCATTGAGCTTGGTACTCGTTTGCCTACTGTGTTCAGTTTTTTATTATTTTTTTCTAATATTTTTTGATGGAAGTGTTGCAGCTTTTTGCTTTCATTTAGAAAGAAAATGCGAAGCAGACATATTTGACATATCAGTGCTTGCTTGAATTTCCAAGGGAGACTGAAGCAATACCTAAAGAGACAAATCATCCTGTTCTACCCACTCCTTGCTTACCACCCCAGCTCTTTCACCAACTCCTTTCCTGCTTTCATGTCTAAGCTTATTGCCTGTGCTGCTTGCTTATGAGAGCTGCTTGGATTTCTTTTCCCTCTGCTCCATCCCAGACCTCCTCGCCTACAGCTCTCAGCTCTTGAAATCACTGTAAACAATACCATCAGATCATGGTTGTCCTTAAGAAATCATCACAAAAAGAAAAAAGCTAGATTGACTAGGTGGAGAAGGTGTTGAGTAGGCAGAATGTGGGTTTTGAAACCCCTTCTGAGAGAAGTTGGATCATGCAGCTCTCACAACAGAAGGCTAGGTGGGACCATCGTACAGCAAGCTACAGCATTGCTACTAGACCCTGGCAATACAAACGCAGCCTGAAAGCAAAGTACTTCACCATGGCATTTAGAAATCAGCTTAAAAAGGAACATGTCTCACTGCATATGTATTTCACACAAAACTCTGCAGTTCTGTACCCTTGTAAATGCATTTTTGATATTGCAAAAAGTAGATCAAGCACAGGAGAAAACAAATACGTGAAAAGTACCCAACTCTGCCTTGTCCTCCCCCTCTTCTCTGCTTTCTTTTCTTTTCCTCCTTTTTTCCAAGTGAGCTCGCTGCTAGACTCTTGCCCTGGCATTCTCACCCAGAAGGGATCCAGACAGCTGGGAGAGCTAGTTGTTCCAAATGCTTGCTTAAGGGGATATAGTAATGAAACTTCAATCTTCTTCTTGCTGTGCCCTACAGCCCCCATACATTAGTATAGAAATCAGGTTTACGAAGCAGAGGACAGGAGTCCGTCAATATCATTAAGCCAGCTGTTATTTCTCCAGCAAGTGCCAGAAGACAGAGAGAGAAGGGGGGAAGAAATGAGGGACAGGTTTTTTTGTGACTGAAACACAAATCCTCTAATGCCTGCATATGTCTATTTGCTTCCTTTCTTTCATTTTTCTCTTTGTGTGTGTCAAATGCAGGTCTGGGGTTTATCCTACTTTCCTACAGTGTGAGACACAGGCGTAGCCTTACTTTGCAGAGGACAGTATGTCCTCTCTGACTCATACAAGAGATGGTTCTCCAAGACTCCTTGGTCCCCAGTACGAAGCTCTGGCTTGAAGCTCCACTTTGGGATTATCCCCTGTCTCCTTAAATTCCCTCTGCAGAGCATTTAGCAAAGTCACAGGCACAGCTGCCCTGTGAGAGGGATGCTAGCCGAGGTGGAATTTAGTCTCAGATTGAATCTCCCACGGGTAGGTGGTGCGTGGTCTAACTTCCCACTGCAGTTAATGGAGACTCAGTCCTTGCAGGCAGTGAAGTCAAAAGGTTAATTCAGCTGATCAGGAGATGTCTGCTCCAGGATGAGTTGAATTAAGTTCCTAGCCTCAATTGACTGCACTGAATCTCTATCAGCTATAATGGGTGTTTAGACACCAACTCACATCTAGGTACCTACAAGAAGACCCCTAAATTTAGACATTTTAATTTGGAGCTGAACCTCATTCTAGGAGTCAAGAGAATCTCTGCCTCTTTTCCAGTTTCCTTGTGACCATAAATAAGAGATTTATACCCCTATGCCTCAAATCTTCTCTTTTTTGTCAAACGGGACTAAGAGCTTCCATGTATTGTGTGCACTGAGAAATACGTACCACCACAGAAGGAGCCAGCAATAGCTGTGTCCAGGTAACGGTGGGCTATCGCAGAAGGCAGGATGTAGCACACCTGGAAGGGGCCAGCTCCCAAACCATGACATCAGACAAAACCATTTTCCTCCCTGCAGAGCACCAAGGACACGCTCACAGTATCTGGCAGAGACGCTGTTCCCCACTCCACCTGAGCTAGCTGCGATGTGCAAATGGATGACACAGTTAGGACAGGCCCGTGCTCAGGCTCAAGCCCTGCTGACAGACAGAGCTTCTCAGCTTAAATATAGTGCCTTGCTATTACGGCACTGTCCGGTTTCCAAGACTGAGCAAGCCTCCCTGCACGATGGCACCTTTGAGTCATGTTGATCTACCATGCAACCAGCCACGGCTGGAACACACCGGCTGAGAAGGTCAAGGGGTTCCGCAGCTCCTCCGTCAGCATCTGCACAAGGCTTTAATGGTCTTGTGTCCCAGGCTCTTTCAGCAAAACCAAAATGGTTAAAGCAGGCTGTACACCACGCTTAGATAACACCCTGGAAATGTTTTGTTATACTGAAAATAAACTATTCCTTCAGATCCAGAAACACAGGGGACAGGCTTTCTAGCACTCCTACCTGAGAGCCCAGATAGAACACTGAAGCTTAAAGGCACATTAAAATGAAATAACAAACATACAACACTTACCTCTTTTCCTCTCCAAAGTACTTCACAAGCTTTTATTAAATTAAGTCTCATCACACCCTTGGGACATAGGTGCAGAAAATACCTTCATGAGAGGTGAATGAGTAAGACACAGAAAACTCTCCACAAATACTCCTCTGACTGACTGTATGAATTGATTCATTTCAGTTGCTCCCTGGTGCTGTCATTTCCCATGGAGCTTCAAGCAATCAAATTTTACTGCCAGAAACGGTTTGCAGGAAACGAACTGCAAAGTTGTAGACAAGAGAATTTGCTTATGAAAGGCGCGTGAGCGGACCCCAGCAAAGAACAGGACCAGCAGCTCTGTAACACCAGGCCTCTCTGTGTTTGGGGTAATAATCCAAATGCTAAGCCATGCATCGGCAGCACCAGCCTGATTTACACTTTTTTCATTATTTGTTTCAATTAAGCAGCTAAATGGAAGGGGGAAACCTCTAGCAAGTAGGTCCGCTTTCAGGTGGTAAGCCAGTTTGCTTTCCACCACACAAGCGACCCCCTTCTGTGTGCATGCTGACCAGTGTCTCCAGCACACACAGATAATGGATGGAGCTGACAACCAGAGATCAGGAGAGAGGATGCTGACGACTCACTGATCAGTTCTTTCTGTTTGGCGTCTAAGAAAACTCATTTCCTGGCAAGAACAATCACAGAAGACAGAAAGAAATACCTTACCACCTCATTTTAACTCAGAACGTCTTAATGCAAAAATGTACAAAGCGAAGTAGGTGTCTACATAAAAAGCCAGTTGGAACTAAAACGTTCCTCCAAGGAAGTATTACAGGTCTACAAGAGAAGCAGCACTAGCTCGTACCTGGGGTGAATCAAAACCTAGCTAGGTTTCCCCCTTCTGTAAGTCTGGGAAGCTCAGAAAGAACATCTCAGAAGTAAACTTACAGCCCAAGAATTGTTTGCAGAAATGATTCACTTTTGAATCACTTGACTTGAATAATTGCAAGTAGCAAATACATTTGAAAAATCCAAAATCCTCTTGGATTTGTTTTGCAAACAAAAGCAGCTACAATTTTTAAATTAATTGTACCAGCCAAATGATTCTATTAGCTCTTAATTATCAACTGTATTTTACAGACAGGAAAACTGAGACAGAGAGAAGTGGTATTCCCTTGAACACCTAAGTAATTTTTCAAAGATTTGTATTAGACCTGAGACATTCCTGCCTTCTTTCCACCTCCCATGATCTACAGCTCCCCAGGTCTGTTACTGGGTATGACTTCACAGGTATGACCACAGCAAAGTCCCTGTTAACTTGGAAGACCTCATGCTCTAAGCTGGGTCAAAGGAAGCAAAGTTCTCAAACTCTGGTAATTTAAGAAAAAAAAAAATATTATTGAAGTTCTCACTTAAAGTTTATATTTATGGCTGCAAAGTTGTCCTCTTTCTACTGCTTTTATTGAAATAATTACATTTTTAAAAGACAGTAGAGAAAAAAGCAAAGGAAGCTAATGAATTCATCTTCCCCTCCCCACCCAAGATTTTTGTTTTTTAGTCAAAACTATTTTTCAATGAAATGTGGAGACGGACTCATCAGATGTGTTCCACAGAAAACATTGATACGTAAATTGAAAAATCAAACACTTAGAAGTATGCAATCATACTCCAACTTCCATAATCTATTGCATCATCGCTATGTACAAGATAACTTCCATTCTTCGCTTCCAAACAAAGTATTTTAGAAGGGGGAAAGCCTTTATCTTGCTGAAAAGAAAAATCTGAATAAGATGTTTTAATCACAGGGAAGGGAAAAAAAAGTCTTTTCTCCTTTCTTTGAAATTCTCATTGGCAAAACAAAACAAACCAAAGCCCCTGAAGTTCATCAGCAGTGACAAGAACAAAACCATCTGACTCCAGACAATATATCTTTTCTATAGATGCAGCCATCAGCAAATTCAGAGGGTAGTGCCCCTGGGAGTTTGGATCAGGTAAGTTATGATTTTGGGGTTATGTTTTTTTCCTGTTGTTCAGCCTCAGGGCCCCAGGTTATTATTTTAACAAACCTATTTCCATCGTCACGTCTCCTTATTTGCTAGAAAAGATTAAAGAGCTTCGAAGTGCATAGGAAAAAAGTGCAATTCTTAAGAACACTGCAAGGTTACAGGGGACTGTCTGCTAATAATGTGTGTTGGTTTAGTAACAAGCAGAAGCAGAGAGCAGCGGGGGCACTGCTTCATGGCTGCAGCTTTTTCAAAAGGGTCTGTTAAAAGTATTTCAGGAAGACAGACATATGAGTGAAATCTTTAAATGTGTCAACAGGGAGGCCAGACACTGAACTTCTGCCCACTCCAGAGCTGACACCATCCTTCAAAGCAGAGGAGATTGACCTTTGCAGTTGAGAATCACTGAGTGGCAGCAGGGGGGTTCCTGTATTTGTTTCTAAGACTTTTTTGCCTTTCTCTTGCAATAGAGAAACAGGGAGTAGTCATTTGAAGCCATGGTTTGGTGGGAAAAATTACATACTTCCCTGGAAACTATGTTGGAGGAGAAGGGTGGCAGCTCATTGATTAACAAAGTTGTCAAATCAGTCCATAATAAAATCAAAAATTGCTCAGAAGAGGACAAGAACAGTTCATTCCCCTCTCCCACTTTATAAGGAACACAAGACCCTTTTAGCCTGTTTGAGTGCAAAGCAATAGGTTCTGGCAAGGCCTGCAGCAGGTACTGGATGTCCACTGCATTGTGTTCCTCCTCTTCCTCCATGAGCACTGTGTCCTGCTCCATTCCCTGAGTCACTCTCAGCCACCCAGGTATGGTAAAACATGACAATACAGCCTCTTCCCCTCTGCTCTGACCAGTTTTCCCAGGTGAAAACATACACCAACTGGTGAAGGAAAAGAAAGAGCAGTACTCACACTGCTAGCGGAGAAATCAGAAAAGACAGGGCACTTCAAACCACGGGGCGAAGTCTGAGATCACCCTACACACCCATTAATGAGCCCGAACATCACGACTGCCTTCCCTTAGTAAGCAAGCATCAGCTTCTCTCCTGCTAACGCCCTCTTAAAGCAGACCCTTCCTTCTGTGCCTGATGGGCAGGAGAAACCTCTCACTCCCAACACCCGGACCAGCACCCCACGACCACATGCTGAGCTCCGAGTGTGAGTACCTGAGATGGAGCTATATGTTCTTCAAAGATAAAGCGTGGCTTCAGTTGCTTTGCTAGAGCTGAATCTTAAAGGTGGGAAGAAAAACCCTCCCAATTCATGGCCTCAGCATGTACCGAAACAGAGGGGAGAAGCCTGCACAGATGGAAAATATGGAATTAAAGCAACTCCCAACTGTTGCCGCATGACCTTGGACAGGTTGCATAGCTTCTTTGTATTTTCTTCCTCCCCCTTCTTCCTCTCTAAGCACACACCAATATACACTTCTGTAAAATTCAGATTATAACTCTTATGTCATAATGACTGTGAGGACTAATTTAATTGATGTTTGCTAAGTGTACAGCAATCCTCATGTGGAAAAACACCACGAAAGATGGTGAAGCTGGTCAGCTTCACCAAGTAAGCATCATGCTGTGGTCATGGGGAAAAACACTGCTGCCAAGGAAGGAAGAAGAGGAATCCGTGCCAAGGTCTCAGTGAATATGTGCTAAAGAGGAGCCTGTGCCAAGCACCCGAAACCTGAGCAGAAGGTCGGCTAACAAGGAAATTCAGCTGATAACAGCTTTGATACAACACCTGTAGATGAAGCCGGTGGCACAGGAATCTAGGTCTGTTCAGTAAAACTGGTAAGGAAAGGCTTTGGGTTTTTTTCATGCCATATTTAACATTTCAGAGTATTCCCTAAAGCACCACACTGAAAGAAAAGAAAAAAAAAAAAAACAAACCACACACAACTTACTTGGGCCAGTTTAATATTCCATCTTCATAGATGAAAACAAATTTAAGTCTTTGAGTGAGAATAAAGTACTTTCTCCCACAAATGCATAATCAAGCAACCAAGACTCTCCCACTCTATTATGAAAGTGTCACTATTTTTCACTCTGTTCTAATCTGAATTTTGTCAACATCAACTTGACTTCAAAAGTCATTCATTTTGCTGATACAATGTCTCCCAACAAGAATTTTTTTTCTCTTGATATTTTGTAAGCATCACCTCTAGTTCAGAGCTAAGGGGTTGACTTTTTAACACTGTAAGACTGCTTTCATCCTCTCTGAAGATGGTAGATCCCCTTCTATGTATTCAGAGTACGCCAAGAGCACCTTAACATGAGGTTTACATCCAGAACATTCTCTGTCCTGCTAACCTTAGAAAAAAATAAAGCTTATGTCTCTTTTTGCTGGGAACAGGTACACATACTGCATGATGCCCTCTGACCAACCCAGTATCTTTCAAATCCCTCCCCAAACTCCCTCCATTCTCACAGCACTATCCGGCTTGCTCTGTGCTGGTAAGCTGCTGCCATCCATCCAACACAGGAGAGGCAGTTTACCATCAGTGTTGTTTCAAGGTATGATGATTTTTTTTTTCTTTTATGTGATTTATGTAGAAAGAAAAGCTATAGAGATGAGAACACCATGAGTATTCCAACATTGTGTATTACTACGTATTAATCACTCTCCTCTCCATAGATGCCATTGCTGATTTGAGAGACTGGATTTCCTTTGCTTTAAAGGTATCTCCAGACCATCCTAAAGAGCTGAGCAGCCTTGGAAAGATAAGAAGGAAAATATACCTCTAAAGATGCTTAATGCCCAATTTGGAATGTGTAGAGATGCTCACAAACTCTAAGCCCCGCAAAGGGCCAAGTGATTCACTTCCATTCAGCGTGTATCTATTTACCCTTATTCACAGCATTACAGAGCTACTGTCCTTCCAAAAGAGATATAATAAGGAGGAAAGCTTTCTGTGACAGAGAGCTCTAGTGCATTCAGCCAGCACTTTAGCAGAACAATGCAGAGCCCGAGTCTGCAGCTAAAGAAAACAGAGCCGTCCCTTAAAAGCTCTAATGGCAACAGCTGTTCTGCAAACTCCATCACAATGAAGCAAAGGGAGAATAATGAGGAAATGGGGAATAGGACAGTGTGGGGGGCCAGGGAACTGGCTGAGACATTCAAACAATAGATATGGTACTAGAAAACAATCATGGAAGCGTTAATTCAGGGTGTTCCCTAGCAGCGAAGGGCATGGCAACATGGCCTTCCAGGAACGGCCGTGCAAGCCTCCCCAGTAACTCTCTGAGCTGCTGAACCCCTCGCCGCCCGCCTCTGCTCCGTCGGTGCTGCCAAACCTGCGGGGCACTACTCCTGGCTACGCTGCGGCCACACTTTGCATGCGGGGCCACCGCCATCGTGTCACCCGTGGGAATGCGGTCCCGAGAGCGGGTGCCCACGAATGAGGTAGCCAAGCTGCTCACCCCGGCCCCAAGCAACAGAGGAAGACTGCAGTAAGAGCCAGTAATCTGTGACGGAGTGGGTAATAAATGCAGGTGCACGTGAGGAGGCTTACCAGCCCGCGTGTTAATCTAGCCAAGATCCCACATTTACTCTAGAGCCCACGCTGCTCTGTGCTGCTCGTTACCCATACTAACGCCACGCTAATTAACCCTGGCGCTGCTGAAGGCACGGCCGGCCGCGAAGCGGGGAGGGGAGGGAAGCAGGAGGAAGGATTAGTGACGCCAGCGGGCGAGGGAAGAGCAGCTGGCGGTAGCCAGGCTAACATGAACGGCAATGCTGGACGCGTCTCAGGCTAGCGAAGTGGAAGCGCTGAGGCTGCTCACATCAGGTATGGCAGGTACATTATGTATTTTGTGGTGGAAAGATTCCACACATCCACACCACCGTGTTCCCTGATCGGATTTGACAAGAAAGCCAGTAAAATGTTAGGACCGAGCCATTTGGGAATATCAGGTTAGATTCTAGCAGCTGGCAGATGATGCCTAACAAGTCCAGAAAAAATTTAACTTTGTATTAAGTTTATTGCTGTTAAAGGCTATCTTCCTGCCCAGTGCCCCGGATAGGGTCCTGGTCTTATTTATATTTTCAAGTACTTCTCAAATATGATTAGCTACTCTCCCTCCACAGCCTAATTTATTCTCCTCCTTTTTTCTTTTTTGACACTCCTAGCCCTGCACATGCCCAGCACCTGCTGGGATCGCTCCAACCCAATCCATTTCTATAGGCAAAGGCCCAGTAAAGCCTCTGTGGAAATGCTTAAGTGCATTGCCCGTAAATCAATGCATCCCCCCAGCCGACAGTTTCTGCAAAGAACAAGCAGGCGCTAATAGTAAACGTTTCTTCAAACTTCCTCAACTGATAGCAGGCTCCAGCGAGCAGTGCCCCATGGAGGCAGCTGCCTTCCCCCCGCCATCCCTGGCTCCTTTCAGCATGCCGTTACGCTGTGACCAGGATGCAGACCCAACTGCATTAGCCAGAGTCCCTGCAGGGCTGCTACCTCACACCCAGGTAAATCGACTGCTGTGAGTGTTTCCAGGATTACAGGGCAGCAGACAATTTGAAAAGGACTATCACAAACTAATGTTTACATTATGAACCCTGTGCTCCTACCTTCTTAAGGCTCCCTACCATCGCCCTGTTTGCAGGCAACAAGAATTTGGGTTTCTTTGAACTAGGCTAGCAGAATTCATACATAGTCATACCAGCAATGGAATATATAACAAATATCATCAGCAAGAACAGGAGAAAAAGCAAGGGAAACAATTGAATTAATGGCTGATATTTTTGCTTCCCTGTTATCTGCCTCACTCCTTTCCCATGGCGGCCTCTAAAGGGAATTGCCAGAGCCCTGACTGTAAGGATGAAGTTGCACGGATGAGGAGCCACTTCAAAATGGCATAAACCTGTTTTATCTGTCAATCAAGATGGGGGATGAACAGTCGTTTAGCAACAGTGTCACAGAAATTATATTGCTTTGCTTTTCAAGTACATAAATATTTGATTCTCTCTTCCTCAACTTTCTGCCCCTTCCCTTGTTTTAAAACAGAATCTCACAGTTTTTAAAATAGATCCATAGTTTTGGGTGTTGTCTTTTTCCCAGTCACATTCAGATGGTTTGGAAAACATCTGAGTGGCTCTGTGTGTAAGAGAATTGGCATACATCCTGCCTATAGCCAGTAAGAATAAAAAAAAAATAAAAATAAAAACAGGAAGAAAAAGTATATTGCTGCTGGAATACAGCAGGTTTGTGTCCCCACTCAGCTGAGGAGTTTTTCGTTTAAAATCTGATGACACCGATTTCAGGGAAAGGTCTGCAAGCCCCAGGCTTGGGCCACGTGCTGTACGCCAGAAGCCCCGCGCGATGCTGACGGTAGCCATCAGCCTGCTCTACCTGACCTACAGGTGGGTGCTCCAACCTCTAGCTCCACGCATGGGTTTGCACCTCTGAAGTACAAGGGCCGTTCACAGCAAGAGCTCTGCTCCTTCAGACGTCCCAGGGGCTGGGGGCTGCGGGGGGTGGGCTAGCAGGTCAGCCTCGGAGGGGAATCACCCCTGTAGAAGCCGTATGAATGAAGCCAGCTAATGAGCAACTGCAGGTGGACCTTTGCAACAGGAGGATGGAAAACCCCCTGAAAATTTGTCCCAACTGGAGAACAAACAAAGGTTTTGTTTTAAAATCTTGTCCTAGTTACAGACAGAAAGCGCTGCTGGATACGCTCGCCTTATCGAGACTAGGGGAACAGATCAGCTATTTACACAGCGCTCAGCGTTTTACATTTTGGAGGCTGGCTAAACACAAAATAACTCTCTTTTGTGTACAGTCTACACAGCAAAGAGTAGCCTGTTGCCCTGAATGAAAACAGCTGCTGTCTTAGCTCAGGTGCTAGAGACAAATTCTTCTGATACTGACAATTGTACAGAACTTGTGTCCCCAAACCGGCAAGGGGGGTGGGGGGTGGGGGGGTGCATCATTACGCAGGTTATTTTTGTACAACAGCAAATCCTGACTACTGCCTGCACCATGTCCTTAGGGATATCGTAACATTCTCAGGCTCCATAAGCAAAACCTCACATCTGTGTAAAGGATTTATAAACATTAACCCAGGATTGTGAGGGCTTCTGAAAAAATGGATGCTAGATGGTATCCATGGTCACACTAACAGTGAAGCAGGGTTTATCACTTCAAGTTTGCCCTCCAGGGTACACAACTGTTTAACGCTTTAGAGAAAAAAAATAAACACAAGCACAGTTTTAACAAAACCGGGTAAACCTGAGGATTTCTGCTTTGTGGAAATCTCTACTTTAGGAATTTTGTGGAAAATTCCTGCTGAGGAATTTGGGAAATGTGCTGCTGAGTGAGAAGGACATGGGACATGAACACACCGCAAGGGTGCTCCAGACTGCAGTTCCACTGCCTGTTTACCAGGGCTGCAGCCCAATCTCTAGCCCTGTGGTCTTACCTGCTCCCTTCTCAAACTCCCTCCCGGGCAGGAATGGGAATTAGTTAAACCTGACTTGCACCAGTTAAAACCTATGTGGATTAGTGCACTCTGAGATCACGGTGCTTGGAAAAACCACTTCAGAACAGCTCGCCCCGTGAACTGGTTTCTGGCAGCCCCTGTATGGTGAAGGATCGTAAGTTTGCTGCAACCAGTAAGCTTCTGCAAAGCATTTTGATTTCAACAAAATGCTATTTGCTAATGAGAACCGGTTTCAGTGGAAAACTCCCAACTGCTCTTCTTTCTGGCGGAAAATTGGGAGAAAAAGAAAAAACCCACTAATACTCTTGTATACAAAAAGATGTTTCCAGCTAAGGAGAAGGGAAAAAAAAAATCAAGTATTTGTTCTTTTAACAGTGGAGACTTGGAGCAGAGAGGAACGAGGTAATTTCACATGTTCCTGTGAACAAGCTGCTGCAAATAGCTTCCCTAGATAATAAGTAGAAGCGAGTGAGAAGAAATGGATAGGGGAAGATCTATAATAGTGTAAAGAAATGTGTGATCAGCTAGGGAATTCCTCTTAGGAGCCTTGTAGAGAATATCGTATTTGCCGGACCAGATCAGACCACTGGGCCAATCAAGTGCAATTTAAGCATTAAGTGTAACAGCTTGATAAATCTAGGTCAATGCACCTACACGCAGGTACAAGTTTAATACCACTTCATTAGCAGGACTGCAGCACCTAACATGGAGCATATCTACGGGTCCTGGAAGAGAGAAGCTATTGGCATTTATGGGATTGCACAATTAAATCAATGAGTTTCTCTTAACGACTGACCAGAAATTGGTCCCACTTTACAATTTCTAGTCTGCAGCAGCAGACGGTGCTGACGCTTCAAATATAAGTGGAAAACAGCACCACAACACTCCTCCGGCCAGCATGTAACACCCTGCGGAAGGCGGCTGGAGAGGGAACAGCTCTGCCTTTAGGAGCCCGTGCATCCAGTCAGCCTTCACTGGAAATGTGTTATCTTAGCGTGCAGCAGACCCGCAATTACGATTAAATGTTCTCAAACACCAGCACTGACCTGTTTAAATCCATCCTGGCACCTTGTGGCTCTGCCACAACCCGATACAAAGGGAGATTTTTATCTCTGCACTTAGTACAGGTTACTGCACAGGGATTTTGCTTCTGGGGCTTACTGAACAAGTAGAGAAATCCCAGGATTTTTAGATGTGCTTGTAGGATCACGTCTTTGCAGGGGGGGGGTTGGTGAAGAAGACAGTAAGATTCTTGAGTGTCCTGGCCTGTGTCTGGGAGAGGGAGATTGACAGAGGGGGCTCTGCTTTGCTCTTCTGAGACTACGGAGAGATGAAAAGGCTCTTTATTATTAAAAAATAAAACTGGCAGTACTAGATCAACAGCATCAGATCCCCAGTTCATTCAGGTGCAGTTTTCTTCTGCTCCTTCCCTGCCGACCATCTGTGACTCTGAGATTGGTCCAGCTTCCCCCTGCACTAGTCCCAGGGCCACTCAGCTGTTTCACTATGAGCCCCCTCCTGTACAACAACCACCGATTTCCCAATATAGCTTAGAGTTACTCCTATCAGCTGCAAGCCAGCTTGCTCAGTTGTGTCTATAACACCCAGAACCGCGGTATAGTCATATGGCAGACCAGGGCTACCGGCAGCGTGTTGGGTACTTCCAGCACAGAAGTATGACACCTTCCAGATGAGCCATTACGCTCACGCAATCACAGTACATTTACATTTTGGCAGCAGCCACCCGAGGTATACAGAGAACAGCAAGAAATACAGATGCACAAAAGGCACAACGTGCTGTTGGACCCTAGCAAGGTCAGGGCAAAACCTGCTTGCAGTCAAGCTTCAAGCCAAAATCTGCCTCTTGGGTTGCCCTGTTGTAGATCTACCCATTCCTTCCTCAGGAACGACTTTCAAGGGCTGCTAACACTGACCCAGGCTTAATATAAGTGCAAAAAGCTCCATAGACATGTAATACATCTTTTGGAAATGAAAAGTGGTCCAAGAGCTGGTCTAATCAGCTGAAAGGCAATTCTTTAGCGAGGCTGCCAAATGCAGATGAACTCTGCAGGGCTTGCTGGCTCCCGAGATGCCCACCTAACCTACCCAGCCTGCACTGCCCAAGTGTCATCAGACCAGGCCTCCTAAGATCCTGGCTAGCAGCCCTGCCACCTATTCCACCTAAAAACCACTCTGGGGTTTTGTGACCCGAGCGTTATTATTCAAAATGCTCCATTCACTTCAGTTAGCTCTTATAGTCCTTTGAAAACAGCTTTGTCTATACAACTGCCTTTTTTTGGACAACATCTGTCTATAGAATATGAGGTTCAAAAGCCTCCGTGTGCTTTGCTATAACATACATGACAACGCTCGGGAAATTTGTGTTAGAGTATCTGAGTCTGAAATGGGAATATCAGATAAAGAGAGAGAATGCTTCCTACTTCTCCTATAATACTGGTGGCACCAAACCCTGGGAAACACTGGACTAGAGAAAGATGGACTGGGCAATAATAAACCCAACAATTTTCAAGCTGAAACTGCCACCTTGCACGTACTTCTTCAAGGAAGCAGGACTAGAGGGTTTTGCAGAATGAATAAAAAACACAAGGTGGGGGGAAAGAGCATGGGAGTTGCTGCAGCAGGAGTGCTGGCAGGTGCAGGAATACAAGCAAGGATAGAGTCACAAACACTTTTATTCTCAGCTCTAATATCCCCCCAGTGCCCTCATCAGCCAGGTTTCTCACCTAGGTCAGACCCTGGGATCAGTAGCAGGAAGGCTTTCATATGCACATACATGTCTGTGTATATGTCTGTGGACGCGTGGGCTGGGAGCAGGACACACTAAGAAGCAGCCAGAGGCAGCACTGGGCGCTGAGCCCAGGCAATGGCAGTAAGAGCAGGACAGGGTGGCAAGCATGGGGCTAGCATGAGCTCAGATAGCACAGGGGTCCCCAGAGCAGGATGGAGAGACAGAAAACAGACCAAAATTAGCATTGGACATGGGGAGAAGGTTGCGGCTTGATTCAGCTTGGCTTCACGGCCATCCTTACCCTTTTCTCCTTTTTATTATTGTGTTTTCTGCTTTCACCTTGCATCCCTCCTCAACCTGCACGGTAAAAAGTATTGCACAGCCACGCCTGCGCTCCCCTCCGTTAAATAAAGCCCACCTTCATCACCATGCCGTGCTGCTGCCTGACAGCCCTAAAAGGCAGAGATCCTTTGATTCTCACGTGGTTGTCACCTAATGAAGACATCTACAGATATGGGCATATTAGAGCTCACCATCTGGCTGCACCTCTTGGGTGGCTGTGCTCCCCACAGATCAGTGGGCATGGAGACTGCTGCGGCCAACCAATTACTCTACTCCATCTCCTGCACCAGCACAGATTCCCTCAGCAACGCCGCTGGTGACTGGCAGCCGAGACCGGGGGCTAAGCAGCGTGCCGTTCCAAGCGAAGCAGCCAGCCGAGTCCGCATCGCACTGCCCCTCTGCACGCCCTTCCCAGGGCTGGCAGCACCGGCAGACGCTTGCCAGCCTCTCGTCCCCTGAAGGTCCAGGTCTCATCGTGCACCCCAGCAGCACTGCGAGGGCGATGAGCCTCTCTGACCCCCGCCTCCTTCTTTCCTCGCCTGGGTATCACCAGCTTCAGCCTGTCTGTCAACCTCAGCCACGCTTTTCTCTCTTCCCGGCTGCCTCTGACGCACCTTCTCCTCAGCACCAGGCACAATTTTTCCGTCCACTGCTCAAAATGATAAATTGAGAGTATTTCTTTCCAGGAAGACTCAAGACCTATCATCCAGTTTTTGCTTGCTTGTTTGTTCTTTTTAGAAAAAAAAGAATCTTTTCAGGTTTACTGAAAGAATTTAGTTGACCTATATGAAAAAAACCAAATGCTGCCTTTTCTTTCCAAAATTCATTATTTACTTTTTTTTTTCCCTTAAGGAAATTTTCAAAACCAAAACTGCCACTGTAAAATGAGAAACTAAAATAGTTCATCTTCTCCAAATAATTTCTCCAGTTTTCCCTCCCCAAAAATGAGCATGACGCACAAAGAGCAAAAACCCTCCCCAAACTGCGTGTTTATGAAGGCAAAATAGCACTTCTACTGACATTTTCCCACCTTCCTATTTTTTTTTCCCTATTTTTCCCTGCAATCCTCTTCCCATTCCCAAATACCACTGCAGTCACCAAGCCAAGCTCTCAGATAGGTGCCTGTGCATAGAAAAGTTCACTGAACTGCTGTGGCACGTTTCGCTCCCTGAATAGTCTGTAGCCACAGGACACCTAAGAAGATTGTATTTTCTTTGAAGTACATGAATATTTGATATCCTCCCTCCTTTCCTCCTTGCCTTAATTATTCTCTTATTTTGAAACACCAGCTTGCATGCAGTATTTAAATAAAGCTGTTTTCAGAGCCACAAGCAGCTTGAAACAGTCAAGCCTCTCAAAATATATTGCAAGTGCTGTACATCCTCCTGTTCAGCACATAAGCGGCGCAGAGCAAGGCACAACCTGGGGAATCCGCCGGACAAGGGGCTCCAGAGCAGCCTTTCCCTTCCGACACCTTGGGTTCCCTTACCAGATAAACCCGTGAGACGAGACACAGGGTCTCAGCCTGTTCCCCAGCCATCCTGTGAAAATCACTGAAGGGTCTGGCACAGCAAACACTGCTCAGGAAAGTGTCTGAAAACGCAGGGGGTGCAGCGGGTTAGAACTCAAACGAGCAATGGGGGAAAACACTGGAAAACACAATTTGGGAGAACAATAGCTGCTGCAGGGCAAGAAGGAATGAAAACGCACACCGAATTTTCTATGCACAGAGCTACAGATATTTATATGCATGTGTATATATATATAAATACATATGAAAGTTTGGAGGGTCTGGGTGACTCAGCACCTCTACAGACATACACACATGCAGACATACAGGTTACACACTTCTTTGCAGAGGTCCACCAGCTGTAAGGATTTGGCCTTCCCAGATTTCAACAAGCCTACTTTATGGGACATCTTTGAGACAACATCCAGGATCCCTTTTGCTTTGAGTCACAGCACTCTGACACCAAAATCTCAGGTGATCCAAAGAACTGCTGGACACCTGCGGAGAGAGCCACAGGGCTCTAACTGGCGGTGGGAAGGTGGGATGCTGCACGCCTCAAGTGGCTACGCTGCTTCAGGTTCACAGCTATGACATGACACTCCGGGCTGGGTTGCTTTGGGGCAGCTATATCCCTGAGAAGTTGTCTGTGTATTACAGGGGAGAAATGGACGTGAACAGTGAAAGCCACACATTGCACCAAGTGAGGGTGCTACAGACCTGGCAGCTGTTCCAGCTGCTTCAGCTGTGTATCCCGGGTTACCTGGAGGTGCTTCCCTGAACAGCTGATACAAAAAGGAAATGAAGCATGCCTCCGCACAGGTCAGGGAAGGCCACACACCATAAGTGTTTGTGCAGGTGGATGAATAGCTGTGCCCACAGGCGCTCACAAATAGGGCAAGGAATAAACATGCATACCTAAAAACTCATCCATCTTTATTACAAAAATGAGTCAACTCATCCCACTGCTGCTTCTAACTTTGCAGAGGCTTGTATCAGACACAGAAGGTAGCAGGGAGGTTGGAAAAGGGCTGCCTGAAAGTCTCGGGGCCAAGCGTCCTGAGGTTTGATTGAGGCTCCCCAGCTGAGGTGGAGTAATCTCCCAAGGCGCTCTGCTAGCAACGTGCACATGGCCAGTAACAGGGGCATATGATGACTTCCCAAATCTCCCTGGGGGAGAAAGTCATGCTCCTCTGCTCTTGCCTGATGGTGCATCTCTGAACCAGCCCTTCCTTACCATCTGCAGTAGATTTTGTACCCTTATTACCTTGTAAAATCTCCCTGCACTGTCCGCATCCCCTTGCCTATAAAACCTCAGCAAAGGTGAAAGCTGTAAAGGAGGAAACTTTAACCTAAAGGAGAGACGCTTACAGAGCTGGGAAAGTTACTCATGTCTCTCTGCACTTGAACAGATTTCCTTTTTTGCAATGAAAATTTCTAATACCGTATTCCCAGGCCAGTGCTGCTCAGTAATTCTGGGTGAGAAGAGGTGGAATTTTAACCGGGTCCTACGTAAGGGCCAGGGGAACACACTTGTAAATGAACTGAAGTTGATAGCCAAGTGCAAACCTTTCAAAGGCAAAGAAGAAAGAGACCCTTAAACGAGTTCCCTATGCAGAAAACCCTACCCTACAAACAGCTACACATCGCAAGGACACATCATGCACCAGCTGCCCCACGAGGCAGAGGGGTTACAAGTTTCATGCTTTAACGTGCACAGCCAAGGTGACCCTCTCCTCCCTCCCACGCATTAACTAAGAGACAGGACTAACATGATACATGTGCCAGCAGCTACAGAAAGCAGAGCAAAGACTACAGCACAATGAGTGCTCTGACAGAAGCACGGAGCTCAATATTTATTTACTGCCTGTCAATGTCTGGCACGGATGGGATGCTGCATCTCCATAGCCATTATGAACTGCTCATTAGACATTAACAGGACAGGACTTTGTTGCAATCAGGTCATCTGAGTTGACGGGAGAAGGGACAGCAAGCAGCAGTGGAGAAACCCGAAGTGAAAGAGGAGGAACAACAATCAGCTGCAGCAATGGTTACAGTCAGTAATGAGTTGGCAGGCTAGTGTGTATCACTACTTTCTAGTAAGTGGAATTAGAAGCAAAGCCATGTGTCAGGGGCTCCATACTGTCAGCTGTTAGCAAAGAGATTGATTTAACACAAGTGTCAATGGCACAAGCTTTGGCAAAGGAGAAATCCCCCTCCTAGCTGCCAGGCATCCACAGCAGAGTGGTACCAAACAGCTAGCATGGCTGGCGACCCCTTGGCAAGACCCACCTTGAAATGCAGCTTTATTAAACATAACAGGCTTAACACTGTGGAAGATTTTGAAACTGTCATGTACATGATGCGCATGGAAAAAGATTCATAAATAACCCACTGCTACTGAGGAGATGAAGCGGAGCATCCCAGCCGCACTGTAACCCTGCCCAGAGGCACGATCGAGAGCAGAGCTCCAAAAAAACCCAGTGCAGCCCTGTTTGCTTCGCGCCAGCTCTGGGGGAGGGAACTGGGAGCGAGCAGGTCCCCCTCCCAGGAAACACAGTCTGTCTGAGAGAGAAGAGATCGTCTCTCCGACAGGCGAGAACGAGGATAGCAAAGATAAAACCTTCAGGGAAAATTGCAGCGTTTCTTCCTGGAATAAGGCTGGACTCTGAAATCAGCACACAATACACGAGATTGAACGCTTGCAGGCCTGGGCATGTTATTGAAGTAATCTTGGGTAGAAAACAAAAACCAAATCATGAGCTTCTTGTTTACCTTAAGAAATAGATTACTATTATTCTCCAACTTAGTTGACTGGAATTACCTAGAGAAGTTCAGCCACAAAAGTAATCTCTGAAAAGTGTAAAAGCTATAAAACATCTTTTCCAGAGTTTGTTCCTCTCTGAATTCATCCCATCTACTCAGCAGAGCAATCAACTTGACCGTTCATGACACTTTAACACAGTGAGAAGACACCCCGTCTATTTTTTAACTAAGATTTTTGCTGTGTCCTCCCTTTTTGGTACATGTGATTTATGAAGCCACCAGCTTGGCTTTCAGAGAACTATGGGCTACTTGTCTGGAATTGAAGGGGGGAGAAAAAGCCCCCAAACTCCCTATTCTTCTGGATATGTCCAGTGACAAGAACTGTCCTGGAATCAGTAAGGAGCAAGCAACCAGTCCCAAGGGGCTTTGCTTACCCAGCCTCTACAAAACAATGACATTTTAAAACTCCACAACTGCATTTTCTTTCTGGGCCATCCTTGGAAAGCAAAGCTGGAGAGATAAAAGAATGGAACAGGAATTAAATATAAGAATCATGGCCAGAAACAGCAATGGGGGCCAGAAGGAAGACTTTTCCCCAAACGGGTCACTCCCCCCCACCAGGAGCGTGTTCCCTCACGTTTCCTCAGCCCAAAGCAGCAGCCCAATTCCCACCGGGAAAGAGGAGAGCAGAAGGCAGCGATATGAAACTGAAGCATGGATGCGGAGGTAGGTGTTAAAACACATACAGCCACATGCCAAACTCACATTTGTGATCTTGCCAGACTTGCGTGGCACAAAACTCCCACAGAGGAGGAAGAAAAAAAAATAATAATATCAAGACAGACAGACCAGGCTCCTTGCAGCATGTGCTTCATTCTGTGTTTCAACAAGGAGGCTCAGGGGTGAGATCTCGGGCTGCTTTGCCTCTCTCGGGGAAAAGGGTCAGGATTTTTTTCATGGGGGGTGAGCTGGGACACACACAGGCATGTGCCTCTGTACGGCATCTCGGGGAAAGGGGGCAGTAGCCAGCTTATCCTTCTGCCTGTTGTCAAACAGATAATTGTTCTAAAACAGCTGGGCCAGACAATAGCATCTTTAATGGCCCAGCTTAAACGCGGTCGTGACAGAATTCATAATATTTTTTAATCTCCCTTTCCCCAGCCTTCCTGAAAATTCATTTTTAATGACTGCAGTTGGCTTTCATTTTTGCTCTTGTTTTTAATTCAGATAACTTCTTGAGTCGTGCAACTTCCCTCTCCCACCCCCAACACTCCCTGTTAAGTGAAAGGTTTTAATATTTCAAATGCTAAATTAACGCCAGATGCTAACATATCCAATGGCATAGCCTGGTTCACCAGTTCTTGTCACCTTATTCTGGGACTGATTGAAGACCCCACAGGCCCAACAGGTCAAGACTGGGGACAGGGTTTGATCCATCCCTAAGGCACCTCACAGAAATTCTCCCTTACCACCAAGAGCCAAGCACGTGTCTCCCCATCACCTTCCCCTTGCAGTCCATCTTCAAATATTTTGATCAAAAGTAGTAATAATGAGATAATGCCTATTTGCTCCCACATGGTATCACACCTGTTTGGCTGTTTTCTGTTGCTGCGCATTTAAACAAAGTTACAGGGGGAAAAAAGTCACTGTATTTTCTCTAGTTTCAAAAATACGTAATTATTGTTCTTTCACAAAGAACCATTTTGAAGTTCCTCTGTAAAGTGTTAGAAAACATTTATCATTGAATTTTCTATGCATTAAAATAATTACTACTTCTTATAAAAGAAATAAATTTACAACCAAGCTCCCCCAGCGCTCCCCTGCCCTGCAGCACACCGCCATCTCCCAGTCTGGGGTTCCCCTCATGCATGTCATTCTGGATTCTTATCACAGCCACACAACGTGGCCATCACCTCGGTCCCCTGGTCTTAATTTGTCGTTTTTTTCAACCCTCTTTTGTTTGCATCTATGACTTCGCACCTCACAATCCTCTGCTTCATTTTAGACAATAAAAATGCTGTAACGCCTAATTTATTTTCATTGCCCCACACAAGGCTAAATTTTGCTCTTGGGTCCAATGCCTCTTTTTTTTTTGTTACGTATTTCACATCGAAGAAAGCAAAATTCATACCTTCCTCAATGAAATTTTCATGAACTATGCATTGCCTGGTGCTATATATTCAGCAATATTAACTACTGCAGCTGTTTACATTCAGAAGGTTTCCCTCGGCCCCAGGAAGGACCAAATTTATTTTTATATAGTAAATTTAAATTTCCAGAAAATGCTAGGTCACCTCAGAATACGACTCGGTGACCCAGCTGGAGGTCATGATCCTAGAGCAGGAGGCACATACCCATCATGCATCAATCAACTATGTCACTTGACAGTTACACAAAGCAATATTTAAATGAGCCCCTCAGAAACCAAACTCCTTATTGCTAAACATCTAAATGGCTGGCCTTATAGCTTCACTCCAATTACTTGACTGGCAGTTGCTGGGGCTACAGGATGAAGCATCCTACCCTCACACATCCATCCAGTGCTCATCAGCCTGCTGCGCATGCAACTCCATCCTCAGCACGGATTTGCTCCGAGGGCAAGTGGCTGGGGGAGAGGTAAGCAGCAGGGTTGAACTTAAAACACAACTGCACTGTAAAATAAGACGGGCTGGAGCCTGGGGTGCTGAGCACCATCCTGTACTTCTGGGAACAATTCAGGATTCAAGATGTGGACAAATGAAATGTATAATCCAGCAGTGAAGGAAAAGAAAGCAAACCCAGGGAACTGAGTTTATGAAAGGTAACCGGGGTTGTTACCACTGAGTCCAACTATGTACTACCTAGAAACAGTTACCTATTACAAAGCCTCTGATTTCACTGATTTAGGTCAGGTTTAGCAAGAGTTCAGGGCCGTACCCATATACCACATTGCTGGGCTGGGGTTAAGTCAAAACGATCTCACCTGCAAACGGGCAGCATTAGCAAGACACTACCTGCTAAAAATCTCATTCCAAAACTCACATCATCTGAACTGTCACTTTGTCAGGAAAAACAGGAAGAGAAAGTTTGAAACGAAAAAACAAACAAACAAAGCCAAACCCCAACAACCTATTATCGACCCAATGCTACAAACCAATCAAAACAAATTATGGCTTAATAAAACCCTCTTTTCCATCAGGTCATGAAAGACAAACAAATGAAGCCAGGTCCAGTGAACCTTGGAAAAAGAGCAAGGCTGGTAGCTGATGCTCTTCAGTGAAGGGGGCTCCTCTTCAACACCAACCACCTACAGAGACACAAAGTGCCTTCAAGATGGTCTGCAACCAGGACTTGGGTGCTAGCATTTCCTTTCAAAGGACCCTGGGGTAGAAGTTTTACTAGTTGTAGAGCACGGGGAACCCAGATATAATTTATTTTACCTTTTCTGTTAGCACCCAGGAGGCTTCCAGCAAGAGCTCCTTGTTGCACCTCACCTACACGTGGTCATGCACAGACTGAAACAGGAGCCCCCAGGAAGAGGCAGAAGAATAAAACTGAACTCCTCAGTCTGCAAACAGGAAAAAAAAAAAAAAAAAAACCAACCATGGCACAAAAAGATTCAATGCTGTGCACATGGGAAATTTGGAGGAGAGCACACAACTCTGAGCTGGCAAGTCCAGAGCCTGTGCTTGGCTACCCTGGTCTTGAATCCACAGGGCACCCAACAGCCAGAGGGGCCAAGGATGGCGAGAGCTCTGCAGAGGCAGCTCTTCCCAAGAGGTGAAACTGTATTGGAGTCACAGAAACGCATGGCACATTGGGCAAGCTACGGCCATCAACAGAAGCGCAGGCATGAAAACGTAAGGGGGCCAAGAGCTGATTAAACTAAACTGGAATAAAAAGGCAGCTCTCCTTCCTGCTGTGATGGAGAACCTGAGGGATCCACGGCTGCGGGAGGCTGTCAGCTCGGATAGTGCGACTGGGTAATTTTAGGAGAAATAACAACATTGAAAGCTATGCCAAACAAATGTGAAGGGGAATTCAGGGCATCAGGGCCTGGAAAGGGACGGAAGGAAACGCTTCTCCCGTTCTTGTACTGTGTTGTACAATTAGGCATATGCACATGTTCTCCTTTGAAGCATGCAGGATGGGCCGTGGCGTGGGCTGCTGTGGGGCTGCCTGATGCAGGGAGGGACAGATGGGCCAAATGGACCTGATCCGAAAAGGGAAATTCTATCTTCCCCTCATCAAGAGGGTAAATGAGAAGGGAGGAAAAAGGGAAAGAGCGGGAGGAGGAAAATAAAGACAGAGCAAAGGGAAGAGAAAGAGAGGGGCGGGGAAAGAGCTCTAAAGAAAAGACAGAATAGAGAGCTAGGATAAAAAGAGGGAAGAGGCAGAGCCCTAAAGGATTTGATTAAAAAAGCCACAGTGTTTTTCTTCCCTCAGCAGCGACACTGCAGATCGTACCTCTGTATCCAAATGACTGAAAGCAAACAGCATGTCATGCAGCAAATGCCCGTGGCTGTCAGGGGGCACCGCCTGCCCCTTCCCCACCCCAAACACGCAGGATCGCAGCTCTCTGCCATCCCTTATCCTACCAGGCAAGGTAGGGACTAGCATTTGATGCCACCAAGGTGGCTTCCCGTCAGTCAGCGCTGCACCTCCTGCAACCCGGGGGCTCCAGCCCATCCATTAGAGCCAGCAGCACAGCGTCCTCTGCTCCCGGCCAACTTGTCACTGCCTGGGACTGTGGCATAAGCAGGGAGACAGCATGGAAAAAAAGAAAAAAATTAAAAAATGAAAGGGAAGCTGGTGTTTTCATATGGCAACACCCACAGGATTTGTGGCGCGGATCCAAATCACTGCACACGGGCAGTAAGCAAGGTAAGGAAAGGAGCAAGAGATTAAAGCAGCCCAGCTACACACAAGTGAGCTGCTTGCATGGCTGAATGAAACAAGGCAGAATTAAGACCAGCTTACCCCAGTCCTGGAAGGGTTCACAGGCTTACACATGCCGAGAAAGCAGGGACTGAGTCAGCCACAATTCTGTCCTCTGTTGCTCATAAAAAACCCAAAGCTCGATTCCCTATGTTTCACAGAAAACCTGGGTTCAAAATATGGAAACGGGACCCACTTCACTCACCCTCAAAGAGGTGCAGGAATGCCCTTAAACAGCACAGGAGAAGGGCTGGAGAGGAAGATAGTCCTCCAACAGAAAGCACAGGGAGGATTCACCTTTGCACCATGAAAATTCAACTGCCTTGTTCAGACTTTGGAAAGCCCGGTGACTTAATGTAACCTGTGTTTACCGAAAGCATCGCAGGAACCAAAATTTATGGTTTGAAATGAGTCCGTGTGGGAAAATGCTCCCAACATCTATGAAATCCTTTTGCTACATAGGAATATCGTTACAGGACCAGCTAAAAAGGGGAAGTGCAACCTGCTGTATCACCACTTCTTTCCAATTCTGTCTTTTATTACAATTTTGCCTTTGCTGAGGCCCAACTGCGCTTGCATAGTGATAAAAAAAAAAAAACCACAACAGGATCACACAACAGAGTGAGATGCTTGCAAGCATCTCCCACAGCCAGCCCTTTTCTTAACGTCATTTCTGTTTAGAGATAGCATATCTCTTTACAGTTCCACAGCCCTCTTCCTAGCAGGCCTTTCATACACATGAAAAGAAATATCTGATCAAATATATTCCTCTATCATGGCTTTGGAAATATTAGCAAGATTTAATTAATATATAATCATATCAGCAGAAAAGAGTTAATTGAAATATTGAATAACTACAACTTTAACAGGATTGGAACATAATGCTTCAGACGTACTAAGCAGATGATTTATCCACCATGCCATACAAATTTTAGTTAACAGTTGGGCAAAGACTTTAGAGCTATTATTTTTAGCAATAGAAGGGTATTCCCTAGGTTGTGCCAAGGCCTGTGTGCCGAAAAGCATTGTGAAAAAAAACAGCTTATTGTGCGTTTTCTTCTCCTATTAGCACAAAAGGAGAAAAATGTGTCTGACATTGTTAATTGGGATCTTGTGGTAATGCAGCAGTATGTGCACAGACACACAAACGAAATCTCAGTGCAAATTCACTGACCTTAGCCAAGATACATCCAGGGAAGAAAATGGCTAAATGAGTTGAATTCTGTGACATGAAGCATGTATTACATTCCCAGGTATCATATTAATTGTGCATGGTACTAGCAGGACAGTTGTAAGACAGGTACAATGTGCCTACAGTCGCTGTTGAGGTTAACTACATAGGAAAGGGGTTAGCAACGCAGCAGGCTTTATCTACAAGCCACCATCTCCACCTTCAGGTGTTGCAGAAACTTGTTTACAGAGCTGAATTCTGCATATAGGGCTTCCCTTCCTGCAGCCACAGAGGCCAAAGTCTCAGGTGTCAACTAAAAAATAAATCTAGAACACTGGAAAAAAGTTGACACTGACTGAAATTATCCAGATGTGAAAAATCTCCAGTCAACCAAATCAGCACCTCTGCAAAGATGTGTTTAGGTTAAATCACAGACCGGGGTGGCAGAGGCTGTTGTTTATCACCAGCCTGCAAGTAGAAAAGGAACTGATGAATGTCAGATGAGATCCCAGGGAGTGGGATTTGTGTTACAAAAATCAGCCTCTCAGTAATGCGGCGCTCTCTACCAAACTCCCATTTCCTGCAGTTTTCCCTAGATGCTGCTTTCAATTAATTCCCTTGGGATCTTGCATTAGTCACATAGTTGCACGGTGTCTCTTTCCCCTTCGGTGAAATGGGAAGAATAACACTTCCATTCCACCAGGGACGTAGGCAGATAATCATCTCAACAGTTGTGATTAGACACAGCGATAATAGGGGCAAGGAGTACTAGAGAAACCGAGGAAGACTGAAAAATTTTCTCCGCAAAAGGAGAAAATTGATCGAGCTTAAGAAAGTGATGTGCCTGGCTTGGCATCCAGGAGCAAATTTCAAGCCCCTGTAAAAGCAAGGATGAAAAACTGCTGCAGAAAGACATATCCACAATTCATGGGACTGTACAGGTGTCCAACACTTGTCATGTCTTCCATTCAAGTTTGTTTGGGTACGAGCATTTACTTTGAAATTACCACTGGTATGTGCAGGTACACAGAAACACCGAAAAAAAGATGTCCCGCTACACTCATCCCAGATGCTCTTTTTTCCACTTGCTTTTGCAGTCAATTCTCTTGGATCACAGACTCTCAATCAGTAGAAGAATGAAAGTCCTGTTAAAATAAGGATCGACCTAAACTTCCGAACAAAAGTTAAAGTCAAACCCAGGACCTTCCCTCCAATATTTTTGGTATTAAGCAAAAGATTTCAAAGTACTCTTACGTATTTGGTATTTTGCTACTAGACTCTTTCTACCTCAGGTGTGGACAATATAGTGTATCTCACTACACATCAAATATGTTAAATTCTTTTCTGACTCAAGAGATTTGGTTGCAAAGTCTAGAGAAGTTGCTGTACTTTATATGCTGACGCAAGCCAGCCCTCCACATTCTTGAAGGGTTTTGGGGAGGGGGATGTGGGTAGGAGGTATGAAAGCACCCAAGTGGGTACAGAGTCCTGAAACGATAAGGCAGAGCCATAGGATTCCAGGACTGTTCCATATGGCTGCAGCTACATCTGTTCTCTTGTCCTGAATGGCCAGGCAAAGCAAGCACAAGACCAGACACATCTCCGCAGCTTTTCCTGGTACGTTTACAAAAAGGCAGCGTGCCAAGGCTCTCGCCAGGGAAATCTCTGGAATGTCCAAATGCCAGCTCAGGAAGTGATGCTGCGCTTCCCCAGCACACCTTCTGTGCCAGTGGGGATCCTGACCCCAAACCCTTCGCTGCACACACATGTAGAGTTGCAAGATGGTGCCCTCGAAAGGGTGGTATGGCCCAGTGCTCAAGAGACTACCTGCATGCAAGGGAGGGAGGCAACACCTCAGGTAGAGGAGAATTGCATTTTAAATGTAAAATACTTTAAAAAAAAAAAACCAACAGAAAGACTCCTACATAGCTTAAGATCCCATCAAGATGTAGCAGACCACTGGAGTTAGTGGAGCCCCAGTAGAAGCACAGACGTGGGAGCAAGAGGAAGATCTAGATCTCAGCTCTCCCAGCTGGGAACATTGGGGAAAGCAGCACCAGAGCAGAGAGGGTGCAAAGAGCTGATTTCTCCGAGAGAAAACAGTGTAATAGTATGAGAAGAGTTGTATCTTTAAACACTATATAATAATTTAATAAAAGCTACTTTTGATTTACCCAATTACTTCTTTGTTCCATAATGCAACATCTTACTATTAATAAATAGACAGCTAGACTAATGGAAGTGAATGGTCAGTACCTCCCCCTTGGGCTACTATTAAAAGCTGCTTTCATTTTTATCTGTGAGGACCATTCATAAATAAACCATCAAACCACCTACTGGGAGGTGGGGAAAAAAAGATACCTCTGTTAAGGATCCAAGTTTCCCCAACTGATCCCACATGCTGTCGCCAGCAATAGGAACGGAGAGAGGATCAGACTTCAGTCCAGGGCAAGAATCACTCTGGACCCAAATCTAGGTTTTTTTGCTAAATGGATTCAAAGGAGTCCCAACCTTTGAGGAGACAGCAGGAAGACTTTGCACCAGCCTGCTCTGTTTGTGCAAACACAATCAGGAAAGCAGCTACTGGCTTGGGGGCGTTTGTCCCGCCAGCTTTCACGGCTTCGGTAACAAAGCTGAGAACTGAACCCATTAATTTCACAACTGCAAGCAACACTGGAGCTTCTGCCAGTGCTCTGCACTAGCCACGTCTCCCTACCTCTGCCATGCTGACATTAATAGATTAATTACTCCCAGTAATACTTGGTGCCACTGACAACAATTTCCAGGGAACAAACTGAAACAGTCTTTTCCCCAAGTCATGCAAAATGCAGCACATTTGGCATAAAAGGAACAACAACAAATCCCAAGATGAACGCTACAGGACACCTGCATTCAGAAAAAAAAAACCAAAACAAATCTGTGTGTATGTTCAGATCACTGTAAAAAAGCACACCCTCTAACCCTGGAGGTCCGTTCAGGCCAAGCCTAGCAGTATTTACATTCACCATGTTAACATGGCAAAGCCTTCCAAGAGCAGGCAGGGTCAGCCAACGTTCCTGCTTCGTTGAATGCAATCCCAAGAAGCTGTTATGCTCCCAGCTCTTTTTTTTGTCCCCTCTTTTCTTGCACAGTTGATCCTTCCTGCCAGGAAGGTCCTAGGAATGAGGTCTTGCAGCATCTGAAACCAACAGTGGCACCTGGCATTAAGACACCTCTAAAACACTTTCCGTCCCTTCAAATTATGGAGCTTCTTCCCAGTCCTCCACCCATAAATCACACACACAGGAGTTGCTGGGGAAGAATTTGCTGGCTTTGACTGGCAATCACAGATATGGGCTGGGAACATCAGTTATAGGACTCTGCGCTCCATGGGGTAATAACCCACTCGGATCCACGCGTCATCTCACAGCTTCGCGTAGCTCAATCACACCAGCCATATCCAAGAACCACAGCACTACAGCAGGGCCTGTGAACAGGTCCTGGCTTCAGGGTACTGAACGCCAGGTTCCTCTAAACTCTCAAGATTCCAACTAGTAAAGGCATCGACCCATCAAGTGACTCCCCACAATCTCTGCCCTGTCCTCATCTCTTCCCATCCCAAGGAGAGAAAACTCCCTGCCCCTGCTCTCCTGGCAATAGCTCCACAAAGGAAAAAGCCCCTGCAACTGAAATGTCGCAGATTCTGAAGACATGATTAATTATTGAAATCGACAAAATTACATTCCACTGGTGACATTCAACGCTGTGTCTACTCTGCCTCTCACTCTCCCCTTCCCTCTCTGCCAGCCCCCGGCAGCTTTTCCCCCCACGGACATGTGCCAGCCGGGGATCTGTTCCTTCCACTCTGCTCTCTGCTAAATGTTTTTTATTCTCAACCACCTGCCCCAGGCCCTCTCATCAATTATTAATTAAGAGATCCATGAATATGCAAATCAACCCACACACTCATTTTATTAAATTAACTTAAAAAAAAAAAAAGAGACGTGGCATGTACAGCAGCAGAACAGATGATGGGGTGGACCGCTCCAGGGAAGCGGGGTTAGGTGCTTTCTAACAGAGGAGGAAGGAGGAGGATGAGAAGGAACACGCACTGTACACAACTAGCAACAGAATTACTTCTAGAGCCATTTGCATGTTTATTTTAAAGTGTTTTTCTTCAGGAACAACGGCATTGAAAGATGAGTGCATGCACAAACAGAGGGGGGCTTTAGCCTGCAGTAAATGGGTGGAGAACCCAGTTTCTTTCTAATAATCCCTGTCAGTAGGGACACTGCGGAGCAGGGCAGGCATTTTGAGATGGAGGTGCTCCAGCTGGCCGTGCACAAGGCATTCCCAGCTGGCCCCCAGCACCCACCTCAGCAAAACCGCAGCTGTGCTGCGCCCATGGGAACAGGTAAGGGTAAGCCAAGGACACTGCCTCTATATAGATCTACCGATCTATGTAGGCACTGCTGCCACCTGCCCGGCTCACACAGAGAGAGGGATGAGGGAGGCTTTCCTTGAGAATTACAACCTTCTCCGAGTTGCTGACATGCAGACCCGTTCTGTGCTAGGTGCTGAAAAGCACTATCCCTCCATCAAGTCTTCTATTTGTGTAGCATCTCACCTCACCTCCACACCTTTACACAGGAGCTGGGCTTTCTGGATCTCCTCAGGTCAACAGCTTTCCCTGGTGGAAAGGGTATGAGCCACAAGACTAGCCTGTTGTTTCCATCAGCTGCAAGGTTGATGATGAATGCTGATGCCAGATCCAAGCAAGCAAAAACCAAAGGCCTCAAATCAGAAAGTTCCCTTCCAAGGCAGGGGATGGGTGTTGCCATTCTCGTGCCATAGGCCCCTTTATGCCTCTCATTTTCTGGAAAAGACACTGAAAAGGAGGGGAAGATAACCATCTGGTCTGCTTTCTTAGTGACTGGTGGTGTGGTGAGCCGAATAGCTTTGGGATAACACTCCTTCCCAGTTCTTACCACTTGCACACAAGCACTCCCCTTGGATGTAGTCGAGACCATCCTCACCCCACACAGATGCTACACCTTCCCACCTAAATAGCTTGGCTTTCTCCCCTCCTGCCAGCTTCACTGAGCTCCACATTGCTGGTTGACTGACATCACGTATTGACTTTCACGAGGGCTTGAGGGAGCTCAGTGCTGGCAGGATCAAGGGGATCCCCTCCTTATCCAGCAAGAAGTTGGAGCATGGACACGTGCATGGACCATGGCAAGGCACGTGCTTTCTTCCCAAAGCCTGTTACAGGTCTGAGGTCAGTAGGTCACTCCTACTCGTCCCAAGCACTCCTAACTAGGTGCTGATGTTGGCCGGGGGGGCGCATCACTGCTGGCTTACCAAATCATCAAGGAAGTACCGATGCCACGGGGGACACCGTCCTTTCAAGGCAGCTACTTTGTGACTCCAAGCCACATGCTGGTTTTGGGATGGCCACACTAAGGCCCTCCGCAGAGGCTGTAGCACGTGCTGTGCCCTGGGCTGGTCCAGGGCTGCAGGAGAAGCCAAACAGCTGCTGGAGCTGGCAGGAGGTGCAGCACTGTCCCACAGCAGGGATCCAGGGAGATGCTGCAGCCGTTGGATCAGGTGACTCCCATGGAGCTCCATCTCCCCACGGAGCTCTAAGGTTTGGGAGAGGAGTTCTTTACCTCCTGAGCATACGATGATTTTTGCAGTGTGACTTGCAGAATTAGGAAAGCCTATTACCTCCAGTACAACCCGCAGCCATACACGTGAATTATGGCATCGTTTAAGGGAGGCCAGAGGGAAGGGGATTGAATCAGCAGCTGGAAATTACGTGCTCACATGATTCCTTGGCCACTGCTATGCTTACTGGGGGTACCAGAGGTGGATGAGAGAAACAGCTTTTTCACCAACTGATCCAAGACTGTTGGTTCATAGCGGAGGGATTCTCCTTATACCCTCCTTCTCCATAAAACAGCTAGCAATCCTGCTGGCAAAAAGTCACAGCTCAAAGTGTAAAGACCAAGCTTAATGGGACCAATTTCTCAGTCATACCTGTACTATGCAGATGTACAAAGATGCTGCGAGATCAGTCACAATAGCAAAACTGGTGCAAATGGTGAGCCCCCATCGGAGTCAGGGACCAGAATTGCTCTGCAGCTGCTAGCTCTGGTGTTTGCCTCCCTCAGTATCAGATACACCCCCGCCCAAAAATCTATCCTGCACTCCAAGTCCTGGAGTCCAGTCCCTACAGATGACTCCGGTATCAGGTTTTCCGTATTTCAGAGTAATGCCTGCACCTGAATGGAAATGCACAGGGACCAAGGTGGTGGGACTGAGCTCAAACGTGCTCTGCACTCGCAGCTGCAGCTCCCCACAGAAGCGCTTGGGCTGGGCCACCTGAACTGCCAACACACAAGTGGAAAAGATGCCCTGTGTTAGTGGCATGTGCCCAACATGCACCCACAGGGCTCGGCACCCACACCTGTCTTGCAGAATTCCACTGAGTTCCACCTCACACCCCACCTCTGTGTGCAGCCTGCTCTCCTCTGATGAGTTCAGGGAGCAAGAACGCTCCTGTTGCTTAACTTCTGAATGGGAAGGGGGAAAATAATTCCCCCTAATGTCACCAGCTAAATGTTAATTTGGAATGAGATTTTGTTGTTTTCTAAATTGCTCTTAACTGTGTGCCAGCACACAGGTAAATTGTTCTTGGCTGAGAAAATGGCCTGTCTCTCCTCTCAGAGATTAACATAGAGGACAGTGAATGGAGCAGCAAACAAGAAAACCATGCTCCTTTTACAAATCATTCAATAGTTTCCTGACTTCTTTTCTATATATTTTTCAGCTGTAAATGAGTTTTCACTGCTCAGTCTAGCTGAAGGCCTTGCTTTCCTTTGTTACTACCCATTTTCTTTTTAAACAAGGTGGGGGAATGAAGAAGTAATTTTCTGCCATGGCACGTGAAATGTGTTTGCTGCGCTTTCCTCCTGCCCCTCTGCAAGCTTCCCCCAGCTGCCTTCCCAAGAACTCTGCTCATCTGGCACAGGAATGCCCATGTCCGTGTTTCTCTGGCTGCCCTTTTCCACTGTAGGAAAGGATTAAGGATACCTTGCTCTGTTCTCTTGTCTAGAGAAAAAGCTCCAAGCAGCCTACAGGATGATCTAATTGGCCCCTCCAAAAACTTTCATTGTAGAAGCAGTGCCAGAAATGTAACCAGGGAGAAGGAACCTGCAAGAAAAGCTTCTGCAAAAAAACACTTTTGCCCATCTGCAGTTGACACTGGCAGCACAGGTCAGAGGATGTATATGCAGTTCAGATACTTGCACGTTATTCTCCTGCAAAGCACTGCCAAGAAAATACTTGGACTACAGCTAGTACCTAAGACTAAAAATCCTGCCTCTTTCCCTAGACAGAAATGTCACAAGCTATCAGTGTCCATCCTTTGCATGGGGCAACTATTTCCCTAAACCTGTTTTATATTTCCCTTTTGCTGAACAAGCATTTCCCAGAAGTCTGCAGCCTAGGTCTTGGTTTCAGCTTTGAGTGGTGGTACCAGTTCACTCATAGTTGAGTTGCTCCAGCTAACAAGCCTAGTGTATTTTTCCCAAGTCCTCCCTTTACAAAAAAGACGTGAGACAGATTATTAAAAAAATAAAAACAAGAAATGAAGAAGTTTTGGATCTCAGTTGCATGGATTTCTCCATTTTCTTTTCACAGACAGGGAAGGTTTATCGACTTTATCGGCTATTGCTCCTTCACCCTCATAAAGCATCATTCTCCCTTTTCTACTTAGATGTACGCTGAGCAGTTGAGCAAGATATTCTTCACGCTCCGTTCTTTCCCAGACTTACGAGTGCTTCCCTGTTATAGTGCCAGAAGGAGAACGGAAATCTTAAATGTACTGCTATAGAAACAGAGCCCTTATACACCAAGGTAGATTTACAATGGCTTCCCTTTGTCTCAAAAATTGCTGGTAAGATCTTGCGCTGGTAGAAGATTTAACACTCATTGGCATTTTGAAGATTATTCCTCTTGCTGTAAGGAGCAGGAACATGGTTCTCTCTTCTGGAATTAACATAACCTGTCATGTTCTCTTAAATATACAAAGGCTTCACCTGCAGTGGTGGGTAGTCTACTGATATAATTAATAATCATGTGATAGATGAAAATAGATATTTGTTTGATTCATGAGTCTTGAGCGAATATGAGGAATGTGAGACTTATGCCTGCTGCCTTTGCATTGGAAGTTTAATTCATTGCCTCTGTAGAGAAATAGCACTTATTTCTCTTTCTCCAAGATTCTCACAGCTTGTTACAGAGGGAGTGCACACAGATCCTTATGGAGCCTGATACAAGTCATCGATGACTTGAAAGCATGGGTGCTTCTCCAGATGCCCAACCTGAAAACACACTGAAAGAGCCTAATCCCTAGAAAGCACAGCGAGATCTCTGGAAGCAAACTGCCTCCTTAGCTTTCAAGTGTGTGACTTTAAAAAAGGGGGACATCAATAACAACCAGCACTGGAAATCCAGCCTCTCACCAGCCTTTAGCAGTTTCATGGGTTTCCCACCCCCACCATAGGAGATATCACTAACGCACAATGTAAAACAACAGGATGGCATTTGGGAATAATTAACTATACTGTCACTTGCACATATAAACACTTAACAGCTCAAAACAAGACATTTGGGACCGATGCATGCCCTAACTAGGTACCCCAGCATAAAGCACGGCTGTGGGAAGCCCTTACACGTAGATGTCTCATTACTGCACTGCAATAACCCACATTTCTCCCATGAGCAAGCAAAAAAAAAAAGTTAAAGGGATTCATTCGGGAAACCTAGTCACAGATAATTTCAGAATTCAGCTAGCAGGATGGGAAAAGAAAGGTCAGTAAGACCACTATCATTTAAAGCACTCCGGACAGGTGAGGGAAGTCTCTGAACTGGGTGGGAACGGTCTGCTGGAGCAGGTTCTGAGGACATGCTCTCAAATGGGGAGGCTCTCTGCAGTACCCATCTTTCACACCGCACTGGTGCATCAAGGACCTCAGCTGGAACCTCCATATATCTTCTGGAATAAACTCCAGAGGCAGACCCTTCAAAGTAACCTAAGAATACATCCCAGGTGCCGGACGCATTCACACATCCCTTTTCCATCTCTAATTTTTTGGACATGAAGAACCTGAATTAGGTTTTCATGCCTATGGAATGGGTGCTACACAAACACCTTTCCAAGAAAAGATTTGTTTCAGGCACAACTTTCTGAACGATTTTTTCCCTTTTTTTTTTTTTTTCATTTTCACTTCCTTCTGTCCTGAAAGTAATTAACTTTCAATGGCAGCTAATTATAAGCAAAGAGAAATCAGAGGCTGCGTGGCTGTCTGTTTGGTGCAAGCTCGGCAAAGCATTTTTTAATTGGAAACCTTCTTTGCCGCATTTCAATCCATTTTGCACTGTATTTATCGTTCCAGATTCATATTATATCCATGACCTTTCATCTAATGACAGAAGCTCATGCAGAGAAAAAAATTATTATTTTAACAAACAGACTTTAGAGCTCTGAAAGAGAAAGGAAAAAACAGGCAAGGGGAGAAAACAGGAATGGCACGAGACAAGAATAAAGCGCATCCTAAATGCTAGATGCTGCTCTCCCCCTCCTTTTCCTCTGGCATGTGGAGCTCTGCAGGAGCCCTCCAAAGCACAGCTATGGCTACAGCATCACTTGGCTGATGCCAGATACTAATGAACAACAGTCAGTGAGTCAGTGCAGGTCTTACAAACCCAGCTTCCTATTCCCATGGTCATCCCCCGGGAAGAGTCACTCAGAGGCGCATCCTGAACACAGCTCTTTTGTGCAGGCACTGGCATGGTAGGAGCCGTGGGCCAAGTCTTCTGCAATTCTGCAGTTTGCCATGATCGCAGGTCAGAGTTTAGCACATCCTCCAAGGCAGGCACAGGTAGAAGAGTTTAGAAACATGGAGCTGGGGATCATTGCTGACCAAGCAGAACTTGAACTGCACACCATGACTCAGAGGTAACTGGGAAAATGGAACTTAATTCCATGCATGTAATGTTGTCAACCCAAATACGTAGCTCACCTTACTGTACTTCAACTAAGGGGTAAATGTAGAAATACATGAACAAAATCCTATTTATTCCTCACTTTTTGGCCAAAGCATCAGCCCCAGGCTGAAACCTCACCCACACTCCCTGACGCTATGTATTCTTAGCGAGATCTCACCACTGTACATGGTTGCCAAAAAAAAAGAAAAATAAATAGTGCGTGGCCTCCAGTGGTAAGGAAATGGTTCGGAGAGCTCAGCCCCCCGTGGCGGTGGAACAACGTCCCTATGCAAACAGCAGCGGTGGCTCTTTCAGCGCTGGGGCAGTTGGTGGGCTGCATACAATCCAATGTGAACTGGCACTTCCCGCTGTTAGCGAGCGCTTCTTGCCAACTGCCCACCTGGCTTCTGCACGAAACAGCTTAGCAGGCACTAGATGTTTGGCAAAAGACTCTCCAGATTAATCGCAGTAAATTTATATGATACACTGAGCACCAACTGCCTAATCTACATTTGCCAGCAGCAGGGATGGACTAGTAGTGAAGGGCCAGGGATACCCAGCAACTCTTCCCAGAAATACTCAGTGTAACTGGAACAGCTAACCCTTCCTTACCTCCACCCTTAGCTAAACTATCTGGCATGCATCCCAGTGCCTCCCAGAAGGCAAACTCTTTGAGGGGTAATTCATCCCGCAGAGCAGTATTTTGCTTACTAACTAACACCACGCTACTTCTGCTCAGGACTGTAGCGCTCCACATGAACTTCCAGAAAGAACAGTTGGGGTGGTTTCTTTTGTAGGCCTCTGTGCTGAAATTAATTTTTCTGTTTGTGAAGTCACTCCTCTATAGTTTCACACAAATTCCATGGAAGAGCGTGTTAAAAACAAATAAGAGACCAAAGCAGAACGGAGCAATACCAGTGCCATGCTGGAATGCCAGTGTTATCTGTGAACTTAAGAAGGAAACAGAGGCAGTGCAAAACAAAAAAACAAGTAAAATTGTCTGTAAAAAAAGGCAATAACCAAAGGTATATTACAGGAGCCATTTGTTGACCTTGACTGTCAGGAAATAGTTTCCTTGAGCCTTGGGAATATGACCAACTATGCAGAACTTAACGATATTTTCAGAAGCGCAATGATGTTGAAGACACGGGAGATTCAGAGAAACTTGTACCCTGACTCAGGCCTCACCTAACACCTGTTTAGAAAACTTCATTCAAAAGTACAAAACAGGCCAGATGCCAATGCTGAAGATTCATGAGCTCTTTAAAGGCACAGCCAGGTACCACGCTTTGCATATATTTTGGAATCCATCTTCACATCAGATGCCAACATATGGTCATAAAGGGACTGACGGGCTCTGGACAGGCATCTACAGAACCCCCCAAACAAAACTCACCCCTGAAAGGTTGACTAAGAACTGCTTTATGGGGGAGATTTCTAGAAGCGCAAATGGCCCTCAGGCACACCACTTTCACCGACTTGCAATTCCTAAAATACTAAGCAGGTAATTTAGAAGCCGAAGAGAAAAAAAAAAAATATTTGCAGAGCAATCACTTATAACTATACATCCACTCCCAGTGCCTCTTTGTGATTCATTAATAAAGAAAACTCACAGACTAGCAGCTGTGTTCAAGAAACATTGCAGCAAAGTCCATCTGAGCACCGGCACTAAATATGCCATCAGATGTCACTGTGCAGATTTGGGAGCCCTTATATTGCTAGGTTGACATCCATCTGGCCATTTTAGCACTGTTGTAGCGGCACAGGGTTGCAGTTTTTATAGCCCTGTTCTCCCACGTAAATGCGATCCATCAGGCTGTTGGAGGTGAGCTTTGCTCAGCTGTGCCATGGCTGCCCAACGTCTCGTCAAGGCGGCATTGCATCAGCTCAGGAGATCTATTGGAGACTCTTCCCTCTGTTCCCTGTGCGAACACACAGGAAGAAAGAGGGAAAAAAGGTACAAGAGATGAAAGGCTACCTGATTAGAGGCTATAAATTCATCAGCTGGGTAAGCACAAGGGCAGGAGAAGAGCTCTTTAAACTGAGTGATCATGTTGACATAGGAACACATGTTTGTTAACTGGCCATGAATACACTTAGACTGGGAATTAAGAAGAGGCTTTTAAACCTTCCAGAGCAGTGAGATCAGACGGGGATCTCCAAGTTCAGAATTCAGGGAAAGCCACCCCAATCACATTGCAAATTTGGGAAAGGAATATTACACGAGAACAAGAGCTGCATTGGATAATCCAGAAGTTTCCACATATCCCACGCGGTAGTAAGAACAAACCACTTTGCTGTGGCAAAGTCACCCCATAACAGTTGCCTGGAAGGTTTTTTCCCTTGATCTGTGGGCTATGTACAAGCACTAACAAACCACAGTACCCTGAACATCACAGCAACCCAAACTGTTTTTCTAAGTCTGTTCAATAGGTCCAGAACGAACAAGTTTTTAAACGCATAGGGTATGTTTTCAAAAGTAGCTTTCAAAAAACCAGTCCCACTTTCAAAAAGAACTCAAATCCCCAAGTCCTTTGATTTTCAGAAAGACAAGCTCCTGAGCAGCTGAGGTGCTTTTGAGTTTTGTCCCTAGCCTTCAATGTCATTTTAGGCACTTTGATTTACTCTCCCTTTGCTGTCACATACCACAGTTTTGTCCTATGCCATATTGAAAACACTGTTTCTAACCTTTCGATTCTAATGGAGCTTGAAATACTAGGATAGATGACAAACTTTGCTCAGTTTTGTTTACTCAATTCTGTATGCATAAGGATCATGAACCATGTAACAATGCAGAAAGATACCAATAAAAAACCCAGAAAGATTTGCTATTGACTTCAGCACCAGACCTAACCCAGACATTATGAATTACACACTTCATGGAAAAAAAAAAACCAAACACAAACAACAACATATTTTTGTACAGGACCTGGATAGCCCAAGTTCTCACCTGCTCTCTTCCACTGCTAACTGAAGTGCCTGAGCAAAAGATGGATTTTATTTTTTTATTCTCTTAATAAAGCTTTTTTAAAAAAATTCTTAGAGGTAATAATCATGTTGTCAGACGACACCTGGATTACAAACACCTTGCTACTGCCAGGTAACAACTCTTTGCTGCTAAGTTAGTGATTTGAGCACCTGATCAGAAACTAGACATTTCAGTTGATGCCAGTGAAATTGCTGGTGAGGGACAAAGTCTCCAGCAGAGAAGCTGAACATGGAAAGTAATGATAATCCTACAGACTTCACTTCTTTAATGTCAGTACATTGCAAACATTTTACACACATTCTATTTGTGCATTTTATCATGCAAGGCAGACAATGAGAGGCAATCTATGAAGTTTATTTGTAAAATGAAGAATTTCACTCAAAAATCGCAAGCAATTCTGAAAACGTCCCTCACCAGTTATTTTAGTCTGAACAAGGCTCAAGATATGGATCAAAAGTTTCTTTTGAAGAAACAGCCTGCTTACCCATCTAAGACCATATATCTCAACACTAGCTGAGACACCTGTGCCTTGCCTTCCGTCACCCATTTGGGGGTCAAGCGGCTGACCCGAGTGTGATGCGTGTTTGTACCCCAGTCCTGACCACATTTTGGTCTTGCCATTTTACTCTGACTTACCAGACCTTCAGCAGAGCTCAGCTGTCATGCTATAGGAAAGGACAGCTGCCATATGGAACGTATGAATTTTCTGATAAACACAAAAGCTCCTTTGGAAACTCAATGACCGCTAACATCCATTCCCATATGAACAGACCATCTTCCTTGCCACCCAACATCAGTTTCTTAACATTTTGCAACCTATACATTTCACCACAACTATTAAAAAAAAACCACTGCCATACCAGGACCTTATAATACAGCCCCCCTTCCCCTTCCCCCTCCCCCAGACAAATAACCACTCCTTTGACTCCAGAGCACGTATTAATTGCTGCCTGGTAGTCGTAAAAGCAGTAGCTGATACTATTTGGATTACAAGATGCTCCGATACTTGGGCATAACTTGATGGATGCCAACCAGTTACAGTAAGACATCAGTATTTATAACAGCTACTCGCAACAGCATCAAGTTGTTTAATAGTGACGAGGACTCGGAACAAGCTGTGGATGGCAAGTCATCTCTTTTTTTCCCCTCCCAACTTTATCACAGGCAGGCACATGACAATGGCAGTTTTGTTGTCAACCCAAGCTACCTAGTGTGATCACTGTAAAAAGTATTCAAATCAAATTGAGTAACTTACCATTAAAGACAATCAGGAGAGGACTAGAAAGCACAAAGACTTACCTATGAAGGAAAAAAAAGAGCAACATTATGGTATGAGCAAACGCAAAAACAGGTCTTCAACAATTTGAGTTCAGAGATATGACAGAAGACTCGACAGAATACCAAGAAAAGCAGATCTAGTTCCTCACAGTCACAGTCCCCTGAATCAGAGGGGACCAACTTACCAGGTGACACAAAGAACAAGGGTTATTTTCATCACACTTACAGGTAGCCTCACAAAACAGAAGTATGATCTCCTGTCCCAAGGAATTACATTCTCATTTAAGATGAGGACCTCAGAAGATCATCTGGGGAGCAGGAAAATAAAACTACTCATACTTGGCTGTGAGAGCATCAGACAAATCTCAAGGATTATGTGGAATACTTGTGTTAGCTGTCATAAGGGAGCAATTAAAAAATAAATACAATAAATTAGTACTGAATTGGCTCTAAAATGTGAAGGGGGCTTATTTCCCAGGGTTATTTTGCATGCAGAAAAAAATAGTAGTTTTGCAAGATCCTTCTTTTCATCATTATTAACCATGGAATTCTTTGTGGTGCATACGAATTACTGGTGTAGGCCAAGGGTCCACGTGTGCTAGGTGACTGTACAATCAGAAAACCAAAGACTACTTTGTTTGAGGAATTTCGAGGTGCTTCCATTAAATTTCTCATGAGTTTTCATCAGGAAATGGTGAAACTTGATGGTGAAACTACAAACAAACGCAGCTGAAAGTCTCACACTCATTGGGTTCCCCACCCAGACCCTTCTCCTGCCATGCCACTGTAACCCACCTTCTAATTTTCATGCAGTGAATTTGGCTCCCTCCCCAGATCCATCCTCCCACCCAGTGAATTGCCACTGCTGCCCTTCAGACAGTTGTGCCAGAATGAGTTGTGCGGAGCACAGGTACCAGCTGCTGCTTGGAAAGCCATCAACCACACCACCCCCAAAGAATGACTATCTTGCATTATCATTGCTTCACTTATTTCTGAACAGAACGCAGAAAATAAAAGCTCATATCACAGATTACAATGAAACACTCCTATGATAAATAGGTTTTCCTTTAAAAAAAATAATATATTTTCAGGGGGACCCGATCCACATCCATTGATGTAAATAGCCCAGAGCAGAAAGGAGCAACAGATTACAGTGACGAGATTATTCAGAAAGGGAACATCACTTTTGTGGGATATAGACCCTCATCAGCAAGCTTTGATCCTTGCTTGTACATAACTCTGACTCAGCTTACAGCCACCTGAGCACGCTTGTCAACACAAGGACTTCCAGCTACACGAGTCCCTGTCCACATGCAAGGGAGGTACCAGCTCAGCTGGTTTCCTACAGTTCAAACTATGTGGATGTGATCACCACTGGTGAGGTCAACAGAGTGGGGTTTTTTCCCAAATAATATTCACCCAGGACTCTTGCCATCTTTCTGGTTTCTCCATTCATCATTGACATTACTTCGTTTCACAGCATGCCCTCTGTGCAGCCAGCACCACCTGCCTCAACAGGATGGAACTCATTTAACAGAGAGAAAACCTCAAAGTGTCCCAGTAAGAAGGAGCAAGATCGGGTGATTCGTTTCAAAAAGACAGGCTTAGGATCATATTTTTCTCCCCAGTGAATTTTATGCAAGATGGCAAAAATATGGTTATTCACAGAGATAGAAAAGCAGGTAACAAATATTTGTGAACACCCTGAACCTAGTCAGATCCCAACGTACACGTTTCTCTTCATAAATGGCCTTACAGGTATTTTCAACAGTCCTTGGTGCTCAATGCACACCAGTGTCATTGAATACTTATTAATAAATACCCATAAACAATTTGTGAATAGACTAAAGGAAGAAACTTCTTGTAGTGAGCTTAAACTCACAGGAATAGTGTCACATGGCATCGGTGATGCATTAAATGGCAAGGGAAGCTAGGAGTAGATACTCAGAAAGACATTCTCAAATAAACCAGAGGCTAAAATTCAGTCACACAAACTATTTATCTAACAACTGAAAATAATGAACAAATTAGTATAAAAATCAGTCTGCTCCCAGATAACGGACTGAACTGAGGAGTGAGAGCACATTTTGATAACACATCGCTGCCTGCCAGCGGTTCACCCTGCTCTTTTACAAACAGACTGGGCTGACAGTAACTGGGAGTAGCTGATAGAAAAGGAGAATGATGGGCAGTAGGGAATAAAACATGAATGGTGATGGAAAAACACTAGCTCCCCTCTTGCAGGAAAAGGATATGAAGGAGACAAAGCCTTCCTCTGCTTACACTGCTCGAGATCCGACCCACTCCAGTCAGGTTGCAGCAGTTTTGGCCCCCACTACTCAAAACTTAAGAGCACACTTTGTGTACCCACAAAGAGCAACACTGGGTACAATAATAAAAAAAAAAATAAACCCAGTGTACATCTTCCACCACTTCTTCCTCACCAGAAGACACCAAACTCTTCTCCCATACTCCAGCACTTGCTCCTGGAATATTCTTCTGCCTTCCAGCTAGCTTTTACCCATCACTCACTCAAGACACTGGGTCCAGCTTCTGTCTTAAGGACACTCAACAACAGGGAAACAGAAGAGCGACTTAGCCAGCTCTGTGAGGGAGATTATTCAAAAGGTTAATTACTGAATGAAAAAGAAATGGGAAACGCAGGGGGCAATGGGAATGGAGGAGGAAGGGTGGGAGCAAATGACTTTTAGCTGCTAAATCTGGCTTTCCAAATCCTTAAAGTCCTTTACAATTTAGGCTGAACAAGGAGGGGACAGGAGGGGGATGGGCTGTGGTGTTCACTTGCATGTTTGATAAAGCCTCAAATTATGTTCCTCTCCTAATCCTGTGTCATTAGGAGCAAAATGGTACATCAGGAGGCCATTTAGATATGAACGCCTGCAACCTCACCATCCGACCTGCTGACTTCTCCTTTCTACTCTGTCTCTTTTGTTGCTGGAGCCAATTATATTTGGAGATGTGATTTTTTCTTTTTTTTTTTTTTTTTTGGCTAGGCACTTGGCCTCCAGCATCGAGGGTCCCAAAACGGCCTGGCTGGAGACCCTTATGGCCATTATTATTATTTTTTTTTTTGGTGTAAAGAGCATTATTACTATAATAGCTGGGAATGAATCTGTCTATTCAGAGCTTTTTAAAAGAAAAACAAAAACTCCAAAAGAAAACAAAGGAGCATTTTCTATGAGGCCTCCAATCCCTGCTCTCACTGGAGCAGGAGGAGTCTGGCTGCTGACTTCAATAGGAGAGAAAGACTGAACCCAACTGGAGAATTTTACAGTACTGTAACAAAAGCCTCAGAAAGCAACCAAGTGAATTCAAATGTAAAGCTGATATCTCTTTGCTCCCTGCTGGTAGAAGGAAACAAAACTAAAAGGAGCAACTGTCTGTATAATCCTCCCTTGATCCTTAGCCTTGCATCAAACCCCGGTCTGGCCCTGAGCACAATTCAGATGCAGTGGAAAACCCTGGGTCAGGAGCACCCAATGCCATACGGAAAAGCCGAACAAGGAGGCCAGAGTGCAGCAGCACTCCCACTCTGTCACCTCCTCAGCACTCTTCGTCACCCCAGACCTGGGCTGGTATCAGTAGTTCAGAGATGGCTGTATTTCAATGACATGAAACAATCCATGCATCATTTATATGGCTCACTGTGCCTGCTCTGTTAAGAGATCAATACAGGTATCTTTTCTCATTACACTATAATGCGTGACGAGTGCAGTCACTATCTTGAAGTCACTTGCCAGTACATGACATAATGAGCCCTGCTTTCTGTCCTGCAGACACTGTTGTGTAAAGGCATTATAAGAGTTCATAGGCAAACAGGCTCGTATTTTATTTAGATAAGAACCACTGAAGTGAAGGAGGCCAATAAACCTTCTCCCAGCTCCTCCCCAGCACTAGCATTGCAGGTTGGGTTTCACACCATTGAGGGTAAAAAAGAAATAATCACGAGAACATGTCTGGAGCCTCCACAACTTTCTACAGAAGTGTAATGTTATGCAGCCTTCTGAAAATGAAAAGTCTACCTTATTGCTTATTAAAATATAGGCAAATCATGAGGTGAAGGGGATAATAAATAACCTTGAAGGAAAGACGCTTGGCAAGAGTAAGTTCCAAAGCGTCATGGGCAAAAGAGTCTTGACTGCGGGAATTTCACTTAATTTGATTTGTTGCCAATTAACATAAACTTTTATTTACTGATTTCAGGCATTAGAAAACAGATATGACAAACAATTAAACAAACACTTAGGTAAGCCTTTTTCTTCCCAGTTCCCCAAGCTCCATTACAGTCCAACACATCTTCCCACACACATGCCAGCTGGTCTCCCCTTCCCTTGTGTTTTGGACACAAATTACACTCACTCCCTGCAAGCACCTTGGGGTGAGGTGACAACATCTCAGGAGACCGTCTTGGTACACGATGCATTCTTGCTGCTGCTTCTTATTTCTTACAATTTTTCTCACTAATCCTTCCTTTTTGCTTTTTTCCTCTTTTTTTCCAGCCCAGGTCTGCACAGGCTGCAGTCCCGTTGGGGTATCCCTGCTCCAGTGCAGGTCACCCATGGGCTACACCACGTCCCCTGCCAAATCACCTGCCCAGCACAGAGTGCCTTCCTCCAAGAACCATCTTCAGCACCAACTCTGACAATGTCCCCCCACCACGTGGCCCCTCTCATGCATTCTCACATCTCCTGCCGTGTCTACTTTGTTCTCCCCTCTCACACACCCTCACATGTCCCACCCAGAGAGGCTGGGACACCCATTAGTGGCCATTTTCCAACTGAAGAAAAACTTCCACTGAGGATTAGGCTGGAGTTGGCAGAAAGCTTGCCCTCCAGGCTGTTGTTGTCTACCTGTACAGAGCTATTCGCCTTTACGGTGATCACTCCAGCACCTTGGATCAGCACAAGATGCCATTTTAGAGTAAAACCAGAGGTATGCTGCACTGGGAGTGACCACCAGGTACAACTAACCAGATATTTTCCTCGCAACCTTCCAACCAAGGTTCTCCAGCCAGTGGAGCCATTTCACACTGAGACAGTAGAAAAGATATTTTCACAGACTAGGTCATGCTCAATCCTTCCTCCTTGTTTATCCTCCCTCCCTCCAAAATATTCAGACTGCAAGTGAAGTAGTAGATAGCCATATCCCCCAGCACAGCTTCCCCGAGTCAGAGTCCACCTCCACAAACTGAAGCTCTTTTAATAGCACTGTCAATGCGAGATTGCGTATCTAGTTAAGTGCTATTCAGATGCACCCACATACATTCACTGCTTCAGATACACATCTCTTCCTAATAATATAGTTGGCTACATTATCTTATTTGACACTAAAAACTTGAGATGATTGATGGTAGTTTAAATTCTGAATAGACAAAAATTATAGAGCAGCTTTATAATCTTTTGCATTAGTGCCCCGGGGAAATGGCTGAAGTCTTTATCACATTCAAAGGACAGCATGACTGATGCTAAACCTCTACCCTCCCAGCCAGACCAGCCTTCCATGAAGGTCTCAAGCAGCCTGGTTGGGAGAGTCTCACCTACAAAAGTGGTTCCGAGGGCCTGGCATTTGATTATGAGGTGCCACGCTTTTCATCTTCCCTAACTACTACTTTGCAGTATTTCTCAGTTGCCAAATCATTCAGGATCAAGGAACAGATAGAGAAAGGATGATGAAGGGGAAAGAACAGAGCAAGAGACTTGCCTTTACCTTGGGTATAAACAGCTGTCCTGCTGAGGAGTAGTGCTTGCTCCCTGGACACACAAACATTACAAAAGGGCTGAGGAAACTATGTCCTAACAGGTATGGAAGGATGTTCCATGAACCTGCCTCAAGAGAAAGAGCAAATACACTGGCAGCCATGCAAGGTAGGTTTGAGGAGGACTGGGCTTTTATAACATCCCTAGAAGGAGCAACATTCATTATTTGGAGAACTTAGGCTTATTCCCTCTCCAATCTTTTTTCCCCAATTTGAAAAAGCAGTCCAAATCAGAGCTGCTCTTATTAAATAAAATAAAATAAAATTAAACAAAACAAAACAAAACCCAATAAATCTATGCAAAGCCAAAGCAGTCTCTCATGGGGAGAAACAGAAGGGACAATGAAGGCTCAAAACTTCTCAAGCAGCTCCTATCACTTTAATAAAAGCATACATTACCATATAGAGTCCACATGAGCATAGGAAACAGACAGGAACAGAGATGGACACCAAATTGGAACCCTCTTTAATTTTGTTGCCAAAGGAGAGTGTCCCCACTGTTCCTTCCTCTCAGGCTCGCATTCTTTTACCAGAAGTTGCCATTTGTCTCAGCCCCCACCCCTGCAAATTCTTGTGGCCATAAGCATCTCTACAGAAGATCATGCTCCTTCTCCTTCCTGAGGACTCGTAACCCACGACAGTTAGCATCTAAAGCAATGGTCCCTTCTATTTCCCCCTTCAATGAATACCACTGTTGTACCAACTCCTTTTCTTGTTCTCTACTACTTTTAGATCAAGCCTGCTTCTATTAATCCACACAGAAATCTCTTTAGCCTGGGTTTCTGTCAACAAAAACAAGCAGACAATTACTCCAGTCTTTTTTGAGCATTGCAAGCCCCCCCTCGTAGGTCCAAGCCCATCCCAGGACAAAATAAAAAAACCCTGTAAACTAGTCTTCACGCCAGGTTCATTAAATAAGCTTACAACTCAGGCAAAAATTTAACTACAATTACAGAATCACAGAATGGTCGGGGTTGGAAGTAATATCTGGAGATCTTCTAGCCCAACCTCCTGCTACACCAGGGTCACCTACAGCAGGTTACACAGGATCGCATCCAGGTGGGTTTTGAGTATCTCCAGAGCAGGAGGCCCCACAGCCTCTCTGGGCAGCCTGTGCCAGCGCTCTGTCACCCTCAAGGTAAAGAAGTTTTTCCTCATATTCAGACGGAACCTCCTGTGTGGCAGTTTGTACCCGCTGCCCCTTGTCCTGTCATGGGAACCACTGAGAAGAGCCTGGTCCCATCCTCTTCACACCTGCCCCTGAGGTATCCGTGTGTTGATAAGGTCTCCTCTCGGTCTTCTCTTCTCCAGGCCAAACAGCCCCAGCTCCCTCAGCCTTTCCTCACAAGGGAGATGCTCCTGTCCCCTTCACCATCTTCACAGCCTCTACTGGGCCCGCTCCAGTAGTTCCCAGTCTCTTTGGACCTGGGGAGCCCAGCACTGGACACAGCGCTCCAGATGCAGCCTCACCAGGGCAGAGTAGAGGGAAGGATCACCTCCCTTGACCTGCTGGTCACACCCCTCCTAACGCACCCCAGGACACCACTGCCCTTGGCCACCAGGGCACACTGCTGGCCCACGGGCAACCTGCTGCCCACCAGCACCGCAGAGCTGCCTCCCAGCAGGTCAGTCCCAGCCCATACTGGTGCGTGGGGTTGTTCCTCCCCAGGTGCACTGTCACATAAAGAGTAGCTCCACCGCCTCTTCTCTCATTGCTGGCCTGTCTTTCCTAAAAGTGCACAGCCATCCATGACAGCATCCCAGCCACGCCAGCGATCCCTCCGTGTCTCTGTGACTGCAATGAGACCACAGCCCTGTGACCACACACAGATCTCTAACTCTTCCCATTCATTGCCCATGCCGTGTGCACTGGTGTACAGGCATTTCAGGGGAAACTGAGCGTGCAGGTTTCCCAGCAGGGGTGCAAGAGAATCCACCGTGGCCACATACACCCTTGAGGTGGTTGGCCTTCTGGTTCTCAACTTGGGAAGCAGCTAAGGAACATATATCACTGCTCTGGCTGGGCTGGCTTATTCCCCAGGTGGATGCAATGGCGTGAGCAATGCCACTTTGGACCCCTCCCCACAAGTCCTTCAGTTTAAAGCCCACCTCACCAAGCTGGCCAGCCTGCTGCCAAAGATTCCCTTGCCTCTTCTAGATAGGTGGATCCCATTGCTCCCTAACAGGCTATAGTCAAGGAATGCCCCACTGTCAAAGAAGCCAAAACAGCACCAGTCACAAAGTCAGAAGCTGATCTGCATTATACATTTAATCCTGGCTGCGCCCTTTCCTCTGACTGGTAAAAAAATAGCTTGGCCACCAACAGCTTTTACTTGCACCCCCAGAGCTTTATGTTCTTCCTTGATTTTGCCCAGGTTCTGGCTTGCGGTGTCATTCATGCCCATATGAAAGGGTAGCAGTGGATAGTAGCCTGTGCTCTTGACAAGTTGTGGCACCCCCTCAGCAACATCTTGGAAACTTAGCATACCTTATGTGACTCCCTGTCAGGCCAGCAGATGTGCACCTCAGTGCCCCTTAAAAGAGTCACTCGCTATGAGCACTCATCATTCCAGCCTGTCCAGCTATAGTTTGGTGTCCCAGGTTCTCCCAGACAAGGAGCTGCCCAGCATTTTGGGAAGGTTTTTTGCAGTGTCGTTTCACAATACTGTTGCATCTCCATGTCAAAATGTACTAAAACTCTGATTTGCACAACCATGAATTATAAACTTAGCAATATCTCTAATAGAAATAGTAGTAAAGTGACACCAAAACAAAAATGCCGGAGTCAATTCTGTATCAGAACCTGGATGTGACTCCAGTACCACCGCCTGCAGGTTCTGCAGCTCGGAGCAGCAGCTGCCAACAGTGTGGGGTAAGGTCACTACACAAGGTCTCCCTGTCTCACAGCTTGGACAACCCTGTTTCAAAAGGAACTGCAGACTGCTCCTTTAGTCAGCTCCTCTGAAGAAAACAAACAAACAAACAAACAAACAAACCCCCCACACACAACCAAACCAGAACCTGAGGAGTAAGTATTGAAAAAAATCTTCCTTACTACCTGCTAGCCAGTGGGCAGTAAAAGTGGAAGAGTAAACTACAGCCTCAACACTGCAGGCAGCGTGAAGTAATGTTCTTAAAGCAGGATCACCAACAGCAAAGACAATACAAAATACACCACCTGCCTATACAGTTTTCAGCAAGCTTGACAGGGAGAGAAGCATTTTTCCTCCCATATCCAGAGGAAAATATCTCCTTGTCTGTCTTTATCCACCTTTTGTGTCTTGCCTTTTAATTAGCCTATAAATGTTTTGGAGGAGAGAACCATCATTCTGATTCCGCATTCATGTGAGGCAGAGGGTCTTGGTTAATGGCAAGCCCATTTTAACGTCGTGGAGTTAAGAACCATCATCGGCCAGCTCCAGTCCAGCAGCTTCACCATGACTTTGCATTGCTGGCTTGCAGCTCCCCTGCCGTTGCAGGCAGGCTGTGTGGTTTCCACGTGCACTCTCCACACGTGCTGGGACTTGAAGAGCGCCTGCATATGCCCCAGCATCACTCCCACCCCGCCTGGCTGCCCCCTTGCCCCAGCGCATACCTCTTCCCCCACCCCTTTCCCCTGCTATCTCACCCCTGATTAGTTGCATGCTTGTGATTAAGTCCCTTTTAATAAATGACTCCTATTAAACTGGATTCCTCTGTCACTGAGACACACATAAAATTAAAAACTGTCTGTCTTTAATCATGCCAGGCTTCATCTCCGTCTCTCAGGCTCCACTTATCAATAATTAATATAAGGAAGACTGAAATCCATTTCAATTTCAAAGACCCAAATGTTACATTTTTTAATAAAAAAGAAAGAAAGAAACCACCATCACTCCCAGAAACAGAGACAGACTCACACATGGGAAAAGAGAATCTGGCAGCACTGCAGCAGCCTCCAAAGGACAGAGGAGCTTGGATGTGACAAGCAGCTCTCCTCGTGGCTTTGTAACTGGAGAATTTTCCTCTCAAATACTCCCACGTAGAGGAAGAACCCCAGTAGTCCCAAGGACTACAGAGACATGCACTGCAGCTCGTGGCCTTACTTCTCTTGGTTTTACTGAGTCCCTGGAGCTGTGACAAACCACCATACTGTGCTACCCAGCCTGCTATCTTCCCTTTAAAAATGACTAGATCTCAGATGCTCCAAGGGAAAGTCACAACCAGTGCTTCCCTAGGCACACAGCTGCAATACACAGCAGGATTTACTGGGATGAACAAGGATGGGGAGAGACAAGTCACCAGCCTGGTCCTTATTATGTTGCTATACAAAGGATTAGAGTTGACATTAAAATCCTCCTTCCTTCATTCGAGTGGCACCACTGTTTACTCTGGCTTTTTATCACTACACCACACCCAGCATTCCAGCCGATCCTGCTGTCCTCGCATAGGAAGTACAGGAAAGTCCAAGGCAAAGCCATTGACAAACGCCAAAACATTTTTTTCTTTTGGCTTTCAGCCCTGAAAACAGGGCTCAGAGTTCAGTGTGAAGGTATGGAAGATGAATGCTGTTGGGCATATCTATGCTTGAAGTGAAGGGCCACCACAGTTTGGGCAGGTATCCCCGTGCTTGAGCACTGCCCATAGCACACCTGATGACATCGACAGGTTGTCTTGAGCTGTGGCTGTAGCCAGCTTTAGACCAGGCTGGGTATGTCTCCGAGCCCACCTACGTGGTATGGTCCTCTGCCAGCAATACAGCTTGGGGAAAGTCCCCTGTGCCCATGATGACGCGGTGCCTCAAGTCCCATGCCCCACAAGGGCTGCCCAGCTCAACTCAGACCACACTGAAGATGTCCACGTGGCTTTCGGTCAGTTCAGAGCACAAGCAGGTGAAGTAACATCTTCAAGAAAAATGAAATGCAAAACTGCATGATACAGACATACCTGACATGAGCTCAAGTCACATTGCACGGATGTACCACCTCAGCAGCCTGGACAGCTGTGCCACCCACAGCTTTGTCAGCTGTTACATAGGTAAATATATAAGTGAAAGTGGAATAGAACACAAAACACAAGAGTTGTCCTTTTGGAGGAAACATTGCACACGAACAAACAAACAAACAAAAAAAGAAAAACAACCCACCTTTCCAGACCCAGGTTACTGGCCAACACCGAAATGATGCTGAGCAGTTAAATGCATAGCACCACACTAGAAATAAAGGTGAACCTCCAAGCTGGGTATTACCCTGCATAGCTCCCCAAAGTCAGGCAATTCCCAGCACACTCATCAGCTGAATATCTGGTTCAACACTTCCCAAAACTCAGCAGCTCCCCAGGTTCCCCCAGCTCTGTGGATGTCAGCACAACCACATCGCTGCTGCCCACCCATAATTGCCATGGTACAGGGCAGTTGCACGCAAGTAAACCCTGCTGCTAGAGGCAGGGACAAGAAGGACGTTACCCTCTGAGATTAACAGCCTTACGCAGGGGAACACAATAAGCAGCCTGGTCTAACACCGTAACGCTGTTAGTCATTACTCAGTAATTACTGTGCAACTACGCAGGGACACAAATGCACACACCACACCCCCCCCCCCACGGTTACAGTGGAGAAATATCATCCAGTAGCCTTTAATTACCGCAGAACCACACGGTAACAAATGATGACCTGCCCACTGGTCTAAAGTGGTCCTATCACTCATCGCTCATTCCCTCGTAGTTACTAAGGGAACCCTTTGGTAACCCCACAGTGACAGTGCTGCGTTGTGGCCATGGGGATTTTTATCCCAGCATATGGTGCATTTAAAATATTGTTGGGGGAGGGGGGGCAGTACAGAGGGATTAGAAAGAAACATTTGCTAAACTACTGTTTTCTTCTCAATAAGCTCCCTGTTCCATGCCACTGAATTGTGGCAACGTTGTGGCAATGCTTTTGCTGAAAACTTAGATGTGAGGGGGATAATTGCACCTTTGCCCTGCAGATCTTGTGGTACTTGTAATTATATCCCATTACCAAGGAACACAGCAATTTTGAACCTATTACCCACAGGTATCGTTTATTTCAGAGTTAAATTTATTACTTCGATGCCAGCCTCGCTCATGGTTCTCCTTTATGCATTCAAGCTTCCCCAGTGACAAACATTGAAAACAGAGTGAACTGGAAAAGACAGGATATAGGGATGATAGATGGGAACAGAAGATGTGGGTGCCTTTCTGACCCTTGGTCAAGCCCGTGCACTGCTTTTCACTAAACCTGAGGGGGATTTTCTTAAGGGAGGAGGAGCGTTAGTGCAAAAGGGGAGCAACCCTTCTACAAGCCCAGAGAGGCTGCAAAATGAAGCTGCTCCAAGGGCCACCCCCATCCGTGATGGGGCTGCAGGGCTGGCTCTCCACCGACGTGGAGACAACAGTTGCCACAGCTATCCACAATTTGCAGGCTGCTGTGCTTTGCAAGCCTTCTCTCCAAGACCCTCTCTGTGCCTCCTAACAACTTTGCAAAAACAAGGAAGGAACAGAGAGGTGTGCTCTAGAGCACTGCTGAACTCTGATGCAAAGGACTGCCAACTGCTCTGTAACTATATAACATGTGGGGAAAAAAAGCCAAAAAAAAAAACCAACCGGTTTACTTCTGACTATTCAATTCCCAGCAAGAGGGGAATCACAAGAGGAAGGAAGGAATTGATGTTTTCCCCAAGCTATATCAACATTTTAAAAGGAAACAAGCAGTCAAGAATATGGATCTTCGGTGAATGCAGCATGCCACGTCACCAGCAGCAGAGAGAAAAATACATGCAGCCGGTTCCACAGGCTTCCCCCTTCCCAGATAGCAGAGATGCTCACAAAGTTTGTCACCACCACTGAACTCCTCACATGTTTTGTAGCATTTCTGCACTCAAATCAGTGTTACCCCTGCACTACTGCAATCCATGGGAACTTTTACCAGCTCTTTAAAGGATATCGCAGCCATCAGGTACTGCACCTTTGACGGTACCGACACTCACCTACTCCAAATGGCTCAGAGAGGGGCAAGCTGGGTACTCTTTACATGCCTTGGGAACCCCTAGCTTGGCCAGAGGGAAAGGATTTAATAGAGGATGCTAAAATTGTACTGATTCAGTCCTGACTAGCCTGTGTCGAAGGGCAGGACACGGCAGGGCTGAAAGCAAGGAGGACACGGCAGCAGGAGGTGCTCAGGACCACAGGGTTAGTCCCCCTCCAGATGACTGCAGTGCAGTGAGAACATGTGTGTGCATGATGAGCATCCCGGATTACAAACACAACTTGGCTACTGACAGCAGGTCTCCATTTTTGGAAGATCAAACAATACCAAATATACTGAAAAGGCTAGAAAGAGCGGACAGGGATATTACAGATTCATGTCCCACTTCCTGCCTTCCCCCTGTGATGAGGAAGTCATGTTCTCGTAAAACAATCAGTGCTCCAGCTCCGGGAGAGGAGCTCGCTGCTGTTCAAACGCATCACACTGTTATGGCAAGTCAAGCTCTAGGAGCGACACGAAAAGCTAACGCTGGAACATGAAGAGAAGACCTGAAGTGAGTTGTTATGGAAACCAGATTCTCACAAGCTCACACCACCGAATGAGGTCTCTCCCTTTACATCTATTTGTCAAAAAGCCCGAGATGCACAGGAGTTGCTAATGACCACAGCCCTGTTGCCTCACCTGGCATCCACTCACAAGCATCGCTGCTGTTTTCTCCCAGTTAAGCTAACCTGGCTTGAGCACCTCCAGCAGTGGGAAGATGCTCAGGACTTTGGCAATGCCACAGCACAGAACAGGCTGGTCCCATCCACCCTCCTTGCTTGGAAGGGCTAGTGCTGGTAATAGCAGGTTTTAATAAAAGGAACAATGCCCACTTTAACATGAATGACTTTACTGTCAAACTTCAAAGTTTCAGAAAAATCAAAACAGCACCAAAGGGGATAGTGGCAAGACCACACGTCAATAGGCTCAGGCTCATGTTCATGTTTGGCAGCGTAGACATACATGAGGGGGAATAGTTACCTCACCTGAGCTATGTAGTGCCATTTTACATCCCTGGGTTCTCTCAGCTGACTTCGGCTGGCCATTCCAGCAGCCCAGAGCTCTTCTATAGCTGATGTTTGCCACTGTTGCCTTTATTACAATAACTATATAGAAAAGGCAGATTCTTGTGTATGCTTATACGATAACAAAAAGTCTGTATGGCAGCATACTGATAGCAATACTGGGTCAAGATCATTTGCCGAAAGGGATCTGGCTACAGCAGACTGCTAGGCAACAGTAGAGATAGTGTCTTTCCCATCACTGCTAAATTTTGGTTACATCCATGGAAGAAGGGGTTGGGGTAGACCTGGCACTTACTTCCTGCTGAGACTCTGCTTCCTATTGCCCAGTGCTAGCAGCATCAGCGAGGTTGTTTTTCCAGGGCTTCCCATGTAAGTTCTTGCCCTTCAAACTCTGCCATGGGATAGAGAGGACTTCACTTGGGCTGTCAAGATGCTTTAAGACAACTGATGAGATACTACATTAATCTTGTACTGGCTATCAGTTCAGCCCTAACACTATCTTATGCCTGGACCTTCTTTCAGAAAGACTCCAACCCTTCCAGCCTGCATTTCAGGATCTTCACTACCACGATAATGCTCAGGATTAGACATGCTTCCAGACCTGAGTCTTGGGACTTGGCTTATGATTTGACTCATCCTCACTCCCCCAAGCAACTTATGTTCTTCCTACTCCACAGCTTCCAACACTAGACTAAAATAGGTGTAAGGAGGTGCACACCTTTGTGGGAGGACATAAAAGTGCTTAAAAACATGCTTGGTGCCACCAAGAAACCAACAGCAGGAGACAGAGCTTAGAACATGTTCTACACTGTCCTAACACGTATCTGGGGGCAGGAAGAAGGAACAAGCTGCAGTAACAGGTCTCATGCCATCACGGTGGCTCCTACTTCTGCAGCATGCTGTCTGGCTTGCAGGGCAATAGCAGAAACATCTGCCACAGTTGTATGCAGATGAGTTTCTCTGCTGTTTTCAGTCACTCAACTTGCCAAAATTTTCATCTTCAGAGCAGAAATTTTCTAGACTTGGCTAGTATCCAATGGCGATTAAGTTTTGAAAGAACATGACAAAAGTGACTTAACCACTACAGAGTGCTTAGAACTGCATTCGCTGCTGTTATTCACAAGTCCAGACAGACAGAAATAAGCTTACAAAGTTTACATTTGAGAGTTAAAAAGCCAGAACATCTGCCAAGGGATTTAATATGTGCAGATTTTAGCAAGTGTTTGTACACCATATAGTGCACAGGGGCTCTGAATTAGCACCAAACCTCAAGGATCTACTGAGATGAAGGTAGGGGAGGCAGGAATGCCTCATGATCCTGTAACCACCTACCTGGTAAAAACAGTGTGCAGGGCATTTTGCCAACTCACTGCTAAATTAAATCACACAGGCAGGTAGCATAAGCACTTGCGAAAACTTTAACGAACACGAGTACAAGTTTCAGTAGTGGGTCTGTAAGACCCTTCTTCTGAAGGCAGCATTTCCTGAGCAACCAAGTAGATCTAACAGGTCCCGGAGCCCAAAGAGGGAAGACTTGCTCTCCACTTCTCTCCTCACCCATGCTCTTAGCTGTGCAGCTCTGCACCCTTCTTGCGCCAACTCCACTGCCTGACGGACCCACTTTTCACCCATCAAATTTGGCTCACTATCCAACCTAAAAACTACTTTTGGGGTTGTTTTCTTTATTTGCTGCATTGTGACTTGAACGAACCTGGGAAGGGACCTACTGAGCATCACAGCACACAGAAGGTAAGTGCTAGGAACGTGCATTTGGAAGAGGCACACTCTCAGTCTACTGGTGGTAGCAAGCTGTGAGAGTGCTTCTGCCACCTGGAGCATCTTCACTCCAAGTCTCTGTAAGCTGGAAATTTTGTAAAGCACTCAAGCCCCACTGCAGGGAAAATCCAGTCTTAACATACAGGAGTACACATCTCTTCCCAGTTACCAGCATTAGTCAGACTGATCTTTTCTTTGATGAGTCTAAATCACAGTATGTAAACATTTCTGCAACCAGAAGATGATATAATGGCACTACAGAAAAGGCTGCACAGGTAAGTATAATGTTGTGGCATCTGGAGTCTGCAGGTAAAGCTTCAAGACTCAGAGATGCAAATACTGAGCCTCTTTACATTCCATCAGTGCTCACTGTCATGAGTCTGAGTATTTTGTCAGCGGTATTGTTTTGGTATCTGGAAGAGGAGGGACAGTAAGAATTGGGTTTAATTAAGTCACAGGAAAAATAATCAGTTTTTCATCCTATAAGACAGAAGAGGTGGGAAAGGGATACGTGTTGAAGGTTTTGCAAATTTCCCTTGCATAAGGTTTCTAGGTCTACACTCTAAAGCAAGCTATTTATTAATGGCAGGCAATGCACTCCAGAGGTTATGGGAAGTATAGAATGGCTGAGCAACAACTATGGGTTGACTTGCATGCTCTTTCAAAGAGGACTAAAATTTCTGTTACACAATGCAGAAGGTTGCATGGGTATAAGAGGAGAAAATGTAACATCTAATGAAGAAGTTACAGCACAGATGTCAGCTGCACATTTTTCTACTGAATCAAAACCTAGGGTTTGGGGTTTTTTGGGGGGTTTGGTTTTTTTTGTGGTTACTTGCATTCTACAGTGCTCAAACCACACTTACAAAGGTGCTTACGTATGAGGGGGAATCTTAACAAATTACCCACCTAGTTTTGATAAATACAAAGAAGGGGGAAAGGCTGCTAAGCATGCTCTGTGCTGTTGAGTGTAACTCAACAGATACGGGACTAGATGGTGGAAGGCTGGCCAGACGTGCTCCCAAGGATATTCCGTGCGCGCTGTTGCGGAGACCATCAGATGTGCATCTCCACTAGCCCACAGTGATGTCTGCCTAAGCAGAGACACTACACCACAAGCACTAAGCTCGGACTCCATGTACCCCAAGTCTGTGCTGCACAGCAGAAAATACATCTTGCATTTTACTGAAACACTCCCAAAGTGCTACACTCCTTTTCTTTCTGCAACCAAGTTACCAGGAAACAACAGCATTACTCAGCACAGCACAGGAACCCTCAAGATTTGTCATCTTGCTTTATATGACTGCTCTATAACACTCTCCAAAGGAATGCATCAAGAAACCTAGCTCTGTTCTCACAGAGGTTGTAAGTTTGGCAAATGGTGTTGAAGGCAGCCTACAATATACGGTGTGTGCTCCGGCAAATCTGCCCGTGTGTTCTGTGCACGCAGGTGCCCGTGACCACGTAGAGCCTTCCCTGACTTCCATGGCTTTCCCACACAGAGCAACTGGCAAGATCGTGACCTTGTTTTGCATAACGCCTTGATTCAGATAATCCCAAGAGTGCTGGCTGTCATTTACATCAGTTGCTTATAAGGAATTTAGAACCAGTTTTTTTTAAAAAAGTTAGATTTGCGAGTGAAATGGTGTCAGAAAATGCCAATGTAACACCTCCCCTCGTACACTTAACCACAGCCTCCTGCGCATACACATGCCAATGGAGCTTTGTCACCTTTTTCTTACCCCCCACCCCTCAGACCCCACCACATTCAGCCCACAGGATGGCTGTGACTTGCTGAATGAGCAGCTATTCAATATTTCTTTTTCCTTTCATTATACATTGTGTGGCCTTACATCTTATTTATCATACATTAAGCCGCTCATTGAACAAGGCAGAAATCCTGCAGTAAGAACAGCCTGTGAGCATTTAAAGACTGTATTGTAATTCTTGTATTTCCTGACTTCTGTGCATTTCATTTCACTGTTACTTTAATCCATGTCTTTTGTGTTGAATTTCATTGCCTTTTTAAAAAGGAAAAGTGGATAAACAAAGATTCCTTCATGAGCAACACACTGACAGACAGCAATACAGCATTTGTCTTTTATAAATGTGCAATTTAGAGCTGTGGAAATAATTGATTTCTTGGTTTGCTAGCAAATCAAAATAAAAGTTATTTTTAGGTTACCCTAAAAGGGCATACAAAAAAGTCTAGTCTCAGTTAAAAAACCAAAATGAATCAGATGAAGCCCCCAAACTAATTTGTTCGGATGAAGTGAAGTGTTACATTGGGAATAGATTATAGATTGCTCCGTTTCAGGATTTCTAACATTTAAAAAAAAATAAAGTTTTCATTCCTTTGATATTTTTTTCTTAGATAAACCCCCAAAGTTTTACTTTGATCATCTTTCTACCTCCTTGAAGTTAGTTCTTTCACTTTCCTTCTCCATGCCCACCTCCAAAGATCTTACCACAATTTCAGCTTGACTTTACGACCATTCCAACTGACTTAAAGCTGTATTTTTGTGGGAAGCTGTTCTGAAAAAGGTCGAAGGGAGGGCTGGGTTGCCCACCTCCTGCTTTAAAGCAATTGACTGGGAAGAATCCCCCACTGCTGCTGCTCTCACCTCTCCTCCGTTGTTTATAAACCAAGCACACAAGCGCCGCTACACCTCACACAGTTAATGGCTTAAAGGCCAGGCAGTGCAATAAATTCAGGAGGTGACACAGCAAGGCAGGGCTGGGGGCAGACAGGCAGCAAACCCACAAGATTCGGCCCCGTTCTGACTCCACGTGGTTGGTGGCTCTTTTACAGGATCAGGACCCAAAGTACACAATTACTCAGCAAAACAGGACATTATTTATGTTATTTATTTAGGTATAATCCACTAGCCACAGCTAAGGTCCTATTGTGCCAGGCACACAGAAAGACTCTCTGCCTAAAAACAGCTTGTGAGCTGCTCAGGGCAGATCAAGGCTGAGGGGGAGTCTGAGGCACAGAGGATGCCACGTGCCCAAAGGGCACAATACTCATTTAACAGGTCTAGGCCACTTCTTTGAACCACCTTCAGTGTGGAAGAAAATTTGACAAAATAGGAAAAAAACAACCTTTGCTTTCCTGCATGAGACACACACACAACTCCCATTTCAACTTTGCATGATTATTTTCAAGGTCTAGTAAAATACTGAACAAACAGCTGCTTGGAGAAGGGTCATCGCAGCTTCAGTAAGCGAGTGCCTGGCAATAGCCACAGTTCTGCTGTTGTTTACACCAGCATTGCCTCACCAAGATCTTCACAGGCATGTTTGTTCCCAGTGTCATAAGCCCCAGGCAAATTACGATTTCTGTGCACCTTAAAAACATTAGAAACTCAATCTGCTTGCAAATCAGTCATCAAGTGACAAGGTCTCCCATCTGTAAATACAGATGATATTGCCATTTTTAGCTGTGATGGGGGTGTGTGTTTGTTTATCAGTCCTCTCCCCAAAAAACCCTGTTCAGAAGCAGACAAGGATGCTCAGTTTCCTTCCTAAAAATTGCCAGCATCTTAGAAAAGAAACACGTAAATGCAATTGGTTCTTTACACTGAGCATGGCAATACAGAACTAGATCCTGTAGAGAAATCAAAACCAACAGCATTACTACATCCATACTTAAGCTGACACATGCGATAGCTCGTTTTTCCCTGCATCCTTTGTCTCCTGTCCCAAGAAGGTTTATTAGCTTCGGCAGAGAGCTGTGGGAGTTTCTGGGACCAGCTCAAGCCTGGAGCCAGCCTAGCTGCACTCGCATTGCATCGGAGGTATTAAGCTCTGTCAAACCTAAGCTGATCTGTGTAGATCCCATGTGGTTGCCCTTGCACCTACGTAACCTGTTTTATCTACAGGCTGTGTTGTCTGGGAATGAATTATTCATCATTGATTGATTTTATTTTTTTTTTTTCCAAAGTGAAATATCTTAGTTACAGTTTATCCAAAACACTGAATTTCCTTGTCAAGATGCTGCACAATAGATACCCACAAGCGGTTTTAGTCAGTGTCATTTCATCCTTGTTCCTCTCTTATTTTCTTAGAATAATTAAAAGAACAAGACATCAATAAAAACAAAGTATTTTTATGTAGAAATTCCTTTTCTGACAAAGTTGAAGCAGAAAATTTTGAATTGGGGGTGGGGCTAGCATACTTCACAAATCACTTGGGTCAAACAGAATACTCATTTTTGCTGAATGAGGTACACAACCAAGAGTCTCATCCAGCTCCATTTGAAATTTAGCATTTAGAGTGAAAATGCATGTACAACTTCAGCTTTATGCATAGGTGCATGCTCCACCAACAATAAATTGAACAGAACAGGGCACAAAGACACTGTACTAAATTGCATACTGCAGCCTCCAATTTTGTACTTTCAGTTATTTATGGGTAGCTGCAGAGTTGTGGGTGCGCTCATTTTTCACATGCAAATGGTCATTTGCACATCCAGATATGCCTGAAAAATTAAAGACTTGTTTGAGTACTGATGAAATACAACAACTCCACGCACTGAATAAAAAGCATTAAGGCATCACAGCAAAAGAAAGGAGTAAATGCAGAAGCATTATGGGAGACAAGAGATATTTAAGAGAAGCTGAAAAGAGATGAAAATTTGCAAAAGCATCCCTATGGGTTTGGAAATTTTTCTTCTGTCAGGAATAGCCTCAGAAACAGAGATAAGCAAGAAAGCACAACCCAGCTGAAAACCTGCCCTTGGCTTGTCACATGATCTCTTAAGATGAGGATGAACACATGTGGTTGATTGAATGAACACCCTTAAACACATTACACCCTTATATTAATGAAGCTACTGAAAATAAGACACTTGGAGGCAACATTTCAGTGCACCAGCACACAAGCTGCCAACCCCCAATCCCGCAGGCTGGTTTAAAGAAAGGGCAGCAGCCTCTACTCATTGTCAGTGATGCTACATCGATTTGTACCTGCTGGACTTATGGCCACAGATTTGGCACTCTTGTCTTCTCTCATACCCCGCAGGTTGTCCAGAAGTGGGTGTCAGCTCCATGAAGCAAAGGCACTAGCATCCAAAAAAACCCCAGGTAGTACTCCCCTTGTGGTTTTGTGAAGTAGTGATGGACCAGCTGAAGTTTGGAGCCTCTTCCATCCTTACCTCCTTCTCCAACTCGTTCACACATGCTCCCTTCAAAATCCAGGCACACAACCACAACCTTAGTTCCTTACACAGATAACATGCCATTCAAACTGACAGAGCGGTGACTACGTGACATCCAAGCCACTAACAGAACAGCGGCTCTGAGCAACACTTGAACAATAGGCAAGAAATGTGGCTTCCATAAATGGGTGAATTTACAGCTTGCTGTTCAAAAAATAAATAAACCATTACCCACAAAGCATCGTTTCTCTTTGAAGTATGTCACCTGTCACTAAAGGTTAAATAACTGTCAACTGCTCATGCAAGGCTGGCGGGGATAGGTTGTAGCTTTGCAACTTCTTACAGCTTTAATGGGGACTATGCAGTTATAACCCTCCTGCTTTAAGGTATACACCATCACCGACTGTCAGCAGTGGTAAATGGATCATCTACTACCTGCCTGTTATCAGCTCATTGTCTGTTACGATTTTATGGAGGAAACTAGTCAAAACAGAGTAGGCAGCAATCAGCATGACATAATAGACCAGCTGCTATGACTGACAGGACAAGATGCAAGAGGACAGGACACGAGCTTCAAGTATCAGAGCCAACTCGTAAAGGAAAAGCAAAGGTCTCTCTCTGTCTCCAAGCCATAGTCACGCCATCCATCTGTGCCTTTGTTCCCCATTCATCAACTAGGGAAGAGACACCCATCACTCTGATGCTGAGGGTGCCCTAGGGAACTAGGGCCGAAGATTCATAGTTCAGACCACCTGGAAAAGGGAGCAGGGGCAGGTGAATGCAAGCACACAAAGAGCATCAGGGAGGCCAAATCCTATGCAGATTCTGTTTACAAGCCACTGAAGAAGATCACATCTTTTTTTTTTCCCCTCCTGGCCCATTGAAAAACCTGCCCCTGAAGTTCCAGATAAAGTCACTTCGCCCCCACCCCCACTTTCCTGCCAGCTCTGGAAGGAAGTGATCAGCTTAAATCTCTGAACCCCATGCAGGAGATGGCAGCAGGGCAGAGAGCTTACTGATGGAACGGGAGTCATCACAAAACACGCCAGGCATTCAGACAGTGAGCTGAAAAAGTACATGCTCCCAGAAATAAGACACAGCACACGGACTTGGTAGCCTGCCATTTCCCACAGTCTGGTAAGGACAGGGAACTGGGCAGAAATCACTTGCAAAGTCCCTCAGGCATTGGTGAGAAGTGATGGTAACCTCATCAGACAGGCAAAGCTGCTTGCCATCTCCCTTCTATAGGGAGCACACATGGATTTTCGAAGTGAGAAGCATTATTACAGAAGGAAAGATAATTTATATACTTGATATGGGCAGGGATTTGTGCTTACACAGACACACAAGCCTGGAGGCATGAGTACACATGTATTGTAGAAGAGCCCCCACCCTGTAGTTGGCTGACCAGGCTCAGACGACTCTGCGCCCTGCCTCCCCCAAATCCTCCCAGAAAACAGAAGACAGCAGGAAAAGTGAAAGACTCGTCTCTCAGCTGGGTAGTCGTTAGTCCTACAAACATGGCAAAATGGTCTGTTCCTGCTCTTCTACAGTACCTGTGATATTACCCTCCCAGGCTGAGAAACGTTCAGAAACGTTTTTCTTCTGCTAAAGCTCCACAGCATTCCAGATTGCGACCTGCAAAGCGGTGTCTCAGCAAGAACTGCCTTCCCTCTCTGTAGGACCAGTGCACATCCCAGAGAACTACTGGCTGCTCTTTGCCTCATCTTGAGAGGAAGTTACTGGAGTTGAGGGTCTGACCTACAGATAACCACAGATTGACAACAAAGCCCCAAGAATATTAAGAAACAAAACTTGTTTTCAAACCTCTTCACTCAGCTGTTTTTCAAATTCAAAGTGTCCATATGGCTAATCAGCATGAAGGGCTTGCTGTGAGAGTAAAAGGATTGCCAGCATCCCAGAAGCAGACAGACATTCAATAGCAGGAATACCACTGTGAAATCCATCAACTCCCAAATCCATTTCTGGGCTACCCAGTTAAGGAGAGACAGGGAACTCCTGGAGAGGGTCCAGTAGAGGCTGTGAAGATGGTGAGGGGACTGGAGCATCTCCCTTGTGAGGAAAGGCTGAGGGAGCTGGGGCTCTTTGGCCTGGAGGAGAGAAGACCGAGAGGGAACCTTATCAATGCACAGATACCTTAGGGGCAGGTGTGAAGAGGATGGGACCAGGCTCTTCTCAGTGGTGCCCATGACAGGACAAGGGGCAGCGGGTACAAACTGCCACACAGAAGGTTGTCCAAATCCTTTCCTTTGAGGGTGGCAGAGCACTGAAGAGAGGTTGTGAGGTCTCCTGCTCTGGAGAAACTCAAAACCCACCTGCACACAAGCCTGTGCAACCTGCTCTAGGAGAACCTGCTTTAGCAGGGGGGTGGACTAGATTATCTCAGAAGGTTCCTTCCAACCCCAACCATTCTGCATTTCCATCTCAAAACTATCTCCCTCTGCACCCCACCAAAACTGGAGATTATGAAAACTCTTTTCCTGATGATACCAGAGGGAGGAAAGGGGACTTTGTCCCAGCTTGCTAAAAGCACAGATCCCATCTGCATGTTGCATTTGAAGTTTCACATTGGTTCTGAACGTCCCTGTCCACTCCCACCCCTATGCCATTCCCCAGTAATCTAGGTCTAACTGATCTGAATGAAAGCTGTCAGGGAAAAAGAGCACAATGCAAGAGGAAGCACAGGTTGTGTAAATGCAACATCACCCTTTCTCATCCAGTAAAACCAACCCTTGCCCTCAGGGTGGGTTCTCAGCTTGCTAAGAGCCCTCCATGAGGCTGGTGGCAAGAACCGCAGACAAACACACACAGGTCTGCCATCCTCCCCATCTCCTATTTCCCCATCTCCTATTTTATCTAGGAAGATTTTATTTAGGAAGATTACTAACTAGTAGGTAGTTGCAGTGTGGGACCACAGAAAGGAGCACTGAATCTCTCTGATTAATAGGAAGATTAGCAGTTAATACACCTTCCCTTGAGGAGCAATCTATGAAGCTTTTAAGGGACCAGATAGAGGACCTGGCCAGAGCGGGGACTCACAGGCCAATAGTTTGTCTTAAAACCTTTACCAAAGTTTGTAGCGCTCTCAAGTTCAGACAAATTTAGACAGGACCCAAGTCATTTTCCGTTAAAGAGTAATAAATTATCCAAGCCACAGACAGCATCACCCAAATGCAGAGTTACAAGAATATTCTGTTCTCTCCCACTTTTCATGGGCCAGTGGATGTGGCAGCACAAAAGCATGCATTTCAATGCAACAAGCTCTGTACTCTTAAAGAGATTTGTTCTCTTCCTTCACAAACCCTTCCAGTACCACCCAGCTAGAGAAACATGCATGCAAGTATTTGGCACCTTCCCTCTCACTTGACAGCCAAGAGAAATCCAGAGGCCAGTTTCCCCAGTGCCCTGACAACCCTACAGGGATGGGATAATCATTTCCATTCCCAGCCAGATGACAAGCAAGCTATAAATTGTGTTCAATCCTACCATCCCTTGTTTATCTACCATGACAGTTTTCTCTGGCTCCTGTGTGGCTAGGAGCCTGGAGGGCATGCATGACCTTTTTCAAGCTGTTCTAAGTTGTCATAAACTCTTCTGCCCCCCTTTGTATTTTCCATCATTTTATTCATGCCCTGCCCTTCTCCCTCTCCCTGTATCACTCCAACATTCCTTTATTGCAATCCTCCTAGAACTTTATCCTCTCCTGTCTCCATGTCCATGAATTACAGCCTCTCTTACTTTCCTCTCTTTTCCTCTTCTTGTTCCCTTTGATGGTCTCTCTTATTTCTCTCCTCCATTTGTTGAGCGGGCCAAGCTTTCACCCAGACACTCCATTAACCCAAGCCTCCTCTGACTTGCTGCAGTGCTGAAAACAGATGAAAACAGGGCTCTCCTCCCTCCCTCCGTTCATTTATCTTTGCTCCCTCAAGCTTTTTATCTCTTCCCCTCTCTCTCCCTCTTCAGGCACATCATTGTACCCGGCCCTCTCTTGATCTGCTGTCATTTTTTGAGCTCCCTGGTTTGTTCAGCTTCCAATCCCCCATCAGCACACGCTGAAAATTAAGGTCAGAGATTAACCCCTTGCAGCTGCCCTAAGTGCTGAGTCAAACCAAACATCAATTACATCCAGAAATTTCCTTTCAGGGCCACCTGGCAGGGTAAACTAAGATATCTTGCATTTCTCACTGGGGCCTGAGTTACTGAACCAGTAGAGACACAGGATTATTTATAGAGACAGATTATGGGGAAGCTACTGAGATGATGGCTCAACACCTCAGAGCCAGCCCCTCCAATACTCCAGGTGGTAGTGAATAAAAAAAAAAGCAGGGTGGAACAGGAGACTTGACAAATCCCTTAGCTTGGGATTTGGTTTCTAGCAGTCAGGTTTGGCTGATTTTCCGTTTTACATAGGTAAAAAAAGGTACGTCAGAATCTTTCATCTTCAGAAATATGGGAAGCTGTATTAATGGTAGACATAAAAAACATCAGATTCTTTGGCTTCCTAGTGTCCCAGCTGTTAATTTTCACACAACACTTAAGCAACTCACTGGTGAGCACTGAAACTTGCAGGTTTGCATTTAGTTGACTCATTGCATAGCAAAACAGAGGAGAAAATGGGTTAATGCAAGACTCAGGAGGAGTGTGGGGCTGCAACGTCTCTGATAACCCTCACTGTATAGCTGGAACAGGACCGTTTTTTCCATTAGTAATGTGCAGATGATAAGACATAAAAAGGCCATCACAGATGCAAGAAAAACAATGACCAGTTCTGCGGGAACGGCATTCAGACTGGAACAAGGCAACTCCACCTTTACCAAAGCAATGCCAACACCCACCACAAGAACACAGGAGGGTTACGGAGCTTATTGCAGTCACCTGACATAAGGAAAGATGGAGATGCTATGGGCATTCACAAGTCTCGGAGCTGTGGACGAAATGAGCCCTTCCTCCTGCTGCAGAGATGTAAGTTCTGTCATGCTTTGTATCAGGTGAAGATAGTGGGCTTCACTGATGTAATTTCCAGTAGACAAACAGGGATATGCATTAAAGAACCTTAAACCACGGGTAACAGAACTACCTCAAGGCCCAGCTTTTTAAAAATCTGTTTGGTCCTGGGTAAAAGAACCGACTGAAGCTTTTACCAGGGTTGGGTTTTCTCATGCAAGAATTGTGGCATCCCAAAGCTGCAGAACTCGCTTTGCAGCTTCTCTGCAGCATCATTTCAAATAGCTACCTATTTAGTTATTTCCATTAAAACAGAGGATAAATCCTTTTAATCACCCAATTTTGACACTGCTGGTCGAAAACAGCCAATGTGTTCAAACAGTGAATGACGCAAAACAAACAGGAACAGACACACACATGAAATGGTTTCCTAAATTTTCTTTTGTTGAGGTAGTAAAAGGCACAGTGCCAAAAATAAGATGTATGGAAGGCTAGCTATTGTACCAAATTGAGAAGCAGCTCAGAATTCCTAGCAAAAGAATGGGATCATAACTCAACAGGCATTTCTGATGGCAAAATGTGGAGAAATGACAAAAAGGGAAATCAATGGGATATTGTATCACCTGGCTATAAAGTATTCAAGAAGGATAGACTGGGGCCAGGATTTCTTCCAGCATAACTCCAATGACTTCAGTAGAGTTACAGCAGGAAGGACACTGGTCCTCTAATGCAGAGACCATTAGAGTAGCAATACACTCAGCTCCCACAGTGTCTAGTGACATGACATCACTACGGCACAGAGTCTTAGTTTAGCATCTGTCCTGAGAAAAATACCAAGCTGTAAACATATTTTAAAGATACAATACAGGCTTTCTGTTCAGAAAAAGGTGCACATTCCACAATGCAGGAAATCAAAGAGGAAAGCAAGACTAACGTAACAGCTACCTGATCAGCCCCAGAAGACAATTGTTTAGAAATAGTTGTAGCTTAAGTGCTTCTTGAAACTGCCAGTTCTAGGGTACAAGGTGAATTGAAAATTGTTTTTCCATTTATTAGACAAGTTAAAGGTAATTATTGATAAGCTAATGTATACTAATGACCAGAATATTACACCATTCACATTCTTAAAACAGCAATCAGAACAAAATCTTAAGATTTTTATATGCACAATGTACTATCGCTTAATCCAGTAAGACACAGTAAACAAATATTTCCATCATGCCTGAATTGCAGTGTAGCATATAACTCTGACTTCTTTTCCTGTATGTGCTGATGATTTGTAAAAACAAGTAGTAAGTTGAAAAAAGTTTCAGAAGTAGTAAGCCTCAACTAGTTTTAACTGTAGAACAAGGCGACCCATCCAAGGTCTCCAATCAAGCTGGGTGCACTCACAGCATAATAGCAGATCAATCCCTCGTTGACAAATGGAAGGTAACACACAGTAGAAAACGCAGTTTGAACTGTCCACGCACTAAAAGCTGCAGCCAGTATTAATTGCAACCACTCAGGGAGGAGACCTGGGTGTCGCTGGGGACAGCTCAATGACAGTCTGATCAATATGCACAGGCAGTACAGAAGGGTGAGGGGAAGCACACACAATGAGCGGCTGCTGAATGTACCCAAGTACCTCCTAGTACCACCGGACAAAGTAGGGGTATGCTCTCATTTATAACACTATGTTCAGTTCCAGCCAACAATTCCTCCCCCACTACCATCCAGCTAAACCATCAGGGATCAAAACCACAGACAAATACGATTACTGCCTGCATGAGGCCACAGATGCTTCCAAGGACAAAGTTAACTTTCATCCTAGTGGGGCAGATGCCTTTGCTATGGAAGATGACTTAGGGACTCCCTAAGGCCTCATCTTCAAAGGCGAGCTGAATTTTGAGTCATAACATCCCTAAAAAATTATTAAGTTCCTACTCAAAAGATGACCAAATAAGGAAGCCAAGTGATTCCAGTTTTCATTAGCAGGACTTCAAACACAAGGAGTCAGCTGACACTGGATCACAGCAGTGGGGTTACACCATCTGCAGTGATCCAAAGAAGGAGGATCCACCCTGGTGCAGCGCTTGCCTCTGCACATCTTCACTCCCATTTCCAGAACACCTTCACACAAACCAGCCACGTGGGAAACTGCTTCTGCCTGGTTCAGCTAAGCAAAATCCATCCAGTTTCTGAGCCTACAGTCTTCGCCAGAGCAGATCCCAGCGGCATGGCTTGTACAGCACGCGTGACATAGTGGCACCAGCCAGCCCACCAGCTGCCTGTGCCTGCCCCCAGCCTTCAGGGCTTCATAGACCAGAACAGAGCATCTCTAACCTGCCCAAGCCTCACCACCCACCCAGCCCTGCTTACCAGCTCATCTCAGTAACTCCAAAGGCGGCTAGAGGTGCAGAGGAGGGGTAATGCAGCGCGCAGAGCTCGGCTGCATCCCGCTCAAATCTGGGGGTGACAGCGAGCATGAACACACGAAATAAAGTTCTTCCTGTCTTCAGATGGAGAAAGTTTGCCAGCCGCCTTCTAAAAGTTGTTTGAATTTCCACCATGACAAGTAGGTGAATGTGACTGAGCACTGCAGACTACCTTTGAAGTTCAGTGAATAACAGGCTCAATTATGGTCAAATTTAAATAAAGACAGAATACTTCCAAGATCTTTTCTTGCCTCTAATAAGACTGGAAAGAAAGGGAAGAAGCCATCCTCCTCAGGACTGAAAGCGATCTTTTGACCTCCCAAGTGTGACACTTGTTTCAGCAGTAATACATCTTTTCCTCAGCAATATCCTTGGAAGCAAGTGTGCTGCCATCAAAGAAATAGCTGCAGCTGTAAATAGTGATGAACACTGAATATTCTTTACAATTTCTGGAAATCTCTTATGTCACGCACTCTAATTATCCAATTAGCAAGCAGGAAGAAGAGCACATGGCTTATTGTGTCCAGCCAGATCTTGCATACATCACTCAAACTGAATATCAAACAAATTGTTCACAAATTAGTGAGACCAAAATTATTCACAGAAATTCTTTGAATAATCTCAAATAGCCAATAAATTGAGGAAGGGCAAGAAATTATGAAGATCTGCTTATCAGCAATTCCAAAACATGAGCAGGAAGCTGAGTTTGCCAGCCGCCTTCTAAAAGTTGTTTGAATTTCCACCATGACAAGTAGGTGAATGTGACTGAGCACTGCAGACTACCTTTGAAGTTCAGTGAATAGCAGGCTCAATCATGGTCAGATTTAAATAAAGACAGAATGCTCCCAAAGCTGTCGTGATTCTTCACCCCTCCCATTATCTATAAAGTGTTTACAGTAACTCCATGCATGTTATCGCTGCTGACAATGTAGTCAAGTGCATGATATCAAAGAAGAAAATTGCTTGTTTGAGACAGACTGAGATTGCACACAAAGTTGGGTTTACTTTCTCTTCCCCCTCTGACAAATCCACTGACCTCTGAATTTCCTCACCCATTTTTGTAAGCTCTTGCAGTTTCAGGTTTTCCATTTTTTGTCTAAATATTTTCAACCCATTTTTAAAAATCCAGTATTTTCAAGAGAGGAGATCAAATGTGCCTTGAAGCCATCAAATTTGTGAGGCTCATATTAGATGAGCATCTAACAAAGTTCTGGGAAACTGTTTTAGCTTCTTGTACTCTTTTCACCAGTCAGTCAGGAATCTCTTAGCAGTATTTACCCTGAAACACACACACTTCTTATTCACTTCTCAAAAGTTCTTTCTGCAGGAATTACTTTTACTGGAAGAAGGAGATCCAAGGGAAAGCGCTAATAAAAAGCTGTTTTATTCTTTTTTTCTCTGGGATACGAGACAGACAAACAGAAGTTCATGACAAAGCCCTCTGATGACTAATTCCTTTTGTTGCAATAAATGCTGACAGCTTTCCACCCCCACACAGACACACACTTGATTTCATTAGATACTGCTCAGATGTGTACTCTAACTGAATGGTTCAGAAGAGACATACGCCCTGGTTGACAGGCTACATAGGATCATAGGATAAGGTGGAGTATTTCACCGGTCACACAAACAAAGATGCCTTCCTGTAGTAGGGACAGAGTATATGATGCCATGACTGTTCTCAATACAAATTACCACTAATTGCTTCGTCAGCTCCTACCAACCATTAAAAAGAAATGCATGGATACCACATGCCACTGCCCCTTTTCTCTGCATGCACGGACTCACACCCACTAGACTAGGACAGTGCTTTCCCCCTTTACCCACCAAGCTTCTCACACCGATGTACAAGCCTATCTTGCACGTCAAAGCGCACACCTTGCAAATCGTAGCCTAACACTTACTCTATCCGAGTGATTAAAACACAGCCCCCTACCTTAAACAGGTATGCAATTTTTATAGATGACCAGGTCATTTGTGATTTTTGTCTCCTCTCCCTACCCTCTTATGCAGATCTTTCAAAGCCTGTCTTGAAACAACTAAAAGGGATCTCATCTTTAAAGAATGAGGGCTCATCACCTTCTGATAATTAAACTTCTTTAAGGGGTCTCAAGGTAGGCAAGCAGCCTCATGGAATGGCCCATAATCACCAGCCACCGCTAAAAACCGTGCCTGTATTATACGAAACATGAAATAGCTAGGAATACAAGGAATGCAACTAGGAATTCAACCCATAAAGCCTTCTTTGTGCGACTGAGAAGCCTCAGAAGTGCTTTGAAAGGCTTGAAGGAAAAGAAATGATTTTAACAAAAGAACAAAAAAAGAAAACTTGAAAGAGAACAGAAGTTCTGAAGTGTGTGGGGGTGGGAGAAGTCTTCAGTGTTAGGAACACCAAAGAGATCTCTAACTCAAAGCTACCAGAATAGCTGAAACAAGTCTTGGTGGCTGTGGCTTGATATCCTTACTTCGGCAGCGACTGTAGTTTGTTGCCCAGGGGACTGCACTGTGGATCTAACTGGACTGTGGTTTAATTTGCAGAAGACCCAGAGGATGGTCGCTCCCTGTATCCCAACCAGAGCGGTTCAGCTTCCAGGAGGCTATGGAGCCGTGCTCTCGTGCCATAGCTCGCTGGCAAGAAAACCACAGCCTACCTCTTCTGATTGCCACCGAGCAGAGGCAAAGGGACAGAGACAAGAGCAAGAGGGCTCGTGTTTGCCACGCACGGGCTGCCCTCCTCCAGAGGAGCAGCTCCCAGACCACCCCCAAAGGGCTGAGATGCAAAAGGGGCCGGCAGCCCCTGCCCTGTGACAGCACTACGGCTTGAAATTACAATCTCCCACTCCCCTGGGGTAGTTTATGAGCCATTTTGGTTAGTGAACATTGGCTCCTAAAATTAATGAGCGTGTCTGTTTTCAACATACGGTCAATTGCTGATTGTTCTGATCTGGTGAGCTAAGCTGATGAATACATACCACCCACAGATAAAGAAAGAGCCGGGCTTTCCTGCCGTGTGTTCAGAAAAGGGAAGAGGGAAAAAACAACAGCAAGGACTAAGCCGAATGCCAACGGTACATTAGGGTGACTCTTCACCCAAAACCGCACTTACTAGGGACCTGAACGATGAAAAAGGTGTCTACTGCTGCAGCTAAGGTATTATTGAATGCTTAGATGTGGCCATTTCTTTTTTTTTTTTTTTTTGGTAGCCAGCAACAGACCTACAGCCCTGGCCTGAACTGAATGCCAAATCACAGCTGTAAGAAGGGGTCTCCTCCTCACTCTGCTCACTCATGGGAATAGCACTCATGAGAATCGGTAACATCACATTCTCACACACTGATCAACTCTTCCTCTCTTACAGTAATACCCAGCCACAGCTTATGCATCCACTTCATGCCAAGGTGGACTCAGCTCCCCAGTTCCCCATCGAAGTGGCTCGGCACAGCTGAGGCACACCTGCCCATGGCCATTTCACACAGTGGCCACATGCACTACCTGCACAATCATGGGGGCAGGTGCAGCTAGTCAACCCAAACCATCAAGTAATAAAATTTCTGATTAAGGATAAAATAAAAGAAAAAGGCCCAACACCCCTTGCCAGTCATAAGACATGCTGCCCACCAGTAAATTAAATTTTTTTATGCCACTGCATACATTGCATGTGCCTGCTGTCTACAGCCATGTGTTCACCTCATGAAAAATACATGAAGATCTAAGTGGCATGAACAGTGTTTATGAGCCCATCACCTGGACAGATACTCCCTTTATGGTTCTAATGAAATAACACAGAGAAAGACAGACACAGAGACCATAAGCTTATCAAAAGAAAAAACCCTAATCTGTATTCCTGACCCCCCTTGACCTGAATTTTTGATGTCCCAATATGAAAAGAAAAGACACTCTCCCAGAAGCGACATAAAGAGCCCCCTTCATTTAACAACAAAGCATCTGCCAACCTTGTTATACATCTGTCATGTATACATCAGGCTGGGCTCACAGGAGCAAGGAGGTGAACTGGAACAAGGAGCAGGAGGTGGCTGGTAAAAGAGGGAAAGGAAAAGCTGATAGCATGTGAGGGTGGTGGAGCAGAGGACAAACAGGAGAGGTGGAAAAGCAGAGAGCAAGAGGGAAAGTTAAAGGGAGGTAAGGGAGAAAGTGTTTGATCGATTGCCGAGTCTGTATTAACTCAGTCACAGGGCTCTGATGATCTTTAAATGGACTGAGCTCTGCTCTCATGGTTTATGATACCAGCAGAACCATTTGATTGAATTACGGTTCTTCAATTGATCATTCCATATCAGTAATCTGACTTCTCTACTCACCAGCCAACTCCCCTTACAAAGGCAAGCTTTGATGGCAAGGAATGCTTTCCTGACATTTTTTAGCTGGAGCAAATCAGTATAAGAGTTGAATTGCTTTCATTGACATTTCACGGGGAGAGCAACACGGCAGGTACCACTGCCAGTCCTTGATAGCAACGAAAGGGCAGCTAAGGAGAGACAAACACTTGCGTATACAACGTGCAACCCTTTGAACTAGGCAGACATGAAGGCTACTCCCAGACAAAATGTGCTTGCATCCCCACGCCACATGTCCGTTCTTTTCAAGCTGTCCTGCTCACATCCACCTTTACCGAGCAAGCACTGGTGCTGCCAGGAGCCGCTGCCTTTTTGCATTTTACTGAGGGGCAAGGACACACCAGCCTTGCTGTTCAGTAAGGGCAGGGTGCATTCATGCAGAGCAGAGGGAGCAGTCACGGGCAGGACCCAGCTGTATCAGGTGCTGCACAAAGACAAAAAGGAAGAGTTTCTGCTTGAAGCATCTCATATCCATATGCAAAAGCAGAGCTAAAAGGTGGACAGAGATGGTAAACTTCACAGAAACAAAAAGAACATTTTGAGCAGTTTGAGACACACTGGACTGGATGAAATGCCAGTCTAAAAAAATTAATTGAATCTTACACTCAAACAGGAACCAAACCTGAACTGTTACTTGGATGACTTTTAAGCTCAAAGCTTAAATATTTAATTTTCTTGTGTTTCTGCTTAGCATACTTGTTGCCTCACTTCTGAGCATTCAGGTTTGGGGCTTTGCTTTTGAAAGCACCACAACAGGAGGGTATTCCAGAAGAGATTTGAAGGGGAAAACCCAGTGTCAACTCTGCCAACTTGTATAGGGAACTTGAACTTCTTTCTAGAGGATCAAAGCACAAAGGAAAACATTAAGCAGTCATATATCAACACTGTAAATGCAGAATGAAACAAGATAAAGGCTGCTTTACCTGCAGCAAGGACTTCAATCTGTCTGAAGCCAGCAGCTCTGAACTGACAGAGGGGGGACTGTGAGGAAGATGAGCAGTGTACTAGACATCAGCAACTCTTCACCTTACACACTGACCCTGGGTGGTTACCAGCCAGCAGAAGCTGGAACAATCTCATCATTGTTCTGAGTTCATCTAAGCCAAGCTAACCCTAGGCCGTTTTCAACTACTTTTGGCCCATTACCTTCCCATCCTTCCAAGTCTAATAAACATAATTTTTTATCAGGCTGGAACATTGACCTTGCTGTATCTGTCACCATTCCTAATAGCCGACAAGTGGGCAGACAGAAAGATGACTTTCAAAAAAACCCTGAAGCTTATAATGACAATTCTCAAAACCAGGGTCAAATCTTGAGCAATGACGAGTATCAGAGGGCAGTTCAGGCACAGGGCACTTTAGACTCAGATCTGTAGCAAAGCAACTGTACCCTGAGGCAAATACATCATTTCACTAGAAGTCTGCAGCACCTTGAGAAAGAGACACACACCCACAGCTAATATATTTCTAACTTCAGTAACTATCTCCTTTCTGGAACTGCCAAGACAAGTGATGCATCGATTTTCCTACAGCTCACCCTGCATGATTGGTATCAAGGCTGTGTAGGCGTCTGGCGAAGTGTTCAAAAATTCCTCTGAAAAGGTAAAGACAAAGAAATCCACAACTGTAATCAAATTCGAGATGCTGAGACCAGTATGAAAACTCCTCCATAAGGCAGGCTCATTCTATGCAGCCAGAATTGAAACTAAGCCATTACTGAACTCTCATCTGAAGACCTTTGCAGAAAGGACCTGCAATATTATCTGCATGTATTTGGAAAGTAACATTTGCAGAGGCAGCAGCAATAGCAGGACAAGCAAAATTTGCATTTCAGAACTAGACAGAGAACCAGGCTGCAGAGACATGATGAAAAGGGAAAAGAAATATATAGCAGGCCATTGAGATCTGTGCTGCAGCATGGGACAGGCGTCACTTGGGGGGCACATTGATGACAGACATTTTCCATCAAGGCTTTAGGCTGCAGCTGTATCCTATTTGGCTGATCAATGGCTATCAGCTTCTACCTTCTACATCACATCTGTATTTTGCTCACTGGATTTGAAATGATACACAGGCATAGCTCTGAAGATACAGACAAGAGGCACAAGTGTCCCATCATGGGCTCACATTAGGCTCCTGCTCCAACAACCGCCCCTTTCCCCTGCCTTCTCTTCCGCAAGGAAACCTGCCTCTCATTTACAGAGTGAGCTGCCCAAGGGGAAAAATACAAATTTAGAAACTGCCACCCGCATGTATTAACTAATTCACCTCCCAGAGGTAGAACTGCTCCTTATAGGACATTTGGCAAATGCCATTGTCACTGGAGAAAATCCAGACCCAGGGGGAACTGCTTACAACGACAGGAGAAATCTGCATGATTAGAACCCAGGTCCTGTGTCTCATAAATCTGAGCTGTTTCTTCTAATTCACTGGCACAGCCTCCCCTCCAATGTTAAGATATAGCAGTTTTATAGGGAGTGCAGATGCTGATTTTTTTTTGCATATAAAGTTTATCATGCAATTACTCACGCATGGAATAAAGTACCAAGTAACATTTGAGTAATCAGACTGAATGCACAAATATCCTATAGTTACACAGTTGTTACAGCATATAATTTCTTCGTTTTCTGCTTTTGCAGCTACCATCAATAGTGACTTCAATCCCCTCCTAAACATTAAATGATCTCTACAGAAATTATCTCAGGTGGGGGAGGAAGAGAGAAACATTGTTCATCCCACTAGAGAGGAGAAGAGCAGGCAGAGATTAAGGTGATGAGCAACCTTTATTTCTTTAGACCCCCTTTGGATGTGAATTCCCCATAAGCCATGGTCCCAAAGATACAGACCCCAACCTCTGGCATTCCCATCACATGGCCCCAGCCCTTTGGAATTGTGGAAGGTTAGCCCAGTTTAACAACAGGTCCTATAGCCAGCATCTACCCCTCCCCGTGCCGCAATAAGCCTTTGCAAAAGCCCCATTTCCAAGCCGTGTTCCTCTGGCACAGGTCACATTTCAGGAATGCACGAGTCTTGCCACTGTAGGGCAAGGCTCTTCCCTTCGGTGAGGTCTGGCACCATCTTCAATTCCCGCATAGAGCAGCTCCGAGTGTTACAGCATACCCCAAATTATGCCCCCCTCACACAGAATACAGCTACTCTTAACCTAAGAACAAACATAGAGTAAAGAAGATTTCCCTATCAAATCCCACTATTTTAGTATCTGCTTCCCTTTCCAATCCTGATGAAAACTCAGAATTTGGGCTTGTATAAAAGGGAACATTTTAAAAACCTTGAATCTGCGTGAAAAGTTATTTTACGCTTTTGAAAATAAAGGTTAAATGTTTACACCTTCTTCATCAAGCACTTTGTTGCAATTTGTTGAACCAGTTGCCCCTTCCTACCACCAAAACAGCCACGCTCCACAAAGGAAAATGTGCTTTCCTCAAGGGGGCTTTAATAAGTTTTTCTCAGTTTTTCATTGCCCTCTATATAGCAGATTAACTAGCTCCAGCTTGTGTCTCCTGACATAACAATGTTCTTTGACCAGCCATACACCATCAGTTCAATCAGAAGAGACCACAGCATGTCTTGGGAAACACAAGCCCCAGGAATCCTGCCTGCTTTGTAGGGCTGGGGGCAACAGGAACACATTTTCAATGGAAACTTTCTGGTCAGCTCAATCAGTAATTCCAAAGGAAGATAAATACAAACATTTGTCACATATTGAGGAAAAATCCCCTGTGTGTGAGGGGAATACTGGCAACAGCTCCTTGACAAGTAAATGTGAATTTAACAGAGCAAGACAACAACTTGAATTCCAGGGACATGACCATGGAGGTGGTGGTCACACTGAAGTGAACAAAGATGCTCTGAATACTTTAATGTTTGAGGGACCTGGCTCATTTCTGATAGGGCATGAACTTGCAATAATCCGATGGTTCAGAGATCATTCATACTGCAGTTCCCTTCTAGGATACCAGCCTCACGCACCTATTCTCAATCAAATTTTTGCCTGGTAAAGACCCTGTTAGCTCATCATGCTTTCCCTGGCATTCAAAAAACCAATTAAGGGACAGGTGAGTGAGTATGGGGAATAAGGATGCAAGGGTATAGGGTAGACTAGGACTGCAACAGCTGCAGTCACTTTGGACATCTTCAGGCTTCCAATACTGAGACCTACACAGATCACAGGCTACCACGAAGCAGGGACAAGGTGGCTTCATAGCAACCAACATCAGAAACCCCTGCTTGTAAGCTCTGTCAGACATGGGCAGACCTAGTATCTCTAGGAGCACTAGCAAGAGGCCCTGGAAAAGCTATTGGCATCTGGCACTTACCACCAGAAGCACTTTCTTTGAAACATAAGCAGCAATACTGGCAAATTCCCACTGGGACTAGATATGCTGTCCCCAATACTGAAAACACACTCTGATAAATTGGCTACAAACACTAAGATTTGCTGGTTCCGTGGAAAACACAGAAATATGAGCCGCCTGCAAAATTTAAATAGGGCATGTGAATAGATCCTCACAGCGCAGGCACAGGAGACACACAAATGACTTCCAGCCCTAGCAGGCAGGAATGCAGCCACTGCTCTCCTCTTCCCACTGTCCAGCAGGAGCACAGAATTAAGCATGCATATTAAGACTCACCACAGTTCTGCAAAGCTAGCAGTAAAGGAGAGGGCAGCACACCTGAAGCTCTCTTCACTCATCATCATCCCTGGAGTGGCCAGGGAGCAGCTGATTGCAATCACCATCTCCTGCTGAGCTAGATGGATGCTACACAAGGCAGTTTCCAGCTGGACTGGGGTAAGATACAGGAACTTTGGCCACAAAGAACGAAGCCTCAGAAGAAGAGATGAATTCTGGGATAGCAGAAGGAGGGAAGGACCACATATCTGTGTCCAAATAAAAATTCAGACTACATCCCAGGGTGCTATGTTCATGCACAGACAGGCCTAAGCAGATGTTCCCTCTGTGCAGCTCTTGTACGATTAAGGCACACCAGTCAAGGGTTTATACTCAGGCTTTCCCATAATGTTGTTATTATTTTGAGAAATTAAAACCCCCCTTCATCTCCCATTCAATCCGTACCAGAAAAGAAATGGAGTAAGTCACCATCAATTTAATGTGGTTAGCTCTTACTGTAAACATCCCATTTCTGTAATGCCTGAACACCTATCTGCTTAAGTGACTCGGGGATCAGACCTCCAGTCACATTCAGCTGGGGGCTGGGGAGGGGGGGGAATTGCATCACTATTCCAAATTCAGACGAGGTCATGACCAACCACGACTTTTTCAGAAGGTCTCTGTAGACCTTCTCTACTGCTCCCTTGCTGCTACAGGACCAAAAATTCCAGTAAGCAAACAGTAGCCATCTCCTCCTATAACAGTGGCTTTTAGGAATAAGGATATTTCAGAAAAGGTAGGTATAGGTGGAAAAGAAATATACATTCTTCTAGCTTACTCTGTATAATTTCCATACAGGGTTTCATATGCAGAAATGGCTCTAAAGTTCCTTAAGAAACCCAATTACTGCTTAGGATCTCCAAAGTCTGGTGAGCACACTACATTTCTTTTGTTCATTAATGAACTTGAAGTTTCAGAGAGCGCAAAAAGCTGTTCAGAGGTTTTGACTTCCCAAGCTACCAACCAGCCTGGCAAAATAAATCGCTGCCTTTCACATGGCTCCATCTTTATTTGAATGGTCCCCTGGGAGACAGTGGGCAAAGGCCTGAGGTTAGATACTTGCATCCAAATAAAAATTTAGACTACATCCCACAGAGGTATCCATCGTCTCCTTCCTGTTTGTTCTCCTCGTGCCGCCCTAAGAAGTTGGATCAAGTTCGATCGAAGCATCCCCATGGGGGTCACCTCATTCAAGAGCAACTCCTTTCCTTGACCAGGTCTCCAGCAGCTTTACACAAGGTTGCAAGTTCTTGTCCATCAGACAATGCTTACAAATAGCACAGGGGCAGTACTGTCCCTCCAATTTTAGTAACAGCTGCAGAAATATCACAGAATGGCTCCAGAAGGATGGAAAAGGAAAAAAAGCTTGTCCCTCTAAACCACTTCTCCTTTAGACATACCTGACCACATTAAGAACAAGCAGCTCAAAGACATGTAATTCAACATTAAAGGGGGGGGGGGGGGGGGGGCGGGGGGGAAGACACCAACAAAACCCTAAGGGAGTGCTCTGAGCAGCAGAACTAATGAAGCCTCATTTTCTGCAGATTTGCATCTCATGATTGATTGACTTCAGTGCATAAAGAAGAGAAAGCACCAGCTGAAACTCTGCCTGCCCTTGGGGCATTTATAACAATTCACTCCCGTGGATTTTTGCATCTATTAAGGTTTGAGTTCATGCTGTAGAGTATCCTGCACCAGGGAATTCAGAAGGTCCTACGGGATGTGACTTCACTCAGCTTAGCCTTCACTGCAAAAGGAGGCCATGCAAGTACAGTGGCAGAGACTGAAAGGTGCCATTAATTTGCTGACATGTGGTACCTAGAGAGGGCCTGAGTCCACAGACAACTTCATCTTGCCTGGGCTGGACTGAATTGGAGCCCAGAGGAAATTATAATTCTGTTTTGTCACAAGGCATGGACATAGAAACATGTATAATTGAATAGGTTTGTCAGGTGCCCATAGGCACTATTTACATGGAAACTTTTTCCTGAGCATTTGATGTTGAAATAGCACTTTACACCCAAGACAGAGCACTGACAACCCCCACGTTTTCTTAGCCATGGATTCAGAGCATCCTGCATGGTAGGAGAAGCATCAAGTCCTGAAGTCTCTTAAGTAGCATGGCTGCCAGAATGGATATACCCCAAACTAGAGGCCAAATGCTGAAAACAGAGGTCCTAACACGCTACCGAAAGTTCCCAGAAGGAAGCAGCAGCACAGGCTGAAGCAGAGTTACAAGCTACTTCTTCTGCCAAGCACACGAAAGACCTGCCAGTGCCGATCATTCATACCCACTGCAAGCACATTGCTGCTGGGACCGCGCCGAACGCCAGCAGCTCGACAGAGTGTCATCGCTTCGGGTTGAGCGACCACTTCCCCAGCACATGGGAGTCCCGGGCATCCGTTGTGCCTGAAGCAGTTTTACATGAAACAGCAACAAAGTAATTAAACTTTGAATCCTCTAGGAACAGAAGGCTGTGTTTGTTATGGCTGAGTCCCTCCTGCTAACGGGGAGCACCTTGATGATGAGTGGCATCACATGGTCTCAAGGTGACAAACCAGCCTTTTCTCCCAAATTAATATCCAGCTGCACCTCGCAGGAGAGGTACCACTTTCGTTCTTCAAGCATTGCGCTTAAACATTAATTATGTTTCTTACCCCAAATCTTAAACCAACAGGCTTTGCAGCTGGACAAGAGATGAGCAGTGAGGCTTACATTTTCAAGTCCTCAATCAATCAATGCCACTAAGCATTTGCACCTTGTGAAAAGATCAGCTAGATAATCAAAATCTGTATGTAAAGAGGAAGGTTTACAAGTGCTAAGCTTCCATGTCTGTCAAATCCTTCAAAATCCCAGCAGTCCTGCTTCCCAATTAAAACAATCCTGTCTGCTAAAAACCATTCCTGTCCTACTCTCTCCTTTCAGTATGACTGCCTCATACCACTTACAGACATATCAATCCCCAAAATTGGGAGGTTGCTCCATGTCGCATTATACAACCTCTGACCATTTGTTTTACCGCAGCAACAAGCTTCACCAAGATTAGTGCCTGATTTTATGCCACGCTGTAAGAACACACAGCAGATGCTTCCTGCCCAGATCACGTAACCATATAAATACACACGATAAGGGATGGTGGTATTACATGCCTTCACAGAAGGTGAATGAAAAAACCACCGTAAACTATCGGCAATCGCTCAGGTAGTCTGTGGGACAGCTTAAAATTGCTCTCCTCAGTTCCAGCCCAGTGCCTCGAACATTAATCCTCGCTTAACCTGCCCTCTCAGTTCACAAAGGACTACCTCTACTACCAAGAGTATCTGTACTACTAAAGAGCACCTCTACTACCAAGCCAGTCAGCAATATCATCCCTCTTCTACACTTCATTCTCCAGCCCCTTTTACATGCATATGTAGTAAGTTTTCATGCAAGACTTCCCTACTGCCAAATGTTATGTGCAATATGGAGCTATGTAAAACAAATACTGCTCATACTCATAACAAAAGAGATTGATAGACAGGCAGCCCTCCAAAGCTGTGCAGGTTAAGTGGAGCCACTACATTCTGCAAGCGAAGAGCGAGACCAGCATGAATAGCATGGTCAGGCAAAAATTTATGAAATATTTCAGAGCTTATGTCACAATTACTTATGCAAACACAAACAGTAAAAGAGTAACTATATGTGATTCAGTGTAATGCATGTGAGAGAAGAGGAACGTTAAGTGCTTGATATACACACATTCTTAAATCATGAACGTGGAATTAAACAAGTAGCTCTGTGAACCACGGAGCTAATGCAACCCTTTTTCCTACAGCTGTGCGTCTCATGGCAGGGCAGCTCCAGTAGCTGAGAAGGTTCAAGTGCCAAGCAAAGCTTCCTCCACAGCAGACACATTCCCAGGGCTTTCTCCTGGATAAACACTCTGGGGTTTAGTAAAGAGCTGGCCTCGCACTACACCTCCTCCCCTCAGTCAGATCAAAACAAAGTGCTCTAATCTCCTATAGTTAGACACTTATTTTCAGAAATCACTTTTTCCTAAAGGCCCTGCTGTCTGAAATAGCTGGCAGGACCTACAGCTACAATGAGCAGGGAGAGGATACAAAGGAGCACGCACAAAGACCACAACTCTGCTGTGTTCTCTCCTTCCCACATTTCAGTAGAGAGGTGATGGCTCTACCAACACACAGCAGGTAGTAATGACAAGCACCACTACAGACTACATCCTAAGCCCTGCTTGCTCCAATTATGCAAGCAGGAACATACCAATTTGTATTTAAGCACAGCTCTTGCGCTCTCACAGTTGGCTAAGGGGGAAGCAGCAGCAGCTGGTCAGTTTACAGCAGTCAGAAAGTGGTACCAGGGGCTGTGACTGTTAGCTGAGTGAGAAGCAGAATGGCCATGCTTTTTCTTCTTCCCTGATCTGCCAGATTGCACAACTGTGTGATTAACCTTTAGTCCAGCGATCATCAGGTCTTTCAACATCAGAATGAACAGAAAAACCTGTTTCCAGATGTTATTGTGGTAAATGCAATGTGCACATACTGGGATTAGATAAAGCAGCAAAGAGTAGTTGCTACGTTTCCTTTATCGTCTGCTTTGTAAGACATAAAAAGGAAAAATAACAGATTCCATAACCTTAAAAACTTCCCTAAAGCAACATGCTTACATCTCAGAGAATTGCCAGAAAGCCTGCAGCCCACCTGGCTTCAGCAGAGAGGTTTGCTAGCCAGACCTTCTGCACAGGGTGGCAATAAACCGGCAGATGCAGCCAGCACCGAGCATTCAGGGTGCTAGTCCCCATCCCACTGCGGGCACATTAAGCAAGTCATTTCACCTTTCTGTCTCAGTTCCTTTATCTGTGAAATGGAAATGCTGATACCTAAGTGAAGGAATTCAAATGAAGGAGTACATTCAGACAGGCTCTAAAATGCAACAGTGCTGATTGTCAGAGACCTGAGAAGCCCAAAATAGCTGCAAGAATATTTCACCTACATCCTTATTAGACTCTAGCTATTCCCAGAGGCAAGAAATACTAACAATACAATATCTCTTGCAGGTTTAGTCCAACATGTTAGAGGGAACTGAAGTCAGCCAAGGCCAGGCTGTCACCATCAGTGACCTAAGTCATTCCCCTCGCAATTTAATACTCATTTTAGGAATTACTCTTGAGTATTTGCCTCAAACAATTTTAGCAGGCATGCTTCTTTAGAAGCTCACTACTCAAACAGTGAGAAAACTTTTTAATCTACCATCTTATTCTAGTTGTAAGCTAGTTCACCCCCTGCTTTTCTTGTGCCAACTCTGTTCTTCAGCTTAAATAGCCCTTTCCCTTCCTGTTCCATTCTGGCTCGGTATACTTACAGAGGTCAACTGCATCCTTTTTCTGTCTTGATTTTAGCAGGCCAAACGAACCCAGCCTCTCCCGAGACCCTGTTCCTACCAAGGGCTCACTCCGAATCCCAAGAGACAAAGCTGCAGCAGAACTGACCCTGCCTTCCTACCATTGGAATCCTGGTCTTATTAGGCTTTCTTTCAGGAGCACATGGTGGGTGGGTGCCTCGATTGTCAGAAAGAGTAAAATGAAATAGGAGGTCACAGAAGCGCAGCATCCTTTACAGAGTATGTTACTGTGCGTTATTGTTTCTATTGCCAAAGAGGCAGCCAGAACACAAAGAACATTTCTTCTTGCATAGAACCACCACTGTAGAGGACTTGGGCACAAAGAAGCTGCAAAACCTCAGCCAGCCCAAATCCCTGCATGAGCTACATCTTACAGAACTCACCAACGCTCCAACCTTTGTGTTCCAACACTGGCTGAGAAGCCTGGATTATCTTCAGAGCTAGCTCAAGTCCCTGACTCGCTTACATTTCTTAGGACAGTTTATCTTTAAGCATTGAAGTGAGGAGAGGTCAAGAGGAGAAGAAACAGTAGATGTTGAGTTAGGAACGACATCATGGAGAAAAAGAGGGGAGACCCACAAAGCCCATGCTGGTCTTCTACATATACCTGAAGGTACTACCACATTTACAGCAAGGAACAACACTTCAAAGTCCTTGGCTCCAGGGTCACCCTCTGCCCTGTGGCTGCACCAGTCACACACCACATCTGCCACTGCGTAAACAACAGCAGCCACAGCATGTAATGAGCTCCCGCATACTTGTGCGGCTCTGGGAAGCAGCTGGCAAGTTCCCTCACCCACCCACAAGCTCTGCATCTGCATCCATCCATTCCTCCAGCAAGGGCTTGGCCCCAGTCACAGTACAACCACTCCTCCCCATTTTCAACTCTCTTCAGGTGGGAGTCACAGTGCACCCACTGCCTCTCTGCTCCCAAGAATCTGAGCTGCATCACATCATGCCTCTAACCACGATGGCACACAGGCACTGCAAGACACAAGCACTTTCTTCAGATAAGTCTTGCCACACCAGCTGACTCTCTCAGGTGGCTGGCTTCGCTAGGTATCAGAAAAGGACGTGCGAGCATCCCAGGCAGGCAATTATAGGATGACTAGTCCATGTTAAAAAAGTTTCTTCCTAATCCTGTCAGATGCTGCTTGCCTTAAGCCCTGAAGCTCTAAGATATATTGATCACCATCTCCTTTTATCCTGCACAACAGAGCTGCGTTTATTCTCAAATTCCTTGGCCATCCCTAATCCTGCTCACTTGACAAACTCAAGCAATCTCTGGTGGCACTGACTTCTGCTGCCCTAGTTAGGAGTGTGCCTATGTATTCCTCCTTTTTGGGTAACTGCTAGCTTGTCAGGAAAAAACGGACATAACATTTGACTCAGTAGCCTCTGCTCCATGCCACCATTCATCTCATGCCCATGTATGCACAAGCCAGCAACCCCTGCAAGATGTAAAGCTTTGTTGACCCTCAGAATTACTAGAAAAATCCCATCCATGTGTCTCAAGGTATGCCAGATGGTACTGAAGGGGGTGGTAGGGGCAGCAAGGGGGCTGGTCTTAACAAGCAAAGGCCAGTTTACACATTTTTCACCTGCGGTAAGACCAGGTGAATTTAATTAGGAAATTCAAAGAAGTGAAGTTATCTAGGAGTACCTCAGCTAATACCTTCCACAAGAGAAGGTTAGCTACCACCAGAATACACTGCACCCCACCACACCAAGCCTCCTATTTTCCATCCTCAGCAAGGCACTCAAGCCAAAGTAATACTCAAAGGAGTAAGAAAATCCCACCGCAACACCAATCTCACAACCTAAATACACATTTGTGTTTCTATTTCCAACCCTTTTTTTTGTTAAGCCAAAGTAAGGTAATTACCATCTCCCATGCACACGTAGTTACTCACACAGACTGTTCTGCATCAGTCGCTGTGTTGCTTACCTTTGGTACGCTCCTCCACATACAGCGGTATCAGGCTGGACGTGTCCTGTTGGAAGTTGCTCCTCCAACTCCAGGGCTGCAGTTGTGTTCATTGCTTATCCCAGATATTCACACATTCAGACTATTCCGATGCTCTTGCCCGACCCCCTGAATGACACAGGCTGTGGGATTTCACATAGTGCTTCCTGAAGCAGTTCATAGCCTGTCTGGGCATCTTTTAAAAAAAGGCCAGACTCAAAGTTTCAAATCCTGCCTCAACCTGCTATAACTTTCATAGGATGCAGCAATTGGTATTATTCCAGTCAAGTGCATGCTATTGATTTATACAGTAGTATGATAAGATTGTCAATGTTTTCTATTCCAATCTTCATGCATCCTCACACTTTTTAATTTTTTGAGTGAGCGAAGAAAGGAAAAAAAGCAAAAAATCGCTGCTAGGTATCGAGCAGAGGGTTTCAGCACAAAGACCTCCACTCTCTTTCCCTTTGCTGATTTCAGTTAATCAAGAACCCAGCAGGGTGAGTGACCGGTCCAAACCATTCCCTCCAAGCTGTAACCTCACACAAGTGATGGCACAAACCACAGGGCTGGGTCTTACCCTACCAGGGGAACAACACAGGCAGGGCCTCTCCATCCCACGCATGCTCTGCTTGGCCCTCATGGGGCAGATCCAAGGCTGCAGTGTCTGGGAAAACCTCTCCTCATTCTGCCCCGTTGAAAACTGATGGTTGAACTTCAGTCTTCGTGCTCTGCCCTTCAAGCCAGCTGCGGACCTGCAAGAGCACACTGCTGCTCACCTGGGAACTGCCCTGTTCCCCTCATGGGCTCCTGCAAGAGCTTTTGGCACTGTGCTTTCCACACCAGGTAGAAAATCCCTACAAAGGATCTTCCCTTTTTGTACCATCTGCTGAGGAAGGAGACCATCTTCAGGTATGGCTTGGTGGTTGAACACAAGCCTCCTGGGTTGCAGCATAGGCTTCCAGCAAGCACAGAAAGAAAAGAACAAAATCCCTCTAAGGTGGCAGGTCCTGGCTTTTTGTAGCTGTGCCTGGGGCATGCCCCTTCCTGGCCTTCCCCTGACTGCCTCCACCTGCCACCCCACAGGTGGGTCCCATCAGAGTTAACCAACTCCACAGCCTCCAGCTTCCACCCAACTCCTCCTCATCCAGCCCCTCTGGAGTAATGAGTCCTGCAGCTGTGATCTCCCCTCCACAGCTGGAGAACATGAAGGTGGGGGGAAGGTGGAGCGAGTTGCTTTGCTTTGCTTTGCTGACCAAGGGACCCAGAGAAGATGAGGGTCTCCTCCAAAGTTCCTGTTAAGTGCTTTCTGAAGTAGGCTGCCTTGCTTTGCTAAGCAGACCTTTGGTCTCCCTGACTGCCCCTTTCTACACCCTTTGCTGTCCCCCTTGGACTTTGCTGCCTCTTTGCTCTGTGTTTAGACCACAGGGGTGGGAAAAGGCCACCTCTTGGCACAGCAGCATGCAGGGACTAACGTGAAGGAGCCCTGAGCTCAGCATGGCTGTGGCCGGCAGTCAGCAGGATGCAGCCGCAGCATCCTCGGTGGATGTGTTTCAGAGCTGAAAACCCCTGAGAAAATACAAAGGACAATGCAGCTGAAAGAGGGAAGATATATGTGCCTGACTTAGGATGTTCACCTCTTTGGGGTCAGCAGTGAGAAGTACCTCAACAGCGCAATTCAGACCACCTGTCTCTCTGCATTGACTGTACAGTGAATTAAGACAGCCTGTCCTTTTAGCACAGGCTAATCTAACTTACATGCTTTGAATTAGGCGGTGGGAAAGCAGCTTCCTTTTTCTTTCCCTCCCTCAGTAATTTCCTCGTGTCGCTTAAATGCTACAGAAATCACACGGCGAGTTGGGTAGAGAGAGTGCATTGGAGTCACTGCCATCTGCCTAAGTATACAGCTGGGGATATTAATAATCATTTCTTCCATTGGAGCTTGAGGAAAAAAAACCAAAAAACAAACAAAGAAAAAAGAAAAAAACCCCACCCAAGTGTTGTGTAGCTTCCTGTTTGAATTAATCTCCTCTGACAACTGCTGATTTGGGTTTGTGATTCGATCCTCCATATGTCTAGCTCTATTGGTCAATTAAGTGCAGGGGGCGATTGGGAGAAGCAGTGATGCTCAGACTGATTATAAGAGGAAGCATCGCACAGTGCTCGGGACATGCAAAGCTGGCTGGCGCACTCGGCATTCACACGGCCAAGCTGTGCATGAGGTAGCTGCTGCTGCTGCTGCTGCTTTTCGGGTCAAGGAGATTCTCCCTGGCTCCTACGGAGACAAGACACAGCTGCCCAGCTGCTGACCATTTGTGAGCAAGGGGCACGGTTACAGGGAGGGAGGGAGCAAACAAGCAGAAGGAATTGTGGGGAGGAGATGATCAGAAAATAAATAAAAGACCACAGAAATAGGAATAGTTTCTTCAATTACTCGTTGCTGTAGACAGGCAAATACAATATAAGCTAGAAAGGTTAGGAGTAGGGACCAGCAGAGAAAATGGGAATCAGCTTTGAATAATCCATGTTAGCACATATGAGGGAAAATAAATGGAAACCAGGACGTTAAAAGAGAGGCAGGTTTGGAAATTGGTAATGATCAAATAAGGGCTGTGGGAGATAGTGGACACCACATTAAGCTAGAGATCTGCAATGCTCTATAGCAGCAGCAGGGGAAAAAAAAAAAAAAAGTTAACATAATGCTGTGCTTCATCTGCAGGGGAATCATGTCAGAAAGCGAGGAGGCACAGGCCCTCCGTACAGATCTGGCTGGACAGCAACTGGAATACTGCCCTCAATTCTGGGCAACACGCGTTTACAAAAGATGTTGATGAGCACAGGGAATACAGAGAAGAGCAGCATGAAAAAAAAAAAAATTATTAAGGGTCTGAAAGCATGACATATGAGAAGAGATTAAAATAATTAAATATGTATTGTTTGGCAAGGGGTAAGATTAACCATCTACAAGTGTGTAAATACCAAGAAGGTAGAGGAATTGTATTAAGGGGTATAAATATAAGTGTAATAGAGCAAAAGTAAATACAGGCTCCATATTAAAAAAAAAAAAAAAAAAAAAAAGAAAAAAAAGAAAATCCTTAGCACTCAAATTTTTTTAAAATCTCCTTGAGAAGGTGAGGTTTATTGCTTGCAGCAGCTGTAGGGGTATGCAGAGAGCAGGGTCGCAGTCATGCCTCAGTGGCAAGTCTCCACAGAAACAGACCCAGAGAAGAAGGTAACGTCTCAGGAGTCACCAGTGATTAGGAACAGCCCAAACTGGCCTGCAGACGGCTCAGCGGGAGCCAGAGCTGTGGCAGAAGGCAGCACGGAAAGGGAATGGAGATCAAGCTCTGACTTCAAAGCGCTCCCAAACCCCACTTGGGTGGGGTTAGGTGGGATCAGGGTTAGCTTCTAACCATCTTCTCCTTCCATCATTACACCCACTTCTTCCACTTCACCAGCTAAAGCAGGCATGCACTGGGATGCTGCTGCTTCGCCACCTGTCTGCTCTGCAAGGGCATCCCCCACCCTGGTTGTCCTGCCGCGGGATGCCGGTGCCCACGCCAGGCAGCCATCAGCAGAGGGTGCGCTCTGCAGTGCCACGGAAAACGCTGCTGGCACTGCTGCAGCAAGCTCGCCAAAATTGGCCTTGTCACTTTAAATACATTAGACAATAAATCATCCCTCTGAGACATCCCCAAAGGAAAAACAGGGGGAAAAAATAGCACTTAAAAGCCCTTTTCTATTACAAAGCCTCTAGGGAGCTTTTAAACTTGGAGAGTTTTTTAAGTGAATTTTATGCTTTTTTTTCCCCCCTTTGCCTGCCTTTATTACCCGTTGCTAACATTAGCCTTGCCTTCCCGTGACCAAACTCTCATTCAGATTCCTTTTTTTTTGCTTCCCTTCCTTACTTTTCTCCCCCTTTTCTCTCTCCCCTTTGCATGTACACACATGAATGTCCATTAACAGTCTCTTTCCCATTCAGCATCTCCTTTTAAACTGGAATTACTCTTTGCCAATATTCCTTTCCTCCTTATCACTCTCTCCTTCCCTGTAATTCCCTTCACTTTCTCCCTTTCCTTTGCACTCCCCACTCTCATCCATCATTCTCCCATGTCTGCTCATACTGGAACAACTTCAAACCCCTTTCCCCCCTTTTGGACTATGTAAATTTTGCAGTTTGAACCCATTTTTACAAAGCACTCTGGTGGGTTTCCTTCCATATAGAGCATATTCCTTCACCCTTGCCTTAGCACTGCTCAGCGCTTTTTGGCACTTGCATCAAGCACTACTGACCCAGAAGAGCAGTATCTGGTCCCTCTGTTACAGCTCTCCAGTATCAGCTTTTCCCGACTGGACTAAGGAATAATGTTTCCTCCATTTTCCAGCACTCGGGAAGTCAAGCCTGGCTGTGCAATCAAATCTCCCATGCAATGCTTAAACTGTTCTCCTCCTTGCATATTTTTTTCCCTTAAAGACTTTATCATTAAAACCTTGAGGAGTAAGTCCAGTCTGGTTGTATGCCTTTCTAGAGCTGTGTGGGAGAAGTGGGTAGCATTTTCCAGTTAAACACAATAATTTTATATCTTCAGTCACATATGTAGGTTGTATGTTGGAGCAGAAAGAGGGAATGTAAGGTAAGTGAGGGCAAATTTCAGGAAACTGCAGCTCTGTGAAACGACCCGGTGATTTTCCATAGGCGCCCTACTGGGAACCAAAATACACCTGTAAGCACCCAACTATCAAAAAGCAACTCTTACGCCACGGCTGACTTAGCAAAACCCTACACAGATGCTATGAGTTGATTTTGTTGCGTGGTGCCTAGGACCGTTACCCAGCCGATTCCCCACGGGGCTGCCCCGTTACACCGCAGCACGTGGGAGACCCCATCAGCGGTCACTGCAAAGCACCTCAGTGTGGGCAGCAGCAGCTATTCCAACTGACCGGTCTGGTTTTATATTTGTTCCTACAGGTGAAAGCCCAAGGTGACCTTGTGGTCTACAGGTTTTCATTGCTGCCACCCGAGTGCCCATCTTGCCATGGTCAGAAGTGCAACTTCTAGCAAAGTGCAGCATAATCCAGTAGAAGACAGCAGGCTGACTAATAATGAAGTTAACCATCTCTATCACTGGCAACCAACCTAACAAGGCATCTCTATAAAGAGCACAAAAAATGGTATTTTATGTCACTAGGGACAGCAAGACAGTCGAGGCAGCAGAAGCAAATGCACTTGATAGCTCTGTCCTTTGTATGGAGTGTGTTGGATTTGCCTCAGACGGGGGATAAATTAAAAAAGGAGCAGGAATCACAACAGTTAGTTGGTACCACATCATAAATCGGACAGGTTGAAGTGTGGAGCACAAGCAAAGAAAAAGGAGATGGAAAGAGAAATAAAACCCATTACTTTGACACCTTGTGGCTTCCCAGTCTCCTCAGTGGTCAATGCTCATGCTTAGAAGCCACCGAGCATCCTCTTCGACTGTAGCCCATGCCTCCCCCTCCTCCCCAGCCTGAGTTACCAAATACCAGCTCCAGGACAGCCAGGGAAAGGCTGTGGGACACACAGACGTGGAGGATTCAAGCCTGCCTGAAAGGTAACGCTGCGTCCTGGGCGTTTGTCCAGGGAAGCAGGAGGTGGGGACAGAAATGAAAGGTCTATGTTCTCCCTAATCATTTCCGCCACAATAAGGGAGAGAGTGCGACATACACCAGTGGATCGCAGCCATTAGAAATGAACCGCTGGTGGCTGGCAAATTGTAAATTAGAGAGCCAGAGTGAGGAGAAAGAAAATCAAAGGGGGGACGAGGTCGTGTTTTATTTCACTTGTAGCGCTTTTCAAATTCAGCCCTAACCAAACCTGATTAAAGTAAATCCCTTTTTTACGGCCTGTGGAGTCTATAAGATTATGGTGTTAATGGAAGTGTGATTCGATCCGTCAGTAATGGTGCATGTCGGGGCCCAGGCGCCTCAGACAAGTCCATTTTTTAAGACGTATTTATTGTTTTTTTTCCGCTCCCCCCCCCCCCCCCCCCCCCCCGCTCCTTTCTGTTCTCTGCATTGCGGTGTTTAATTGAACAGTTTAAAGTGATTCTTCTTCAAGGCCCATTAATTGATTTTATTTGTGTATTCTCCAGGGGTCAAGGGGAAAATATATAATAAAACATAAGCTCCAGGTCTGAGTTTGTCGCAGTTCCTACCTTTCCACAAACATAAAGCAGATTTCATCTTTAGCATTTCAGATTTCTTCTCTTCCCACCTTTATTCCCTGCCACTGGCGCACTCAGACGTTAGTGTCTCTGCTTTCCCTTTTCCACTGTTTATCTCTAAAATTTGTCACTGTTACTGGGAGCACAAGGCAGCAATCTCCCTCTCTCTCTTTTCCTGCGCAACAAACGCCACAGTGGTTTTAAAATGCACTTTGCTTTCAGGGACTCCAGATGACCTCCCCTGCCCCAAGCTGATGGGAGGGCACTGGGTTACACCTATTTGTAAACTGGTGGTCCTTGAAGCTCAGGTCATTTTCTCTACATCTGGGGGTGATTTCTGTGAGCTGCTTAGAAAACACCCCCCAAGCAGCCTGCCTCTTCCACATGGCTACCCCAGCAGGGCACGTGAGCCTCTGCATGACAGCCAAAAGCTGCTTCTTTCTGCCACTGGGTCTGCAAGGGGACAGCGTTTCCTTCTCAGCCTCCCCTGATGCTCAGCATAAGGTAACCAGCTGCTCCAAATAAATATATATTGAGCTGGCTTCGTTTACTTCAGATACTGCAATGCCATTTGTTTGCTTCAGCTCCCAGCTTCAATCCCTAAAGCTGGCCCCAAAGACAATTTTTTTTTCTGATTCACCTAGCTGAAACCCTTACTCTCCTCTTGCATGCTGTTCTTCTGCAGAAGTACATTTCTTTTAATAGAGTTTTCAAAACACAAGAGGTTTCTTTTTATTATTATTTTTAAATCACAAAATGCACCAGGGAAGTTTTCATCCTCCCACTCAACTCACTCAGATCCTTTCCACAAACTATCTCTGAATTAATGCAAGGCAAAAGACACCTTTCTTTCCATCCTCTGACTGACATGTCTGGGTAAGAGAGCATCGCCACAGCTAGGGCTGCTCTTTGGGGGTGCAGCCTTCCTACCCATGGCAGTCTTGGGCAATCCTGACTTTGTTTTGAAATTCGGCATCGCGTAACATACTGGCTAGGACCAAGTCCCGTATAAAACTTTTGCCCGTAGACCTCTTGTCCTGCCTTCTCCTGGCTGCAGGGGAAAATAAATAAATATATGTATATCTATCTCCATTCTATACTACGGCTGATGGAGAAGTTACAGAGGCAGAATGTGATTACCCAAGAGTGGAAGTTTGTCTTACTCCCTTTACTCTTATGACAAGTACTGTGGCATCTTTAAGCAGGCAGAATTTCAGATCTATGTCTGAAACCATAGCAAGGGAGGATTCACTGATGATGTGCCGGGGAAGAGGTTACGGTAAAGGCAAAAGAAGAGTTCCCCCTGCTAACTTATCAGCAACCTTCTGCTCTAAGCTAAGCTTTCCACAGCAGGATAAAAATATGAATCCTGAGCTAGTTATGTCTATACTGAACTCTTCAGCCCTGGCCAGAACAAGACCTACGTACCCGGAGATGCACTCAGACCTGTGGCATTGCTCCCGTCCATCACTGCCCAACACGCAGAGCTTTCCAGGCTGACAGCTCATGGATGAGCAGGCACCTGCTCTTTCGGCAAGACATGGGGACATTCCTGTGAGGTGAATGTGCTCATCTGGCTACTTCTAAGGAATACCTATCACTGTGTCATGGTCTTCTCCAGTTACTCTCATCTTCTGGCTCTAGTTTTACAAGTGCATTTGGGAACACCACCTTGTCCTTTCATAGTAACTCCACTGCCTTCCTCCTTGCTCTGTTAAGATATGTTCTGCTGAGACCTCTCTGACGTCTCTGCTGAGATATGCTCCATAACATCTCTCCTTGGTGATTAGCAAACAGAGCCCTCATTTTCCTAAAGGTTAGTAAGACAAGTATCCTTGTAACAGGAACTCCCTACATCTGTAAGTGTGATGATTTTTGGAATAAGGAATAGAAGTTCTCCTGGGAAATCTGACCAGCTATGATCTAGGCCTACACTGTTACCTGCCATTTCTACTGTAATACCTGAATCTCCAGGTTGCCATTTGCAGAGACCTGTATCCACTGCACAGACCTCCATACTGTAGCTCCTGACCCCGAACAGTAATCTTCCAAACTTCCAGTTACAGCCACACCTTCTCAGAAAAGATTAAAATAAATTTTCCTCCATGCATACACACACAAATATACACCCCCATTCTCCTTGCATTCTTGTGCCAAGGTTGAACACCCTACAAGCCCATTACCACCTAAATTCAAGGAACCCATCTCCTCCTCAAGAGTTTTCATCCGGGTCCATTTTGGTGTCTCTTAGCAGGGTTTTTACCCTTTGTGTTTCAGCTATAATTTCATTTCAGCATAACCTTGACCTGCCTATGCTACCAGAGCAGATCTCCTCCATCTAATTGTTCACCCTCCCCCATGTACGTATGAAACTCCGTGTCCTCCCTTAGCTAATATAATACAAAGGAATCAATCTGCCAGGCACACATACCCGCGCAGCCTCAGCAAATTAACCTTGCAGAGTAATTAGGGCAAGCGCTATGGCGTTGGTATCGTGGCCTCATTTTGCTGCTCTAAGCATTCGCAAACTACCACAGCACAGCCACCAGTACAAATCACTAGCCCACTGTGTTAATGAGCACAAAGCTAACGGGGTTCCTCCTTGCTCCTGCGCTGGGCCACATGGGTGGATGGAGGAGCCACGAGGTCCCTGCTGTGACAGCTTTATGGAGACGAGGCTTGGAGACTGGGTGCTCTTTGGTGGAGGCAAGACAAGCAGAGGACAGATTTATGGACAAGACCATAAGAAGTTGCCAAACAGCCTTTTCCAAGCTGCTCATGGCCTAGGAGACGTGGAAGTCAGATGTTTTCTATTTGCACCACATAATTGGCAGAGCCTGTCACAACACAGTGAAAGCCAGCTGCTGCTTTGTGCTCAGAGCTAATTCCACCTGATTTATTTAATATTGTAATGAATAGAATCCCTTTCTTGCCGCACCCCTCCCCACAGGCTCAGCCAGCAGTCAGAGGCAGCGCTAGCAGGTGGTGCGGAGCGCCTTGGCTCCTCCAGCCACGCAGCAGCGGAGTGCCCTGGAGAGAAAAGTGGGATGTGTGCCGGGGGAACACAGCCATGCACACCTTTTTCTCACACCTAAGAGCAGCTCGTGGATCTGCAGAGATGGCAACTGCATGGGCAACCAGGTGTGACCACTAGCGAAGGACAGAGCTGTAGGAACCTCCTCTCAGCTCGGATTGTGGAGAGAGCAGGAGGGATTTGAAGATGTGTTGCAAGGGCTTGGGGAGATGCAAGGAGGTGAAAAGGGAAGACGCTCAATAGCTAGGGTAAATTAAAGCCAATTTGCTTAAGAAAAGATGCTAGCAGCATCGGTGGGTAAGGACACAGCATCCAGGCAGAGAGCTGCTGAAGAGCATCAGGAAGATGTGCTGGCATGTCTCTAACCTCCCACTGTGAAAAAATAAAAGCCAAGCCTGCTGTAATCCAAGAATGGCCAAGGCAGGGGTAGCAGCACCTGAAAATCAAAAAGCCCTGAAGGAGAGTAACTTCTGACAAAATTTGGTAATAATTTCATTTTGAGGCTTCTAGCCTACCAAAAGGCAAGCCCGTACAGCTGGGAAGTGAATGAGATGGAGCTTTGGCAGGATAAATCAGGCTGTGGCAATGAGCTACAGCACGAACCGCAGCAATGGAAAGAAGCAAAACTGAACGGAATGGGAAACACTGCTCCCCTCCACGCAGCACCTAGGGATTGCAGCCTAGAGGACAGAAGGAAGCCTGGTATTCCTCGATTCTCTTTGCTGGGGCAAGATCAAAAGAAGACATGAAGCCTAGCCTTTCATTCAACAGCAGAATCAATACTGGTTTCAAATTGGGCTTTATAATCATGTTCAGCGGGTACTCTGACAGGATGCTCGAAGAATGAGACAGCATTCAGGAGAGCTGCTTTCGTGTCACAGCTGTAGGGAAAAAGTACAAAAGATGAGAAAGGAGTCTGGAAACCACTGAGAGACAGTGATGTTTATCTAACAAAGGATGAACGAGACGGAGAGAACCAAGAAGTCTTAAGATGTGGAGGGAGACTGTTCCTTAGAAAACAAGTGTTACAAGTACTTGCGGGCTCTGGGAACTTTTCATTTGCTGTTCCCACCATGGAAACTGCTGGGTACCCCCAGATTAATTTAAGCCCTCATGTTCTACGCCAAATTCTGCTAACTAACCTGATTCCAGGGCCCACAACAATTGATAAGTTGCAGAAGGTGGCTGCAGTTGGTTAGACACTCTGCCACGTAATACGCAACCATCATTCAGCTTGTAAAGTGTTTAGGGAGATACTTTAATGAAATCAATCTGTACCCAAACATGTACCAAAAAAAAAGTTCTCTTTCGAGTGTCACATACTATTAGAGTTGTTAAGTAGTTGGTCAAATTCAAACAATTCTCTTCCTGCCCATCTTAACTGGGTGTTTTCCAAAACTCAGAATAATTAATCTGCAAGACATCCAACAGAAGCTGTGCGTGGGATCTATCACTGATGCACGAGCCATGGTACTGAAGGTACACTACCATCCAGATGAGCTGCCACCTGGAGCGGACAGATGGAGATGAACGGGAGGAGGGAGAAAAGCCAGTTGAGTGTATGGTTTCATTAAACTGCAAGGAGGAAGGAAAATACGTAGTAACGACAATCAAGAGTCTTTAGACACTAGCAACAAGTCAGTGTGTTTGTATTGCTCAGTGCAAAGAAGGACCTTTGCCCCATCCTGACAAAAAGTTTAGCCAGTCTCCTACCAAGAAAGAAATGACCGTGTAGTAACACCCCGACTTTACTGTTCTCCCCAATCCTTTGGAAGGGCTTAGGGAAAGCCATGCTCCCCTCCCACCCCACCCCACCCCTTACAAATGACACAGAGCCCTCTGGGGCAAGTCTTCAGGGAATTAATTTAGATCCCCAGCCAGGGTGGAAAGGCTCAATAAAACCACTAGTATCTCATATTAATACAAAGTCGTCAGGTATTAATCCCAGGCTCTTGGTGACCTGGAACACCAGCTATGTTAACAACAAACTTAAAGTCACAAAGACGACTAAGTGTGAAACCAGATTTAAAGATTTAGCAGCTATTCTCAGCAGTCTCCTGTTTAGGCAAAATGCATCAAAGGCATTTGGAAACTACTGAGAGGTGCTCTGAAATGGTAGCTGATTTCATGGCTGACAATGAAAAGCAGAGCAAGGGGCTTATCTCCGAGATAGAAGTGAGCAGAAGGAAAACTGCCACCAGCTCTAAGAAAGAGCTGATCTGGCTTCCTCAGCGCAAACACTGCTCCCTCTGCCAGCGGCACCTGCCCCATCACCCTCCAGCAAACGCACTTTTAGAGGAAGGAGGGAAGGAATGAGAAGGGGTGATGAAAGCAGAGCTGGAGGACTGTAATTGTGGATCCCGGTGTTTGCAGGAGCTCTGGCCAGCCACCCTCCTGCTCTGCCCATTACAGCTCAGAGACACTCCAATCTGCTCAGGTAATGACTGAGGGAAGCAGATTTCCTATCCTCGGATCTGCTGCCACTCTTGAGTTTGCAGCAGACATTTTGTAATCAGAGCGCCTGTCCAAAGAGACAAGAGCCTTTAGCAGAAAAGAGGAGTTAATTGTGTAACAAGGGATTTAAAATCTTTGCAAAGAGGGACAATAAAAGAAACAATTACGGAGTTTAACCACTACTGCTGGCGCAGTGCTGAATGTCATTTGTCCTTAGCTATACTGATACAGTTAAATATTGTGCACTCATGGCTGATGTTTCGGTTTGCCGGTGATTTTGGAATGTCAGCAAAAGTTTTGTTTCAAACTAAACCAAATAATTTTTTCTATTTCAAGCATTTAATTAAAAATGATTAGAGGTTTTCTTTTAAAGAAAAGTTGCTTCCAATTGACACAAACCCAAGAATTATTTTTTTTTTTTTTTTGAAATTGGAAAAATGGAACATTTTTATTTTGGAGGAATTTGGGGATACTACTTTGAGAGCTGTCGAAATAGACACAAAAGCTGCCATGTAGTCAGCATTTATTACCCTACTTTATTCTGTATGCATTCAGATACAAACCCAGCTGAGACCGTAACAGTCCATTTTCACAAAGCAGATTTAAGGCCAGTGTTTATTTTGCCTTTCATGCACATTTCTAAAGGCATATTTATTAAGCAGAAGTGTGAGAAACAACTTCTTGACCTGAAGCATCTACAGCTGGCTGGAGGAGGCAGGCTTTCTCCTACTCTTGCTCCAAGCAATTACTAGTGGTTCAGCATTACGAGGATTAAATTGTAGCATTTCTGCTATAACCTGCTACAGGGAGCAACTCAGGGCCACTCTGCCTCCCCAAGTGGCATTCGGGAAACACAGCCCGAGTACTGTGCCTTTCACAGAGGGAACTTTCCATCTATTTCCCATATTGATGTATGGCAGAAACCATCTCAAGCAGTTTGGGACTTCATCTACACACAGAGCTGGAATTGCTTTGTCCCTTGGCAAAACTGGGCAGAGGACAGGCTGCAGAGATTTACTCACCCACTAAATTCCAACATTACACGTACACATCTGACTGCAACTTTCTTGCAGTTTTGTTTTGCTCTCCCAAAAGAGAAATACAAGTAGAAACTACTTGAATTCCAGTCTAAGGCATCTGCTTGGATAAGGCTGTTCTTAGAGACGCCTTGCAAGCACCCTTCTCCAACCTAAGTCCAAACAAAAAGGGCAGCATCCCGTTTTGTTTTGTTTTGTTTGTTGTTGGTTTTTTTTAATAGTTCAGCTGGAATTAGGCACGTAATGCAGAGCGATGAATTTTGGAAGTGTTGAGTACTCACAGCTACTGCCCCTCACAGTATCATTCAGATGTCAATGCAGTAGGAATAATAAGGCAGGTGGAAGGATGTTGGACCCAGGAGGGCAGTTACCCAAAACTTTAGCATAGCACTTCAAGGAACAATAGAGATGCCTTAGTAAGTAAGATAACAGGGGATGAGTTTTGAATCAGTCAGTACTGGCATCTGGGAAATTCAGAATAACAAATTTCTTTATGATAATTCAGTTGGTCTTCATAAAACCAAACAACCTAAGCAGAACATGTCAATTTTTAGAGCTTAAAACCTTCTTCATATAAAGAGAAATTTTGTGTCATTCCAATTTTTTTTTACAGGAACTGCTACAAAAGGGCAGGGAAAGTAATTTGGTTAAAGCTTCACCAGCAGATTTATAGAGACTATTGAAAATGAAACAACCTGTTTGGAGCCATCAAAGTAGGATGGTCTGGGTGGGCCAGATCAGCCCTATAGCTCAGCTCCGTCTGGCCAGCCAGTGCTGAGAGGAGGTGACCGGTGACTGACACAGCGTGCTCCATCCCCGGAGCCCAATGCCACACACCCTGCGTGGGCACAGCCCAGCTCCTGCCACCATCGGTCTCCTGCTAACACCTCCAGGTGAGCTGCAAAGCGGGACCTGGAACTGCTGCCTTGCCCTGCGTTCAAAAAGAAGCACAAGCAGCCAGCGACCCAGACTGGAAACCAAATTATACCCGTTCCGAGACAGCAAAACTTTCCTAGAGTTAACAGCTCATTCCTTACTGTGTAGTTTGCGGCTAATCTGCCAAAAGGAGGATATTGGGCTAGACAGCTTCTGATTCAAACACATTCAGCAACACCTGTGTTTGTCAGGGAAAAGTATCCTTTTGACTCGTAACGTTTGCGTTTGCCCCATTCTTCTTTGTTTGAAGATGAACTCTTTGTAAATAATTTAAGCACATCCCTGACTGGCTGTTATCATCCCAAGGTCTTTCTCCCATCAGTATTCTCCAAGAGGGAGTGTGCTTCTTTCCTCTCATAATGTACTAACTTTTTCATTGCTTCTTTATGCTCACTTCTCACCAATCTAAATAATGGATCAATTGAGGTTTTATTCTTTGCTTTAATTAGGTCTTGAATTTTGAGAGTATTTCACTGTAATTACTTCATTAAACGTGAACTGAAAAGCAAAAAACCTTGCAAAACAAAGTTGTGCTTGTTCTTTTTTATCAGTTTTTTTTGTGGGGCTTTTTTTTATGATACATACAGGCAGACTAAAATTTTTAAATGAGTATAACGTTTTTCTCTCAGTACCATGTACAGGAAAATACTGACAGCCTGGCTCACTGTTTCAAACCAGCAGAGAGAAAGAAAGAGAGGGACAGAAGGGCAAAATACAGCTACAGACCAATTCACAGTCAGTCTTTGAATTACAGTGGCCTCAGGATACTAATACTGCTGTGATTATGCACGCACCGAACTTCCATGCAATTGCTTATGCCCTTGATGGTGTATTTCAGGTCAAAATAATACGCTATGGAGGTACCTAAGTTACACCTTCCTTTTCTTTGAGTGTGAAGAAGATGGCATAACACCAGTATCACAACTTCCTACCAACTCCCCATCACACCAAGGCACTTTTTCACTGACTCACTCTCCAGATTTTTAACCCCTTCTCCACCAGCTGGCAACTTTATTGATACCCAAGGCAAAACAGAGCATCAAATCATGAGGCCTGAATTCATGGGGAGGCAAGAGGCAAAGACATGGTGCAGGGAGGGGAGCAACAGGCTGAAAGTGGAGCAAGGGTTTCTTCCAGCTTGGGAAGTCCAGGGTCAAAATCTAGTTAAGTCAGCAGAAGTTTTAGTATCTAATTGAGACGTTCCCAAAGGGAGAAAGTCTGGTTCCTCACACTCTTCAATGCTCCTTGATTATTTTATTGTTAATGGCGGGAGGGAAGAGGGGAAAGGGGGCATGATGGAGGGGGGAGATTGAGTCTGCTTTTCCTGCACTAAAATTTGACTCACGTTCTGAAACGGAAGGCTTGAAAATCTCAGTATTTCTAATGGTAAAAAAAACAAAGCAGAAATCAGGATGCATCTTCAGGATACTGTCTTAACAGATTCAGTTTAAAACAAGTCAAGATCACGAGAAGGAAGAGGAGTGCTATGCGGTGACTTTAAGACCCTAGAAATCCCCTCGCGATTGTTCCTTCTCCATATTCCCCTGAGATTTTTAACTTGGATAACAACTGAGATGCAACCAGGAAAACACACATCTAATACATCCAGCTTGTTTTAGTTCTGGATTTGTACAGCCCCTAGCATAAAGAGACTTTGCTTGAAGATTAATTGTTTTAAGCCCTTCTGCTGAACCAGTAAGAAGCAAGAATAACCGCAGCCTGTAAAATCAGGAAGACCCGTGGAGAGGTCCAGTAAGACTCTACAATGCTATAAATCTCAGGGTACAGATCTTAAAGTTATATTGTGTAATAATCATAACAATAGAGCCAGGTGTCGTATCTATAATTTGATAAAGCATCCCCTCCCAAACTTCTTAGGAATATAAATCTAGTGGTATTAGGTCAAAAAGTCCTGCTAGCTCCTAGTCTGCCCCTGACACTGGCCAGAAGCAAATTCCCTACGAAAGGGTGATAAAAAACCTGGCAAAGATAAAGCAATGTTTTTTCCCCAGTATATGCTCCCAACGTACAGCAAAATACAGCTCAGGGACTTCCCGAGCCAATGTTTACATACATATCTGAGTTTAATAGCCCTTGATGGACTAGTCCATGCACTCCCTAATCCTTTTTTTGAACCCATTCATACTTCTGGCCTCCCAGACATCCTGTGGTGACAATTTCCCTACTTAATTGTATAGAGAATGCATAATACGACGTGAATATTGCAACTAAATGAAGGCTAAAGGGGAAAATGATAAGTCTACAAGCATGATGAAAGGGAGAAGGGAAAGAAATATTTTGCATGATTAAAGGGGATATGATAAGGAGTGACAGGCTGAAATTATACTCGGCTCAAAGAACAGAAAAGATCTTGGTCTATCTGATAGTTATGTATGCTCCCAGTGGATGTGTTGATAACTCCACCTTAAACTGGACAGGATAATTCATTCATCTGGCAGCAATACCTGGGGCTATCCTGTTCTGGAAGGAACAGCAAACAGTCTGGATATAACAGCTATTTTTCAAGCTTAGCATAAATTTTTACAAAGTCAAACCCAGATTTTTAAAGGAGGAAGTTTTCTAAAGAGAAGTCTTGGGCAGGATTCCCATCTGCTGGAATTCCTCTCCGCTGCCACGGAGCAGGAAGAAAGCCATTACATTTAATGTTGTGGAAGGGCTGCAGGCTGGGAAAGGCTGTCTCTGGCCTTACAGAGAAGAGGCGTGTGGTACAGATTGTTGTGGGATGAGTGATGCCAATGGCTCTTCGCAAGGCTGCATTCATTGCTGTTTTTCTTAATATGTTTGCTTCGCTCTGTTGCTTGGTGGGTAAATTTTTGTTAGTCTAAGTGGCCAAGAGGGAGCTGGATTAGTACAGAGGGAAGATTGATATGGCTACCGTGGTCATCACCAGAAACATGCGTACACATATGTGCACACACATGCACGTGTGTAAATCCCTGGGGCATCCAGACTATTAAGTAAGGAGGAGTAGAGTATAAGAAATTGTAGATTACTGCTTACAGAAAGTTTTTTCTTTTTTCTGGTAAACACCAAGCTATCAAAAAAAAAAAAAAAGGGGGGGGGGGTGGGGGGACACACGGACACACACACATGAGCTCAACGTTTCTAAAATCTCTGTATTGGAGCCAATGCACTCCTGACATTTTTCACAGCTTCCATATATTCTGAAAAGCATGCCCACCCCAGACATAGTGCTGGGGACAGATGTTCCCCAGGGCTTGAACAATCCCTATGAATGTCCATCCTCATGGTCACCTTCTCTGACTCTCCTGAACCCCATCCTGGGGGTACAGTGGCCTACAGTTAACAGGTTAAGTTACTCTTAATGTCCCGTTCAGCCCATGGTCTCTCTGCAGTCTGCCCAGAAAAGGGGGTCAATTTGAAATGCTGAGGTTTCTGATGTGAACACCTGCCCACCTAAACTGGATGGAACTGAGCAACTCATTTCGTATCCCATAGGTTGCTGCATGGTAGCAGCTTCCAAGATTACTGAAATGGGCTGGATTCAAACTGGCAAGTGATACCGCTATACAATGGCTTTCCATTTCACCTTTGAAGGAAAAATTATCTAAAGTGGCTCTGCCTAAATCACTGCTCACTCTACCCAGCTCCCCCTTCTCCACCATATTTCAGGTCTGAGCATGACATCTGGCATGACACATGGGGAACCTGCAATCTAGAGAACTCATCCATCTTCATAAGTGAAGGACATCCATATATTTCAACATAGTCTAGGGAAGACTTGTAGCAGGAGAATCCAATAGCCTGGCCAGGCACTCTGCATACTTTTAAGAACGACAGCATCTATGCTACCTCAGCCAGTGGAAGAAATCAAGCCCCACGGATGTGGTCTTGAGGGCACTGACATGGGCAGCCCAGGTAAGTCTTTCTGGGAGAGGAGACTGTCACTCTTTCATGGTTCTGCCTTCCCCCATGCTTTCTGGTATCTCCACAACTGCAGTGATTCCCAGTTCTGCCTTCATTCATGGAAGGAGTTAAATGCTCATACACTGGGCGAGGCGAGCCACCAGCTAGCGTGCTCTGCTCACCACTGTTCTGCACATGCTGTAGGCACGGGGCTCACTGAAGCATGCCTTGAAGCCATGTCCTCTGCAGCTCTGTGGTCCATCTCTGCCTCATTCCCCATCTCCCCTTGTGATGCATGCCCCACACCCACCTGCAACATCAAGTCCTGGCTCTTCTGCCCCACTCCAGACCTTGTCCTGCCTGCTGCTGCTACAGGCTGCTGTTCCAAAGCCATCTCTTCCTCTGTGGCTACACACTGAAGCTCTGGGAGGACAAGGAATACTTACAGCCCAGGAAAGCTGAAAACGTTATCATGGTGTATTTTGCTGTTGAACAAATAAGACAGTCGGGTGAATATCACTGTCTTCTTGGAAACATTCAGAAGTCTGAGCAACCTGTCAACCCAGAGCAATCCATGCCAGCCTACTTCCAGCCGAACGTCAACACACACAGCTTATGGCTCCAGAGAGCAGCTGCAGTGAACGTCAAGGGAATTCAACCAGCTCCTTCTCCTTATATGCAAAACCAGAAAAAAAAAACGGGTCTGTTCTACTAGGAAGAAACCATGTCTGGCCAAGCCACAAGGAGTACAGGATGAGTTAATATCCCACTTACCAGTAAACTTGGAGGAGCTGTTTCTCCATGAGGGGCCCCAATTTGAAGTTCGTCTGAAGCTCTTAAGATTCCGTGGCTGTGGGAGCTATTTGGACAGAAGCGCAAACTATTTATGTAACACACACTCCAGGCTTGCATCCAAAACGCTGGCCTTTGATCAGAAAAAGACATTATCCAAAGCCAACCTTACAAACACCAGCAAGAGTGCCAGAGTGGCCAGATGGTGCTCGGGTACCACTGCAGCCCCCTGGACCAATTCCCTTGCAAACACTGGCAACTGTGATGAGCAAGGATGCACCCTCCCTCTCCACCGCTCCCTTCATAAATCCAGCAAGGTGTGCCAGATTTCCCCGGCATCTTCAGGCACTTCTGCCGCTCCTCTCACAAGCAAGACAGAGCTGCCAGTGAGCCCTCACGGTGCCAAATATTGCTGCATCTTCCAAACTGCTTCCCTCTCAAGCACTGGCAAAGGTGCTACGACAGCGTCGCTAGTGATGTGTCTCTTTACCCTTTCCATTGCAAGTACTGGCAGTGATGTCAAGGTACTCAAATTGTGCCAGAAATCGATAAAGACCCTTGGTAATAATCCCCTCTTGCAAGAAATGGCAAAAAGACCCAAGTGTCCAGATGGTGCTCTAATAACCTTCCCTTGCCCTTTATGGCTTGCAAACACTGGCAAGGATACCAAGCTGCCTAGAGTAACCTTACAAATCTTTGAGGGACACCCTAATCAGAGGAAAAAAGAATACTTCAGTGCTGCTGGCGGGTAGTTTCTCCTACTCGTATGTAATTCAGAGTTACCTACAAGTTTAAAAGCAACTACTCTTACAATAACTACCATCTCTCCTGTCTTCACCAGCAGCAGAGCTGCCCTAAGGAAAACCTCAGATGTACACAGGCAGTATCCCTACAGGCTATGACACAAACCACTGCTGCTAAATTGAGTTTCTTCACCTGCCTGTTTACTGTGATGGGCTGCAGTGGCACAGTGCACCCACTAGCAGGCCATCAATGGCAAATGCCTAGTACAGGCTGAGCCTAAGAATTTGGTACATGTACAAAGAAGGAAAAAGATGGGGGTGGGGGGTGGGGTGGGGGTGTTTAGGGCAAAAGCACCTAGTGATGTCTTAGAGATCTTATGCTCATTTAAAACTTCTGCTATTCCCTTTCTCTTCCTAGCATCATCGTAGATTCTTCATGGACCCACAAATGAAAATCGAGCTTTGGTATAAGAAGAGTAGAGCAGCGGAGCAGATTTCTTCTGACGATAGCAGCTGAAAGCACTGTCCCTGCTTTCCTTCACAGGTACCACTTGGCCTCTTTGGCCAGCTACAAACCTGTGCCGCTGCCACTTGTAGAGGAAAACACTGACAGAAGACGAAAGGCTGCTTCTGTGCTCTAAATGCCTCATACTTTGATTAAAAATGTTTTTGTCAATTAGAGATTGATTTTTGCTGTTCATTAAAGTGATGGATGTCGGTGCTGACGGAGGTGATATTTTACCCTGCGGTGACCTGCTGTATAGATGGGTAGGAGAAGCCAGAGGCTCCCGTTTGTTAGGCTGGCGTTGATGATCAGGGCTGGGATAGAACAGGCCACTCAGAAGATGGAGAAAGGAATGCCACAGTCCTCAGGCAGGAGCAGGGGGAAGCTCTCATGACAGAGTTTCTCAGACGGTCCTTACCACTTTACCCTTCTGAAAGCACAGTGGAATCTGAAGATTGATTTTAAGTAGAGCTGGGGATGTGGGGGTTTTGGAGGGTTGCACAGTGGGAATGAAGGTTTGGATTTCACAGATGCCACAAGCAAGTTTTTACATGCAGGCCATGCAAAATTTCCCCAACGCAAGATGAGCTTCTCCTCCAGGAACTCACACCGAGTCCTGCCCTGACACTGCCAACAAAAGACCACTCCCTGGGAGGAAGGGCTGTCCTTAAGTGGCATGGGACACGTTCAACGTAAGGTATGATTTCCATGAGAAAATCCAAGAGCTTCAAACGCATAACCGAAGGTTTTAAACAGAGCTTTCCAAAAATTAACTGACTGTCACCATTCATTTTCTGCAGGGTGGGGGCTACCTGTTACTTGTATTGCTACCAGCAAGGGTAAGGCACAGAGTTACTAGGAACCTCAGTATTTTCTCATGCTGTACCCATCTTGCTTTTGGCACCATTAGCCCCAGCTATGTGGAGGTGGAAAATCAGGGAGTTGCTGCACATGAAATAATAGAGGAGTCAGACCATCTACTGGAAGTAGCGGAGCACACACAAACACAACATCTCACTGGGGCTCCATCTCCCCCCAGCTACCAATATCTGTGGCAGAAAGTTTGGGTATCTGTACATCTTCTGAACTAAGATTCAGCCCCATCACAACCCTGCTGAGTTTTACAGATGTTTTGTGACCCACTGCATGCAGGCATGGAAAGAGAGAAAGAAATGTGACTCTTCTTTGCCCCAGAGGAGAGTCCTGATGCAGCAGGAACTGGAGGGCACGCATCAGTGGCCTGACAAGAGTCCCTGTATAAAATGTCCCAGCGTCTCCACAGAACCCATGTGGGGCTAGGAGATACATCAGCGCTCATGGCAGTTTCACTCTTTGCTGGGGCAATAGCAGGAGGACTCAGGTGGGCAAAATGGGACTGTTATGATTGGGCGAAAAGGGCTGCACGGTGCCCTTCACGCCCTGCTGTCCCCCTGCCTTCAGCAGGGACATGAGGCAGCCGCGTGGCAGCCACCGATGCACAACGAGGGGCTCAAACGCAGCTCTGCCAGAACCAGCCTGCCCCCTCTCCCCCTTGAACCCTTATCTGTCCGCCCCCCATCTCCCTCAAGTTCCAGTTTTAGGTGCAAACTGTGTGTGCATATAAAAACACACAGGCAGACACATATATTTATATGCTGATGAGATCGTTAGATTTATCAGCTCTCCAATTCATTTGAGGTTCCTTATGGAGCTGCAGCACTCCTCCTTTCATCTGGAAATGGAAAGGAAATGGCCTTTACCCCTTTCCGCGAAATTAAAGCGAAATGGGTACCACTTTATTTTAAGTGCCCATTAACTAAAGCGTAACTGAAACCAAGTTACAATGGGTGCCCCGGGGGAACGTACATAGGAGACGCACATACACACACGCACATACACACACGCGCACATACGCACAGGCACCAACAGCAAATGGCGTCAGGCGCAAAAACCAGGCCTTGTGGAATAAACATCAAAGAGCTCCATAGCACAGCAACAGTTAAAAGCCTATTTTACACCCAGAAATAGGGAGAGATGCTGGTCCAGGAGCTCCCCAGTCCCTTTGAAAGACTCATTTAAGTCTTATTAAAATATTACCTGCCTTTTTTTTTTTTTTTTTTTTTCTTTTACTGGATTTAAACTCTTAATTCATCTTCTGTAATTTTTTCTGCACTTGGCTATTGTGAGGGGGGGAAAGACTCAATACTATTAGTAAAAGAATCTAATTGGTAACTTCTTTTCATCTCAGAAGCCCCCTCTCCCTCCTCCTCCTCTCATTCCTTACAGGTTGGGTCACCGCAGCTTGCTTAATCTTTGGAGATTATTCTTCTGTGGTTTGATGAGACTTCACTAGACTCTTAAATCTTTTCATTTCACCTCATTTAAATATTTTGGCCAATTGCTGAAGTTAATGATGATGAATAGGATTAAGATTAAAGGCTTAAAAGGGTTAGGAGGAGGAAAAAATATATTTCATTTCCAACAATGCACACAGAAGTCTCCTTTACTCAGTGTTGCATTATCTCTCCGTCAGGGCTGTAGCTCATAGCTCTTGGCAGGTCTCTGACATGGTTGCATCTGTCTGTCTCTCTGCAACCTCCCTCTTTGGCACTGAGTTCAGCAGAAAAAGATCAGGACCTTTGCACTCTCCTTGCATGTGCTCTCACTCGCCCTCTGTGCTGTCTGCCTCTGCTTGTGCTCTGTCTGCGCTTCCCTAACTTATTCTAAACCCACGTATGCAAGTATAACCTTTCAAAGATGTCACTCAGGGAAAAAAAAAAAAAAAAAGCACACATTTATATAGCCAAAATTATCCTCATCATTTTGCACAGCAATTTAGAAGACAACCAGCCTGAAACCGTTGTCTATGCGCAGTACAACCCTTTCCTAAAGAAAGAAATCTTCTCCTTTATTCTTCTTTCACTCCTTTCCATCCACCGATGTCCTCTGCCAGAAAGTTGAACATCCATCCTCACAGCCTTTGAAGCCACAGAAACTGGACCAAACTAGAAATCTAGCTGTAACTAAATAAGTCCTATTTCCCCGTCAATCTTTTTCTTGAAGAAATAAAGATAATTTCACCAAAATTGCAATGCTAGGAAGTCTTAGGTTGGGTTGGACAGACTCAAATCCCTCTGGATAATTTTCTGTCAAAGCCAGCTTTGCCAGGTAAATTGTGAGCTGGTGGTACTATATCCTGACAAAACCCTCCTCTGCTATGGCTGAAGCAGCACGGAGAAGGTGGGCAGAAGCTCCTGGCACAGCACAGCCTAGGTCAACTTGCTGGTGCAGTACAAGACCCCTGCTCTGACTGGCCATTCTCCATGTTTATCTAGACACGTATCTTCAGCTCTCGGCGCTGTAAATCTAGATCTTCTCCAACATTTTAAATAGGTGCGGTAATTAAATTTAAATAATTTCTAGACTTCGGTGAGAAAGCTGCATGAGAGGGACCAACATTTATAACGCTAAGGATTAAAAATACCTTACGCTGAGGAGCAAAGTGAGCTGCGGGTCTGCTGCAGATTGGCATATCGAACAAACCGTCTGAAGGTCTCATCTGAAGTGCTGATAACTATATTGACCCGGGTTCATATTAGAGTTGGTTGGGACAGAGTTTGCATTAAGGCACTGAGGGTCCTTTCACCAAGGAGGACCATGCGCAGGAATGCTGAAGTCAGTCTGGGTTCAATGAATGATAAGCAAGGAGGGGGGTGAGAGTTGAACTGGAGGGAGCTGGGAGATCATTTGGCATTGCCTTAGGCAAAGCACCAGCAAGTCCGTAAGAGAAGCAGCTCCGCTAACAAGTCTACAGATCAAGTGTGACCGATACCGAACTTCACAGGGAAAAGCTAATGGGATGTAAACATGGACAAGTACAAGGATTTGTCACTCCAGACTGAGGGAAATCTTTGAACGATGAGCAGGTCTATTTAAGCTCATCCTTGTACAACACCCTTACCACCTCCGTGCCTTGCCCAGCGTGAGTAGCAGACCTGGAAAGGGAGCCCCAGCGCATGTGTGCAGCGCAGGGGAACGTGGCACTAGCAATGGAAGATCGCAGCTTGCCTCCCGGAGGACAGCCCAAGCAGGGCTGCCCTTGCTTAAAAGGCAACATCTCCTCCTTGATGAAATGAGAGACGACTTGGAAAATCCTCGACACCACAGACACTGCACAGTCCTCGTCCTGGCACAACAGAAAGGGGACTCTCCCAGTAGAGGTTGCTTATCTTAAACATCTCCAGAAACACATTCAGTTCTTTACACTTATTAAAAGTCTCAGTAGCACCCTCTCTAACTGCAGGGTGGGAAAATCCTAGTGTGCTCAACAAATTCAAAATCAAGTGTTTTGATTGGCGCAATGGGCTTGAAATAGAGACTTCCAGAGATAAAAGCTGAAGGTAAAGAATTGTCAAGTGGTTGTTCATCAGTGGGCTGCAGAGCAGTACGATAACTGTCTGGGATTTTACCGATACACAGAGGCAGATTTTGAGGGGCATATGGACTAAGGGGATTGTTACTCCTCAAAACTACTCCTTAAAAGTCCTCTGCACTGCCAAGTGGAGAGGCTGCTGGAAGAACAGCTGTGATGGGTATGGGGAGTGTGCAATGGCCCATCACAGCTACATTCGTTCCCTCTGCACATTTTCCATCTTCATTTGCTGCCCTAAGCGTTTGTGCAGACTTGCTAAACAGTACACAGACAGCACATTCTATGTTAGCAAAATGCACTCAGGTTATAAAGGCTTCATCTGAAGTAACGGATGAAATAAAGGAAAAAGAAAAATGCAGTTTCTGTTTTACTCTTTTTCAAGATTAATGTTTTCTTTTTTAAATACTGCATCCAATATCAGCATTTACAAACTGTCAACAGGATCCATGTATTGTTATTAAAAGAAAATTCCAATTAAAAGCTAATCTAAAACAAAAGATAAGCAAGGTTTAATAAAGAACTAATAGATCTTTTTCATCTCTTGTTTCTAGAATCCAAGCCTTGAAAACCTTAAGGAAAAAAGAAGAAGGACCTAAGGATATTGCTCCAGGATTCAAGACCTTCAAAAGAGAGGTATAAAGAAACATCAAAGGCAGGTGTGTGCATGCATGCGTGTGCCGCCCGTGGGTCTGTGTACGTCTCTCCCCCTTCTCAGGGGCACCGCCACAGCCTGTCCCCCTGCCTTGACTCCTTAATGAGTTACTGTTCCCTCTGAGCTCGCTTCCCTTCAGCCTTGGCAAAACAATTGTGTCATTGAGGTTGGGGCTTCAGCCGCCCGCAGCTGTAAATCTCTCCGATTTTCTGAGAGCTCTTGGGATGCTGTTGACCTAGGCTGCTGTGCTATTTTCCCTGAGCCTTCCCTTTAATGATCACTTATCAAATCAATTCAGTTTTTTAGAAAATAACTGGTTATAATGAAATGCTAAACTTGGTGAAAAAAACCAAACCAAACCAAAGCATCAATATTCCTGTCCTTCACATGTGCAAAAAAATTAAAATTTCAGAACTATCACACCTGGACAAATACAAGTAGCTGATGAAGCTCTATAGGAAACTGAGAGGTGAATTCCAGGACAGAGAGGTGGTTCTCACACCTGTCTAGGTATGGGAAAGCCACACCTGCACCCCTACTATGACTATGGCACTACAGGACCTGAACCACATCTCTTACATCTCCAGTACCACAAGCTAGTACCACAAGCAGGTACTAGCTGCTTGGTGTGTGACATTCCCAAAACCTAGAATGAAAATAATTTCTAGCTGATGGTATGCTTACATAAATACAGCCTTAACTTCAATAAATTAACATCTCCCAACCCAAATAAAAGAAAATAACAGTCACCAACTAACCCAATCACTCCCAGCCAGCTCTTACAACAAAAAAATCTGTTATTGCCCAGGCACTGGTAACAAGGATGCAAAATCTCATGTTGGTAACAATCACAAAAACCCTGTCTGAGCAGAAGCTGCTGGTGGATCTGTCTGTGTCTGCCTACGGCCTTATTGCTGAGCTATGCCTGCTCCTGACCTTTACTTAGGTTGTGATTAGTGAATAGCTGTTCAGCTGGTAAACCTCACTTCAGCTGAGATTCTTTTGACAGCTATTAAATGCTATGTATTTTTTATTTTACCACTCATTTGTTACAGTGATGTGCACACAGAAGTGGAGTGGCAGCTATGAATTCAGCAATCATCAAGTCTTGGCATTGATCAAGGTGAGTATTTCCATTCAAGCATTCTTAAGACTCTTGTCAGTGCACGGCTGTTTCCTTGCTGGCTCCCAACAATCTCAGTACATTTTTTTTTATTTTTTTTGAATGAGATAAAAATAGCCTTTATTGATAAAGACTACTGAAAATAAACCAGCAGGTTTTGCCTATAGGATTAGATCAGTCCAATAGTCAGGTTTATAATACCAGCTTGGAGACCACTCTGCGCCAGACTGATAGAGCCATTCTGCATCAGAGAACAAGAATGGGCTGAGCAATGAGGAAGAGGTTCAAAGGCAGCAGTAGACAGACGTATAAAAAAGCATTCCCAGCTTCAAATCCCAGGCACAGAGATGTACAGGGGAACAACCCAAAGGAAGAGATTCAAATTATTTCCATTAGCTGAGACAGTCTACCAGCCCCGATACATCTATCATATAGCAGGAGCAAGGACGCTGGAAGTAGACAAGTGGAGAGAATGAAGATGATGTTGAGCTCTGCATAAAGACGTAGGGGTGGGGGTGGGGGTGGGGTGTGCTCGCAATTAGAAATGCAGAGCTCTGCCATGTGCTACCATTTAGATCTGAAGTTCTAGTTGGATCATGTTCGAAGAAAAGGTCAGCCCCAAAGTCACATCTGTCTTTAGAGCCAAAGAAACCCCAAGAGTGGATATGCTGAGTCCCAACACTAAAGTCAATGTTAGGAATGCAAATAAGAAGAGTGCTCCTAAAAGGCATATTTGGAGAATGGCCAAAGCAAAAGAGCCTGATTCCCTTCAGCCCGCCACGATATAAATCAGTCACGCTGCTGAAAAATGGCAGTGCCAGCGGGATACGGGCCCAGGCTGCCTGACTGGGAACATGCAGGATACTCTCTGTTACGCTCACCTACCTCCTGGCAGCCCTGGAGTTCACAGGTTAAAGGACAGCAATGATTACCAGCCAAAGTGGACAGAATTTCCCAGGAGCCAGCGCAGTAACCCTCTCTGTGCCTGCTCCGAATTTCTCCCTGAGCACAAGAACTTTGAGACTAATTTCGCCATGGCTCACGGGATGAATGTTGTCTCTATTTTTTTTAAATTTTTTTTCTGCATAGAAATGATCTGGAAATGGCGGGTTGCTAGTTTAGTTTTATGAGCTACTAAAACTATTCCTTGAATAATAATTGGCCTGAAGTTCATCTGTTGGAAGAGTTCAATATTCAGCATTCAGCTCAGGGCGACAGCACATTGGCTCTGGAAGGGGAGGGCTTGGGGGGGGAATTACTCCCGCCAGAGTCACGGCCACACCACATGTGGCAAACCAAGTTTAAAATAGCTGCAGACAGAGAGGAGATATGTCATTTGGAAATTACTTGTGCGCTGTTTGAAGCAGCCGTTAACCGTGCAGCAAACAGCCTCTGCAAATAGAATTGCTGTGTGCAACACAACCTGGGACTAATGTAACCTCCTGTTTCCGATTAGCGGGACAAGCTCTGAAGCCTGCCATCCACAGAAACTAATACCAAGAACTAGGGAACGGTGAAAGTTTTATGGAAGACAGGGCGACAGAAGCCAGTCCGGGTGATTAAAATTAAATCTCCAAAAGGAATTGATTGTCTCTCCTTGATGCAGAGCGCTAACTCTAATAAGATCTTTCATCATAAGGAGGCCTCCGCAAGCCTGGCATTGGAGGAGAAAGTAATACTGTGACTTTCTAACCATGAGAGTGTGAATTTAAATAAAACTGGATATGCATTTGCCTAGCTTTTGGGCAACGACCCAAACGAAGGGAAGAAGAAATCTCGGCTGATAATACAGTTTATTGAAATGGTTCCCCATGGTAAGTTAAACCTGAAAAAAAACAATGCTGAGATGCAGAGTCTGTTTTGCTTTGATTTCCTTCTAAATTAGCCATTTGATTCCATTAAAAGTGGAAATTTTAGCCCACGCTGGACAAATGCTCTCGTTGCCAACTGAGAAAGGAGCTCAGTTCAGCCATGTGTATATTCCTTCCAAGGATATATTCCTTTAAAATGGTTGGACTGGCTAAAGGGCTCAACTACAGCACACGTCTTTTCCTGCTCTGTGGGGAAGTCACTCTGTCTTTCTCCCCTATAGACATAACATTTCCTTGTGCTTTAATTCTCCACCTCTCCCAAGGCTAGCAGCGCTGGACTCGGGCTCCCCAGGTGGGCAGGATACTGGCAGCCCAGCCCACCGACAGCGAGGTGAATACCCTTAGGAGGTCGTGCATTGCTGGTGGCACTGCCTTTTACATCTGCAGCAATAAGAGTAGCTCTGCAAAGCGAGCCTTCCCTGGCCTTTTCTCACAAGTTGCTGCTCTGAAAGGTTTTGCTTTGGGCCAAACAAAATAATTTGCGTCAAGTGAAATGATGTTTTCCATCTTTTTTTTCCCCCGTCCTATATGAGAAAGGAGAGCAACCAAACAAGAGGCAAACTAATGAACACAAAGAGAATTTTCGTTCAGCGCAAGCCCATTTTTCTACCTCCAAATCTTTTGTTTCAGAAGCTGACGGGGAAAACATTCCTACAGCCTTAACCCTAACCAGAAGTGTTCATCAAGGCGTCGGTGGCAGTTTGCCCATCATATAGGCGTTAACTTAAACCACACACATTTTAATTCGAGCAATTATGTTCTCTGGGCCTAATTCCCACAAGTTTAATCTGGATATCTTCTGTCATCACTTGTTGTACCCAACAGTTGTAAAATGTTACCATGCACTATTAAACAGCTGCTGCCTTCCACAGGTGGCTGCCTTTCTGAATGAGGTGAGGATGTCTCCTGTATTGCACAGAGGAGTTGTGAGGTTTAATTCATTCATGTTTGTGAACAGCTCTGAAAGCTTCATTTAAAACCTGCCGTATTCTTTGCAGGCTACATTTCCCAACAGAAAAGAGTGCAAAGCAAAATGGCAGCTTTCACAGTGAGACATCTGCAGCCAGACTGATCACAAAGGGACACTCCCATATAATGCATCGGTAAGCCCTGCTACGCTCCATGTTATGCATATGCATTTTTCAATACATACCATTATAAACTATTATAAACTATACATATATTTCAATACAAACATACATCATATTTCAATAAATTCAATACTGTAGTAGCTTTGACCCATGTGTATTCTCATTGGCTTCAATGATGAGAACATTAGCACAATAAAAAATGCAGTATTGGACACCTCTGAAGATTTTATCTGTAGTAAATATCAAATAAGAGCTATGCGTGGAATTCATTCAGGTCTTGGCCAAGTGTTTTGCTTCTGCACTGTTTAATGCCACTACAACCACAAACACTTTCCAGGTATTCAGTGATACTTGTTTGATCAAACTGTGGTATTGAATCAACAACCTATATCCTGACCTGGATTTACTGCTGTCTTGTAAGCTGAGTACACGTAAGTACTCCTTCTCCTGGGTGTAACTATTCAGCCATACTGATCTCACCAAGCATTTTTCTCCCCTTGCTTGAAGAAGCAAGGCAAAGAAGATCCAGTTCCATGGTCCAGCCTTTGTCCACAAACCAGAGCTATTACATACCAAGTCACTTCAGTGCTGGTATCCATCCTCATCCGTAAGGCACATAAGACAACAAAGCGACTTTACCCTAGTCTTCCTCTGTGATATGACTGAAGGATAAGGAGGACCAGACTTGCAATCTTGGGGGAAGGCAGAGAGGGAGAAAGGGAGGCAGGGAGAGGCAGGCAGCTCTCCCCTACTTATGGCTAGAATTTGAAAACAGACTTTTTGCAAAAAAAAAAAATAAAATAAAATACCCTGTATCTCCACAACACAGCAACTGATCTCAGTGTTTCTTACAGGGGTCCTCTCAGAAGGACTCAAAAAGAGTATGAGCTGTTTACAGGAGAGTTAATTTCCAGGGGACTATCACAAATGTTGATCTATCGCCATTATCCAGGGTAGCTCCCTTTTAGTCTGGATTGCATTTGGTAGCTAGAAAGGTACGTGAATGCACAACGGTGCAGCGCAGCCTGGCTGCTCGTGCCCCTCAGATCCCCAGGGCTGAGCCCCTGTGCCCGAGCTACCAGCTTCAGCTGCCTGCCAGGCTGCTTTCAACCACTCGCACTAAAACATCATGTTACCTTCTTGCTCTTTTGCCCCTGTTCACAGGCAGAAAAATCTGGATAGTCCATTCAGACCCCTGTAATTCAGGTGCCAGACTACACCCTGGCACCTACCTGCTTTTCCTGACCCAGGAAAGTAATGTAGATACTTCACAGTTTGTTTGGGTAACAATAGAAATTAACTAGATAACCAAGCTGTGGACTTTCTATAAAACCAGCAGAGAATTACGTCATACTCTCCACAGAGGGCCAGCAGGGGTCAAAGGCTCAGCAAGGTAAGACTGGGAACGAAGGAGGAGGAAGGGAAGGATGGGGAAGGACAACAGAAATAGGAAAATTTTGTGTATGGCCCATAAAGAGACAGTTCACCCACTGCAACCAGAGACTTGGAGGCAAAGGCAAGGCTTTAGGAAAGGAAGATGGTGAGAAGGGTGTGAGCCTAAAACCGTGATAGCAGGAAAAAAAAGTTTCTGGTTAAGCAACAAGTGGTAGAAGTGAACTCGTCAATATAACAACAGAGCCCACCTCTGCACTACAGCACCTGTGCTAAAGCTGTTCTTGGCCCGGAAAGCAACAAATCTTGACCTTAGAAACAAGTAGTTTTGGGTTTGTTTTGATTTGTTTTTTTAAGGAGTGGGAGCAGGAGTGTGTATGGTTTTGTTTTGTTTTAATTTTTTTTGACATTTTCAACAGCAACCACAACCAAAAGAGTGGAGCACTGAGAAAACAGGGCAAGCAGTGTAAGCCGGAGTACGTGAGAGCCTCTGACCTCCCCCCGCACTGCCCCGATACCCCTGGCCTACACTGCTCCAGCTCTGCCCTGTATTTCGCTTTTTGGTGCTGTGGAGACAGACCTCCCTGTCGGACTAATTAGCATGGCTGTACCTGTAATAAGACGTGCTAAAGAAGACAGGAGACAGCAGTGGGATTTAAGGTTATGTTTTGTCAGCTGCAGGAGCATATAATAAAAGAAAGGAAGGAAGTAACTGTACCCCTTCAGCCGAGAGGAGCGATGCTGCACGCGAGCGACTTGCACGTCCCCCCTGAGCAAGTGGGGGCACATGCACACCCCAGTCCAAGGGAAAGCCCATGGGAGAGACTGGGTTTCCTCCTCCTGCTTCGTGGTCCCTTCTTGGACTTGGGTTGGGAGGCCACAAACCGACTGCAGAAGAGCAGTGTGGAGTTCCCACTCCTCAGCTTCACCCAGGCAAGCTGCAAGCGCTCGTCCTCTTGGTGCTGGTACAGACACAGCCTGCTATAAGCACAGGTCTACACAACTTACTACATCCCAACAGCAGAAGGGCATCACTCCAGTGTACCTATGATGAGTAGGAGGTTGGGCTAGGTAAGTTCCTGGGGTGCCCTCCAACCTGAATTATCCTACAACCCCACTCAACAGGCTGAGGGCACGGCTCTGGAGGTGGGCGCACATGGGCCCTTTGATAGCAGTAGCCCCGGTAGGCACCATGTGTGAGGTCTTCATCTCAGCCAACGTTCAGTTACACAGACAGACGCACGTGCTCACACTGTGCTGGTGAAAGGCACCGTGAAATGCTAATCTCCATCAACAGTCTCCTCAGGCTCCTTCTCTAACCCCAGCACCTCATCTCCAGTGCTCATGCTGCCTTTGGTGACTTGGTATTTCCTGCAGAGCTCACCATCAGGAGCTGCTGTCTCCTGCCTTGCAATCTTTTTTTAGGGGGCCTTTCTGCTGCACAGGAAGGAGACACACTGAGAAGAAGAAAAGAAAAGTAGGAAAGGAGGCCAGGTGGGAAACGTGGACAGCCACTCATTTAGGTGTGTGCTGGAGACAAAGTGGCAGGCAAAGGAGAAAGCAGAGGAAAGAGAAAGGTGGTGGAGTGGCAGGGAAAGATCCATCAAAAACCCGAGAGGAACATGGAGAGTAGACAAAGAGGGACATCAGAGCTGGGAGCATGATGGAGAGAGTGGAAGACCAGAAAGGGAAAGGGTGTTTCCATTTGTATTTTTATCTGATCCGAAAATTTGCTCACATAGGAAAATGCCAGCTTAGAGAAAGAACAGCTCAGACGGCAAGAAAAGCAGTTTTGACAGAACAGCCGACTTAGGAAAGAACTGTCTGCATAACTGATCAGCTCAAACCACGCTGACAATTTGCACGGTCCAACCTTCCCTCTGATCCAGACTCTCTGGTCCTGGCTTTACTGACTGGAGAAACTGGGTTACCACCACGGCACCAAGGTGGTTATTCTGATTTCTCAGGCCCAAACTGCCACAGCATTATGCCAGGCATGGGGAGACACCAGCCCTCTCATAGGGCTTTCGAACCTGGCTGGCATGGCAATTTCCTTGATTGACATGGCCCTGATTTGTTTCAAGTTTTAATAGCTTTATCCTTGAAATATTGGCGAGAAGGAGGTCTTAAATTGAGAGGAGGGAGTCAATAAGCCTCCATTCATTAGATAATGACCCTGCCTGCACTGTACTCAGGTTTAACTCTCAGCCACTTCCATGAAGTAAAATAGTTTGGTTTGGCTTCATGTTTGTGTATGTTAAAGGAAGAAGTAAATCAAATTCAAGAAAGTGCTGAACACTCCTGCCCTTTGCTTTGCTGGTTATTTGTCCTTACCGGTGACTGGCCTCCCTTGGAGAATGCTGGCTTGTGGATGAAATGAAATACAATACAACTGTATTTTGTATAGCAGCTCTGAAGTAAACAGGATCACAATTACTCTGCAGGCTAAGTGATAAAAAGCAGCACAGAGAAAAGGAAATTAAGAGACAGAAATGATGGAAGAAACCCAGCTGCTTCCAGAGGAAGGAAGCATGGCTTCGTGGCTAAGGCTCTGGGTTGGGAAATGACAGGCACCAGCTTAGCTCTTCGATCTGCCACAGACTTCACGCTTTGACCTTGAACAACCTGCCTGACCTCACCAGGGCTCATTTTCCAGTGCAAGACTTATCGATATTAACTCTTCCCTGTCTTGGGAAGTCACAGATGACTGCATTAATGTCTGCTTTGACACCACCCAGGCAAGGATGGTGGGTGGGTGGGTAGAAGTTGCTGGAAGGTAACGGCACACAAAGTCATTTGAATCTTTCAGGATGCCACTACCTAAAGAAGAATCACAATACGTCACTGAGCATGATGATGCTACTGAAACAGTTTAGCAAGTGGTGCTGAAACAAGGAGGTGAGAAGCAAATTTCATTGCAGTAGGACAGCCTTGCCTCATACCCAGCGTGACAGGAGGAGATGGCAGCCATCATATTCCTTAAAAGCAGTTTCACTCTGGGGACAGCTATTAAGGAATGGAGTAGCTGCCAGAGACAGAACTGTCTGAGCATGTTAAATCTGGGTAGCATGTGGTACGGTGGTCATTTATAACCATGATACTAACAGGACACAACACATTGCTTATCACTATCAGAGGGTTGGGAAGGATGGCTAGAAAAATGCCTTGCAATCTGCTGCTGAGCAGCTCAAACACGGGAAAGCATGAGAAGTGATGACCCAAATGGCTAATGAACGTGTTTCATTACATGTTGACTGTGAACAGCAGGCTAACATAATACTTTTCAAAATAAGACACGATTTTCAAAGCACTTTCCATTTTTTTTTTTTTTTTTGAGCAACCTAGTTGTCTGTTTCAATGAAGAAAGGGCTGGTGTGCTCCCCAGTCTGGCTGGGGAGAGGAGAGGCTGCAGGACACCTGCTAAACACCGATTTCTAGGGGTCCGACCCACTCCCTCCCCGTCACAAGCCTGGGCTCCTGTTCCCTTTTAAAGTGCGCAACTAACAACGGATGGAGATAAAAAGGGAAGGCACGAGCAGGTGGCTGGCTAGGACACATCCTTCTCACAGGACCGATGATGGAAAAACCTAGGTGTTACGAGCTAGCTCCTTGCTTCTGTCTAAGCTACTTGAGTAGCTCTGCCTCTTCTTCCCTCTTCTCCCTAATTCTCCTTCCATCTGCACATCCAGCATCCCTTTCCCTCGCAGCTAGTTCAGGGAAAAAGCCATGGGTTAGAGGGGGCACAAGCTGAGACAGGGCCTCTGGAGAAAGCAAACGGGAGGCTGCTGGTCCAGGTTGCTTCTGCCCCTGAGAGCAATGGGCCACATGCTGACCCACCAAGGTGCCCAGCCGCATGGGGGCTATAGCTGCTGTCCCCCCGCCTGCCTGCCCCACTGCTCACTGCCCATCGGCCATGCAATTCCTGTAACACAGGCAAGGCCGAAGGGGACCCTGCCCCAGACAGCACACAGCGGGCTCCGAGGCAAGCGGCTGCTGACAGCGCGCACCTCCACAGCACCTCGCTGCCTACCCCTGCCGGTCTGCACGGTGGCAAGGCCCTGGAGAAGGCACGGCACCAGACCCACCGCGTCCCCCTGCCAGAGGGTCGCGCATGCATTCGCTGTCTCCAGTTGAGTGGCCTTTGCGGGGAAGCGCGGCTCGGTGTGTGAATATCAATAGGATCTTTAAATCTCCTAGAGATAATTTCTATCCTGAGAGTTTCCTGGAGCCAGGCGCTTCAGATTGACTGCTCGGCAGGTATCGCACTGATCTCACAATTGCTTTCCTGCCAGCTGTGGGAACCACAGACTCATCTCCTGCAGATCTCTCTCCTTCCATAGGACACCATTCCTCCTCCCCACAGCCCCGAGTCAGCCCCAAGCCATGGACAGAAGCATTGTTTTTCTCAGCCTCCAGAAGCAGCATGCATCAAGTCCGATGCATCGCCTGTGCATCACCATAGCAACAAGATAAGGCCTGGTGTGGAAAATGAGGGGCAAGGGGAAAAAATATGGAATTGGCCTCTGCAGATAAGGGATGGCTGCTTCTGCCTTGGCCAGTGGCAGGCGGCACATATCGAGAGGAGCCCGCCGGAGTGACGTGTGTCTCTGCCACTGCTGGGGCAGAGAGCAGCCACCCGGGGGATGCAGCTCACGAGCACATTCAGGACCAAAAGGAAAGGCTGAGGACACGGGACAGGCATGGACTGGCTGTATATCAGGCCCCCTGAGTCCACCAGATGTTAGCGTCTTTACCATTGAATTGCAAAACCGTGTCGGTCCGAGAGCCCAAATCACAGCTGCACTGAGGTCTTTATTCTTTATGCTGGTATTTAAGCCTTGCTGCAGAAACCCTTCTCTGCCGTGGCACTTCTCACCGCACTAACTCCAACCAGTAACACAGAACACAATGGACCAGTTGCCTCATACCTGAGCCCCTGAGAGCCACCCAGGCAGTCTGCTGAGGAAATCCAGCCATGGTGGTACCTGGGGGAAGCCCATGCAACCAACTATGGCACGGCTCGGCAGCTTTCCTGCACACTTCACATGAGCCCTTGTAACCTCAAAGATGACACCACTCCTTAGACGCTGCTAGAGCTTGAGGTCACCTTCCTCTGCCAGAGTGTCCTAGGCTACCACTGAGATAAATCCCCTGGGACCCTCCCTTACCTCATCCCCCTTCTTCAGACCATGGCAAGAGATTCAGAGCAGCTGCTGTGCCTGAGAAGTAGCTCCTATTGCCTTCTCCTTGAGCATCCACGAAGCAGATAGCTGGCAAAAATCCTTAGAAAGCCAACATATTGACACTTTTTGGAAATCCTTCTTTCGGGGATGTGAGCACTACTGGGACTACCTCACACATCTTGACCTAGCGATACACATGTCCCTGATTTTCATGCTGACTTCTGCTGAACCAGGCTCTTGATTAAGAAACTGCTGCCAGTTGTTGCTAAGGGGAAGAAGTTTCTTTAAATGACAGCACGTTTTGGAGCTGAGAGAGCTCAAGTTTGATCTAGCACCTTCAGATGAATGCAAATGTGTTCCTTACACATGTCCCTCACTACTTTTCTTAGTAGAGGAAATTAAACCACAATCAAATACTGTGGCCATCCCGTCTTCTTCCCCGACCCCTCTCAGACAAGACCCTCCATACAGTTTGTGCCCTGGAAAAGCCATGTCCTAGCAGAAGGCATAACGCGTTCCCTCTCTGGAGCCTGGCTTTGACACCCAGGATTTCAGCCTCTCCCAGCAACATCCAGGCTTCTCCCTCTTTGGCTGTACTCCTGCTACTCCCTCTTGCAGTAAGGCAATCAGAGCATAAGCTTTTTTTCCAGATCCCCTGCTTAACCTCAGGCAGACCTATGTAGCTTTAAGTAGCATATTACAGTAATGAGGGGCCATGACTATTTCTGAGAAAATGCCCTCCTTCCCATTAGTAACCCCCCATGATAAGCAGCTCTATCTTCACTGCTGCCACCAGTCACTTGCAGGCCACTGGAGCTGCAAAGAAGGACAGAGCAGCCTGTCATAAAGAAAAAGTGAGAGGAGTGCATAAACTGGGAGAAAGGGTGGGGGAAGGAGTAAGCATTGACAGTCAAAATGCGAAAAAGATGAAATGTAATTTTTCTTCAAATGCCTGGAGACAAGACAGATCTCCCGGCTTCCTTCCCCCCCCTTGCCCTCCTGCCTGAAAAGAGAAGAGGTAGTTAACATAGGAAAGCCCCTCAAATAAGCCTTGACAGCCACATATTCAGAAACTGATGGCATTTCCCTAAACACTGTTTGTAAAATGGTAATTATCCAGCAGGCAGTGACAGCTGGCACTTAGCACTGAGAGAGAACACGAGCGGACAAGAAGGAAGGGATCCTGCCATAATTGAACAAAGGGTAAAGAAATATATAAAACATAATCAGAAAAATACAAAGACTGCTGGCTGTGCTAATAGGTCACTTCAGCTTCTTGGTACATCTTGAAGTGATTGAGTTTGAATGCAGATTCAGACTGACATCCTCCACACGGTTCAGCTGGGAGCAGCACCTCTGGGGGGAGCACAGGCAGGCCTGGGGGGCTGAGCAGCCAGTGGCCAGCACCTGGGTGCCAAACTGGCGACCAGCTTTTTCACAAAGTGTCTGGAGCACCCGCTCCCTGACTTGTGTCCCAAGAGCAGCCACTGGGAATGAGAGCTTCTGGGTAGTCACTTCCCCCCTACTTACTTACTCCCTACTTACTCTGTACAGCAACCCAGGTGGCATGGAGTCCTTCACTGGAAGCATCCAGACTGGATAAAGTACGAGACAACATTCTGTAGAGAAACCTCTTGAGCTGGACAGGGAGATGGCTAGGCTGCTCCCCTGCTCCTCTGGTATTAAATGAAAAAAATACTTCTGGGATCTTTTTAGGGCAGTGGAGCAGCCTGTCAGTTCAGATATCAGTTCTGACAGGTCTCTGTATGGCCTGGGGGTAGGGCTCTTCTTTCTGTGCCTTGATTCTTTACCTACAAAATGGGTCGCGAGTTGTTGTAGTGTTGCCACAGGTTTCAAGCAAGGCCTGTTTCCCATTATGTCCTACCCAGAGTCTCGGAGGACAGGGCCCTGAACTGGAGTCCTTTAAGCATGATCAGTAATACAAGCCAAGATATCTTCCCTCATATGAGAGTCACACTCCAAGAGAATCAGAATGAAAATAAACTCATATTAATGAGCAGGGTGGTATCTTTGAGCTTGGGGGTTTCCAAACTCATATTGTGTGGCCATTTGATTTGCTTTCTCATTACTTTAATTAGGATGTTATCTCCCTCCAGCCTGCAGTCGAGAACGCTCTGATCTCTCCAGAATGCTCCATGACTTGCTTTTGCCTGGATCCTGCCCAGAAAGGTTACTGCTGGGACCCAGCAGCAGGCGTGTTTGATCATAACCCACGATACGCCCCTGAGCCACATGGCTAGTAATGGGCTAGCAGCCCTAACAAATGATGCTCCGATGAGTGTGGCCAGACAAGGACACGTAACGGAGCACTAGAAGACAGGAAGGTCTGTCTCTCTCCTTTGTACCAGGAATCAGCTTGGCACAAAAGATGTCCATGCCTGGGATAAGACAGAAGTGGCATCCAAATTTCTTGTCATTTCTTGTCATTCCTCTTCTCCATTGCTTCTCCTTTATCAAAAGACGATATTCATGAGAAAGATACAATTGTCCTAATTGACCCATACAATTTTAGCAATTGAGGGCAAAATCCTTAAAGCTTCTGAACTCCTGCTAAGCACCCCTCCCTCCCCTCCCTTGCCTTAACTCTGTTTTACTGGATGTTGCTAGCACTTGGTCCATCACAAGAAATGACCTTTAAGCTTCTTTTTATGCTGTATTCTCCTTGGTGCCAGGTCTGTGTGTTAATAATTTCCCCAGCACCCATGCACATTTAAAATAAGATAGATTTTCTCTGGTGCAGACAGATACACCTCTGCACAGTAATTCATTATGCTACTATCACCAAAGCTGCTTCTTTGAGAAATATGCATACAGAGTTGTATTAACAGTGTATAGTTTTCATGACGATAACTGATGATTTGTTTGACTAGGTCTCTTATGTATCAATCTAACCATTTCGTAGTTTGCATGTGATTTATTTTTGACTGCCTTAATAAAGTTCAAATATTACTTTCTCTCAGTAATCAATCTGCTTTCTTTAAACTACCATTAAATTCTTTTTTTAACGAGTGAGAGTTTAAGTAAAGAATTTATCCTACAGAAGTACTGATCTGAAAGTTATCAATATATTTCTAAATGGATGAGTACAAGTAAATTGAAAAGTGAGATTTTTTTCATCAAATGACATTAAAATATATGCATGTTTTCAAGTACAAAGTAATTACTTTAAGCAGTAATAGAGCATTTCTTGTAAGATATATTAAAGAAACACCAACAATGAAATTGCTAATGTTGCAATTTAATTATAAACCCTTCTATATGCCAGTACATCTTCACTATTCCTTTTGTTGCCTTTCTGGATCTGCAGCATGTTGTCTAACACAATTTACTATGTCTTTTATTTATTTATTTACAAATTACTTTCATAGCTTCTGTTTATCTGCCATATATGGAAAAGCACAGACACACAAAAGATGCTACACAAGGGTGCTTAAGGTTAACTAAAAAATAAGAGTAACATTGTTTGATGTAAAAACTTCTCTGTAGGCACATAATGAACAGGGTAACACATACCTGCAGGAGACTAGCAGTAAAACCAAAAGTTCAGCCGTAATTTTGGGAGGTAATTTCAGTGTAGCCATTATAAGGTGGCACCAGCTGACTTCTGAGCAAACACGCATATTCATTGTCGTTATTAATGTATTTACCACAGCCTCCTTTGTTTCCCCGCAAGGTTCCACCTACAATTTAGCTTGGCTGTTTCCTGACTTAAGCACACTGAGGTTCACCAGTTTCTTGATACAACAGATACCTTCACTGAAATTCAAGATTAGAAAGGAAGAGCTTAGATCACGTAGGGTTTCTCCCTGAGCGATGCAGGCCTTACATTTCACCCATCGTTTCCCCATTCCTAACTCAAAAACTTGTGAGGAAAGCAAAAAAATTCTTTTAGAAAGACATCTGATGTTGATTTGAAAACTGCAACAGTGTAGAGCTGAACACATCCTTGGTTAATCTGATTTATTTTCTGAAATAAATTCAGACAATACACAGATTCCTGTACACGCACACGTGCACACTCATACACTCAAAATAAAATCACCTTAATGATCCTCTCTGTCAGAGTAATAGCCAGTACACGTCACTTGGCTCTGGTGATTGTCCAAGAATACTCACTGCTGCTGGAGGAAACCCTGGGTTTGCCCTCTAAAATCCACCTGGCACTCAGCATGAGTACTTAACACATACTAATTTAATGAAGCCCTCCTAATGCTGCTGAAAGTTCGGGAAGATGCAGCACATCACCATCGGCAAGGCTTTTGTCACTGTCAGCAAGCTGTCGGATGGCTGCAATGGCTTTTGTGTGGGGTCTGGCAGAGAAGTGGGGTGCCAAGTCAGTCACAAGGAGGGGTGCAGGCCAACTCAAGCTTGTCCCATGCACAGCCCTAGATGAACAGATGTGAAGCAGGTCTGGAAGTGGCGGAGCAGAGTTACTGCTCCACCGCTCGTTGGTGTCACAAGCCCATCAGCCCAGCGCATCACCAAAGGCAGCAGCGATGCGAGTACACCTCTGAGGCTTTCAAACCCAACCTGGGTGATTCTCAGCAGTTCTGACTGTGGAAAGAAAAACCCTCCTCCTGCCTGCCCTTCTTCACCTGCAACTCTCACTGCGGGACAGACAGGAGGAGGGAAGAGCAGGGAGCATGGAGAGGGGTGCATGTGGATGTGCTCAGGCACCGGTACGTCAGCATAAAAGCACACAGAAGTATATGTAAAATGAAGACAAAAAAGAGGCAAGAGGTCACATAGAAATAAAGGATCAGCAAACGAGAAGTAAATGTGGAAATGTAAGAGAAACAGATCATGGTGGAAGCAAATGGGCAAGAAAGAAACAGGCAGAAAGGGTTCAGACTAACTGGCAGGCTACAGGCTAGGAGGCATCCAAGCTGCAGGTGTGCATGGGAACATTAGGAAGCAAGTGCAAACACTCACATGCACAGCACCACATGCTGAATTAGGCACAGATGACAAATCACAGACTCATTTGGGTGAGAAAAGACCTCTGGTGCATCATCCAGGCCACTGCTGCACATTGTGGCAGGTCTGATTACACCTAAACCATCCCTGACAGATGGGTGACTCATCTCCAGCTTGAATATCTCCAGTGCTGGTGCCTCTATAGCCTGCCTTGGCAGCCTGCTCTGTCACCAAACTGTTCCTAGAGTTATAAAGTTTTCCCTCATATTTTTCCACTAACTGTTCCCTGCTGCAACTCAGGACCATTATGTCTTAGGCCTGTTTGTACCAACCACTGAGAAAAATGGATCCCCATCCTCTCAGTAGCGTCTCTTTATGGATTTGCAGACAGTGATTACATCTCCCTTCTCACATCTTTCCTCCTCAATGAATATATACCAGCCTCCTTAATCTTTCCATTTACGCTATACTTTCCAAACCTATCAGCATTTTTGTCACTCTTCCTGGAGCTTCCTCCAATACGTGGTGGCTTTGGGACCTGGAGGAAACAGCATTAATTCAGCTTTCTGCCTCTTACCTGTGCCATGTCCAGCCATGAAAGGTTGAGGACTGGCTTTATTTTCTTTCCTGAATACCATTTGCTTCCTGAACACCTCCTGCTTTACCCTCCTGCAAGATTCTGTTACGTGCAGAGACAGCCAAACACACACACACATGCATACATGCGCGCGCACACAGCCTATTTTATATATTATGTAAATAAATACAAGGGCCTTGCCTAGTACGTGTTCCAACATTAAAAGCTGCCTTAAAAGATAAGCTGGGGCAGCTGTGATGAAGAGCAGCTGAAGGAGTGCAGAATGAGGAGAAAATGATGCTGTCACTTCACACTTTACTTGGAAGAAGCCCCATTTGATGGTACCCTGACGGTGGACTGAACACTGTGAAAATTAGGACATCCTCTTGCTGTCCCCAAACCCAAATATTATTCAAATCCGTACAGCCCATGTCCACTCTCATCACGCCCTTTTGTCTTCTGGACCCCCGTATACTACATCCACCATTCTTTCCTCCTCCTTTAAAGCCTTCACTTACAAGATCGTTTAGGCTAGTTCTCAACAGGTCTGCCCCCCTATTGTTAAAGTGATGTGCATGAATGGTTTCTACACAATGCAAAACTGCCTTTGGCACTATGATTTTAGTTGCAAATGGATAACCTACATGGGGAAAAAAATCAGGAAAGGAAGGACTGAGTAGGTCGTTTGAGGTATTATGCAGCTGCCTCCAATTGCTCACTTTAGTTTCTGAAAAGCCTCTTGGGGGTTGAATTAGAAGATGGACCTTTAAAAACATCTGGAGACAATATCCAGTAGAGCACCCAAGAATGCCATAGCATTTCCTTTATGGATTTCACAGAGAGAGCAAGTCCCAAGTAAAATGCATAACAAACATAACACACTAGGTCTTGGTGAAAAGACATTAGGACAGCAAACGGACAATCATTTCAACGGGTCCCTGACTTACATCTGCAATCAGGTACCAGCACAAAAGCATTCCATTTCTATTCCAGGAGGCCAGCACATGACATACTCTACTGAGGGACCACTGGCCACTTGTTTGCCCCATACTACTCCAGAAGTAGAGGGTGGGATGACCTGACAGGATTTCTGCTCTAGGAGTTGTGAGACCAGGGGCCAGGCTCCAAGAAAGTCATCTGTAACTCATTACAGCTACAAGCTCAGTGCCAGTGACAGCAACTTATAGATGTGTCTGTGTGGCAAACTAACAGTCAATAACATTCCTTTTCAATACCCTACTGCAACATCAAGCCAAGCCTGGTATTTATTAAATCTCATGGAATTTCCCGTCTGTTCTGGGAACTGCAGGTTTTTTACCCTGATTGCACCAGTCTTGAAAGAAAATCTGAAAAATCAGTTAAGAAATGGAGAAGCATCTAATTCCTCACAACGAAAAGAATATGAGATGTAAAATGTCATCGCTTTGATGTGCTGGCAAACTTCCTGGAATCAGTCGACCAAAGATAACTATGTTTATAAATATTTGGGATATGAAGATACTGTATATAAATTGCATTTTTATTATTATTATAAAAGTGTGGTGTGATTTTTTTTAAAAAAAGAAAAGGAAAAGAAATAGCTCTGCAGTGTATTCTAAATATATACATTAGAGTATTTTGTGCTGTGCATAGCGTGTTGTTAATAAAGAAGAAAGTGAATTCTGCTTTCTCCCTATCCCTTGAGCAGAGCAAAGCGGCTATTCCCTTCTCCACTTCTCCCAGCAAGAGGTGCTAAGCGGCTGGTGGAAAAGCACTGGAGCTGCCCACAGCTATGGCAGCACAGACGAGAAACACTCTGAAGATCCCTCTATCTCCAGGTTTTGTGCTGCCGACCCATCACCCCGGTATCTAAGAATCTCCCATGTAAAATCAATAGCAATAACAAAATCCCTTGGAGACTTCAGGGAGTCTCTCGGACGATATAGCTGGGGCCGTGCTGGAGGAACAGCTGGGGATGACTACAGCTTGTTCCAGCTGCTCCTGGCAGGTTTTATTGCAGGGAGAGGCTCAGGACTGCTGCCTGTAGAACTCTCACAATTCAGGTAATTGCTTTTCTCTTCTTTTTACAATTGATGTTTCATTCTCGTTAAGAAAGAATAGCTGAGATACCACAGAAGCGGCTCCCGCACCCCTGTTCCTGACCAGCTGCCCTGCACCCTGTGTCAGTCTCCAGGACTTCGCACACCCACCCAGCTCTGGCAACCCCAGCTATTCCTGTCCTCTCGCAGGCTCATTTGCACGGCTCTGCTTGGGGACCTCTGCTGCACCGTACAACCTCACTCCATCCAAAGCCTGGCCCCTCTGCAGTCCCCCCAATGCACCCCAATTCCAAGCAAAAGCCCCTCCTGCTGCTCCCCTTCCTATGCCAACCTATTCCTGCTTTATCACTGCCTCTTCCATCTTACAGCTCTACTAACATCTACATTTTCATTTGTCATCTTTTCTTCATTCCCAGCCTTCTTCCCGTTATTCCCTGCAATAACAGCATGCACAACTGGTTCTACTTCCATTCTGCTTTCCAAACGATGGCTGAAAACCAAGTGTTACCCCACTAGTAAGCCTACCCGAAATCTACTCCGCTGACTGTCAGCTGGCTCTGTGAAACAGAGGTAAACAATGAAGGCACAGTGTTTGCAATAATCACCCTGAAGAGCATTCATTCCCCATCACATCAGTCCTAGATTGGTGGTGTCAACTGGTCTCAGCCCTGGCTGGCACATCAGGCTATTCCACACACCAGGAGGGGCTCTCCAAGAACCAAGAGGCTCCTTCTTGCCTCTCTTATCATGGCTTTGCACCTTCTGCTTCCCTGACAAATAACCATTCACCCTACAGCCCGGGGATGCAGGGACCTGACTTTCATCCCAGTCAGCCACCAGCTTGCGACAAATTGCAGTGAAAGCCCCAGCATTTAGTACCTTTCAGTCCAGATGTAGGACGCATTGGGCAGATATTGCACTAGATACTCAAACCGCTCCCAACGCAGGGGCAGAAAGATGTATAAAGAAACAGCTGGCGAGAGACCTTACATCATTCCTGTGTTATAAAATATGATTTGTGTAGCATTCTTTAAGAGCAGGAAGAAAAATGCTGCTCACGTGCATATACAGGCTTATTCGTGTTGGGGGAAACAGGATAGGCAGCATTCAAGATCAATCAGCCCTCAACGGGATTCAAGGTTTGGAGAATCATGCCCCATTCACTTTCCAGTTGTATAATGTTAACTAAACATAGCTCTGGTGAGAGGTGCCAACTCAATAGCCCTGGAGATTAACCTGCCAAAATTCTTCTCTCAATTGCAGCATCGTCAACCCTGTGTAATCCCGACTATAATCAGCAGAGCTACTCCAGAATCGTAGCCAGGGGTGAGTTTCGGTCCTGCAACTCCCCATTCTCATCCAAAGCAGGATGAGACCTAGTGTGACTCCGCAGCAGTGCTCTCAACAACCTCAGCCAGACCCAGGTCTGATCCCATCACAGCCACAGCACTGGCAGCAACAGCATTTGCTTCACCAAAGTGGAAGCCAGTAATGTGTCCCCCACCCCACCAATCAACGTGCCTCACACTTTACCCCAATTCCTGCTGGAAAGACCAACGCTGCTTCATAGCCTGCACACAGTAAAGTCACAATTAGCACCAAGGATGAGATTTTTCACAAGGAGGTGACTTTTGCCTAATCATGCCCATTCAAAGCAATGGGTTTCTCATCACTGGTTTTGATGGAAGGATAACTGCCGAAAATCAAGCACTCTGAAGGAAAATACTAAGAACAGCTGAAAGAACTGGGGCACTTGGATGTGCCTGCCCATGGATGGCCCTATGCAGTTGTCATCAATATAGGCCCACTATATGCTATACTGAAAAGGACAATGGCATTCCCCACCTCTTCAGTCCCACTCCAGAGTCCCCTGGAGCATTCCCTGCTACGAAGTTACTAAACCGCAGCTGTCACTGGGGCTTGCCTTCTCTCTGCTCAAGGCATCAAGATACCTGGAGAGGTCCAAGGTAGACCAGGTTTTCCCCAGACCTCTCCATGTCACAGTCATGTCACAGAGTCCACAAGCCCAAGGAAGAGTATTACCCTCATTTCCAAATTTTTCTTTTCACTGGAAATGCTGGTATTTGATCAGATCAGATTCCCCTAAGGACAGAAAGTCTGACTTTGAACCACTGGGAATGCAGTTCAAAATGCAGGAGGGAGCTAGTTCACTGAACAGTTCTCTCTCTTCCTCCATGCCTTGATCACTGTCTACATAGCACACGTGATGATTTATTATGTTGACATCATCACGACACTCTCTCACTATTTCATAAAAGGCCTTAAAAAGCGACTGCTGTGGCTCACTAGTGCTGGATAAGTTTCAGTATTAAAGTACCATGTGTTCAGAGGGGCTGTAGACCACAAAACCTCCAACCCTTTGGAGATTCAGCCATCATTTAGGATAGAGGACCGGTGTGTTTTGCCACCTGCAGTGTCATCATTAAGTGTTTTTGTGGGCCCTGATGGCCTAAAAGCTCACCACAGTGACAGTGAAGAGCAGGGCTTGAAAATGTCTACCAAGAGCAGATACCCATCACAACTCTCATTGCATTTCCATCTTGTGCCCACACGCGTCTGAAGACAGAGGCTTTAATCACCCTGTAATCTTCCCTCAAGCCCTTTTTTCCTTTGTGTGTACGTGGAATTGCCTGGAGTAGGGAGGGACTCGCTTTTCTCTGTGTGGAGCTCTCACATGAGCATATGCAGGACACTATCTTCACTCCTGAGCACCTCATTATGTAAAATATATTGACAAAAATGAACAAGAGCAGAGAAGAGCAACAAAACAGTCAGATAATTAGAGTGGTCAAAGAATGAAAGGGTCAAATATGCCTGTCGTGGCTGTGAATAGGAGACAGGATATCAATACAAATACGACAAAGGGAAAAAAGCAAATGCAGACCAAACCTGAGAAAAACTTCCTGACAGCAAGGTATGGCAGCAGGCTGTGCAGTGTCTCCCAAAGCGTCTAACCGGGTCCTTGCTGCTACAAAACCTACCGGAGGAAACCACGCTGGTACCACGCAGCTCGGTACCCGAGCAGCCCATGCGCTCGGCGGTAACGGCCGGCTGCGGTTATCACTCCTCACGCTTTCAACTGGATGTTTCCGTCTGTGTTGCATGTCTCGAGCTCACGGGCAGCCTGACGCTGTGCAGATGTTCAGCAGATGTCACCTCCCTCCCTCCGGTGGTGAAAGCGATTTCAGGATGAGATGATAATTAGTCCCTGGAAGGCTGCGTGCAGGAGGCAGCAGGGTGCAGCAGGCTGCACGCCGGTGCAACCCAGAGCAGGGGCTCACCACAGGTAACATGTTAAGCCATGATCATAACACAAGCCGACTTCTCAACCTATTTGTGTGCACCCCCTCCTTGCCTCACTGCTGAGGAAGGTAGAGAAGGGGTTCCATGGAGCAGCACGCTAAGTGCCAGGCTATTTTGACCATGGTGTCCATCCAGTTCCCTATCCCATCCGTGACAGTCGTCAGTACCACATGCTTCATGGAAGGCAGAAGTACACCACGCAGACAGATGTGGAACAGCTTGTCCCTCTAGATTTGTCCTTGTCCTGGGTTTTGAGACCTAGATAAGCCTTAAACCCTACTGACGGCGTGTGGCTGGCTCTCCTTCCCAGAATGTATTCGCCTTGATTAAGACAACTCTGGATACTCTCAATACTTGATCCTTTTTTATTTTTGAGCCACGCTGAAAGCTGACTATTGATGTTACATGACAGTGATTTCTACAGCCAACCTGCCTGTTACAGGGGAAGAAACACTCCCCCTTTTCATCTTGCAGTGTCATCAAACACCTCCTTGTTCTCTCCTCTGAAAACCGGGGGGCTTGCTTACAAGCATGCAGACTTTTACATATCCCTTCTTTTTAGTAACATACAAGCTTTGTTGGTCCCAAACTTTCAAAGAACTTTCTCTCTGAGTGAGAATCCTCCCAGGCACATCATTATTCCAGTCGTCCAGCTCTCAGCCACCTCTCTCCTGAGACAGTGTGGTTAGGCCTGCACGTATTTTTTGCAGCTGAGGATCCAGCACTAAGGATCCATGCACCATCACATTAACATGCTACAGAGCTGTCCCCACAGTTCCCTGTCCCCCTGCTTTGCAGGCAGGCTCTCGCAGTAACACGGCAATGCTCCGGTAGACTTTGTCTGCCCTGTTGCCTCCTCAACCTTTGCAGTTCTTATTTAAGCTTTCTACTCATATGCCCCACGCTTGGTGCTAATGTTGTGTGCGTTCAAGAACTGTGTAAACAAAGGATGTAATTGCTACTCCTCCAGTTTGGGGAGCGATGTATAAATGAGTAGCCTTTTAAGGGCATTCCTGTAGAAAAAAAAAAAGTGTTGTGTCTTCACTAAATCCATCTATTAGTCTTTTCCATTATAATCAATAAATCAGTTCCCTTTTTATATGGTGATGTTGGCTCAGCTGTGATTTTTTGATGGCAAAATTCATTACTCAATTGTCTCATCGCTTCCTTTCTAAGTTCAAAAACATCCATTAGCACCACTATGTGAAGCCCCATTAATCTGCTTTCGTTATAATAATGTTCTTATTCTTTCTTAGCATCTTTATTGCATCCCACTCATCCTTGTTGTCTCATAGGAGCTTTTAATTAATGCACTAAGAACTGATATAAAGAACGAGTGTTGTTTTTTTTTTTTAAGATCAAGTATTTTTGGTTGCTGGACAGAAATGAACTACATTCACTCAGGTGACCCTGTTCTAGAACAGGGAGACCTGGCAGGCAGTGCAGGCTGGACGCTTTTGGAGCTGCTTGGTTTCTGCAGGGAAGAGTAGTGTCAAAATAATCTTCTACTGGCTCCAAATAGTCGTTTGGTTTTGTTCTACTACTGCCTACCGCAAAATGCTTTTCAAAATGGGAAGGATCTATCACACCTAGCCAATGCCAGTTCGGACTTTGATTTGCTTCATAATATAAATCAACAAAATGTACCCTGCAGCAGAAGGAACTCCTGAAGAAGGGCTCCAAAGTGAGGTGAGAAGGACTTCTCAGTTACTGAAGGCATCAAAAGTGATGTTGTAATCCCTTCCTTTACCCGTGAACTTGAACTCTGCCTTGTCACTTAAGATTCATTCCATGAGAAAAGAAAATCCGGTGCAAAGCTGCACTGATTTAGTGCCCTTTTTCTATTTCACATCCTCTTTGTTTCTTCCTGCCTGTAAAGGCTTCAGAAAAGGAAACAAACACTTGCCGCTTCTACAGCGGATACGTAGGGTGACTCAGAGACAGGCTACGGTAGCCGTGAGGACCCTGGGCATTGAGTCAAAAGATACGTTTCTTGGTTCTACATCCAGCAGATGCCTCTGGGGAAGCCCTTGCTTCCTTTCTGCCCTCTGTTTGGGTCACCAGTGCCACCGACAAGGGCTGTTCCATGCTCCTGTCCCCCCCCCGTGCCAAGCGTCACAGGTCCCTGGTCACCTCAGGGGTCTCTGGGTGCTACAGCAGCACAGTCAAGGTCAAGGGCTGGTGAAAGCACAGGGCTGCTGCTGTCCTAAAGATCTTCCCTGTAGGTAGAGGAGGCTTTGTGCTTCTGTAGGTAGCACAGTGTGATCCTCCCCAATGCACCACTTGTTAGGGAACACCGTTGGCATCAACCCTCACGAGGCTCAGTTCCGCCACCTTTACCCAGGGGTGTTAAGCCCTTGCGTGCAGCTCACGCAGCTGGGAAGGAGCTCAGCATGCATTTCAGCAGAGCCAAACCCAGGGCGCGTGCGAGCGAGGGCTTGGGTCCAGGTGCTGGCAATTTGGTCGTGTATATCCTACTAGAGAATTCCTTTCCATGGAGGAAGTTGGCATGCATTTGGGTGAGGGAGAGAGCACGGCTCCTCTGGGGAGAACTGGAGCACAGCACCAGATGAAAACTATTTGCCTTGTCCTTCTAGCATGTGTTAGTATAGGATACAAGAATGTATCCTATGATGAATATGATGAATATGACAAATGAGGAATATTAAATTTTCTTCCTTTGTCCTCCACAAAGGGACAAACAAAGTTGGTGAAAAAATGGTTTTCTGGACCCCGCTAATGAAATCACCCCTTCTTCTTAAACATTGCTAGTCAACGGAAAATTGGCATGTTTACTTCCTTCCAGGAGACCAAATGTAGAACTGCCTAGGAAAACAGGCAAACAAAGGGATATGTTTGTGAGCTGATATCTCTGACAAGTCAGAGGGAAGGAAAAAAAATATGTACACGGATTATAGAATTTATCATTAAAAAAAAAAAGAAAAAGAAAACCCAAACCCAAGAACTTTGCATGATACTTCAAAAGAAAAGAAGGAAAGGGAGGTGGAAGGGGGGAATGAAAAGAAAAGAAAATCTGTCAAGAATTTTCTCCCTGCATCCAAAATGCCTCAGTGAGCAGAGATACAGAAACAACCTAATTACTGTCTTTCTTTTACTTTCCCAGTTCTGAACTCCACACAAAACATTTTTCACAATTATTAATAAAGGAACACTTTTATCTCCGCCCTTTTATCTCCGCCTTATTAAGAGTTCTGGGGGTAGGAGTACAGTAGCTGACAGATACCATATGGGATAGGGTGGAAACAGGAGGGAATGAAGGAAAGTAAGATAGAAGCAGGAAAGCAACTTAGAGATCCCTCCATAGTTCCTAGGATGCATGTTCAAACTACTGGAGCTTTCAATATAATTGGAGCAATTTCTGCTCCACTATACTCTCCAGTAGTTATTCCCACAGCTTTGAGGCTCAGGGCAGCAGGGAATGGGATGTGGAGTCTGCAGTCATCTGCATGGAAAAAGGGTCATCTCCATGCATCCCTGAAAAGGAAAGTCCAACCCTTGAAAAGCCAGGGAATCTGTGGGAGACAGGAGAGGCATGGGCACAGCTGTGCAGCAAAGCCAGGAATGCGGTCAGGTGCCATACAGGAGGAGATGGTGAGGGGAGCCCTGGGATGGATGCTGGTCAAAACAGAGATCCACTGGTTTGAAGGGGCTTCATATCGCTCCTGACTAGTGGTATCCGACCCCGGCCTTTGCTTTCAGCTCCTTGCTTCCATAAACATCGCAATGCTGAAGTTAGAAAAACAACAGAAATTCTGACAGCACAGCCCCCATCCCCTTTGGGTACTGAATATGTTCTGAGTTTGGAAGAGCAGCTTAGACCAGCTGCTTTTTTGAATAAGTCAAGGAAGACGGCAGGAGCCAGGAGGCACAGAGGAAGAGCACCAGCTCACTGCCTGAGCTACACATGACCAGTTTAAGTGCCTGCCCAACCCTTCACAAACATGAAATCGCCTCTTCACAGTACTATGGTCTGTCTCACACTCAGCCTTTGCATCCTGTCTTAGCAGTGTTGCAGACCAAGCCAAGCTGGAGTTACGAGACACTCGGCACCCTTGGGTGCAGACCCCTACACCTAGCTGACAGCTAACTGCTCCTAGCAAGACAAACCCCTTTTCTTATCATTCACGAGGCACTGACCAAACGTTTTGGTGGGAAGAGATACAGAATCGGCCAAGCATTTCTACCTGTGGTCCAAAGGTAAATAATCAAACTCCTTCAAGGTTATAAATCTTCTAGAGTAAATGGATATCCATAAAATATTATATTGTATATTCCCCCAGAAAACAGGGAATTTCTACATGTACCATTCTGCAGACCAGAGCCCTGTAGCTAAAAGCTGCTGTTTGTTCAAATCAAACCCTCATCTGCTGAGGTTTCACCATCACACCCGCCCACAGCCAACAGCAGGTACTGCTCCACCATTTACCCTGGCAGATAGCCCAACAGCTTTCAAGCAATTCTTCATTACAGAGCAGAGCTTACTAACTGCTGTTTTGCATAGAAGGGGAAAAAAAATAAAATCTGCCCTTCCTCTGGGGCACTACGAGTGTGTTTTGTGGTCTGCCTAAGGATCTTTGGATTAGTTGTTCAATTTTTTTTCTGTGGATCTTTCTAAATTAAGTATATTGCATGATTTAAAGAGACCAGAATTGATGATGCAGCTGGTCCCATCAAATCTGTTGCAATCAGTGAGATTCAGCTCCGATCCTGGCAATCTGCTCTGTAGCTGCAGCAGAGCCATAAGGAGAACCTGTCCTAGGGCACAGCCCAGGCAGAGATGCTCACCCTGGCACTGTATGGACTCTCCTCCCTGATCTGCTGGGAAGACATTGATTAGATAAGGAAAAGGGTTGGTAAGTGCAAAAAAGGGAGTTGTCAGAGCATTACATTGCCGTGCCCATGTTGTGTGGCAGGATAGTTCATAAGAAGCCAGACAGGAGCCAGCCATAATTTAAACATCCCTGGCTCCCCTGATAGAGGATGCTCAGAGGACTGCTTAGAAGCACTAGTCCAAAACCTGGGCTGATTTAAAGCCCCATCTTCCTTCAACCAGATCACTTTGTAGCTTATGCCTCAAAAACAACAGCATAGACGAGAGGGAATCAACAAGCCATGAAGCTGTTTTCTTTCGTAGCAAGCTGTATGAGCAAACCAAACTCCCAAAAAACACGCTGCAAGTCAGTCGCAAGCACTCTTCTCCCTTCCCATGCTCATGAACCTCCTCATGCCAAGTCTGCAGTGTTAAAGGTGAACGCTAGAGTTTTTCATAAAAGATAAAAAAAAATCTGGGCTACTTTGCTGCCACCACCACCAGGACAGCAAACACTCAGAGGGATCTGAGTAAATGAAAACCTCCTTTCCAGGCATCTTGAAAAATGACTGTTTATATTTTCTTTGGATTATGAGGGGCTAATAGGTAGCCAAACACCTCTTTCCAGAGTACCGAGGAATCACTGCTCTTACATAAAACAAGAGTTAATGATTCTGCTGATTTACAACCTATTTTCCACTAATACATCCAGCAGTGAATTCTCAAGAGACTTTCACCGTATGCAAATCTGGAACACAGGACAGTGATAAAGCTATGTTTAGCTAGAAGATGAGAAAACAAATGATAGTTAGGAGTCAAAATTTCAAATCTGGGTTAATTTGTTAACGCCTTGTAACTAAAAAAACCACTTTGACTAATTTTCTTTGAGCTATACTGAAAGAAATTCCCTTTTGCTTTCAAAGTAAACCCAATAGGAATCAGGGCACATCAATTTTGCTAATGGAACCGGGTTGCAGCCTTAAATATTATTATCTCTTTCTGATAGATTAGCCATTTACCCAGATTATATAGACACAGTGAGATTAGATTAGATAGCCCAGGCTCCATATGCTTTTTCTATCTCTCTGTGAATACAGCAGTCAACTAACTGAATCCCTGCTTGTACTCCTGGTAATGAGGTATCTTGGTACATTTACTTTAAGCTCTCTTTTCAAAAAAAATTGACCAAGATTCAGGAGGAGGAGGAGGTAGTAAAAGAGGTGTGTAGATTTGAGGGGTACCCTAATTTCAAAGGTCTAACAGTGGTGGGATGTAGGACCATACAGTACTCTTCAAGGTCATCTGTTATTTTCACAGCAAGTGAACAGAGGTGAAAAGAAATGGTCACAAACAGAAAAAAGACATTCCAGCTCTCCTACAAAGACTCCATCTGCTGTCAGGCTCCTATAAGAAAATGAGTCCATTTTCGTTAGCAAGCTGTACAGGATACAATTTCTTTGTATGAACAAACCCTGGGATTAAAAGAATGAGCTTGGATAAACCTTGTGGGATTTTGAATGTATTTAACAAGGTGCAGCCAGTTTTTCCTAACTGAAAGGGCAAAAGAAGAAAATCTATATGTCCCTATAGGGCTCCCAAGGTTACCTCAACCCCCCAGCAGGCTTTATCATCATGGGACGAGATAATAAGCAGGTAAGAAAAGAAGAAAAATTTTCTTCCTTCATAACGAGCTAAAGCTTGGAAAGCTATAAAGCAGCAAGGATGGAAATGTGCAGATTTGGAATGGATACCCCTGTGCAACAGTTTGCATTCCCATCAGCTGTCCATGCAAAGGTTTTAGACAAATGTTTGATCTGTTGTTCTGAAACGTTAGAGATTTCAAGACATTTTTTAAAAAGAGTACTTCTCCTCCACAGCCTTGGTCCAACAGTATCCCTTCCTATCTGATTTTGAACTGCAAACCTGGATATAGCCTTGCACAGAGAAAGCTGCATTCCTAACGCTCTGTACCAGAAGAGGTTGTAAAGCAATTTGGCATCAAAGGCAGGAAAGAAATATAAATCCCTTCATGGCACTTGCAAGGTCTTGATTCTGCTCTGAAACTCCTTCAACAAAAATATCAGGCGTAGTAAACAGCAAGGACAGCACATGTCACCTCCCCATTCCCAAAACACGACTTAACACTAAGAGCAACGGTGCTCCAGATTTTGTTGTTCATTGTGCTTACGAAAGCTACAAGAATCTGCCCATGTAGAACAGCTTTTGTAGATGAAAACACCCCCACACACTTTTATCCAGAAGCTTTTCCAGATTTCACTTTGAATATTCTGGTTAACAAGTTTCTTCAGACGCACTCTGCTAACTCTCATGGATTCTGCTGTTTGCCTCATGCACTCCATATTTTGCTTCGTCATGCACTTAGAGAAACCAAATTCCCTTCCCCAGGTACTTCTCAGACAGAAATGAACTTCAGCAGGTAATTCTCTCAGGAAAAAATTGTCAAACATTTGGACAAATGCTTAAAAATGGCACTTACTCAGCACAGCTCATCAAGCTGCTCTGAAAAACATTAAGTACTAAGGACAGCTGGAGAAAGGTTAGAAACGCGAGTTACGCTGGCACTGCTCTCTCACTCTTTCCTCCAGAAGCCCCACATTTGATGCTACACTGAGCTCTGTATTTGAGCTGCCTTGCTCCCTTCCTCTGTCCTGCCTCATTCCACCGCTTGCACATACACCCGTCAGCTTAATTCCTTCAAAGACGAAAAAGAACAACATAGTTCTTTCTCCCTGCCCTGTAATAATGAAAAACTGCATGAGAAGACAGAGCAATGTATACAGGGACCTCTCTCACCCTCCTTCCCAAGCGCCTCCAGTGTGCTGAGCTGGGGACTGGCACCCGCTCACTTGATTAAAGTGTCTCCTACTTTTGAGATTGGTTTCCCCCCCACACTTATTTTCCTTTCCCTTCCCTCCCCGCAAGAGGTTGGGTGGACCTCTGCTTTATTTTTCCCCTCTTCAGAGCTTGCTTGCTTATAGTTGCCCCTTCTGAAAGCAACATGTCACACTTTGATTTACAGCCTGTCCCTGGAGAGGCAGCAGACCCTAATGAAAGAGCAGGCTGCAAGGGTAATTAATACCCACCAGATATTCCACCCTACTATTAGCGAGCAATATGCACGTCTGTGCGTGCGCAAACACTGTCAACTGGGAGATGAGCAGAGAGAGATGATCCCCCCATGGGTACGGCCCTGAGCACCCTGCGAACCCACGGCCAGGGCTGCTGGCCAAAGAAGAGATGCCCCACCAAGGTCTGCGTTGTGGGGAGCAAACCTGGAAGAGGGTCGGGGTCACAGACGAGGTAACTGCGGGAAGCCAGGGACCGGGTTGCTGGCGAGGGATACAGGGGGGAGGCTGGCGCAGTGCATTGATTGGGGATGCTGCGATGGAGAGAAGTCGAGAGGGTGATGGATCACTCCTGCTTAAAACAAACAAAAACCAGGCAGCTTGCCAGGGACGGCTTAGGCCAGTTTCATTAAAACTCTTCATTCATCATGCTGAAACAAGGCGGTGTTTGTTATTGCAGTGGTGGTATGCTGGTGCGGTAGCTATTGCAAGAGTGGGTGGCAATACAGGGAGGGGGCAGTGGGAGGAGATGGGAGGGTAATGAAGGATGGAGGCAACTGGGAGGCAACAGGGCTCAAGTATCACTTACCATCCACTGAAGGGACTAAAAATCACCCTCCATCTCCTATGTGGCACCAGGCTGATAACGTTTCACATCCATCCAGCCAAATCCCCAGGACGAGAGAGGATTCCCTACTTCCAGGTGTATTTATTCCCCTCATTAGACCAAATAATGGCACCACAACATGCTGGGGCTTGCTGTGGTGTCAGGCTCAGCTGTGACCATGAATCCACTTAATATCACCTCAGGAAATCCTAACAGTGTGATGCTCAAATAAAAGCACTGCACCTGCCTGGAGAGGGACTGGATGGATTTCCTAGGCCTTCTCCATCTCTGCAGTCCGTGCTAGATCCCACTTTCGCTGCCCATGCACCCAGGGAAAGCAGAATCCAGCAGGGGTGGAAACTGCCTCGCTTTGTAGCCGACTCCCTGGGTCCTGTGTTTGCTTCCACTTTCCACATCATGGCATCTCCCAGGTGGCTCCAGGGACACGGCACTGTCAACACCAAGCGCACAGCCATGCCCTAGCACAGACTAATGAGGGCGCAAAGCTACCTACAGAGCACCTCTGTCAGTGACCGTAACGCCAGGGTCACACCTCCTCAAATGATGCAGCCTTCCTGCCCACCTGTATCCAAATAAATTTGTCTCTGAAGTTTTCCACCAGGCTCCCAGTCGCTGACCCATGCACCCTGCAGTTGCACAGCTGGCATTAAGGTCAGTCTTTGATTTTCAAGCCCAGCGACTGCAATTCAAAATTCAAAAAACATAAATCAGGCTCCGCCTAAGTGTCCCCTTTGAACAACGTCCAAGCTGACCCGTTCACAGGGATTGCAGCTGTGTAATGTCCGTGTGCTTGTAACATTACAACTGTGTAACTTGTCCATGTGTGAGGGAGGGGGAGAGAAGGTGAGAGCTCATTTTGTTGTGACATGGTTTATTGAGCAGCAAGAGACACTGCTTGTATACTGAGAACAGAAATCCAGGGACACAACCGTCTAAGGGTTGGGATGGAGGGGAAAAAAGTGTGTGTGTGTGTGTGTGTATGGCAAGGTACATTTAGACTATCTACTGATCTTCACAGGCACCCAACAAAGGAAAGCTTTGGGGTGTCTAGGCTGTGTCATCAGCCTGGCTTGAAATCACAGACCTTGGGGTCCCCGGTCTGAGCTCCTGCCAGGAGTAAGAGTTGGTACTCGCTTCCATAGTGGGCTACACTTCCAAGAGCAAGAGCTTCGTATGTATGACAGAAACCACAAACAACCTCAACAGCAAGAAAGCTGACTCTGGGGAGACATCTGAAACAGGTACTCACAGGGCCCTCCGAGGAAACCTTAGCATCCTTCTCTGCCACGGTGCTGGAGACAGGCTGGTAAGCAAGCCTGTGCGCCGTGGTGCTCAGCTCTTGGCATCGCAGTTATGGAAGCAGGTATAGTCTTGTCGTGCGATTAAGAGATAAGGCTGCACTAGTTACAACTGTCAGCTGAGGAAATAAAATATCCCAAATTCAGCTCTGTCGCAGCTAAGGGGTGTTTGTGCTACATCCTTTGGTGTCATGAGGTACAGGCTACAAACCCACGTTCTCACTGTCTGTGTTTAAAAGTATCTGCTGCAACAACAGCAGCTCCATAACGGTAATTAGTATTGGCCCATGGTTTTTGAAAGGAACATTTTCTGGGAGAAAATTCAAGTTGAACAGGAACATCACGTTTTGCAGGAAAATATCAATTGTGCTGAAATCTTCAAGGAAAATTTTCATGACAGCATCTCATTTGGATAAGGCTGAAAAAAAGTTGCTTTTGCATTGTGTGAATATAATACAAAGGGGAAGTAACATGCCTCGGTAAGGTTGAAGCAAAACGTTTTTAGACTCTTTATGAATGTTTCCAATATTATAACTTTCCTCACCACCTTTTCTCAGGTCAGGTGACATAAATTTTGAAATCTTAAGATTTTCCAGAGATGAAAAACTGTTTTTCAATCACTTAGAACGCTCCCAAAGATATATTTTTTTGGCATTTTTACAATTTCCATCTAGTTTTCAGTGCACAGAGAAATAAATACCTTTTGCCCAGCAACGCAGACGGACAAGTATCATTTCAGTGGCGACAACCCCAAATCTGGGCAGGTGCTCCTTGACCTAGCAGTTTGGCGAGCCAGTGGCTGAGTAGCTACCAACATCTTGCTCATGTCTTTACACATCTATGTCTGTTACTTGGTAGCAGACCTATTTAGCCTTCAGGCAGCTTAGATTTGCCTGCAGGCACTGCAAATCCCAACCTTCCCAGGACCGCTGTGACTCGGTGTCAGAGCCAGGGCCAGGACTTCAGCTTCACGCCCCAACATCCCCAGTTAGTTGCTCTTCCAGACAAACAACGTTCATCTGTTTCCCAGTCTACAAGTGCGGGGCTGGTTTTCCAATGCCTGCCTTGCCTTAATAACTCCCCCACTAGAAATTCTGTCCTAATGCTTGACCTAAATAGTCCCTGCACTTCCCCTGTTGGCTGGCAAGAATAACTGGTCTCTCCTCTTTGCAACACACTCCTTCATGTACCAGCAGGCAGGGCTCGCATCTGCCCTCCTTCTCCAGATTTCAATGGCATTACACCAGGGGTGAAGGTGTAATTTAGCCCACGCACGCCCGGCTCTCTCAGCCTTCCCCTCAGAGGTCATCCTGTGCATGAAGAATTCGTCTGGTTTTCTCCGCTTTAATGGTGCACAGGGGTGTTCTCCCTGCTTCTCCGATGTGTGTCCGGCACAGCTGTGCCTCAGGAAACTGGATTTAAAGAGAATGATATTTGCCCATTTACATCGATTGTGGGACTGAAAGGTTCTAACAAACCCTATTCTAAAATCAATTTTTCTGACTTAAAGGGCCCCTGCTGTATTCCAGTAACGAGAATAAAATATCGCATTTCACCAAAATCCTATTATACTGTCATGAATATCCCATCACACTGTCAAGAACCAGGCGGTGGTGCTCTATGGTATCTTCCTTATTGATGGGCAATCATCCTGCTTAAAGGCTCAGTTTGAACAAGGTCTCAAGGGGCCCGGATCCTTCCCTGCACCAAAGCCCAGCAGTTCCTCCTGAGCGGCATCCACCCCGGTGATCCCTGCCAGGGCAGATTCCCCTCCACGCTGCACTGAGTGGGCAGCTGAAGATCCTCATCATCCTTCAAGAGGTGCCTATCAACTCGCAGGATTAGTCTCTGAGCTGTGAAACCACAGGAGAGAGAGAGGTGACACCTGTGGATGCTTCCCTGCAGATGCCACTGTGCATGTCCAGGAACCAGGGCTGCAGTATTTTCTCTCGAGCACCAGCTCTTCGGGTCATCTTGGGCCATGATGACATTTTGCTTCATGTCCTCAATCTGGTAATTTTTACCAGCAGCCCCAGGAAACTGAGGAACCCTGGTGCAACGCTTGGTGTAACCCCAGGGCATGCAGTGAGATGCCAGTCCTAGGAGGGATGCATATCCACCCCCTCCTTTGCAGATTTCTCATGGACTTCAAATCAAGGCTCAGCTGTTTCATCTTGGCCAGAGAGGGAAAGGGGGAAAACAGAAATAAAATCTAAATCAAAACTTCTGAAAAGTTGTGGGGGATAAAAACTCTTGAGTCCAGATCCAGGAATAAATTTTACAGCTGGCACCTGTTTGTCTTCATCACAAATGAAACACAAAGCTCTGATTACATCACAAGCTTTAAGACACTTAAAAGCTAACTGTGGATCTAACTTTGTCAGATGAAGCCATATTCTACTCATTCAGATTAGTTCCCGCTTTCTCCAGATGGTCTCTCCCATCACTTTTCTAAGCTAAAATAAGTGTGTAGAGGAATTCTTCTGGGTTGTCTTCCCACCTTCCATTTCAAGGATACTGCTATTTCTTCCACAAAGAATCAGGAAGGTGGGGCCCTGCAGCAGTGCCTCCTTCATTAAAAACACAAACTAAACCCCAAGAATTTCTACCTGACGTAGGAAAGCACTTCCCAACTATGAGGGTGGTCAAACACTGCAACAGGTTGCCTGGACAGGTTGTGGAGTCTCCATCTGTGGAGATGCTCAAAACCCAACTGGATGCGGTCCTGGGCCACCTGCTCCAGCTGACCCTGCTTGAGCAATGGGGTCAGGCTACATCATCTCCAGAGGTCCCTTCCAAACTCAACTGTTCCATAATTCATTCGTCATCTCAGGGCTCTGCTTTGCTGAAATTCGGGATTATGCAGCGGTTTTCACAGAAAGTTACGGAATACAGAAAATCTTTACTAAGACAGGACCCACCCAGTAAAATTCATTAAAAAAGAAAAACAAAAACCAAAAAACAACCCCACCACTAAATGAATACACTGAAAATATGATAGCTGCAAAGTACATTAATGTAAGGAAATGCAAGAACTACATGGCACAGCCTTCATCTTATTCCTTAAATAACAAGATATATTATGTCACTCACTTTTCTTTATAACTTATGCAACACACAGGACGAGTGAGGCAAGGCTCCTCAGCTCCACATCTCATCTGTACCTTATCAAACCTTAATGTTCTCCTCGTGTAGTTTGCTCTTTCCTTACTTCTTCCTTCCTCGTTCTTTATTTCTTTCTTTCTCTTTCTTCCTCCTTTCCTTCTCCCTTTTTCCTTTTCCTTCCTTCTTTTCTTTTCCCTCCTTCCTTCCTTTCTCTTTCTTACTCCCTACTTTTTCCTTTCTTTAAAAAAAGAATGAAACCACACATAAAATGCTGACAAAAAGAATAAATCGACATCTTTGGAGCCTCCAGTTTAGATTTCCAAGGCTGCCTGAGGGGTTTACATGGACAACTCCCATTTCTCGGCAATTTCAACAAAAAGCCCTCTTTACTCTACAGACAGCACGTAGGAGGAGCGGCTTTCCTGCTCCCTATCCACATAAAAACTTTCTGGTCTTTTTTGAGGGAGTGAAGCTCCAACCTGCTTTCCATTTATGGATGTTTTATTGGGCACTGCACTTATAATTTCTGCGGGGAGAGGTGACTGTGCTAAGACTGTACCTGAAGCACATCGACCACTTCTCCGCTTGGCAAGGTGTTACTCCATGCAGTAACAACCTGAATAGCCTGCAACATGAGGAAGTGGCTGTGATTTACCAAACCCCTTTGTTATTCAAATAATAATTGACAATTAGCCCAGAAGCAGTGCCAGCTAACCTCACGCAGATAAACACAAACACGGGTCTCCAAGTTTCCCCTGCCCAGCTGTGGTTTCTGTCCAGGTGTATCACCCTGATGCACTGAGCATCCTGGGCCACGCTCACAGACCTCCTCAAGAGCTTCCACAAATCTTTCAGGAGCGGCAAAGAAGGAAAAGGAAGAACAACCCATGGCTACCATTTCTGGCAGGTAACCAGCAACCTGCGAGCTGCTCCATACAAACCAGGACTTTTCTGGGGACTGCCAGATGCTGCCAGACACCAATTTGGCTTGGTTAATTCATTCTGCCCACTGCCCCCCTGCTCCACAGCCAAACCCACCAGCATCAGGGGGGCTGAGGGACTAAATTACAACCGTGAGTTCCTGCGTGGTGGGTTTTACATGGAATTGGCTGGAGCTAGGCAGGAGGAGACGAGAGACACAGCAAGCGGCGTGCTGGTAACAGATAACCTGGGCTTGCCGGCCCGGCTGCTGCTGCCTGCCCTCGGCGGAGGAGATGAGCGTGTTATCTTCCAGCTGCACACGCCTAGCAGCCGCTTACAGTGATCCAAGGGGAGATTTAGGTGCATGCATGCAAACACAAAATACTTTCTGTCTTTTCAAAATTTTAAATCAAATGCATTTATCTGCTCCCAAGAAGAGAAATAAAATGGGAAGAATTCACTGTGCCGCTACACATTTCCCTCTTGAAGATGTCCCACCCGTGCTCAGGGTGCTGCATGGGACTGTTCTCACGTGGCTTTTCTTCATCAGGGATAGCAAATGCATCTTCCCAGGGCTTTTCCCAAAAAATGCAGAGGAAGAAAAGAGAAAGGGGATTCTTCTGGGATGTAAGGCCCTTTTGACTCTATCGTGGGTGCAAATATATGCCTCTATGTGTCACAGTTTTTCATGCTTTACAACGCTCGTGTTAATAAAATACTGGCTTCTCAGAGCATCCAGCACCCACAGACTCTTCTCTCACCTCCAGCACAGACACACCACCCTGCAGAGCCCAGCACACATCACATCCCCCCTGACCCCTGCCCCATGGATCCAAGACAGAGCACTAAAACCTTTATTTCTATCCCTCCCTCCCTCCTACGCACCTACCACCTGCAACCTGTCATAAACACCCAGCCTCAAAAGGTACAAAATCCCAGGACATTTTGCCTGAGTGCAGAGCCCTCACTTCACACTCCTCCCTTCCCTGCAGCCTCAACTAAAAAAAGTAGAAGATATCCCAGCTCCTCACCTCTTGCTTGCTGCTCTCATTGCATCATGGACTGCAATGATATGGCTTCTAACAATGTATATAACATCTGCCTTAAACTAAAAAAGCAGCAAGAACATCACACATCGTTGGCTTTTAGACAGAACTTATCCACAAATAAAACAGACAATGTGCCTGCGTGCTCATTTGGGGTCTTTTGTTTCACGGCTGATTATTTAATTTCAAGTGCCCTGAGTGTCTTAGGCATTTACCGCAAATGAATGAAGATGCAGCTCCTGTGTGTCAGGAATATACAAGCTCAATTCAACAGGATACAATGAGTGAAGGTCATGAACAAGCAGAGGGATAAGCAGAGGCACGAGTGGGTGGTTAAAGGCAGAACATTATTACTCAGCAAGGCCTGGACACAAAACAACGGCTTTTGTTTGGTTTGTTTTGGAGGGGTTTCATTAGCTCTTTCTCTTCCCATAGGCAAGAGAGGGAGGAAGAGTTCAGCTGACTGAGGCTTGGCCAGTAATTTCCTGAACGAGCTTTGGGATGGTGCAGCAGGTGGTAAAGAGGGAACCCACGGGTGATGAATAGGGTGAGGAGACCATCCAGGCTGTCACACCTGAGGCACACAAGGTCCAACTCAGTTACCCTTGACTCTACCTACCATCCCAGGACAGAGAGAGGACAAGTCAAAGCAGACAAGCTAAGCCCAGACTGTAGCGTATACAACAACGCGGGGTGCTGCAGAGAGGAGGAAACTGGGCGAAAGCCGCAGAACTTGCCAGCGGTGTGCAAGGGGTTGGCGTTGGATCTGGCAAGTTTGATTTGGTCATATGTGACCATACATGTGATTTGATACAGATATGTGACAATAGAACTCCGTCCACCCTTTCCATAGCTGCTGGGGGAGCCCTCCATCAGCCCTACAGCTCAGTCTGAATTTCCTTTTCTCATTTGATCTTTTGAAGTCAGGCGTGTCCAGTTCCTTTGCTATGGAGTGGCACAGCCCCTGCTTTTTTAATAACCCACGACCAGCAACCACAGGTGCTTGTTAAGCAAACAAGTTTCCTACTTATCTGCATTTGCTTTTTCTGAATCTCTGTCGTTACTTTGCTGTGAATATTACAGCTTTCAGCAGTATATTTTGGTCCTTATCAGATGAAAAAAAAAGAAAAGAGAAAAAAATAATTTCCCAAACATTTTTGTCTAAATTTGCCTGCCAGTCACAATTTTCAACTCAAAAAGCTCTCTGGCAAAGCACTAGAAAAGCTATAAGCTGCAGAGCTGCATTATTCAGTTTCCGCCATCTCTGGGTGTATTATTTAACTTCTTGGCAATAATGTCAGGGACGTAATCCAATAGAAATGCAGAGAAACAAAGGAACCCAAAATTTCAGATCAACTGAGAATTGGTTTTCAGTGCTTACTTTAGAGAAAGTGGGAAAAAAAAAAAAAGAAAAAAGAAAAGAAAAAAGAAAAAAGAAAAAAGGAGGCATAACGTTATCAGTTTGAAGGTGACACAGCAGATACGCACACAGGCAAACCTAGAACCCCTTCCTTTGGCTTCTAGTAGCGAATCTTTAGCTTTTGGAGCCAAAAGAGAACTCCCCTGGCTGCTGCTTGTCCCCTCCGCAATCCAACAACACTCACCCACTCACCTCCTTGTCAGGTTAAAAGCTACATTTTCCCAAAGAGAAATTTACCGAGTGACCAATCTCATTTACATGCCCCACTACTCAGCTTCCCCAGGGCAGGATAAATTCCTTTCTCACAGGTGTCCATGAGGCTGACTTGCCCAGAATGCATGTCCCCATGGGTGAGATATCCTGACCATAAACCACCCATTCCCAGCACCCTCCCTGGTGGTGTCTGCCACCCAAACCCTGCTTGCGCTTAGCCTCAGCTCTCTCTAATACTCATTTGTTCTTGCTGCAAGATCATCAGGGTTGGAACCTTGCTCTATTTTATAGCGGTAAAATGCCCACAAGGAATAACAAGAAGAAGGAGAATCGATGTTTATAGTTTACAAGGTGCCTTGAAATTCTGAGATTAAAGGTCCCTTTTGCTATTATTCTAAAGTACGCTTTTAAACAAATACCTGCTGTTCTCAGATACCAGAATACGTCCCTTTTCCTCCATTATTATTATTACTCTAAAAATGTTAAATGGCCCTTCATTTTCTTCAAGGATCAAAAGATCCTTATGACAAATACCAATTTGTTCCTGACGCTGAGGAGCAAGCTGAAGCACAGAGAAACCAAGAGTCCGTGGCTGCGACACAAAAATAGATGCCCCTGATGCCATCCATGCTGCCTTCACTCCAAGGCGCGCTTTATCACCGCATGAGGAGCACACATTAAAGGTGGGGTGGCAAAGACTTTGAAAGTGCAAAGAACAAGACTGATTGGAGAAGGGGTGAGAGGATTTGCTGCAAGGGTGAAGCATTGCAGAGCAGATGATGCCACCAAGCAAAGATTTCTCTGACAGGGAGCGTGTCTGCATTCTCCTAGTCATGCCAAAGGGGAGGGGGCACATCTCCCGGGCTGATGCTCGGTAGCTCAGAGGTTATATATTTATAACACTTTTTATATTCTCAGACCTTTAAGATCATAAAATATGCTCTGTACTGCACAGCACTAGTTAGATGTCTCAGATTTCAGAGGGAGGGGTTTAGGGATAAAAAAAAAAAAAACCAAACCTCCCCACACACTGAGCAAGCCCAAAGCAACCTGGTTACTCAACAATAAAAGCTCTTAAAAACACACCACAGTCATTTTATACAGGAAGGCTCAAAGAGACAGCAAAAGGCCAAATATAACTTTAATACAACAGTCTCCAACCACCAGCTTTTCGTGGAACTGTTAATGACCGTGATGCCATGGGGCAGTGCCTGGAAAAGCCCCTTATCCCAGCACAACCAGTGAGCCTCCCGTGGATGTTTGCCAGTTCACAGCTGCTCATGTATTTGGTCCTCAAGCTACACATTAGTGTGGCATTGAGATCACTGCAAAGGAGAACTGGTGTTACAAAACCCAAACTGTACAGGACCCTCCTGCGGTTATTTTTGGATGCTAAAATGCAACCTGGATTCACGGGGGTTTATGATTTGGACACACAGGCAGAGCGTTTCAACCAACCTCCTTCTCGCTGGTGCTGGTGGGATGGTGGAGGAGAATTTACCTCGAAACCAGGCCAAAGAAAATCTCAGCAAAATCTTACAGCTGAGAAACCTGCTCAGCAGGATGCTCAAGCTTTAGCAGTCTGGTCTACTAGATTGCTCCCCATACACCGGACTGGTCAAGCTCAAGCCCTGCAAAAAGAAGTGGAAACAGATCCCAAGCCCTAATAACCAGACACCAATGTGGCCAGAACTTTCCAGAGCATCCCTGGAGGTCAAGGCCAGCACTCCGGTTTAAGCCTCCTGCCTCTAAGATGCCAGGAAAGCAGCAGAGGGCAATGGAGGCAAACAGGTTGCTCATCAGCTTGCAGCCTGCAGGCACGGAGCGAACCCGGGGAGCTGCCAGGCATGGCTGCCCCACGGCGTGGGGTACTGCAGCGTGCTGCCCCACGGCACGGGAGCTCGACCGTAGGCACTGAAGACCTGGAGGTCACAAAACTGCACAGCGTGAAATGGTACAGCACCGCGGCGCTCCTTCCTCCTGGCAGCACAGCGAGCACCCACACGAATTAATTAATTCCGGGGGCTGAAGGCAAGAGGCAGTGGCTGAAGCAAAGCTGTCGCCTGATGATGCCCAGCAGGGCATGGACCCAGGATTGACACCAGCCAGGGGCACGTGCTGTGCCAGGGGCATGGGGTACCAGCCCCCTAAGGCTCAGGGACTGCAACAAGGAGCAGGAGCCTTTGCGTGGCCCCCAGCATAAGCAGCTCCCTGATGAGAGGGGTAGCAGAGCAAGCTGCAGGTGGATAAGTGCCTAAAAAGCCCTGGCGCACCTGTCTCTCCCTCCAGGGACTCATGTAAGCCGCTGCAGGAGGAGGGGGGCACCGGCACAGTGCCGGCCCCTGGGGCACAGCTCCCAGCCCCACGGCTCCCAGCCCCACAGCTCCCAGCCCCACATCTCCCAGCCCCACGGCTCCCGGCCCCGGTGCAGGTCATCCTGGCAGGCAGCCGCAGGCTCCCGCTGCCCAGCCCTGGGGAGGCGAGAGGGTGCTGCTCCCAGCCCTCGCTGCGGCGACGCAAATGCCACAGGAAGCAATGCCACGCGGCCCCATTTGTCACCAGGGCCGGCATTAACTGAATGTTTAAAAGTCATGATGTCATCGCTATTAATCAGGGCCCCGCTGGGCCCCGCTCCAGCGCTGCATATTAATCACCAGCGGCCCTGGGACTCGCTTATCTGGAGAGGCTAAGTTTAGATCCATAAAACATGATTTATTTTTAAAAGTAGCATTATTAAAGATGAGCTGCAGCCTCGTTCGCACTCCCGCTGGAGCCTCCTTTAGGGAAAGGTTGGTATTTTGGAGTTGGTACGCAAACTGTCCTTATTATTTTGAGCTTGAGAAAGCTGTCAGGTGTGCTACTGGCTTTGAACGTCTTGGATCTCACCCCTACAAAGGAGAATTATCCCAATGCCCCAGCAGTGTCACAGCTTGTGGAAAAAATACCCATCTGAATCTCTTTCAGCTACAGATGGGACAGGGCTAACACCTCAGCATGGACAGCAGCTGATGTTGAAAGGCTGGTTAGATGGAGATCTGAGTGCCCCTGCGATGGTAAAAATGGCAGTGTCCCACCCCGCGTGCCTGGACATGGCCTTCACCAGCATGCGAGCCCTTTGAATACCAGCCCATAACCGACTTCTAGCATATTAACTTCTTTCTTGAGCTCTGCAAAGTGCTTCTGTGGGATCAACAGTATGATTGATCCACACAAATGAACTCGTAAAAGCCTGCCTGCACTCAAATTTATATGAGTTTAACTACAGTGACTTTAACAATCACTTTAGCTCGGGTCCAATCCACACACAGGAACTGCTCTGGTTTAATAAAATCATTTTTTAAATCAGGCTGCTGAATTTTACTTGACTCCTTGCTCATCTGATTGTGCTTGGGATGTAAGAGGTTCTGGTGCCAGTTCGGTGTGCACGGGCAACATCCACACGGGTTCCCCCAACCCAAACCAAGAGACCCCACCAACCTGTTCCAGCAGTTCAATTAACTCTGTTCCTAAGCTAGCCCAGTTAAAACCAGTGCAAGTCCTGTATATAGCGCCGACCCAAGAGATTTGGCAAACAGAGAAGGAGAGAGGAAAGGCTCACAGCACAAGATACATGACATTCATTCCATCAGCAAGGGAAGATGTGCTCCTTTATTGCCCACAACAGCCATCAACAATGACCATGGTACTCTCTCACGGGAACCATGGCGTGACACCGCATCCCCACGTGGGTGTAGGAACTGCTCTGGGGTCAGTGTCATTGCCACGCTGCCTGGTCCCCTCCGATTAGCTGCTGTCAAGGGAGAAGGGTCAAGACCAGCCCTGCTCTTCTCTGGTGACAACTGCCTGAACCCTGATGCCCCACAGGCACTGTCCTGCTGCTCTCGCCACCACGGGGCGGGGGGGGAAGGGTGGTGGGGGGTGAGTGCTGAGTCACTTGACAGCTTCACTGCTCCCAAGCCAGCAACCTGGCTTCTCGGGCTGCCTTCTCGGCCACAGCACCACCTCAGGCGGGGCTGCGCAGCCAAGCTCATCCAAATGAGCATGGGGCCTCTTACTCATATGTAGAGAGAGAGACATAACGCTGCAATCACTCATGTTGACAAGCCTTGGGATCCCATCTGACAGCAGCAAGGGGACTCAGCAGACCAGGATATTCATCAAAGTGCTTAAATATGAAACCGGCTGGCTCTTCACCGTCATCTCAAAGGAGCCAAAGTCTGGCCTGCTGGCCTGTAGTCAGCAGAGAACCAACCCCTTATGGCTAAGCTACATTCAACCTGCACCCCTCCCTTCATGTCAGGCTTTTGATAAACGTGGTCTCACACACAGCTCTTTCCCATTGCCTGCCTGTCAGTTCCCCAAGTCTGGATACTTTGGGTGCCCATGTCACATTTCCGAACAGACCATCTGAAACCCAGCGGCCAGAGACACACGCAATCCTGCTGCAGAGGGGTCCTGCAGCCACGTGTGCTGATAGCAGGGCCAGGGGAAGGGGGAATGCTCGCATTGCATCCTAAATGACAAGGTTAAGTTGCAATCGCCTGTTACCTGTACCTAATGTAATGAATCGACACGCTGCAGATAACAAACACAATTACCACGCAATTTACCAGCATATCCCTTTGGGAGGCAGGACCATATTGCCGTCCCTCCAACTCAGAGCTTCCAGAGCTGAGCTCACCTTGGAGGGCTCACCCTGCCTGACACAGCTATGATTTTCTGCAGAGTCTTCACAAAGTTTGAATTAGGGGAGTGAGTGCATTAAATTTAAACACGTATGGTGGGCTTTTGGGGTTTTGATTTTTTTTCTTTTGGGTTTATTATCTTTTGTGATCCAAAGCAAAGGATGGAGAAAGTGGGGGGCAAGTCTGCAAGGAGATGAAATGCAAGCCTCCAAAACTCTGCTTTTCCTTCTCGTGGGAGTAGGATTGAATGTTGACCCCAGACAGGCTGGCTCTGGCAGAGTGAGATGAACAGAAGCAATGACAGCTCCAGAGCTGCTGCTCAGGCAAAAGAAACGGGACCAGCACTCTTCCCACCAGGTATGATTAGGCAGCTCTCAAATGAGGCAAGCCTGGAGCTTTGGTTCAGCTTTTCCGACAGAAACCACTCAACGGATGTCACTGCATATCTCCCCTTCCACATGTTCACGGCACTGATGCCCTCTATGGGGAAAGCTATATGGGGGACTTACCCACAAAGGCAGCACTCTCTCTGCCATCCACTCCTGCACATCTCCTCTTTCCCATTCAAATCTGCTGTGAACTATGCCAGCAATCCCTGTTTTACTGTAGTTGGCTCGTCATGTTCCTCTGCTCATTAGGCTGGCAGCCCAAGCTCAGCAGCGTTTGCACTTCAGCATCAGAATCTCTGCTGTGAAGTATGACTGTCATCCACTTGCCTGGACATGATGTTCCTAAAAATAGCCTCACCCTTGTTTTCTTACTCCCTAACAAAACAGGCAGTGTCTTGATCACCAAATTCTCTTCTCAGATCCTCACTATAAGGACCTTTATTAAGATATCGGAAACCTGGGGCTGGTTGTGCGCCTATACCAGCAGTACATAGAAGCCATGCCAAGCAGTGCAGAATGGCAGCAGCACGGATGTCACCTGCCTGCCCTGCTCACCTCACCCTTCTAGGCTCCACCACATCCCACACCCACAGTGCCTCAAACATCTCCATCACATGGAAAAAGGCGGAGGCAGGTGAGCAGCACCTCCCCTCAGCATGTGGGAGAGGCTTTTTAGGTTGGGGATGCCTCTGGCAGTTGTGCCCTACTGGCGGAGCCCTCCATCTCTTGAATTCTCCAAGGAAACCAGAATGATCACGTGTCCTCAGATTGCTGTAAGGGGCAGTTGGGACTTCATTGTCTTGTGGAATAGGTGATGAAAAGCAGTATCTCTGTACATGCCAGGGCTCCCGAGCATGGTACATACCAAAGCCTTGCTAACTGTTTATATTAAGATCTAAAAATCAGTTGTGTGTCTTTGTAACTCCTGTTCTTGATTGATGAGAAGAGGGTCCTGAGGGAAGGGAAAACATTTTCCAGGGAATAAGCTTTTAACATCAGAAGGCAGGAAACCAAACAGTGCTCCTTGTGCCTCTGCCTTACAAGACGGGTGCAGCACTACGGGGTGGAGAGGACAAGATCTTGCAAACATCCTAGCCCACAGACCTCCCTCCACTCCAACTGCAGGGAAAAAAATAATTGTGGAAACAAGCTCTATATGAAAATTCAACCCACCCAGTTATAGTTTAATCTCCCCTGGGGGTGAGGTGAGGTCTTGAAGCTCTCAGCAGCGCCTGGTCGCGCAGCCCAGGCTGGCAGGAGAGAACATCCAGCTCCCAAGTATTTGCTTTTCTGTGCTCCGTGCCCTGCCAGAGGAAAGGATGATCCTATCCCTCCAGATACAAAATCCATGAGGTGAGGGCAGACAGGCTCTTTCCCAAACAATTTGGGCACTGTTTTTTATCACCTGGCACCCTGAACTATAATTTCAAAATCTGGGCAAAGCAGCTACCAAACAGTCTCTGTCTGATTTGGTAATGAATTAAATACTCAATATAAGCATAAAAGGCTACAGCCAGCATAAGAGAACTGAAAATCTTGCTCATGTGAACTCATCAAGAAGAACCTTCAACTTCTAGTGGCTCCAAAACCAGCTTCGGTTTACACACGCTCTTCTTTCTTTCATCTCCCTAGTGACATTTATCTTTTCTCAAAATCAAAAAGGTCAGGCCAGGAGCGTCTGTGCTGTACCCAGAAGGTACAGTTACTGCACAAGTTTGAATACCTGACCATGTCACCACACTTCATCAGTCTCCTGCTGGCATCCGCTGTGGATCCAATGCTTTTGCAGCTCCGCCACGGTGCATCTGCACATCTTGCAGAGCAGGCACAGAGCAATGCAAAGCACCAGCAAAGTGCTGCAATGGGTGAAGGGATCTGAATGTATAATGTAATGCACTGTTTTGATGGATTCTCTTGCTCAAATGGATGTAATAGTTTCTCCAGCTCAGCTCCAGAACCTGGATTTGCAGACCAGCACTGTCTGTGCCGTCCAGTGTCACCACACAGGGTGACCTCAAGCTGTAATTAAGATTTAACCACACAGAAAAAGTGCACTGCTATTCTGCAAAGCCTTCCAAGAGCCAGGGCCCCATCTGGGTGAAAATACTCTTCAGTTCTATGACAGTATCAAATCAAGGTTGCTTTGAAATGTGAGACTGAATGATGGCAAACGTGTGTATCTGCAATTGCTTCCTTGCTGAGAGACAAACCAGGAAAACACGGCTGTGACAGATCCAGCAGAAGGACCAGGTCAGAGGGGACCATGAGAGCTGGAAGGAATCCTTCCAAATCCTCACCTCACCCCACAAGCAAAAGAAGTCGAACCTCTTCCCTGAATATTTTCCTTTGGTTTCTGGTTGCATCTCTTTAGAAGGCAGATCTAATGAAAACACAGGAGAGCCTGTTCTTTGTGGCCATGAGGTTAATAAGAGTCGAACACAGGAGCAGCAGGAGCTGCAGGAAGAATAATTCCTTTTAAAGCTGAAGATAGGAAGCCTATAGGTGGTAAGTGTGACATTTCCGCACAGAGGAGACCAGCTTAATTACCTACAATTCAAAGCTAGAAAGTTACACATTAAGGCAGGCAAAAAGAAAGTGGTAGGAGAGGACAGACATTGGCCACTCATGAAGATTTAACATCATTAACTCTCGGGCTTCCGAGAATGTTACTGTATTTTTGCTGGCCAAATACCAATACAGCTAATTGCATTTGTGTTACCTGCAGTTCAACGAGAAATTGCATCTTTCTCATTGCCTGCACTGTCGTGTAGTGCAGCAACACAGGAAAATACCAACCAGAGTGGCTCTACTTCATTTGTAGGTAAAACAATTCCTGTGTGCATTAAGCTTGGCTCAGCAAGACACGCAGACACCACCAAGGGGCTGGAGCTGCTGTTATTCAGATGGCAGTCGGTTCTGGCATGCTGACAGAGACAGCATCCACAGGTGCTAAGTGCCTGGAAGTTATTTGGCAGAGCCTGCATGACTGGGTAGTGCTGGTAATCATAATATCTGGCCAACTGAACATCTGAGTCACCTATTCACCTACTCAGTATTTGTGTATGCTACAGACAGACATATGGTTTACAGCAAACGAGGGAACAGACACTGCTGCACACTCATTTCCTCATCTTTCCCAGGATTCGCTGATGCATTCTCAGTTGAGACGGACACAGGCCAAACTTCCTTTCCAACATACCGCTAAAAAGGCTGCATTCTGACAGCTGTTGTTATTGCCTTCATCTCTTCTCTGTTGCTCATGCCTGACAAAATGAGGAACGGGTGGCCACCTCCGAGTTACTAGGCTCCCAGACACTGAAAGGACCAAGATCTGGGTTCCCAGGCACATCTTGTGCAGTGTGAGCCTCCCATCACCCCCATCCTCTTGTCTGAATAGTGTCTGCATCTGTTCGCTTGCACCAATACAAGTGACCGTGAGGCCGCACAAAATAAAATAGGTACAATTAGCTTAACCAAAAAATCCACCCTAAACCCCTGTAACAAAATAGCACCATTTCCCCAAGCTGACCCACAGGAGGCCACCCCCAGCACTGCAGCTCACACAGCAGAAAGCCCAGTGCCCTGAGGATTGCTCCTTCCCTGGGGTCTGCTCCCAACCAGCCAAGAGTGGGGAACTATTGCCCAGCTTGGGCTTAGTCCGCAAAGTGGTTTTTTTTATCTCTTACAGACAGCAAGAGAGAAGGCAAAAGGAGAGAATCGACATCCATATGTGGATGTCAGAAAAAGCAAAACATCACATAGTCATCCAATGCTTTCTTTACAGGGCTCTGCTTGGCTGAATTCCATCTGAGATGGTCCCCTGCTGAGCAGGTGATGGCCAACAGGTCCACCCCTCTGGCTTCTCCTGTGCTCCTGCTGCTGGACATGAGGAACCTGCAGGAAGAGATGCTGCATACCCACCGTGTCCACCATGTTACAGCTCCTCAGCTGCACCAGGACAAACAGTCACCACCTGCAAGCTGCCAAGAGTCAGATTTGATGAAATCTGTTTCCTTTGCCCCGCAACACTGCAGTAAAAGCTGCTTCTGCTCGCATCTGCTCGGTGTGCCTTCCTCCATCACCACCTCCCAGCTGCTGTGAGACCAAGGCTTTGGCACTTTGGCAACCCCCCTCCCATGGTCACTGTATTTGCTGGCTGGTAAAAACACTCATGATCGATGTGACCAGATGATCTCACTCACCAGTGCTGGAGCATCAGCCTAAGATGCTAAGGACTGAGGTCCTACTGTAGAGATGACCCACATATGATCGGAGGGACTCAGGAGACCCCTTCCCTTGGAGCTGAAGCAAGAAGCCACATCCACGGCACTAACAGGGGAGGGTTCAAAAAGGCTCCAGCTTTTTTGCCTTTAAATACTGCCTATCATCCTCAGCCAAGAAAGCTATTCTCCTCCTTGCTTTTTGCCCTCAAACAAGAGGGTTTAGGGAAAATTCAAAGGTGAAATTTTCAGAAGTTGACACCTCTGAGGCAACTGAGGACAGAGACCTCTGATTTTTGAACATCCGCCCTCTACCTCATTCTGCATCCATTGGTCAAAGGTGATCACAGTGGCAGATTTGGAAAAGCAAAAAACTTAGAGCTGCAGTTTTATTACAGAGGGGCTGGAGTCTCTTCGTTCATAGCTGAGGTTGTAATCAGTTTCCACTCTCAGCTCTGACTTAAATAACTCTTCATGTGGATTCCTCTAACTTCAGCTCATAATTGCAGGGTTTGGTATTGAAGCTAAAAAGATTGTTTTTCCTCCTTCCCTCCTCCTCACTACAATTTGAAGAACTTGGACCTATAATTCAAAGAGTTAGGCAATGCCAGACAGAACCTTTGCCAGACTAAACGTTTCCTTAGCTTCTTTCACTGGAGAAAACAAAGCAAAACAACCCCCCACCGAAAAAGAGGGTTTTTTTTTTCATCTCCCTCGATGACTCAAAATTCAAATCTCTTTGAAAACATAAGCATAAGCAGCAGCTGCAGAAAATAAGGTACAAGTCAGAAAGTCATAAACAACCAAAGCATTCAGCTGTAATAAACTAAGCATATATGTAGGTGGTATTCTGGTAGCCAATGCTAGCTGGAAAACCTCACAAAAGCTGAAATCACATGATGGAGGACTCTTTCTGGTTTTAGACAAAACCAGAATCTCCTAAAAACCAGAAGACTCTTTTCCACTGAAGACATGGAAAACTATCAAAACACTTTCCACTTGCCCTGGAAATAGCAAATTGCTGCACACAAAACACAAAATTCTTCCTATGCTGTACTAAAGCAGATTAGACTTTCCATTACTTTGGCTCTGTTTTTTATTTCTAGAGGTTAAAGTTTTGGCCGCAATTATATGTAGTTGCTATTTTTGCTATTTGCATAAACCTCATGTTTGCACTGGATGCAATATAAAATACAACCCAGACATTTAGTTTGTTCCTAAGTAGCTCTCCCCCCGCCCCCGCCAAAAAAAGAAAAAAGTATCCATCCCTGCAAGTTGTAAATATTCCATTTTTTTGTATTAATTGCTGTTTTCGAATTTCTGCACATGGCCAATTAAGAAATCTTTTTAAAAAATAATTAGAAAGACAGAAATCAAGTGCATTTGCTGTAGCGGAGAACATCATGTGGCAAAGAGCTGCTTATCTCCAGTCTGTCCCTGACAGGCGCTCTATAAGCCTTGCAGACACTTTTTTTTTTTTTTTTTTGGCAATTCATTCCCATACACAGGGAAGATTCCTATAAGAAATAAGGGAACTACAGCAAGTGTGCAGGGCAGGGCAAGAGAGCAGAGCAGTCAACGGGCAGAAATCCAAAGGTATCCAGAGTGGGAAGACGACGGGGGCAAACAGGGTCCCAAAGCTGCTTGTGAATTAGCCTGTGCAGAGCACTAGCAGAAATACGAGCCTCACATAAAGATACTAAACCTTGCACAGGCTTCATTAATTTGAATTTAACGATTACTGTGACTTGCATCTGTAAATAGGCACGTGTAGCTTGAGTCACCCGTAGTTCTGCTGCTGCCAGTAAGAATTCACAAACTTTATACAAGTTACATATGTATATGGGTAGAGAAACCTCTGGCTGCTGCACTTAAATCTCCCTTCTAGGCATCTAATAGCCAATAAATAAATAAGGGAAAAGGAAAGCAAATATATCTTGCTGTATGAGGTCTGGCAAAACAAGAGCTGACTTATTAAACACCCTGCTGCATGCTCCAAAATACCCTTAATTCTGCCTGTCTGGTAGGCGAGGAGTTCTCAGTTCTGAAAGACACACTTCTAACTATTGCAACCAGACACCCAAAAAATCATTGTCTAGAGGAAAACAAATCCATCGCAGGCACGATGTTTTGACATCCTTCGCACCTCTGGACAATTTAATCTGGCATGTCAGTAATGTACTGGTCTGGTTTGATGAAATGGACACACCAACCCTTTCTTTACGCTGGAAGATGGATTGGGGTGGGTGGGTGGGGGTGGGGGTGGTGTTGTACCTGAACAATTATGCCTTAGGAAACAGGCGAAAAGAGAAACAAACTTTTGGCCACAATATTTAATTTCTGCTAGCAACATTTCACAGCTGTTACTTCCCCGTTTACTCAAAGGAACTTACATCTTGCTTTGTAAAATGCTTTATGTTCCCACCCTCATTTCCATACCCTGCTGTAGGTAAAAACCTATTTCCTTTGAGTTCCTTAATTGAAATACATCTAATTCCACAGGTGCTTCCCAAGATTTGTTTACGGCACAACTAGCCACTTAAAAAGCAACAATGTTTTTTAAAGGAACACATCCCCTTACTCACATCGCTAACAACTCCTCAGATTATTGTCAGGAGGAGTATTCTCCCATCCGCCTGTCTTTTACTCTCTCCCTTTTAGCTTTTTGCACTCCTCTCAGCTAGGACAATGAAAATCAATGCAGCCGCTTTCCTTTTTCTCTCCAGTGAATCTGAGAATCAGGTGACAGGGGAGCTGGTTTTGTTTTAAGACAACCCTTGGCACTGGAACTCTTATAAAAAAATGAACTGCTTAATGGGAATTATTTGCTCTTGGCTTGTGAGGGGGAAAAAATTCCAACCATCACCTTTTTTTTTTTCTTTTCTTTTTTTTTTTTTTTTTTTCCTTTTTAAACAAAGCAAAAATTTGTCAGCCAAATAGGAATTGACAGCACTCCTTTAAAAAGCAAAATAAAGCTCGCCCCAGCTGGGCACTCATCAGGCTGCTATATTTGTGTCTCACGTGCTGGGCCCATGTGCAATTCAGCTTGCCTTGATCTGAGCAGGCTTGCTGCACTGTGTCTTCCCTAGTCCCCCCGGCACACTTAAGCTTTTTCTCTGCCTCCTGCTCCGTGTCACCCCTGCGCCCCCGTGGAGCACAGCTGATCCAAGCCCCCCGCAGCAGCTCAGACTCCGGCGCTGGCTTCAGCCCCGAACTCCGACAGACTCAAGCCCAGCCTTGCCCCAGACCTCCAGAACCGCAAGCAAAAGCTGGTAACTGACACTCGCCCTCCCACAAATGCATCCTAGAGAAAACTTACAGGCTCTGCTGAGGTTTCCCCAATCAATCGTTCTTTACTTTGGCTGGCATGAGAAACCGAAAAATCTATAAGAACAGTAAAAAGGATTTTCAGTTGTATTCTGACTCTGTTTCCTCACCACTTGGAGACATTTTTGGGATGATCCTGCTAGGTAGCCAAGGGTCTTAGCTCATCAACAGTTGTGTTTCCTGCTTTTTTTCTTTCAAGCAGCTAAATTTCCTTCTCCTACCCGGTTTCACAGTGGAGACAGAGCCCTGTGCTATCTGAACATGCATTTTTCCTCCTCCCTGTGACCAGGCTTCTTCTGGTTCTTCATTCTCCCTGAAGGCTCTGGCTCATGAGTAAGGATGACAGCCATCGTGTTGACTTAAAATGTCCTGTCTCTGTCCTAATACAGACGGACTTGAGATGCTCATAAGGAGCTCGCACAGCTCTGCACTTTGCAGCCTGGAAATTTAAGGCGAATAGTCACAAATTTCAATGTGCATCACTGAAACATGAAAACACCAGACCACACACTGCAATTGTACAGGATCTCCTTCTTGAGAAGCCCAACTGTCCAGGGATGGGACAGGCATGATCCACAATCTGAGTCTTTTACGGTGTGCAGCATCACTTGGTATTAATTCCTGGCATCTTTGTTCTTCTGGTAGAAGATAACTCTCTTTCCCTCTTCCTTCTCTGAAGAAACTATTCATCAGCTGTGGCTGTGGCTGTCCATCTGCCCTCCTTTTCCCCCCAGTCTCATGCTGTCCCCCTTTTGAAGGAGACACACCAAGACTTAACAAGCTTTCCTTATTACACCACTGCATTCGCAACAGCTTCTGCACGGTGGCCACAATTCACGACCGGTTCTCCAAATCAGCGCAGAGCATTTCCATTTGCTTTTTTACTACAGAAAACTAGTTTTAATGAAATCCAAAGTAAGCAATCACCTACAAACTAAGGGCATGTTTCTGAAACAGAAAATGAAACAATAGGTCTCCTTGGTTTGTCTGTATCAACACAGAGCTTTTCTGACAGACTTAATTCTTATCAGCATCAAACAAGAAAGTCATCACCATTAAATTGTTCATACTAAAAGCACTGTCCTGAACAAAGGATGATGCAATTCAAAGGCAAGAGAGAGAAATGGTGGTGGAGTTTACTCTCTTGGGGCTCAGCGCAGCTCCTCCTGAAGAGGCTTTTTGTTTGCTTGTTGCATTACCGTTTACATGCAGGTCATCTGAGTGTGTGTGTGTCTACGCGGGGGGGGGCGGAAATTTCTGTTACTAAATCCTCTGACAATTGCTTTGTAGTTTCAGTATTTGCAAACTGCTAAACAAATTAAGAACAGAAACAGAAAAAAGAATTAGGTCTTCAGCAGTCAGCTGACATCCTATTTTAAGCCTGTGTTTGATGCCATGGCCTTTGACATTTTTTTATAATGTCAGTGACTTTTAAAATTAGAGTTCAATCAACTAATTTTCAGTGCACTTGTGCATTAGATTTCAACAAGATGAGCCTACTAAAGTAGTTTTAATCTGTCTTTTGGTTTGTTTTTTTTTGTTCTTATGCTATAAAGTAGCAAAGTGAGTGGAAGGACATTTTGCCATCTGAAAAACTCCAGCTTTAGGTAGCTACAGCCAGGAACCCAGTGAATCCTGCACATTTCATACTAGGTAAAAACCTCTTAGTCAAGGCTTCACATGGTCTGTCTTTTGGGGAGGGTTTTATTCCTTTGTTTATCTATCTCGTAAGGCAAACATCTGTTCAAAATCAGGTAAACTCCAGTTGAAACTTTAACTACAGAAGAGCTACATTCAATTCAGAATAACTTTACTTAGAAAAATCCATTCACTAGAGCCCTTGCCCAAATTATTCACCATATGCAGAAAACTACAAACAACAAATTATTTTACAGAAGTAAACACACATTAAAATTTGCATTGTAACACAAGTAACTTTAAGATTGGAATGTAAAAAGAGTTTCCATATAAAACAGCACAGAAATGAAAACAGGCATTGGCTGTATTTTGTGCATTTACGGTTTAGTCCTTCTGCGTTGTTGTGACAACAGAAATGAATATTCAAAACAGAAATCAAAAGAAAATTTTTTAAAAGTGAAGACATTTGAGAAGCCACTTCTTTTAGAGAAAAGACCTTAATGTGGACTTTCATCAGCTGTAGGAGTGACCAGATTTGACACAAGAAGATAACACAATCAGGCTGCTACTGGTACTGATACGTAAATCAAAGCAGAGTTGCAAGAAGTGGGCTGTTCAACTTCGATGAGCATTAAATGAGAAAAAATAAACGCAAAGCATCCATGAAGTTCATGCAATGTGAGGCAAGCCCAAAGGAATTCAAAAGCCCAAGTAAACAAAACTGCTAACCGGTGACCCAGTGGGAGAAGGGCAGTTTTGCAGCAGCTCCAATCTCTGCCGCTGCAGCTCAGCCGGCACTTACAAGTGTTGCTCTTGCACATACATCAGCTCGGGGTGAGACAAGGAAGGGAAGGAAGAAGTGAAAGGGAAACACCATTACAGCAGCAAAAGCTCTGGAGCAGAAAGAGCTGCAGTCCGAAAGACAGAATCTCTTTGGTGATACAAGTTCGCTTAATACCTGGAACCAAGGTAAACTGGGATTAGGAAAGCAGAAAGCAACTTTGCTGAGAGCGAACAAGCAATGATAAGAGTTCAAAACCCATTCAAAGAGTAAGAAGTAAACCAGTGATATAAACCCAAGGAGCTTCAATGAGACAGGCTGCAATACACACAGAAAACAGGCCGGTGGTCTCTCATGGGAAGCAAGAGGGACAGGGAAAGCTGGCAATTTCTCAGAGAAACACCACCAAGAGACCCAGTGAAAGGTGTCCTACTGCAGCACACGGGAAGGCACGATGGAAGGAAGCAGGAAACCAACCTGACTAAATCACAAGCAGTTTCTTGAGTTTGTACGAAGGGAACACAGACAGCAGACCAGGCTACTGCAGCGGGGGTAAAAGGATGCAGTCGAAAAATAACTAAAAAGGATCCTCTTCATTTAGTAAGAACAGAAAGAAAAGTGTTAATGGAAAGGGACAGATGACAGTCTAAAGGCTGAATAATTTTTGGAGGCCAGTTCATTAAGAAGGTCAAGTGCAAGCATTTAACACTATGTTATTAATGTCAACAGCATGAAAGCTCAGGCTGTGAAAGCCTAGAAAAAAACCCAGAGGAATACGTTTTCAAGCTGGCTGGTCCTGATGAACGTCTTCCTTTGAATACTCAGAGAACCAGCTGAAGCAATTTCAGTTCATGGAGAACATGAATCACAGAGAACAGAAAAGATTTTAGAAGTCTGGAAAGGGGAAACATGGTGTCTAGCTCTAAAAAAATTATGCAAGGGAATTACAGACCACTCAGTTTAACTTCCATCCCAAGAAAAAATATTGAAACAAATAATCGAACTATATTTAAGAAACTAAAAGGATAAGTACGAAGAGATGAGTAACAGACCCTGTTGAGTTGTCAGAAAGAAATTGTATCAAGCCAATTTAATTTCTTTGTGTGACAGGTAATGGACCTTGGGCAAAGGTGACAAGCAATAGGTGCCATATATCTTGACTTTTAGTAGGATTTGTGACACCGGTGCCTGTGATATTCTCTTCAGCAATCTCAGAAAACACAGACTAGTAAGTACTCAAGCGTAGGTGTAAAACCAGTGGCACAGCCTTCCTCAGAGGGCAGCTCTCAGTGGTTTCTGTCAAAAAGGGAAGCTGCACCGAGTGAGATTCCCCGGGGGTCTCTCTCAGGACAAATATGCCGAACATTACCCTCAACCTGAACGATGGTGAGGAGTGGCGATCTGGCTTATAAATCATGTAGATGGTACCTTGCTAGGAAGGCTGCAAGAATGCTGAAAGCTAACGTTACAATTAGAAGGATCTTTACAATGTGGAGAAGCACTCTTAAAAATTGAATTAATTCAGCAAAGATCAATTAAAGCCTTCAACAAGAACAAACAACTGCATGGACACAAGATAAGGTGAACAACTAATTAGTCAGAAGTTCTTCAGAAAGAAAATAATCTTGAGGTGGGCAGAATGTAGTGATTTGCCAGCTGGACTTATATCAGCAGCGTTAAATCATTGTGAAAAAGGCATATATCATGTAGAGATAGGAATGTGGACACATGATATGATCTTTCCATTCCATCAAGCATTGAGTGGCTTCAGCTGGAATACTTTGTACTCTTTGGGGCACGACACTTTAAGAAAAGATGTAGACCCAAGAAGAGAAAGCCTAGAGAAGAGCAAACAAGAACAGTTACAATTCTAGAAAAACACCTCTTTCAGGGGTAAATTGAAAGGAGTTGGGTCCATCAGTCAGCAGAAGGGAGGACAGGGGGAGGCATGGTATGAATCTTCATGCATATAAAAGATTGTTTTCAAATGGGGAAGGAATTAATTGTTCATGTCCACTGCAGCAAGAGCAAGGCTTAAATTTCAGACAGAAAGATGCATGCTAGCTAGCAAGCAGAATGAAAGCTCTGTGGGTATGCATGGTAAAGTACTGGGAAGTTGGCATGGGGAGAGTGTGGAGTTTCTTTTACTGGACAGCTTTCAAAACAAATCAACTGGCAGGAATGACAGAGATACAGGTGACACTGCTTCAAGGTGGAGAGATGGGCTTGAAATGTTCTTAGGATTCTTCCAGTTCTGTTTCTAAGACTCTAAAAATGTTCAGGTAAAAGAACTTTCAATGCTGGCATCAGCCTTGCTTTCCACTAAAAATCATGTTTGAGAGATGCAATCAAAAAAAGGAAGAAATGCTTTAGGTGTATTTCCTAAAATGTGTGTTCGCTGCCACTACTCTGCACTATGAAACCACCAGACTTTTGCCTTCTGAGCTTTGGCGAGAGACTGTCGTAGCAAGGGTTATATGGCTTCAATTCAAAGATATTATTTATCAGAGAAAATGAAAACTTTTGTTGTGACTTAAAGCTTGTTAACACTTGCTCTTATAAAGCCCCAAGCATCTGGGCAACATATTCCTGGAGAGAAGGCATAAGCTGATTTAGTTAAAACAACGGAGATTGTGTGGGATTTAACTTGAATGTGAGATCTCAGGTTTCCATTGTGCAGAGTGTCTTCGAGTATGTTGGTGGGTTAAGAGGCATGCTGAGATCTTAAGGGAAGACTTTTAAGCACAGTGTCAAAGTAATTGAATTAAATCACTCCTCCACAAACCAAGTTTTTATAGGGAGAGCTAACAATAAATACACAAATATCTATGTAAGCAGTATTCCTTCATATCACTTACATTTGGAGTTAGGATTTTTTCCAGACATCTCCAAATGCCACTGATTTTCTACAGCAAGCCTTTCCAACTACTTGACAACCAGGACGGCAAAACCTGCTAATTTACTTGGGAGGCTGAACGGTAAATAGATCTCACAGTGTTACATATTGGTAGGAAAACTACTTCAGTGATAGCAGGGATTGTCCCTGGGAGCACAATTCAGCCTGGAAGTTACCAGGACAGCCCTGAGTTGTAAGATGGAGCCGTGGACTCCGTTTTTAGTGGTGGGGAACTGAAAGAGAGACAAAGCCCCAGATTTCCAAAGTGTTTCTGGGCTCTCCAGGGCATACCTGCCTTTACGGAGCTGGCTCTATATGACTTGATTGCAGTTACATGAGAAGGCAGAGCATAGCTGGTGCCACTGTCACCTGAGACACCACATAGGAGACAATATGGGGTAGTTCTGACACAAAAACGGTGGTGTCTCAGCTGCTGTGGCCCTGTGAACTTCGGAAATAGAGTGAAAAGCAGGGCAGAGGTCCCGTTATGGTCTCCCCTTTTCAAAAAGGAAAGGCATCTAATTAGACATCAGCAACATCCCAAGGGCTGGTGGTGTTAGGACTGCCTTAGCCAAATGGGACACCGGGGAATCCAACACGGGACAACGGAGAGGGCATCACGCTCACTGCTCGGGTGATGTGTGTGGGTTTAGCGTAGGTAAAAAGCAATTTTAGGCAATTATTACTGCCAGATTCAGAGAGTCTGGTTTCCAAAGGAAAGCAAAGCACTGCCAAGTGGTCTGAAAACAGAAGAGCCACGGGTGAGATCCAGCCTGGATGGGAGGCTGTTCCCTGTTCCTTCCCTCAGCCCGCCCTGAAGGGCAAGGAAGGCAAGGCAGGAGGGCAGGGGCAGCCCCCCACTCCCCCCCCCAGCCCCCGGCCCGTGAGCTGGGGGGTCCCGGGCTGAGGCTGCTGCCTTGTGGCTCTGGAGGCAGCTAAGGTGGCGATTCAGCGGGAGGTGTTTTAAGCGTGTAGGGAGCAGAGCCCTGGCCTGCCTTGTGCAATGCTCCTGCACCCCCCTTCCAGAAAGGGGAGTACCCGAGATGGTACACCCAGCTCCTTCCTATCAGCACCTGAACCTGTGAGGGTGCTCACACCTACTTGCAAACCTTCCTGAGTACCCAAAGTACAACTGCTCCCCACCGCTTCTCTTTGGTGCTCCAGTATGTTTCCAGTACGTCTCCACACCAGTGTGTTAGGGTCATTTGATCAAGATGGACATAGAGGGCTTCAAAGTTTCACAGCCACCAAGAACAGACCATAGTGAACTTCAGTGCCTAAACCCTGTGGTTAGTGGGAAAGAGCTACAGCACCTGGTCTGAGCAACACCTAAGCTTCAGAGACTGAAGATCAGACCAGAGAACAAGCAGGGGGTCAGAGGCTTAGAGAACTGTGCAGATGGGATGCCCTGAGGTCTCTAGTCCAACTCCTTGCTCAAGGCGTGGCCAGTTAGACCAGCATTGTCCTAGACAAGATGCTTCTTGGCTTCAATCCTCTATATCAGTGCATCTCTGCTGCGCTCAGAGGGCTTATTTTTCTGCTTGCTTGTGATGTGAGTGCTGTTCTGGCTGGGCTGCTAGCTGGCTTGCATCAGCATGTATGTATTTTGGAATCAGTAAGAGGGAAGGATGGCTTGAAATGACACAGAAAAAAAAAGGTCCCGTAATTTTCCTGCGATCCCAGATTGCTCTGCCAAGAGCTTTCCTGCATAGCCACGGGCACCTCCCATGGACACCCACCACACAGAGCAGGATTTATCTCGTCTAACATTTTACCTACAAGGCGGACTTCTATCATAAGCTCCCATTATAGCCTACAGAGGAAGATCACAGGCCCAGCCAGAACTGCATCCAATCCTAAACCTGGTATTTCATTTGGGTGGTTTGACCCCTGTCTTTAGCCTCTGAGTTTCTGAGCCTTCCACAAGAAAGAAGATAACTCCCTGTTATTTCGCAGGGTTATTACACACATCAGTACGGTAAATATTTTCAGGCCTGCAGATACTAACCATGATCAAGAGCACAGAAGAACCAGAGACAGAAACCTACTGTGAGAACTTCTGCTCTCTCTTATTCATCCTGATCACTAGAGCTGGACGAGTTGTTTGCAGCAAAAAATTTGGCAATGTTTCTTCATGAAATTTTTGGCACATAGACATTTTTGATTAATCTGTTCCTTATGCAAACATATTCAAATCAAAATTGATGAGAACGTATTTCAGCCCGTGGACTAAACATAAAACTTTTCCCCATGACTAGAGCAAATTAAAAATTTCAAATGTGAAGTGAAATGTATTTATTCTTGGCAAAGAAAGGGACAAAACGAGAGCATCCTCACACATTTCTATTTGAATAAGTTAAATCACAACGTCCAACCATAAGTCTTTCAAGAATTCATATGCTCTTCACAAGCTGGCTAGCAAATCACTTGGTATGACAAAGCAAAGTCAAATAATACTGGTAATTCTCCCTGATTGGATGAGTTCAAGCTGACAGGACTTTTATAAGCACATACATTTTTTCATTAGTTACTTCTGTGATTCTGTAATCGTAAACAAAATTCACCCAAGAAACATTTCTGAAAGAAAAGCAGCAGAGCACTGAAAACAAGCCTTGCCAACATGCAGGGAGAGGGAAGGTCACGAGATCCCACACCAGAGTGACAAGACCTAAAATCCTGCTTGTGCAGCCACAGCTGCACGAGGTGCTCTGTGGGGACAGGAGAGCCAGGGATAACCAGCTGGGTACCAGGGGCGGCCTGTCTGGTTTGTGACTGAGATTAGAGGCAGCATGATAAACCCCATACAAAGGAACACCTCCCTGCCGTCTGCAGCAAGAATTACTCGGGCTACGGGTTTCATCTCAGGGCTTCTATTATGGAAGGTGCTGAACTAAACCAACTCTGAGCATCATCCTGCTGGGAGAGCTTGGTGCAGCTACCCTATTGCACTGCTGTTCCTGGGAAAACAAACATTAGCAAATGCTTTTTTATGGAATTCATTTACCATAGCTCTTTCGGATGACAGGCTGCTGGGGAGCAGAGTTATGACATCCAGAAACTGACAACAAGAGCAATAAAACCTGACATATATCATGAAAGCCAAGCTATGGTACTACGTGTAATTAACAGAGAGTGTAATTATTCACCTCGAGAAGGACTTTGATGGATGCCTCACAGTAAATTCTTTCTTCCTGTGTTTCATCTCCTCTCTTTCACAGCAGCCAGGAAGGCTAGCTTGCAACTTTTAGCTTTTTGCCCTGTTTCTTATCCAAAGATGTTGTATCTTTATGGCCTGCAGCCAGCCTTGGCCCAATCCCAAGCTCAATGCTTCATCTAACCCTGAAAGTGCTTAGTTGCACGGCTAGCTTCTGGAACCAAGGGGCCATTCTGTTAGCATGGGATGGACCACATAGGCATGTGTATTAAAACTCTGAGCACACCCAGTACCACTCAGATGTTCCCAGCATCCTCAGTAAAATCATATGCATACGAGCTACCTTCCTTTTCTTAACAGCACCTGCCTCTCTTCCTTTGTGCCCACTAAACCCTGACACGAGTTACAGCTGGAAGGGGAACGTTTATTTCCCCCAAATTCTTGGAATTGTCAAGAATTCAGAACAGAAAAGAGAGCATCAGGAGGAGTTTGAACGGTTGCCCAGTCCCAATAAGCTGCAGAGGAGGTACTTAAAAAGCCGCAGTACCATCTACGCAGTGGACTTGGTGGTATTTGTTGGCGTGCGCTGCTTTTGCATGGGAGGAGAAGCGACTGGGGAGGATTTGGCTCAAGCTCTAAAAAGCAGAGGGAGAAGCTGCTACTATACAAAATGTGATCATTTAAAAACATTGCAACCATGGGTAATGTGATCTAGCTGATGCACTGGAGACTGGATAGAAATTTAAGCTCAGTCACATGAATTTGAAGAGCTCCACAACCCTTAAATGAAAGAGAAATTCATAGCCTTGGGACAAAATGACCGAAGCCTTATCTAAAATCCATTGAAGGCAACTAGAATGATGCCACAGGCTTTTGAGGGCGTTGGATCAGACCCCAGATGGATGCAAACCTCTGAAGTAGAGGCTATATAATCTTAACGCAGGAAGAGAGACATTTGAAAAGGCAGTGAAATGCACAGTTGGGCTCTGTATGACTCAGTGATGAATGAATGTCCATGTTGCATCATTTCAAAAAGAGAAAGCTGGAGATGAAGGGAATCTGAAAAAGAATCCAGAAGAGAAATAAAAGGTCCTCTGATAATCACAGACCCCTAGCCACACAACAGCTTTGGGTACACAATCTAAGCCAAACCTCAGAATCTGGCCAAATACCTTATAGATGCAAAGACAAAAAAAACCCAAACATTTTCAAAGCTGCAGCACATACATTAAAACCAAGAGAGTCTGCACCTCTAGAGAACAGAAAGGCAATGGAATATATATTTTTTGTAGGCACAGAGAGTGCAAAACAAATGGCTTAGACAGGCAAACACAGCTAAACGTTAATGGCATGGCTGTATTCTTTTAAATTGGGTAACTGCAACGTGTTCCGGGGAAAATGCTGGGACTTGAAAATGACATAGTCCAAGTTAGTAAAAAGTGATGTGTGTAGTAAGCTCTACAGAATCCTAAACAGACTACACAAATCCTCACATTCCCAAATACCACTTTGATAAATCAGTCATTCTCATGTGATGGCCACCCAGAAAAATGTACTGCTCAGGCTAATGAGTAGGAAAACTGAATCAGATCATAGGAAAAAAAAGCAAGCACTTATGGCAGAGAAGAACAATTTATAGTTTGAAAGAATTACGTGGCTGTAACTGAGTCAAATATGCTATGGATGTGTATTGATTCACATAACTGAAATGAAGCCATAAAGTCTGTAAAGCATCTGATCAAAATCACTAAAGAAAGCACAGCTAAGATCTTGCCAGAAAAACAAAAATATTCTAAATACTAGATATAACACAGGCATTTTTGGAAAAGAAAAAAAAAAAAAAATTATCTCAGGCTCTAAGCTAGTGATTTTTAATATACCATTTGGATATTATACAGTGAGTTTAAGCAAAGGCCACTTGGTATAAGTTCTGCTCCCGAGGTATTACAAAGAGTAATTGCACAGATCTTTGAGGGATTACGAGGTGTCAGACTTTTAATGGATGATGTTTTAATTTGGGTACAGGGAAGTTAACACAAAGAAAGACTTTGGCAAGTGTTGCAGGAAGCCAAAAAGAGATGCCGATGCAGTACATAAAATAACTGTGGTCTAAAACACAACATTGTGGTCAGAGGTTGGGCAAAGATGGCTTAACTGGGGTTCCAGACAAAATAAATGCAACAGCAGGATGTCCACCTCACAATGTAAATTACATCTACAGAGATTTATGAAGATGATAAACTGTGTTCCATTATTCACTCCAATTCTAACTAGGGTCAATATGTCCTTAAGGAATTACTGGAGCTACCTGCTATTGGGGAGATTAGAAAAAGGGAATAAACAGTTAGAAACAGTGACACTAGTCCACCAGCTTAAAATATCATAATGATGTTTTCTGGAAAGCCGTAATACGTGCGTATCTTACCTGTTTAGACTGATATTTCTAAACAGAACAGACAGAAACTATTGCCAGGTTGACAAAGAAGTGCTAGTAATTTTATCTGCTCCTCTAAACTTCCTTCAATCTAGATAAATGTGAAAGATACTAAGAAAAGAGACTACAAAGCACTTTCAAGTGGTTGTAAAAAATCTTTTGCCTAATTTTCACAAATACTAAGCATTAGCTTGAGTTGGAAATGCAGACAGTAAGCACCTTGCAAAATCAGTCCATTTGTCTTTGGCATCACCTACAACTTCATAGATAAAGCTGAGGCTCTTTTACCGGGCAAGAAGATTTCGAAGGCACAAATTGCTCTTTGATGCCCACTGCCTATAGCACAGCTACGTTCCTAGCTGAAAGCTGAAGGTTTAAAAAATTCCCTTATTTTCCTTTGGGTTGTAATTGGACTAAAAAGTGCACACCAAACACTGCTATCACGGCAATGAGAAGTGGAGAGCATTTACACACTGAACTGTGTTTACTGATGTATTCAAAACACATTTCAGCAAAAACTGAAATAAGGTTATCTTTTTATATGTTTTGCAGTGCTTGAAGCAGTCCAAGAAAAAAAGGGCAAGAGGAAGAAATTTTAATTGCAAAGAAGAGGAATTCGGAAAGTAGCATATAATAATTTGTTTAGGAATTTTGCAAAGACGTTGATGTTAACCTCCCGGCTTTCATAGGAAATATCATATGATCTCTAACAGCAAAACAAATAAATGACCTGCACCTTATTTTGATACACTATCCAAAGGATTACTCTTCTATCAGCACGGGGAGCTGCAGGCTGCAGCAGAGCACCTGATCGGTCCTTGCTCACAGAACCTGCCTCCATGGAGCTCCCACCAGGACATTCTCAAGCTTCTCATTTTCAGGCAGCTGACCCCACCTTACACTCCTTGGGTTGGAGAGATCTATCATCATGCCAATATTAGGTGATACAGCTTCAGGCCATAACATATCGTGCCTCTACAGGCAGGTGAAGGGAAACAGCAAGCAAGGTTTAAGTTGGCAGCGTTCACAAGAAACATGAATTTAGCAGCTTTCAACAAATGTCCGTAACACAGAAGACAGAAAATGTGGTATCTGTTTGTCAGGCTCCAAGGACTGTGATAACAAGATGTGCAATAAATCAAGATTGAGTGGATTAACTGCTCTCTATGTGAAGCCCAGCACTGGTATGTCAGTGGATTTAACAGGGTGGGATAAAATTAGGAGACCAGTAGGAAACCTGTAAGGACAAAAAGGCTACCAATTGTTAGGAATGAAATACACTGGGAGAGCTGGTGTGGGAGGCCCTGGGCTGGGAAAGCCGGGAGTGGGGGGTGGAGGGTAGGAGGGGGCCCTGGCCGAGACTTTCAGCGTGTGGTTGTTTCTAATCCGCTCTAGCCATCCTTCAGTTCTACATGCCGTGTGGCTTTGCGGCATCTAGGAGAAGACAGACATGAGCCCTACAGCCCCTAATACTCTGCTTTAGTATCTGTGGGGCCTTCATGGAGGTCCCTGCACAAGTCCCCCTATAGGACTGCAACGCACGAAGCCAAGTGGTTGAGTCACGGCCGGTGACACCGATGGGCAGCAAGCCCTGGGCTAGGGACAGAGATGTGCAGATCCTGCGGCAAAAGCCCCCGGCCCCCGGCTTCCTCCTGTGCCACTGGGGTTTTAGTAGTTTGTTTCTCTCGCCCACTCATTCCCAGCTACTGAGTCATGGGTTCCTGAGGCTTTTTCTGGTCCATGTGGAAATGCTATTTCAAGAGCATATAGGTTCAAACACTCTGCTTTGTGGCCTCCTTCTCACGGCTATATTTTCCTTTCTGCCCCCTCCCCATCTTTTTTCTCTCTCTCTCCTTCATTATTGTGGCAAGGGAAGGAAAGGAAACACTTCAGAAATGAAAGATTAGTTTGCTGTATCATAAAGATGCGCTTTGTAATCACTTTCCTTTAAGCAAAGAATTAAAAGATAATAAAAGCCCTAATTAAGGACCTCGTTAGCTTAACTAGATTTTCATATGCAAAGTGATGTTCACCACGTGCTGCTGCCGTCTGAAAATGCCGCCTGGCCCTACGTGGAAAGCACCTGTGCCAACTCCCAACTGTGTTTTCCTCCTTCATTTCACTTATTCTTTCTTCTTTCCCTCTCCTTCCCTCTCTGTGCCAGGGTTCGGTGGGCGCGGGCTGACGCGAGGCTGCCTGGCGCTGGGTGCGTGCGAGATCAGACTCTCGGCATTACCTTATGGACCACGTGGATTAAATGTGCATCAGACAAAAGGGCATGGAAGATGGAGGAGAGCAGAAAGGACCAACAAGAGCTGAGACAGCCCAAGAGGAAGGCAGAGGACGCACACAGGAACCCCTCAGGCCAAACTGGTCTGATGGCAGGTGGCGACTGCCTAGGTGGAGGATATATCTGAGTCCCACCGAGCACAAGAACGCTTTGGGTGGCTCTGAACTGCCACAGGGCAGAGCTGGAGGGAAGACATACGGGCTGGGGCTACCCCGGTTTTGCCCCTGTACAGAACCTAGCTGAGATTTGGGCAAACACTTGCATTAAGGGTTTGGCTTCACCCTTAACCAGAAACAAATGCTGGATCCTTGGTGACACTGTCTGAGGGGCTTTCCAGCGCTCTGCTCTCAGTCCCACATGACCCGTGGTGCAGTCTGGCAGGCAGACAGGTAGCTGTTTGGGGACGTGCTTAATAGAAGCAATTAAGAAATCATTATACCACAGTAACGCGAGCAGGTGAGTGAACAAAACGCCTGCTCGCTGCAGTGTGAGAAACAGCCCAGCTGAGCAAAGAGCACTCCGTTATGTGCTGCACAGCCAGCAGGCACTGCCCAGCAGAGGCCACGGCAGAGCCAGGAGCAGGCGTCCGCCAGGCTGTAACAATCTGATAAATTCCTACAGCTGGGAACTCAGCACGAGATGGGAATCGGGATTTTCATCCTCGTTAAAACTGTAATCGGAGCCTCATTCTACTTCGTTTAGACCCTGCTGCGAACGTGAGCAAAAACCGCAGGGTGCTGAGCAGGGAGGTCACCCCGGGGCGACGGCAAGCAGCACACCGGCCAGGAGCAGCGGGAGGCTGGAGGGAGGGCACCGAGGCAGGACCGGTGTGGCTTGCATACATCTCATGTAGGTATGCAAAGACCCCTGTTTGAGCTCCCCAGTTTTCAACTATTTATTTTATTTTTTTTTTAATTTAGAGAATAAGAAAGAAAATGTTCTAGCGTTGAGTAGAGACAGGTTTGAAATGGAGCCTCAGGGCTTCCCCTTCAGCTTGAGCCTCTCGGTGTGAGCTGCTGGGCACTTTCACCCCAAACCTGGCGGACCTCAGATCTCTGTCTGAACCACCAGTGACACAGTCAATAGCTCCCATCTCAACTCTTAGTCCAGGGAAAGCCTTAAGGAGATCTGATATAGCACTACTAGATTGAAGACTGGGTCGATCCGTTTATTAGCTGAGAATTTTCTTCATTTAATATAATTGATTCTTGCCTTTCCTCCAGAAAACATGGGAGTGGCTTGATACAGGGGGATTTCACTTAGTCTGAGAACAGAGATGAGAAGCTATAAGCCAGATCCATATGTTGCATCCAGCAGACGCCAGAGTCCTGGCTGGGCCCATCTCCAATCATTGCATGTACTTGTGCAGAAGAGGAAATTGCCGATGTGCCTTAAATATAGTTTTAAAATAATCAACAATAATCAAAGTACTTTACTACATTATGAGTTGAGAGTGAGGCAATTCGTTAGTGAGGCTTACGCAAACTACCTTAATTTGGCCTTCCACCACTTCCCACCTTGTGGACCAACAAGTGTATCACAACTATTAGAACAACTTCGCCAAATGTTACAATTACTCATGTCAAATGAAAATGTAACGCAGTTAATGCGCATGCTGGCTCCCCGCTGCTCCTGCTGATGATTATTGCTATTAGAGCATGACCAAACAGTCATTCAAATATAAACAGCAGATTTGTCTTGATGCTGTTCGCGGCCCGTTTTATTCGCTTTCTGCGAACGTTAACACAAATGGCTTTGGTTTGTGAGACTGTCCCTGGGGAGACAGACAGAGTCAGGAGGACCGTTGTGCTGACTACATATCAGCTGAACTATCTGCACTGGAAGATTTTGCATGGCGCTCTGCGAAACTTGACAGCCACCTCATCAGAGAGAAAACGCGGGGCTATGCAAGTCCAAGTGCTGGTCGCACAAGGTGAGCACATGGCACCTGAACAAAAAACCATGCCCATCCACTGATGGGCAACTCTCACAGAAGCACATTCCTGCCGGCCATTCGGGAAACGCTTGGGAATGAGAGCTACATCGAAACGTGGTATCCAGCTCATTTGCAAGAGCTTCTGATCCAAAGCCTCCTAAAAGAAAAGGTGTCTTTCCCTTGACTTAAATGGTTTGTGTGTTACAGAGTAACACGTGGGGCTAAATTCACTAAAAGCTCTGCTTGTTGTGAAAAGATTACCTGATTAAGAAGATTAATTATTATATTATTGCTCTCACTTCTATGTCAGCCATTAGTGGAATTCCTTATCTCTACATCAGTTTCCAAGACAGGAGCTCTATTGCTCTCTCCATCTTGTATGAGCTGCTTACTGTAAGTGGGTTTTGCCTCGTGAAGATGAGAGCTAATCCTAATGGCCACTGATGCGATTAAGTTGTGCAGCTGACTGCACAACTTCTCCTTCGCAAAAGGACGGATGCAGAAGGTGGCAATGTCAGGATGCCAGGGATCCAGCTAATTACCTTACTGCACCAAGGCCATGACTCTTGCCAGATGCTTTGATAACAGCTCCCGTTTATCTCCTCCGCAGAAGCACGTGCTCAGGAATATGCACACTGAGGAAAGGCTAAGGCTCTTGCACATCACAGGACTGACTTTGAGGCCAGTCCACAGTCTTCCAGCTTGCACGAATTTTGTGAGAGGTATCAGCCTCCTCCGAGGAGCACTGTGCCCTGCGGGGAGCTGCCGGTTGGTGCAGAGAGAACAGACCAAGGGCCTGAGTCAGGAAAATAAGTAAGAATGCAGGAAATGCAGTCAGCACATGTTCTTCAAAATCCTTTTTGGTGGAAAGTTAAATATAGTATGGTAAAACCTCTGGTATATAAAAGTCAGGCAGACTACAGAAAAGTGCTGGTTTGGATATGAATATGGAGCTGTGAGGAGTCATTCCCAAGTTGACTTCTAGTACCAGTTCAAAGGAGAGGTTACTAGCTGTGCAATGTGCCAAAAGCTAGGGATGTTTGGAGTGCCCCCTCACGCTTATTCTTGTTTGGGTGTTTCTTCACACAGCACAAAGATTAGGTTTCCTCAGGCTGGAGCACAGATGATGGAGAAGGAATGTGACACATAAGCATCATAGATCAAAGAACTTTCACTGTCTTTTCCAGCAGAAGCAATGGAAACTCGATGCAGCAGACAGGTGATGAGCAAATGCAAAATAGAGCTGGTGGAGCAGAGTTCAGCTGTGGAACTCACTGCCACAGGACACTGCAGGACCTCAAAGAGGCATGAGACAAATTCACAAGGAACTACGGAGCACGAAGCGAACGCTACTGGCTCAGGAGATCCTTGTGCCACAAATCACTGGAGGCTCAGAGAGTGTAACAGAGCGGTATCATTATATACTTACACCACCCTTAGATTTTTCTCTTGGCATCTGCTATAGGTCACTGCTGGAGACATATGGGGGAAGGCAGCTAGCTAGACAGATCCATGGTTCTGCCTGGTACGGCAGTTCTTATGTGACTGACTAATTGGGTGAGCTGCATTGCTCAGATCCTTAAGCAGGAAGCTAGGCACGTCTGTGCTTAGAGAGCTATGAAATGTGTTTCTTTTTCTTTCTCTTCTTTCTTTTTCTTGTTTCTCCTCCCCCCCCCCCCCCCCCCCCCCCCCCCCCCTTGCCTTTCCTACTTCAGGGAGCCCATAGACCATCCCAAAGAACAGAGCAGGAGCTCCCAGCAAAGTCTGAGAGGAAACAGTCTCAGATCTACACATGACCAGGATGGGATGCGATGAAGGGACATCATCATCATCACACATATCTGCTCCCACTCACTGAGTACCAGCAGGAGAGGTGTGTGAGCAGCAATCCTAAGCAAATTCAGAGGCTGAAAATGCCAGCCCAGCATGGCAAGGTACTCTGAGGATGATCTTCCTATATGTCAATGTGAGTGTAAGATAGTACAGACAGGCATAGCAAATGTGAGATAAAAATATGGAGGTGCACAGGTATCTACAAAAGGAAGAGGAGACAGAAGTATGTCTGCAAACACTTTTTACAGTGCACGTATTTATAGTGTTTATCAGAATCCATCCATCCATGCACTCTACAGGAAAATGCAGCCTGCAAGGCAATGGCTTGTCTGAAATCAGGTGTGTGTGAGTATCCTCTAGGACTGTGCTAAGGAATATGCACACCAACATACCAAATAAGCAAGCAGCAGAGAGCAGGGTAAGGGTAAAAGGGCATTTCATGGGGAGACACGGGGGTGAGGTGCAGGGTCACTCCCCAGGTGGAGCAGAGGAGGATCTGGGGAGCAATCCTCTAGGAGGCTTTTCCTATGCAAGCAGAGTGAAATTCATTCACACGACAGTGTTTCTGTGAGCAAAGCGAGATATTTCAGGCATGCAGAAGAGGAAGGCATCTGTCCCACTCAGCGAGCAAAGAGCTGAGCAGCTGAAAATACTTGTGTCAAATCCCCACTTAGGCATCTCTTCCCCCTCCAGCCCTTGTTCTCCCGCCCTGCGCTTCCCCATTCATTTCTCATTCTGCAGCTCTTCAGCACTAGGCCCTTCTCCTGATTAACATTTCAAACCCATTGATAGTTTATGCTGGCTTAGACAAACCCATCATCATTAGCACTTCAAAAACCTGTCCAGCTTTCCCTCCCAGAGTCACAGGTGCGACCCTCAGCTGCTGGGGGGGGGGTGTAAAATACGGTCCCCACAACAGGCTCTGGGGGAGGCCATCAGGAGGTACCAGCTCACAGCCCTGGCAGGTGGAGAGACTGCAGTCCCTGGGCTCTGGGCTCCCTTGGATCCAGGCAGCAGATAACGCACGAGAGCATCTAGCAGGAGGGCAGAGGGCTGCAGGCATCTTCTCCTCTCCTAGGTCTTACAGCAATGTGCTCTAGCACACCAGAGCCTGTGCTGGAAGCATTTCTCATCTCCCAGGGAAAAACTGAGCCAATGTGCTAAATATGGCTGTTTTCTTCCAGCCTGGCCAAACCAGAGAGTTGTTCATAGCTGGGTTTTGCTGGAGCTGCTGTGGATACAATCTGCATACAGAAGGCTAGATGCTTTTCCCAGTGACCTGTATCTCTTGTGTTTATAGAGCAGGAAGAGGTAGAAAGTAAATAAATAATCCAAGGAGACCGGGAATGATGCAAGAACAGGTGTCTTGGTGAGCTGCCCATGTCTGGCCTGAGCTGCAGCCAAGAGATACAAAGGCCACAGATAAATGCAGACTAACAGGAGGAAAAGAGTGATGGGCTGGAAGATGCTCTCTGTGACAGCTGGATACAAGTCTGCTACCTAACTGCCAGGAAGGCTTGGATGTGCTTCCTTATCTTTTTCCTGGAGGTAGCTAAATCCTCCCCTTCAGGCAGGGTCACTCCACATATCATCCATTTTCAAAGAATGACATTGTGTCTTCTGCGGTGGGGATCAGGTGGCACTCAACACTGCCCTGGGGATGAAGGCTGTAACAGTGCCCATGAGATTTCTACCTTACTTCAGCTAACGCCGGATGGATCTTGGAGTGAGCTCGGGACTGCTCCAGAGAGAAAAACCTTCCTGACAGTGGCTGAAAAGATGTGGGTTTGCCCAGCAGACCTGCTTTTCAGCTGGGATGGAAGTAAAGGGGTCAACATGATGCTGAAGCACACATCCTCCCAGGTCTGTCTTGGATTCAAAATTTCATTTAGGTCATGACATTAAAATAATGACTGGGCAATCACTGGGAAAAAAAGACCGCTGGAATTACTGTACCTCAAGCAGCTCTCTGGGTTCTCATACGTTATGTTTGTGGAGTGCACATCCATGAGGAGGCTCTGAAATGCTGCTGAGCCTGCGTGCATCAGAGTCGCTCTGGAAAAGCAACCACCTCTCGTGTAGCTGCTTAGCAGCACGCACCGAGCCCACACAGAGGTCATACTGGAGAGAAAGGGATTATTTATAAGGCAACTAAAACCTTCCTACCGAAGCCCAGAACTAATGCTGAACAGCAAAATGATAGAAGAAAAAGCTGTCACATGCCTCTGGAGCTGAGGCCTGAGAAATGTGATTCCCTAAGCGAGAGCCATCCAGGCAGGCTGGTGGGGAGATGGTACACACCTGCAGAACTGCCTAGCACCGAGAGCTGTCCCAGGCTCTCTCTTCTCCTGATGCTCTTCTTCAGCTACAACCCAATGCTCCAGAGCCTTCTTCCATCAAGCATCCCAAGCAATCTGCCCATGCACAGCATCCTTATCAATCCTGCTCCACATAAATCTGTGCAGGAACCAGGAGCACAACACGCTCTACCTTGCCTCCCTACAGACATTTCATAGGAAGACTCTACAGGCCTATTCAGACACTCTGCCGCTGCATTGGTTTTGGCACGTAAGTCCCCACGTGCTCTGGAAGGCACATGTGGCTGTGGTAAGCCTGCCTTCAATGGCCTGAGAAATCAGCCAGGGCAGATCAGTTCCCAAGCAGGCAGTATGAAATTCCCAGTCTTTTTGCGCAAGCTCACCTCATTACAGATGTGACACCCCTAGTTCTCACCAGAAAAACAACAACAACAATAAAAAACAACAACAAAACAATTCCCTGCACAGCTTCCCATCCTCTCCTGCACAGGACATATGTGAGCATCCCTAAGGCACACCTCCTTCTCCCCTACCTGCTCACTTGAGACCCTCCCCATCTAACACTGAGTTCAGTGAACATGCTAGGGTGAGTCTTACAATTTTGCATGGCCGTCATCTGGTAGCAACCACAGACTTTGCTTGCCAGTGAGATACAAAGGGACAGGGTAGGGAAGGAGGTCAGTGCAAGCACAGATATTATTTTAGAGGCTCCACACTCTTCCTGCTATCCACCAGGAGACCGTGCCAGGGGCAGCATCCTGTCTCCATGTTCCTGTGAGGCAAATACTCAGGTGCTGACAGCATTTAGGACAGCAGCTGAGTTTCGCAAGTGAATCTGTGGTCAAAACTGTGTTGCCATCTTCCAAGACCTATTCACCCTGACAGTCACCCCTCAGCTATGTGACTCCCTTGCTCCTGCAAATATTTGTTCCCTCCCACACCCCCACCACCTTCCCTGCTATCTTCTGACCTGAAAATAAAATACCCTTGTTTACGGCACAGTCGCCGGGTTTTAAAGCTGAGCTCCCTGGAGGCTTCAGTCGTAACTTCTGGCCTCCCTGCGTGTTAGCAGCTAGAGGCTGGGGATAGGATGCCAGCGGCTGTGATAGCATCTGTACAGCCAAACGCACCAGGCTCGGCAATGCAGAGCCGGCCCGAGGCAGCAGCTCGGGTCTGTTGCAGGATGCTGACAGAAGGGGGCAAAATCCATCTGCAGTCAGAGCTTGTTCCCTGCTTTTGCTTCCCTTGCTTTCTCTCACCTCCCAACCCTTCAGCCCTGATCCCTCTGACAGCCTCCGGCCAGGCTGGCTGCCCCTGCACAGGGGACACTTTCACAGCCCCGGAGGGGGTGGCTGCCAGGACAGCCCCCAGCCTGACCTGGGGGGCTCCCCTGACCTGCCCCCCAGGACACGGCAGCCTCGCTGCCCCCCGGGGCAGGGACCAGCTCACACCATCGCACCCACCCACCCCACTCTCCTCCGAGGGACTTGGAGCAGCCCCAGCACAAGAGGTTCCCTGGTCGACAGGCACATGGATGAGAGTTAGCAAGTGGGTGCTGCGGGCAACGCTGGGCCGAGCCGGCACGCTGAGCTGCTGCATACTCATCGCTGAGACGGCTGTTGGTGCTGAGAGCAGCAGAAAAGCTGATGGAGTTGCAAGGAGGGTCCACAGCAACGGGTGAGAGAAATGGGGTAGCAGGGGTGACAAGCTTCCTTCCCACGCCGCGCGCACTTGGGGTCAGATTCTCCTGCACCTTGCACCTTCTGTGGTTCAAGGGAAGGGTGGGTGCAAACCAGGGCAGGGTCCCACTGTGCCCAGTGCCGGGCAGTGGGCATGCAGAGCCCACCCACCTACCAGATCTGGGGCAGGACACAGCAAAAGTGTTTTGGGCATGGGGAGCACAGCAAGTTTCCAAATGACAGCGTGTTGTTTTAAATCCTTCTTCACAGCACTTTGGGAGCCAGCTTTTACCTTTAGAAAAGTCCCAGTGCAGACGCCATCACATCTCAGGGCACCGCGAGTTTCAGTTCCCTGTGAGCTGATAATCTAGGGATGCATGGGGGGCGGTGGTGTAACTTTTGTCAAGAAATCCAGGAAAAATGGGAACAGGAAAGGAATAGGAAAGCGGGCAATTCTCAAACAGTATTATGCACATCACATGCCCCCCCCCACCCCCCACCCCCCCTTTTCTTTTTTTCCTGTGAGTAAGCAACATTTTCTCTCTCCTCTCCTCCTCAGCTGTCTTGGTGACTTCTATTTCTGTATACATCAGTGAGTCCCTTCTCCTTACATCATCTGACATGCCTACAGCCAACTCCTGTGAATTTCCTACAAGTCTTACTATAGCTGACAGCTGCCCTTACAGCCCCTCAGCTAGCAGGCGCGCACCGTTCCCTGGGAAAGAACTTCTGCCTCCCTCCTGCCTGGTTTCTAGATTCTGCATTTGATGAGAAGGGGAAGAAGGAATGGAAAATAGGGATTTCCCTAAGCCCCAGCCTGTCTTCACCATTTCTTCTACACCTGTGGCATGGCAGAGGAGAGAAATTGCTATCCTCATATCCAGTTCCTGAGTTACAGCGTGGTCCCCATGCAACATGGGTTGTTCTGGGGCTGCTACCCATGCCAGCACTGGGACCGCTTCCCTTCACCTACCAGCAAGGTGCAGCCACCTCCAAGGAGCCCTGGCAGCTGGTATGTGACAGAGATGGCAAAGGTAGGCAGGATGAACCAATAACCCACCTTGCACCAGAGTCATCACATCCAGCACAGAGGACCTGCTGTGGGGTCTTGAGTGGCCTCTGGTGGGTAAGGTCTCAGTTTCAAGCCTGCAGTGCCCACCTGATGTCAGCCCCCAGAAGCCAACCAGACAAAGCCCTTGGGGAAACCCGGCTGTGATCTCTCCTTCTCTCTCAAGCAGCTCTGAAGCTTTGATCAGGGTGACAGAGGACATATTTCTGCCGGTCCCTTGGGACAACCCCTTCTTGAAGCTCTCAGGCTGGGCAGGAGAGATGTTCACAGAGATGCTGCTAGATGAAACGCAGCAAGGCAGGAAGGCCCTGGGTGCTCCCAGCCATGAAGCTGCCTGCTTCACAGGGCTGGGCTGTGGCTGTGAGTCCTTGCATTAATGTACCTTAGCAAGCCTGTACAGCAGAGCTGGAGGGAGGGAGCAGAGGGAGGCAGAGAGCAAGAGCAGATCCTGAGGGCACCCACACACACACCCCGACACACACCCCGTATGCAGATGTGTGCATAAGAGATGTGTGTGTGTGTGTGTTCAAGCTTAACTGAGAGCCGACCTGAGGGCTTTTTTTTGTTTCTTGCACATGGGATGGGCTGGAGCAGAGAGATTTTGCACACTTCGTTAATGTAGTCTGCAGCACATTTCTGGTGATCTGATTTTTTCTTGTCTTTAAAAAGGTTCCTCAAGCAGACAGCAGCCACCACGTAAAACATCCATTCACAGCAATTACAGCAGCCAGAGAAGGAGAAACATTTTGCACCTTTAAACCAAAAAACCCTACAGGGGAAGAGATGTATTCTCCCCTGAACAGACCTAAAGAGGGGAAGAAAAGGTGCTAGGCTGTGGCAAAGCAGATCGAAAAGCCTGGCATTATTTTCCTTGCCCCACTGACTACCCTACATGCTGGCATTATGGGGGCAGGCAGCATGTGACCCAGCACCGCTGTATATTTGAGGCAAGCATGCTCACATCCTAAAGACTTTGCAAGTGTCTTGTTGACCAAAATGTTTAAGGATAATTTCTTGATGAAATCCTTGTAAATAGATACATACAACTGTGTTTATCACAAATTCATTATTCCTGCTGTGCCCTACTGAAGGGATTAAGTTGCTGGTCACTCTTTAGTCTTATTCTTGACTATGCAGATCTAAGAAAAGATCTATGGATTAAACTTCTGCTTTGGGCATTTTTTTCCCCTCATTCCCAGGAACAACCCCACTTTTTCATTCAGACCTTAGTTAACTATCCTGCTGAGAAACCACAGGTCTCTCTCCTGGAGCCCTGCGGGAAAGAGGAGAAAGAGATGGCAAAAAATATTTTTTCCATTTGTGAGTGAATAAAACTGACCTGGAGTCACACAGGAATTAGAGCAATGGAGGAGGAAGAGGCTATTTTTATCAAGTCACTTTTTGAGGCGAGAACTACATTTTAAGCTGTTAGTCCCCATTTTTCTCTAAAGTCTCTGAGGAGCTGGCAATGGATGGCAGGGCCTGACCTCCAAAAAGAAGTAACAACAATTAAGCAAGGAACGAACCTAGGGTCATCCTGGAATATTTCAGCTATTGCTGCGCAACACACCAAGGCTTCCTGAACCTCACAGCGGGGGTGAGGACAGGACTCTTGTTGCCCTGCTCGCGCTCCCCTGCCACCTGCATGGAAGGTGATGCTCCACCAGCCATCGGCTATAAAAGAGCTGCAACAGGGGCTTGGTGTGCCAGAGCCGCGTCAAGGGGAGAGGGAGGGAGAGATGAAGGATGTTAGGTGATGAAAGACTGGTTAAGTTAGGATGGCTGTCTAAAACATTTCAAAGAAATTAAAGAAAGGAGAAATTAAGAAAGATGTCGAAGCATAAGCCTAATTAGAGTAGCAGTGTAGTTATAGTCATGATAGCCTAAGGATACAATTAGATGTGTCTAGAGAGGAAGGCTGATCTTGTTGTTAAAGCATAAAGATAGGGGACAGGATAATACCGGTTGCAGTCTGGTGCTGGCTCCTGGGTGACTCTGATGTGTTGCAGTGATTCCTCGTGACTCCAGCTGGAAACTTCCAGTCTCTCAACACCTCAGTTTCAATGTTTCCAAATATTTCTAAACTAGTCTGAGTAATTCCCAAAACCAAGCTGAGGCACTTGTATGGCATCCAACATCCCCTTTAGTACACCTTGGAGTTGCAACTGGAGATCTTAGGGCAAAAGCTGTTAGAGGAAAGCAAAGCTGTTTGCCAAAAAGAGCCAGGAGCTAAAAAGCAACCAAGGGAGATGCCCTAAATTAGTATGAAACATCCAAACCAGTTGTTCTCTAGTCTCACACGACCACATCGGTTTTGTGGAAGAGATGCTAAAAGAGCCACAGCCCTTCACTTTAATATTGCAGACCGATATTCCTAAGCAAACAGACTTTGGTGACCCTCAGTAAAACAAGCAAACATGTCACAGCGTGCCGGCATCATTCACAACACAGCTCCGAGGCCCCAGCTGTTTGTCAGTCCCTCTTTGCCCAACGTTACTGCCCTCTTCACTCTGCATTCACGGGAAAGAGTTGTGACAGCGGGAACAAGAGGAGATAAATAGGAGATTGAGGCTGACACAAGCTATGTCTCTAGAAACCTTAGCAGACAGGCGCAGGCAGCTCAGCCCACCCCGCGCGCAGCATTCGCCTGGGTGGCGGTGCCAGCCCCGGACCCGCAGCAGCGAGCTCCATCCAGCAAACCTCGGCAGCCCACCACGGCCCACTCCTGGCACTGACCTAGCCGAGTCCTTCGTGCCTCCATCAGCAGGGCAGGGAGATCATGCTTTTTCTCTCCAAAACAGAGCGCTGGCACTTTTCCAGTATGTGGAAGTGAGCACTTGAGGAACGCAAGGGGAGATGCTGGTAGAGCCCCATTGCAGAGGGTGCTAGAGGAGATATCTGAGTCAGTGTCGCCTGAGGAAAATGGAAGTCCTGTCGCTTACGTAGACATGAGCCCGAGGTTTCTCAGGGAAACACGCAGGCACATCATGGAGACACCCTGACAAAGGACATGCCTCCAACAGCAGACACCACCCAGCAATCCAGGCAGGTAACGGGATGTGGATCGGACCATCCCCAGATTCCTGGGCACGGGCAGAGAACCCATGGAGGCCCTGGACTCTGATCCACCCCTGAGGGGTCTCAGCAGGAGGCAATATTTACCATGCCACTTGAGTGCCAGCTCTACATTGTCCATGGCATGAAATGACTGACATGCTGGCGCACAAAGGTAAAAGAGGACAGATTGATTTATTGATCAAGGAAAGACACAGTCTCCTTGACAGAGATGCGCTGTCAAACGATGGCAGGACGTGCTGCTAAAAGCCCTCCAGATTGATTACTTTACCTGCCACCTGATCCTTCATAGCCCTGGGCTCTGGCAGGTGAAGAACAGGGTGAGATTTACACGTGGCTGGAGTCAGGACAGGAAAGCACGCAGGAATAAAAGCTCCAGGGGTCTGGCTAGGACACAACGGCCCCCCCGACCCCACCTGCTGTGGGGCTGGAAGGTCCCGCAGCCCACGGGCCAGCCAAGGTGGCAGGAAGACCAGCGAAACTTTGCCGTGCAGCCAACCGAGAGTGGTACCATGGCAGGTAACACCTGCATATCCTGAAATGCTGCCATTTCCCTTTCCCATCTGTTCCCTTCTCCAGGATAAAACCACTCCTGTCTGTACGACTATATGGCCTGTGCCTTCCCCGGGGGTGGTTGAGAGCACAGCCAGACACCTGGCCCAGTGCTGTTGTCAAACCCCAGCCCACTGAGACACAGTCCAGCCATGCAGGCACTCAGCCCACTGCAGGCAGCAACGCCACAGCCCGCATCCCAACACGGGACATCCAGCTGGGGCACCCATGGAAAGCAGCCACCTCACCACCAGCTGCAGTGGGATGGTGCCAGCCCAGAAGGCAGCCGTGTCCCGGGTGCTGCTCTCCTCTGTCGCTGCCAGCACATCCTGGGGCACCCAGAGCAGCACTCTCTTAGCAGGGGCTCATGACGATAAACTGATGGAGAACTGCACCTTCACAAGGGGGAGGAGAACATGGGAACAGTCCTTTGCTGGAATTTCTAGGCCCAGAAGTACTATTTCTGCACTGGTTCCCTCTCAAGATATGCTCTTGGTTAAGCAGGGTCCTCCCCTACTCGACAAGAAGATAGGTGTGCCCAAGCCCCCCTGACGGCTGGCTCCCGCGCTAGGTAAGGGGCAAGGGACTTACCACGGCAGCAGTTCAAGGCAGCCCGGTTACAACATGACGTGGATGCGCCCACTTAGCACTGCATCAAAGCCCAAAGCTATTCTGGGGACTGGCCGAGCCCTGCCTTTGCTGCATGGACACAAGAGCCAAGCACGTCGCAAATCCGTAACAAGCTTGTTTAGAGAGTCGTAGCATGAGACCGGCAGTAGAGGACAGACATAACAAAGAGAATCCCTTAAATGCTTCAGCGCTGCCCAATTTACTCGGCACAGTACGTTGGGAAAATGCCACTCCAGAGCTGCTCTCATACCTGTTAAAGGGCTTGATATTCCCCATACGTGTCAGCTCTGTCTTAATTCTGTGGGCAATCCGACCAGCTTTGGCTGCGCACCAAATCCAGATGGCTCGCCACCTCTCTTGTGAAAAGTGTAAATAATACAGCAAAGCAACCACAGGAAAAACAGTGATCCCAGAAAGGCAGAGATGTGAGAGGCTAATCTGACTTTTGAACAAGCATCTAAATTAACATCCCTCCTAACAGCCTCTTTGCTGGACTGCAGCAGATGCCATGAATGATTGAAGAACACCCAACACAGACACACTGACTGTGGGAAAGGCAGGAGTACAACAGGAGGATGACAGGAGGAGGTGTGAGGAGCAGCTGTGCACTAGAAAGGGCAGGTGAAGTGGGAACGTAGTACTGCACGCAAGATAACACATTGATGGAGACAACTGAACTCATCTCTCTTGACTTCTGTAATGCCTTTGACACAGTCCAGCCCCAAATCCTTGTTGCTAAATTAGATCGATATGGGTTTCATGGACGGAGTAGTAGATGGATAGGGAATTGACTGGACGGCCATATTCAAAGAGCTGCAGTCAATGGCTCCATGTCCACATGGAGATCAGTAATAAGTGGTGTCCCTCAAGGGTCCATATCAGGACCAACACTGTTCAATATCTTTAGTCATGACATAGTGGGATTAAGTGCACCCTCAGCAAGTTTGCCTATGACACCAAGCTGAGGGATGCCATCCAGAAGGACCAGAACAGGCTTGAGGAGTAGGCCCAGGTGAACCTCATGAAGTTCAACAAGGCCAAGTGCAAGGTCCAGCACCTGGGTTGGGGCAATCCCCAGAAAGAACACAGACTGGGGAATGAATTAATTGACAGCAGCCCTGTGGAGAAGGACTTGGGGATACTGGTGGATGAAAATTTAGACACGAGCATGCAGTGTGCACTTGCAGCGCAGAAAGCCAACTGTATCCCGGGCTGTACCAAAAGAAGCATGGCCAGCAGGTCAAGGGAGGTGATTCCCTCTACTCTGCTCTCGTGAGACCCCACTTGGAGTACTGCATTCAGCTCTGGGGTCCCCAGCAGAAGACACGGACCTGTTAGAGTGGGTCCAGAGGAGGGCCACAAAAATCAGAGGGCTGGAGAGTTCACCCTGGAGAAAGTAAGGCCGTGGGGAGACCTTACTGTGGCCCATCAATACACAAAGGGGGCTTACAGGAAAGATGAAGAGGGAATTTTTACCAGGGCTTGTAGGGACAGGACAAGGGGCAATAGTTTTAAACTAAATAAGTGTAGATTTAGATGGGCTATATGAAAGAAATTCTTTACTATGAAGGTGGTGAGACAGGCTGCCCAGAGAAGCTGTTGATGCCTCATCCTTGGAAGTGTTCAAGCTCAGGTTGGATGTGGCTTTAAGCAAACTGACGTAGCAGAAGATGTCCCTCTCCACGACAGGGGGGCTGGAGCCAGATGATCTTTGAAGGTCCCATCTGACCCAAACCATTCTGCGATTCTGTGGAGCTCTCTAACCCCTTATGCTGGCGTTTGGTTTGGCCCTAAAATGAGAGCAGATCTCCCAGCCCTGGGATCAAGGAAAGCAGCTATGACAGAACAGTATCAATAATAGCAATCATAATTCTGTTTCCTCTTTCACTGGCACTTCTATTCAAAGATCTCGAAACCTTTTTAAAATAGTGTGAGATTAATCTCATTCATCATTTCATCTCATTCCCTCCACATGTCACAACCCAATTTCACCCTGAATTCATACATATTTACAATTGAGCCACAACCAATTCTATTGAAAGGAGGTGGTGATTCCAGTGTTTCTGGGTTTGGAGGGTACCTGGATATCCAGAGGAGCCACTGCATCCCAAAGCTGGGGGCCACATTTGAGATACAGCATGACAGCATTTCATAGCAGAAAGAGGTGTGGTTTCCTGCGTGAGCCAAAGAAACTGGATCGATAGCTTACTTATCAAGAAGTTCTTCTACTCAAATGAATTTTGCATCTGGCATCCCCTTGCCTTTAGAGCTGGAGCAAGAGGTAACAAAACAAAAGGAACCCAACAAGAAGTCTGCCTACACTCACATGAGCAACCAGAGTTGGGGAGGGGGGTGGAACCTAGGTAACATCTCCCTGCAGCAAAGTGATGTTTTGGCTGTGAAGGGATTTCCATTGATAATCCTGGGGATGGGAAAAGAGGAACAGAGGGAGACATCCGTCATCATATTTAATGGTGCTTCTCGTTGTATAGTTTTAATAATTAAAGAAGATTCACCCAAGCAGAAAGAAAGATAGGATTAAGAAAGAAGAAAAAAAGGAAAATGGAAAAAAAAGATCCTAGGCAGTTGTATAACTCTTTTTCCCCTGGGCCTGGGAAATGTTTCCACTAAGCAATCCAAGACACACTGCTTAAGATTCAAACTATTGCTTGCTAGGGAAAGGAAGGGAGGGCAGAGGGAGAATACTGCGACAACATTTGACTACATCTGCTACCCACTCATTATTGTAATAGAGAGAGGTAGGGATAAATCTGACTACACGTGTGAGGGCAGCAATTGGTTGTTAGGTTCCAAAGATGCTATTACATCCTGGAGGAGCAGGGATATACACAGGTGACATTCACCAATTTCAATGGGGCGGAGGGAAATCACACACTGGAATGAAGTTAATAGCAACCCAGAGGGCAGGGTCCATGATTGCCAACCTGATTTCTATAATTGGTCTGATTACTACTATTGTAACTTAAACACAACAGCAAATCACTTGCTTAATTGAATTTTCTTTCTGTGTGTGGCTGGGAAGGGGGAGGACACAGAGGTGGATGCAAATTTCTGCTACAGCTATGTCAGCCTTCTCAGACATGCAGCAAGCAGAGGGGTCATGGGGTTGGGGGGCAGCCCCAGGGGCAGAAGGGGGCGTTAGGTAGGGCCTAAGGCAAGGCAGGGCAGCTTTTCTTGCACGATTTTCTGGGAGGGTGATGCTCCATGCTTCCAAACAGTGCCCACACCTTTGCTACACTGGAAGTAAAAATTTTGCACGACTCAGTAAATACTTCACAGTGCACCAGGAGACAATAAAGCCTCTCACTGAACTCCGAGGGGGTCAGGCAGATGGCCATGCTGAATCCAGTGCTCTCACTCTCAAATACATCCCCTTCTACCATCAGCAAAAGCCAAAAAGGAATATCTTTCAGATCAGCCTGCAGGATCACTTTATTTTTACTAAAGGACATATGCAGCAGTCAGGAGTCTCTCCAGAAAAAAAACAAAAAAAACCAACACCAAACAAACAAACAAAAAAAACCCCATCTGAAATACCAGAAACAAACACGACCTAAACATATGTGTTATCTCTGGGTCACGGCATTAAATCACTGCTGTATCTTACTCAGAGATTCACAGAAGTGACAGAAAACCAGGGTTGCTAATACCCTCCTATACCTGCTCTGGAGAGGGCACGTATTTGCTCCATTAAAACTTAACTGTTTTCAAACTCTATTCTGAACCTGAAATTACACAGTCTCAGCAGCACCTTCCTGCTTTGGCAAGCTGAGGAGCGGTTCAGACCAGTGTTTTTTTCAACAGGACCGATCTGTACCCTGTATGTGGAGGTTCTGGACAGATTTTGTGCAGGGTGTCCTGTTTAGGGAATCCAAAACTTCTAGCATCACCTTGTCTCCTCTGTGAAACTGAAACCAGGAAAACCTCTGCTGAACTGATTCGAATTCAGAGTGTCTGAATTCATCCTAATTCCCTGGATGAGAAACCCTCAGGTCCGTTCCAGAAAAAAAAAAAAAAAAAAAAAAAAATCCAGCAGCAAATTTTGCTATGCCTGAGCCTGCAATACTGCAATACACTCGTTTCCTTAGAGCTCTTCATGCACATACTTTACAGCGTGCTACACAAGCAGGGAAGCATTGCTTTAGGTCAGGGAACCTGAGACATACACAGATGCAGCGCACAAAATTGCAGGCGGGGCTGCGAGCAAGATGCCAACCTTCTGTCCGTGCTCAGACCTTGGGCATCACTTAGTAACTCAAACTTGATACATTTGTCTTGTCAGAGCCTTGCTGATGACCTTATTGAATATCCCAGTAAGACCAGTAGGACTGGGTGTTGGGTGGAACTTTTGGTACTGCCATGACTCCAACCCTAAGAGTCGTTGATTTTTCTTTTTACACTTGCCTTTACTTGGCACAGAATGCCAAGCCATGGCGAGGGACTCTGGGAAAACACAATCTCTTCAATAATGTATGTCTTCCCTACAGCTGCACAAAAATAAAATATTAATTTATCTGATTTGAAAGGGAAAAAAAAGGAAGGAGGGGAAAAATTGGCTGGGGCTATGCGATGTTTTCCATCATATATTTATGTTTACGTTCATACTTAATGCTTCCGTGTATCATGTTACCTTCGCTCTTGTATATGCTTGTCACTCTGTTTTCTTCCTTAGGAAAGGAGACAGCAAAAACTGAGCTGTGGTCATTGCACTGGGAAAGGGCACCAGTGGTAAAAATGATTTTTCACTGGGAGCCTTTGGCTGTATTTTCATAGACTTCATCTGAGTTCTTACCTATTCAGCTGTCACATCAAGCCTCCTTCCTGCCCTGAGCTTCTAAGAGCACTGAAAGTGAGGATATATGGGACTTCTTTGTTACCAGGAGAAGGCATGATAAGTTTTGGAAAATAAGCCACTTTCAGACCATCCCAGCTCAAGGAAAAATGTTAATATGTCTTGATGGGATACTAAAGTCTTTATGATGGTATAAAAGCACTAGGAAGAGACATAAGTATGAAGCATGTCTTTCAGATCAGATTTGGGAAATGGGCCTCCAGTAATGCTAGCATTTCAGTTGGGAAATGTGCAAATACAGGCCATTTATTATCTTCAGGTTTTTCACTCTGTCCGAACAGGTATCTGTCTAAAATAACATGTTCTAAACCCCAGCACTCCCCACTCCAACAGGAGAAAATCTCTGTCATTCTACAGAGTCTGTCTGGTTTATCTCCAAGGTTATGGGGGGGGTGTGTGGGGGGGTGGTGGAAATATGCATTTTTCTTTATTTATATCAATTTTAAAATAGAAAAAGAGTGTCAGGGTAGTCCAGCTATTAACAAATTGGGCAAAAAAAATGTTACCAAAACTAATGCAAAAATATTCCCCACCACACACACACACCCAGACCCATAATTCCTGTATAAAAATTATCGGGCTACCACTCTATCCATCTATTCCCATCAGAGAGAATCCCACTCCAGCCCCACTAGCACTCGGCAAACGTCCTGTCAAGCAGATGGGCTTTGCAAGAAGCTCATTAGGTCCTTCTCGTTTAAAGATGCCACTCCTACATAGCTGAGTTTGGCTTCTGTTTCACCTAGTTCTTCAGAAGGGCACGTGCACACAAGTATATCTACAGCACCAAAAATTAAGCATTGCTAAAACATTAAGACTGAGAAATCAAGTACTTAGAAGTCAAGCCATTCCATATGTTAAAGTTTCTCCTGCACCATTGATTCCAGCTCATTGTACATCCTATTTATCACACATTATATATGAAACCGTACATTTCACAGGTAAAATAAGAACAGAGAATCTATAGATATTCTGGTGTGCAATGCGATCAAGTTAATGGTGCAGAAAAAAACCAAGCTCCTCAATTCTGTCTTAGATTTATATTCTTAATATTACATTACATTGTTACCTTATGCTTCCACCTATATCTTTGTTGCATCTATTTCTTATCTTTTCCTCTATTTTACGCATAGTGTCTGCAAAGCCTTACACAGGCACTGGATTTTATGCACTGTAGGAAACCCAACTGAGGGTCAATGCTCAGCATTTTGACTGTAAACGTGTTGGTTCTGGAACTGTCTTTACTGTATATCATTAGAGGGCTCAGTACGCTGCGTTCCTGACTGATACTTGGGAACAGTATGTTCTGTAATAGCAATTATTATCAGTAATAATTGCAACACTGCTAAACATATTCCTAAGGCTTTGCAGGATCTGGACTTTAGATCACAAGCTTTCTGAGGACTGGACCAATTCTTTGATACATCTTTGTACGTTGCCAATAATGACATCAGGGCTTCTAAGTGTTACAAGACACACAATAACTTAGAGTGCTTCAACTGGGGACGGGGGACAGACTGCATTTAGACTCTACTTTTCTTCTTTTTAATGACAAGAAATTTAAAGAGTCAAAACGATTTGTATTATGCTGTTTCCATAACCTGCAGCCTCCATCAGCAGAGCTTTTCTATCCCAGTTAGTCCAACCTCTTGATTATCTACATGCTAAGGGTGAAACTCAAGTTACGAGTGAAGGTCAGGTCCCATAGAGTGTCCCAGATCTCCAAGAGTGGAGCAGCTGAGCACTCTGGCCCTCAGGATTTGTCATTACAGTCCACTCCCATCGTCCACAGCTAATTGCCCTGAGCTTCCAGAATACATCAGCTCCATACAGAGCAATTCAGTCTCTGTAGGTAACAAGTTCTGGTACATTCAGCAGTGGAGTTCTCCTCTCCACCTGACTGCATGGCTAATAGCTTGGCAATTAAAAGGTCAAGATGTTCACCTGTACATGTGCTTTGGTGTTCCAAGTCAGCCACTTTTCCACATAATGGGATGGCTCTTCTAACACTTCTGAATAATGAAAATGCCAACATGTTTCTTCATCACAAGTAAGATGTTCAAACTGGGAAGCTCTGCAAGTCAGGGTTTTGACATGCTGCTGCTATCACCAATACCTGCAAAAGTGAGCTGTCCCATGCCATCAGGAAACTGATACACTGCGAGTCCTGCTTTTACCTTCCAGCAGTGAGGCTAAATGTCTCAACCAGTCTCACTTTTATTTTTCGTTCCAAAAAAAAGCTACAGAGAGAAAAGAGAAAAACAATCTCCATGAAAGAGAGCTAGTAAGTCTCTACCCGCACTGAGACACAAAAGAGCAAAAGCCCACAACAGCAAGAGAATTTTCTGCTGAGAAAGATGCAAATGCAGAGAGCAGGTGGCAAGTAAGACAGATGCTGAAACCCCACATTAACGGGTGCCTTAAGAAACCTAATGCTGATGGATGGGTAGACAGATGCTAAATATGTAATCTCCTTGCAGATGGACAGTAACATGCAACAGAAACGCTATCAAGAAGGAAATGTTGCATGTTTGAGCAGATATCTGTAAGCACAGAGAATCAATGAATGGTTGTGTCTTTGGCTTTTTCCATTTATGTCATGTCTAGCCTGAAGCAGATCCCTGGGTTGCGTTACTCAGTTCACTCTCTGTATCAAGCCATCCCATGGCCACAACAATAGTAAGTGCCGAAGAGGATTGATCTGTAGCCATTGAGACATTTCCAGATTACCAGAGTGATTTGGGTGAAAAAGTCTGAACATTCTTCCTCCAAACATGAGGCCAAAAATTAAGTTGCTCACTTCTGCCCTTCATGATTTCTATCCACTCACTGTCAAACAGCTCTACAGTTTTAAGCCAGGTAGAGAAGTAGTTTTTCTGACTAATACAAGAACTGCAAGAAATCTCGCAGGGAAGTGTGCTCTCTGCTGATTTCCGGACCCAAGAGATGTCTTGATAAATGCTGAACATTCCCTGATACTTGGCAATGCTTCAACCAGCCTCTGAACTTCAAGGGCAGCTGTCACCACCGTGATGTTCCTTCAGCCACAAAGAGCCCAGACCTATGTCTGCAAACCATCAAGACTATCTAACACATCCTTTTGAGAAGATGGCAGATGCTACCAATCCGGCACGCAGCATCCCCTCAGAGCTTTCTTTCTGACACACTGAGAAGCTAGATGTGTGACAGAGGAAAAGCGTGTGCAGCAGCCAGCCTAGCAGAAAGAGTAACCAAACAGCAGCTGAAGGACCATTTGTACTCCTGGGAGTTAAAGTATGTGGCTCATTGCTATCCACAAGCAAAACTCATCAATGTCATTAGCAAGCACAGCTCTGTTCAGTCAGGTCGTGCTCATTACAGTGGCTATTTCAGTCACTTCTTTTGCACACAAGTACGTGGCCAGCAGAGCCTAAACTTGCCAGCATACATGGCTTCATCTTAGCATGAAACTTTGTCTGCATACTCTGTGGAGATGAGAGTTCAGGATGAGGGCAGCTGTGATCTCTTCCTTTCATGGAAAAACATGCCAGATACCAGCCACTGCCTCTACCAGCTGGTCAAAGCCTATGTGCCCAGGGCCAACGGCAGAGCTGAGCATGCCTGAGCTGCAATGCTTTTTTAAAAAGAGATAGTTCCCCGATGGAGTCCCTGCAGCGGTGGTGCCAGCACCCTGCAGCACATGCTACCACTGCCCGGTATGTACCAAGCCATCGAGTGTCACAGGCCCAAGAAAACTGTTTGGAAACAGCCAGGGAGCCACTGATGTGCCCCTGCTATATGTATCTCCTCTTTCCCTAATAGGTGGCCTTCTCCAAATGACCCCCCTTAGGAGGCAATGGATCAAAGCAGCTGCAGGAGGCAGAGACCACTTTCAGCCCTCCCAGTGCCACGATTCCAAACTGTAAGGGAAAAAGCTGCAGAAGGATCTGTAAATCTAGTTCAGATCCCTCCTTGCCTTTCTTCTCCTGGGACAACCTCTGATGTAGACTGAGAAAGAGAGGGTGGGTGGGCAGGATCTGTTGGGGTTGTCCCTCTGTCTTAGAAAAGGAAGAAACATCTTGCAGCTCTTCCAGACCCAGGTCTTGGGGAGGAAGTGGTTGAAAAATATTCCTAAATGCACAGACGAAAGACAGTGATTGAGGGGTAGTGGGGGAGGGGGGAAAGATAGTGGGGGAAATGCAGGAGAAGCCTAGGGACTGGGTAATACAGAATTAGCCGTATGACAAGGACATCGGCAGACGCAACAGTAAAGGCAGCACTTGTTTTTTCAGGTATGCTAAAGACTGCAGACTGTAGTGCGGGGGCTTTAAAAGTCTTTCATACAATCTTAATCAGTTTCTTTTTCTGCCTCTTTCCCTTCCTCTTTCTCTTTCCTATTTTTGTAGGCTTTGAGGCTCTTTTAATATTTTTTAAGTGAATCTTTCCCTTGTCCTTCCTCCTCCTCCTCCTCCACTTTTCTCCAAGCGCACGCTGCCCGCTGGCTCATCCTCCCTGCCCCCAGGAGGGGCACTGGTAGGAAGGCAGAGGAGCAGTCTGAGCTGAACTTGTCAGACAGAAAAAACGTGATAAATGCCATCAGAACGAAAGACGATAGAAATTAAAGAGGTGTCTCTTTCCCTCTTTTCAGTAACTGCGTCTGAACAGCCATACCACCCCACAACAGATCTGACAAGCTAAGCAGAGCTGAGAAACGAACTGTCACTATTTGGATGGAGGAAACTGCAAATAACAGCGTTAGTGACTCAGAAACGCATCGGTGCTGCCGCAGGGCCCTAGGAGGGATGTGCTGTGTGCAGCTTTGAAGTGTCCCCTCCATGAGCTACCAGCCCCTATGCTACGTTTTAAAAAGTGACAGGCACTCAGTAACCTTCATTTCACCAAGTGGGTCTTCGGGTTTGCCTGCGTGGGCAAGTTTTATCACTCATATTTAAGGTGTGATTTTGAGAAAACATACCTGCACCCATTAACCCCCCCATATCACTCGTCCTCTCCCACAAACAGCCTCATTCACTTGAACTCCCACTGCGTGGCTTTCCCAACGGTGCGTGTAACCCCAGCTAAAATGCACATTTCCCATTACACTGCACAACCTGCCCACCCAGATTAACCCTCAGGCTCTAAGGTCACTCTCAAGGACAGGATTTAATAATGCTCTAAGCCAAGAAATTTGCTAGCATCATGGCTGTGCTATAATCCCACGGCTGTATGTTATATTTGTACAGCAACCTATCGAGCCATTCCTGTTGGAAGCAGCGGCAGACGTATGTTGGTTTAGCTGATGTGGTGGGAGGACACTCTGACTCTGTTAAACACCTGTTATATTCCGACGCAGAGGAGGCTGCACTTCAGTCCGGGTACGAATATCACGCGCGTCTGCTGTAAGGAACTTTGGGATCAATGAAATGAAATGAGCTACTGAAATATATGCTAATATTCCAACTAGATACATAAACCAGAAGACTGGGTGGTTTGAAATGCGGTTTATGAATATGCAACATTCAATTTAAAATAATTGTGCAGTTCAACAAATACAAAAAGGGAAAATTTGGGGACAGACTCTGTTTGGTAGTCCTGTTTAATTGGCTATAATTCTACTTCACGGCAGTATGGATTTTAAAATGTGTCATAACCAGAGTTGGGAAAGTTACAGAATCTGTATTACAGGAGAATTTTCCCCAGTCAAACGATGGTTGCTCTGACCATCAAAACCTTCTCTCTTTTGCATTTGCTTTCTGCACACATGTTTAGCAATTGGGAGCTGCTCCCATTAAATGCTGGCAGAAAGCCATTTCCAGCTTGCCAACCCACGTACCGGTAATGGCAGAGAACAAAGAAGAAGCTCAAACACATCCACACATTCGCATCGGAAGTTGTACTTTATGTTGGACCAGACACTGCTTGTCACAGCCGAGAAGGAGCTCCCAAAATCTCTTGCTGCAGCTCTGGCTCCAAAGCAATCAGAGAAGCCAGTTGCACATGCCTAACTGGGTAAAATGTTTGTGCTCACACAATTACTGTATGCAACTGTGCGTGCACAGACTACCTTTAAACTCCCACCCAGCCAAAGAACTGCACAGCTGCTTGAATCTCCTAGGAGTGATGCTTCAGGACAAGCCTGGTGGGCGGAAAAGCTATACACATGTTCCAAGCGTCTAGTTCTTATCTCTTTCCTTTTCATAAATTGATTCCTCTTCCAAAGACAGTGACGGGCCGCTGGTTTCTTCATAACTCCCTTTGGCTACAGGAGATAGCCTCAGCAAATCAGGAAAATAAGGCAAGAGAGCGTGACCTACCACCACTAAGGCAGATCCAATAGCAAACCTCTGATGCTTGCTGCTCAACTGATTTAAAACATTAAAAAAGGGCAGGGGGAGGAGGGGGCAAAAAAAAAAAAAAAAAAAAAGGGAAAACACAAACACAAAAGGAGCTATACAAGTAAGCAAACAATCATTCCTTGAGTAAAGTCCAAGGTAACTGCCCTCAGCTCACAGGCGTTTGTAATAGAGGACAAGTGAGTCATTGTGAATTATCCATCCAGGTCCAACAACCAGCCCGGTGCCTTTTGAGAAAACAGATACCACTTTGTTTAGAAGAAAATGCAGCAAGGGATTGCCGCTGCATAGGGATGCAGCAATCAGGGGAGTGAAGGTAGCAGACGAGGGGAGGAGAGGAGGTGCTGATGGGCATCTTACTCTCTACCTCTTGAGCACTAAGAATTAGGCTTTAATTTGTGCTGCCTCAGCAGGACTTGGACAGGTGGACACAGCGGTCACTGCGCTGGGGACACTCTGATCCATCGCTGATGGAGAAGCAGCCCCTGCAGTGTCACTGAGGCGGGGAGTTTTTACAGCATGTTGGTTTGATCTGCCGGATTATTCCACCTGTTTATCTCCCTCTTTCCCTGCTACCATGGCTGTGCTAGTGGCACCGGGGTTCCTGACCTCCCAAGTTGACACAAGTAGGGAGCAAGGAGGAGTTGGAGTCCCGGAATCACCACAACTGACCTTCTACAACTCACTGTCACCCATCTGTGCCCATGACTGTCTGGCTACAGCAGAGGCTCAGATCCAGGCTCCAAGAATGCTAGGGGGGCAGGCCAGGAGGTGTTACCCGATGTCCTGGCTGTCCAGAAAGAAGAAGAGATGAGGCTGGTTAGGATGGCATCAGTTTAGGTGGCTCTGCCCTGGGGAGCAAGGATGGACTCTTCTTGGTGTCACTTCCAGCCTCTGATCTGAGCTAGCAGCACAGAGATCTCAGGGTAGCAGTGCCTCAGTGCAGCCTTGCACTAGATAACACGGACAGCTGCTTGAGGCATGGCAGCTTGGTGAGGAAGGGGTGCTTCTGATATGCAGCAAGAGCCACGAGACCTGTGAGATAGATGCTGCAATGACTTTTGGGAAAGAGAGTCAGCTGCTGTGAGTTTACCATTTCCAGAAAGATTCAAAGTGCTGAAAGTGCAATTTCTCATTGTACACATTATTTGCTGGGAGAAAGTTTTGTATTGCCACTAACACCAAAGCTTCCAATGATCTCCTCAGTCCTCTGTCATTTCACATTGTATTTAGAGAGGCATTTGCTTCAGCCTGCTCTCTCTCCCACGCTACCTATCATTTCTGTTGGAGGATCCCACCTTTGCCTGGCTTACGTACCCTTTTCTGTTTACTTGAGAAGGAAGGTGAGGTCGGAGAGGGAATTTCTATCCATTACTGAGCTGTTAAAGCATCAGTGAATATGTGTTATTAGCCTATTTTAACTTAATTTATTGTTGAACATACAATAACTGTCAGAATAAATCACTTGTAAAGGCCAACAAAACTCCCCTGTATCTTGGAGAACAATGTTTCTGTAAAATACTGGTAGCCTTGTGCACTGCTGGCATTAATTTTAAACCCCCATCCCAAGAAATTCCAAACAAACTGGAATCCTCCCTTGCAAATGCATCTTCTTCTGAACTTCCTGCAACTGGGTGTCGAAACAACATCGAAACCCTAGGTTACACAGCCTGAGGCTGACTTGCCAGTTATGAAGTGCAGAAGGAGTTGGAGTGTCTACCCATTACCTCACAATCACAAAGCCCGTAACTTCTACACACTCGCCACAGCCATTCCCAAACCAAAAGTGAGCAGTCCCATATTCCTGGCTGATCCAGGTCATGCTCTTACAGACATTCCCTCCTTGAGGACACGGGACCGCTGTTGATATTCCTACTAAGCATCTCCCCTGGGTCCCTTCCCTCAGCTGCTCCCCAGCCTCACACCTGCTTAACCACCCCTGCACCAACACCTCCAGCTCCTGCCACCACCTCTAACCCCACACAGCCCCTCGACCTGGGCTATACTCCGGGCAACCTCTCACTGGGAGAAGCATCAGCCCTGGTAAAGGATGGGTGAGCATTCACCCTGCCTCCCACGTGCGCAGTTGGTGCCAGTGGGGCCTGTTTGCTGGGGTTCACTCGCCGACCCCCCCACTGCCCTGCCAACACTCACTGCGCTTCCACAGCCTTGCCCAGAGAAACCTGTGGCAGGGCAACGGGGACAGGTACGTCAGGGCAGGGACGAGGAACAAAGAAACCACAGCACCCAGAGTCAAAGAACAGCGACGTTTGGACTGAAGCCAAGCAAATCAGATGATTAAAGAGAAAAGTGTTTTTTCCTAAGAGAAAAAAAAAAAAAAAAAAGTCCCCAATCTTTCTTTTCCTGGGCTTTTTGATTTTGTTGGGGTTTTTTTTGGTTTTGGGTTTGGTTTTTTTGTTGTTGTTTTAATCTTGTGTTTTCAATTTCAATCTCTCTTTCTCTCTCCTTTTTCTGAATACATATTTGCATCAGTGCCATAAGCAGCAGTAGAAATCTCTAACAGACCAAACTGTTCAGCACAGCAAGCTGATAGTTGAGGACATCAGTAGGTGGGAGATGCCACCGTTTCAAATATTCTAACCTCAGCTGCTGAAATTCGGGCCATAGTTTTCAAAAGGTAACAAGTGTTCAAAACAAGAGGATTGCTTTATCAATAAGCATCCTTACTTCTCCACGTGCAGTCTGCGACAGCAGTGGTTTTGTCCATGGCTTAACGGTGAAACATTTTGTGCCTCCAATTTAATTGCAGGCATAAAATTGATGACCAGCCAGGCACTGATCAAGGGGCATAAAAATTGCATCTGAAAGCAAGTAAGGTTCTTTTTTTTTAAAATGTGGAACAAATAGGAACAAAATTTTGTAGAGTGAATCATGTGTCCAGACAAGACCTTCTGCCTTCCCTATTTCTAGAAATATGTCAGTGAACAGCATAATTTCATTCCTGGGTGAAGGTATCTGGGCCTTCTGGTACAACATCCCCATGAAGTCCGAAGTGAACATCTCATAGGAGGTAACACAAACCCTGCGGTGGGATGCCAAGCTCAGCACCTGTGAGAGGATGTTTGCACACCTTAGTGCTACTGTTGGTCTCCAACGCAGCAGTAGCCAAACGAGCCAGATTGTGTGCATGGTCCTGTGTAAACATACGGAAAAATGCTCTGCTTGCCCCAAATGTTTTCATTTTAAGGCCAGGCACCTAGCACCTTATATTGGAGGAGACTACGATCGATATAAAGTCTAAGTCATAGTGTACTTTTATTTCCTTTGGTTTCCTAATACAAACAACTTATCTGACTGCCCTTCAGCCAATATTCAATTAGGGGTCTAATCAGTTGCTAGGTGTAACTCAGCTGGGACAAAAAAAAACTGGAAGGAAGAGAGAATAGCTCCTTTACTGCTGTGCTTCCCAATGGAGCAGCAGGGCTGGGGGCTGTGGATGACCACCTCTCACCTCCTCCCCTCTGCTGACTCCTCAGATCTGACCATGCTACCCAGAACTGCCCAGCTCTCCCAGCTCCCCCAAACGGCTTTACTCTGCAAAAGCTTGCAGATCATAAATTGCCGCAGCCTTAGACCACATTCAGACCCCCACTGCGGTCCTATGGCACAAGTGGAGCCACAAAGAGAGACCAACACGGGCAGGAGCTTGAGCCCCGGCAAGTGGCAGCTTCCCACCAGCTCCGCTGAGGATGCTCCCAACCCTCCTATTCCCACATCGTCTGCTCAAACCCTCTCTCCACCCTCTCCCCAGCTTCTAGTGCAACAAGATAGTGCAACTAAACCCATCCCTGTAGTCACCCCAGTTTATTAAGCTCCTTTTCAGTAAAACTCAGTCCGTCTGGTTTAGTTCCCACCAAAAGCCAAGTGCAGGCAAAGAGGTACCTCAGAAGAACCGCTCCAGGTGTGTGTTTTCTTCTGCTGTGGCACAAATCCCCTGTGTCAGGTGCTATAGTAATACAGATATTAATAGAAATGGTCTCCCTTTCTGCATTTTTCATGTTTGTGTTTCTAAAATAGTCCGATCATCTGGAATACTTACCATTTTATAAGACACAGTGACATGGTACTTTACAGACACATGCTATTTTCTCTTCTGAGAACTTTGCTTTTGTTCCTTCTTTTTCTGTTGCTTTTCTTTTATTAAATAAAGGCATCCAGAATAGAAGTGCAGGTCTGCACTTTGTGCTTGAACACCAAGACAAACAGCAATGTTGCCATGGATTTTTTTAAACTCCAAATAAAAATAAACAAACACATCTTGGCAGTGTTTGGAATAGAAGCTAGTGAATAATTCACAATGAATAATTGATTTGTTGAATTTAGCTTGGTGTTTTTTGTTTTTTTTTTGTTCTGCTGGTGGAATGTGCACCACCAGATGGTGAGTTCAATAAATGTATTTGTTTTTCCAATTTATTTGATGGATTTCCCCCCCAAATTTTTCCCCCCTCTAAGGTGAAGTCTGAAATTCCAGATGGTTTGACTAGTGGCCAGATAAGTCACGATGTATTGTTTCAGCTTCCTCTTTAGAAAGGTGGCAAGAATGATAACAGGAGTGGAAAAATGCATACATGAAGCAGGAATGAAGCAGGGAGGGCAGTTTGTATCAAAGAGAAGACAAATAAGAGAAGGTGTGATAACAGTCTATAAAATAGTGAATAATACAGAGAACGGAGGTGAAGAGCTACTGCTTTCTCTTTCTTTACAATGCAAGAAAAAATGAGCAGTTAATGAAGCTGAAAGGTAGTGATTACAAATTTACTAGAGAAATATTCTTTTTTTAGCAGAAGACTGAACCTAGGCAAAGGGACCTCACTGCCACATGCATTAAAGCCAACAGTTTAGCAAAATGAAGCAAGGAATTACACATTTACATGGGGATCCAAAACATCCAAATACAAAGTACCAGTGCTGATGACAGGGACTATATTACCTCATGCCTTAGGGAATAAACTAATCATTATTATTGATAAATATGTGATATTATCTGCCAAGACCAGTGGTTCCCTTACCTTCCAACTAAAAAACTGATGCTGCTTATTCTGATAGGTCAAATCAGGGCTCAAGGGACTTCAAGCCTGATTCTCTTTGACAATTGCTAAGATTGGAGAAATGCACAAATCCTTCTAAGTTGAATATTCTCAGTAGAATTTCTAAAATTCAATTTCTATAATTTTTTCCACAATGCTGAACTTCGTTTTTCCTTTTTTTCCCTTTTTTTGCATAAAATGAAATCGGTGAAATATGTGCAGGGAGAGGATGTTAAAGTGGCATTAAGTGCAGTCAAAGCATCTTCACCGACAAGTTTGATCTAATGTCCAAAAAAAATATGGTTTGCATTATTTACCAGCATTTTGCACAGGGGGAAATCTAATTACATTGGTATTAATGGTAGGAGGGTGTTCTTTGACTTCAGAGAGAGCTACTTCGGGGGAATAAAACTTAATTCTGCAAGTGTTTATAGAGCCGAGCCCCCGGCGCACAGCCCCAACGTGCAGTAAGGCACTAGCACCTCAGGATCTGAAAGTGGGAGCTGTTTAGAAACAGAAATGAAAGAAAAGGCAAACCAAAGAATCTATGGTAACTGCAAAAAAAAAAATGCAAATCACAACAAAAAAGGCACCTAGTAGTTTAAAGATGCTTTTGTTCACTGAAGGGCCTGATTCTGATCCATCTGAAGTTCATGGAAACTTCACTACTACTGCAAATGAGCACAGCACGGAATCTGAATTATTCCCAAAAGAAAACCCTATTACATGCTGTACCAAACAGTATCTCAAAAATCACATTGGAATTTGGCTTAAGTCTGCAAGGAAGCAACTGAATTAAACTGTATTATTCATCTCCACAAGCTCACAAATCACTGTCTTCCAGAAGGCAGTATCAAGGCCTGCAGAAACCTCCGCCGTCCTTCTGCTCGGCTTCTGCTGACTCAAGCTTTTGCACCTATCCTGCTAGGGGAGCTCCACTCGCTCACGTTTTCTATATTTCACTTATACCAGAACAAAGAAATACAGGCTTATAAATATATATATTTATTTTTACCTCAGCAGTTTCTGTGCAAACTTAGAGTGATCTAATGAGCATGCAGTGTACAAACAGAATGGATGAGAGAGGTGGGGGATATTATTATATAGACTGTATCGATCCCACCCAGCACTACTTGCTCCAAACCCCGATTCTCAATGGCCTGTAAATAAACTTGCTGTCTCCTCCAGCCAGGTCCTGCGGCATTCCTCCACCGCTGTCCTGCTTCCATCCTCGCTCCCTGCTCCACTCTGTAGATGCTAACACCACAGTCCTGGCCGCGTGCGAGGGCACCAAAGATGGGACTGATTTATTTGAGATTTATTCCTTGCTGTTCCCTGTGCCTTCAGCTCACACGTTAACCGCCTCTCACTGTTCCAAGGCTGGGGTCCGCCAGGGCTCCCCTCAGCCCCTACTCAAGGGGTGCTGGCTCTGCATCCCAGGAAGCAGCATCTCCACACTGATGCACCCGGCCACCCTGCATCCCTCCAGAATTTGGAGACCCCTGGGCATGCGCCTGGGGTCTGCCTGCCAGACTTCTTCCCAAAGAAAAGGGCTAGTGGGGAACAGTGTGCACACAGGACCCTCCTGAAAAGCTCATTGAGGACCCTGCCAGGGATACACTGCGGGCAACCAGTGCACAAAACTCATCATGTGGATGAGCCATAGGCAACCAGTGCACAAAACTTTCTTCTGGGGAGATCTGAGCTCCAGCAAATGCCCAGCTCACATGTGACACAAGTTTTCTTGGCTCAGTCATCCAGTAGGGGTGCTGCTACAGGGCAGAAGTGGGAGCACAGGCAGAGCCACGTGTCCTAAGTACGGAAATAAAAGACTTCTCCTTCTAGCTCCAGCCAGGCCAAGAAGGTCAAGGCGTCGAGGCTCGTGTTTTCCCAGCTCCTTCAACTGGCACTGCTTTCACAAGCTGGCAGGCTACGTTGCTCAGTTCCCACAGCTGATTTACATGCCATCTCCTAAGAAAAAGCTGCCGGTGTGCTCTGCTGTCACCCCCCAGGTCCCCAAAGCACTTTGGCTGCCTTGGATAAAAATTAAATAAATAAGAGATGCACAGAAGAAAAGCCCTTCTAAGACAGGCACACGAGCAGCAGAGTTGTCAGGGGACTCCCTGAGCTGGCCCTCCCTCACTCCCCCCTGCCTCCTCTTTTATTTCCCTCAGCTGGCTCGGATGGTGTGGCAGGACTAGGAGAAACCTGGCAAGGTCATGCTGTTTGATTCCAACGCCAGTTTCAATTACGTCCTGGCTTTTATAACCAAATCAAAAAACAAAAGGCTAAGAAGAAAAGAGGGAGCGGGGGAGAGAAGAGAGACAGCAGCGTCCAGCTGCAGGCTGGGAAATGACATTTCAATTTGTCAATTGATCCAATCCCTCTCCTTCCCCCCTGCGCCCCCCCCCCCCCCCCTTTTTTTTTTCTCTTTTCTTTTTCTGCCCTGTAAATTAATTAGCCCGTTTGTCATGTGGAAAGACTGCAAATGGGGCAGCCTAGATACAAACTGGAACAAACCTACTTTCTTTCTGGGTATAGGCACCAAAGATGTGGCCACAAAGCTTCAACAGCCAGGTGGAAGAAATGTCCCCATGTGTTCAATCCTCAGGTTCCAGGTTGTCCTGGGGAGATCACAGATACACTTTCCACTGCCCCTCCAAAGCATCTATGCACATGGAAACTAGGTAGCTACCTTTCTTCATCAACTGAGACTTTTGTCCAAGCTTGGGAAACAAGGGCAATGAAGGCATTCAGCTAAATGAAAAGCTGAATTCAAAGGTGCTGAAATGCCTTTTTTCTGCACTCCCCCCCCCCCCCCCCCCCCCATCCACATGTTATATTACTAGACTGTGGGACTGCAAGCTAAAGGAAACAACTGAAAGGAAGGCTCTCACAGTATTCCAGAAGGAGCAGGAGGGAGACACATCAAAACATCCAGAATTATGACAATGAATGACAGCAATATTTCTGAAGAAACGTTAAAGCTTCAGAAAGTAAAAAAGCTCCTCACTCTCATGGCTAGGGATGAGCCTCTGCGTGGGGTCAGATGACCCAAATGGGCCACCTCGCTCCTTTTCCCTGGTGTATCTGCTACCAACCATCACAAGAGCTGGGCTTCTGAATCAAATGAGTATCAAATCTAACCCAAACCTCCATGCCCAGACCTCCCAGTCTACGTGGTACCAGCTGCAACATGGAAGAAGTGAAATGCCCTGAAGAAAAAGTCTCAGGATCTTCTCAGCTTCTAGCAAAGTCTGTCATGACAGTCCTAGGTACCACTAAAAAACTCCGGTACTGGCGTGAAGAGGAAGCGACCTGGTCCACCTGGATTCTTTGATCCGGGCCTGTGGCTCAGTCCCTCCAGGGATGAGGATGTCTGCAAAATTGAGGACCTCAGGGATTCCCTACCATCTGTCTGCAGCCCAGGCAAGTTCATGATGCTGTGGGTGCCTCTCAGGGCTTCCTCAAATTCTAATTGCCATGGGCAATGGGAGTTTTCCTTGTCCAAAGACTCTTGGAGAGTACTGCCCTGCCACCACCCCACTAAGCACCACGGGATCTCTAGCAGGGAAGTACCTGTAGGGCAGTGAACACTAATACTCTCCTCTCTCACCCTAATGAGAAAGAGCATCCTCAAATGAGACATGGGGAGTTAGTCAAAATAAGTAATATGACTTAAAAGCAAAACCAGGGGCTAAGCAAAGAGTTGGTGCAAGTGCATAGAACTCCACCGAAGTCCAGAGAGTCCTCCTAGGCATATATTCAGCTCCATACATTTTCAGTTATTCAGTATTCAAGCATTCTTCTCCCAATCTCCTCTTCTTTTTATCCATCCATATCTATGCAAATCTCATTTCTTCAACCCCGCTCACCACAATAAGTATCTCTCTCACACACATAAAGCCTAAATTTTATCAAGCATTTTATTTACTTCTGTCCCAGCGGAGAGGAGAAAAAATGGAGAAAGAGAGAAAAAGAGAAAGACAGAAGAGATTACTGCTGCCTCTTTTAAAAAAAAAAAAATATATTGGCAGGTACTAAGACATTTCCATTACTGGTGCAAGCAAACAAACAAACACAAAAATCCATGGTGGGTCACCCAGCAGCAGCTCCAGGTGAGAACCGCATGTGACAGGGCTAGCTATGGGCAGCGGTACGTCTCTATGCGGCTGATGAAATGCCACCGCAGCCTCCGCAGAAATGGAGGCAGAAACTGTCATTATCCACTCAGATCCTAACAGGGGGCAGGCCCTCGCCGTGCCGTGCCGGGTACGCACACTAAGTGAAAGAAAGACCCCAAAGAACTCATAAGCAATGTACAAGGAAGGACAAAAGTGGCAGGGAGAGAAGGAGGGAAGGGAGAATGATAGAGTGCCTGCCAGCTGCCTCACTGTGCTCCAGTGTTTGCCCTGCCGGGAAGCGGGAGAGGGGCAGGTTGGGATGTAGGACTGTGAAGGGGTAGTATTGTGACCATAGGAAGAAGTACAGACTGCAAAAAAAGTCAACTGCTTTTGAAACAGTCCCCACATACTTTCTGATTCTGTATTCACAATGTGGCTGGTTACTGCATCTCTCCTGCTGGTCGTAGCCAGGCGATGGGGACCTGTGACCCCCCTCTCCTTCCCTGCACAGCCTTCACACTGCAGCAATGGATGGGATGTTATTACATACCTGCCTCCACCCCACACAGCCAAAAGCTGAGCACTGGGACTGCCAGCTTACTGGGACCAGTAGTTTGGCGCCCATCTCTGCTGCTGCTGCTACTCAGCGTTCCTATAGGGACGCTTTTTTCCCCCAAAAGCACAATATAAAACACCCTGCTTCTTTCATTCTTTATTAAACACTGACTGGTATTGCCCAAGACAAGCAGTGTTTAAAACCTCTCTAGTGGAAATGGTGCCACCAGTGAGCCCAAGTTAAAGATCCACACTGGGAAGCTCAGTGACTCACACGGGGCCAGCATGCCAGGGCTCGCTCCCAAAACTGCAGTTCTCCCCACTTGCTGCAGAAGAGGTACTTCACGCTCCAAGCCCTAACAAAAGTGCCACTACTGCATCACACAGCCGGGTTTGTTACACAGATACTCATCCCCTGGTACGCTGCTGCAGCAAGCTCAGGGGTGGCTATGACCACCATGCTGCAGCCATTGGAAAGCAAGGCAGGAGCCATTCCGTTTCTCATGTTTCATCCCGGTGTCTCCCTCCAGACCTTGCCACCCCGCGCAGCCCTTCCGTGATTCAGTTTCCCAGGGGAGCAGTGGGGATGGTGGTGTTCCCAGCCTCAGCTTGCAGGCTGCGAGACTCTTTGGTTTGCTATACAGAAGGCTGACAATGTAAATACAGATCACTGAACCTCCAGAAGACAGAATAAATCTGTCAGTTTCTCAAAACCTCAGCTCAGCCCTGCCTACAGCCCTGATGACAATTTTAATGCAGGATTTCACAGATTTGACTGCGTTTATCCTCGCAACAGCACTAATACATTAGTTGTACCCTCTCCAGTTCAAAAATGGGAAAATCCAACTGCATGAAGACCATGCACCTTCCCCAAGGTCACAGAAGAAGTGTGTGGCACTGCAGAGAGCAGCATCTAGGCTTCCTGCATCTCAGAAGCACAGCAGTCTCTCTCCTCTTCCCTGCGACTAAAAATTTGTATCCATCCCTGGAGTCATCCAGTGCTGAGAAAATATGATGTGTTCCAAAGCTTTAGCAAAGCAAGTTGGCATGAGTAAACAATTCCCAATAAAATGAAAAGTCAAAATGTCTTTATCTTTGACTTGATCAAAACATGATATATACTTAAATCGTTTTTCCCCTTAAATACCCTCCTCACAAATGTGAAATCCTGTTGAAAGACATTTTCAGACCAAAATAGGTTGGTTAGCATAAAAAGATGGCTCTCTCCACTCCTCAGCCATTTTACTGGAAATTTTTGTGTTTAATGCTAAAACATCTAGTTTGCTAAAGGTCACAGAGAAGTGACAAAAAAAGCAACTAAACAAATACTCAAAGTAAGGGTTATAAACATTTGGACATACATTCACCCTGAATGTACCTCTTATTGTCTGGACATGATTATACACCCGAGTCCTGTTACATCTTTCAAAGACGAGGACAGAAAGATTTGTAAGAGGGATGGTTTTCTTCTTGCACGTTCAAGAGTAAAGGACATTCCTTGCCCAAACGATCTGATCTCACTGAGGCACTTTCAGTGCTCCTTGTCATCTCAGGGGACACACTTGTGGGAGTGCTGAGCATTTTGAAGGGATCAACCCAAGCGCCTGGTCTCAGGACCCACTGGACCTTGATTTCCTCTATGTTTCATTCCTCCAGTTTTTCAACGCCTTCCTTCTCCTTCCAAGCTTCCCAGGGAGACCTACAGAAGCTGAAGGAACTGTACTTCCCCCTAGAGCTGACTCCTGACATTGCTTCCCCAAAGGATTTTCCTCTTCTTGGGATGGGGGAAGAAAGGAGATTATCAAGTCGACCACAAAATTTCCCATCCTAGATTTCCTCACCCTTCCTTGGGCCCTCATCGGTCCTCCTGGGGCCACCCAACTTGCAGGCAAGGAGATCTAAGAGGACCTACACTACATATGCTAATGGAAAAGCCATCTCCAAACTTGACACTCATTTCTTCTTGTGTGAGTACTGCCAGCTTAGACTCATTGATGCAAACAGAGAATGGCTTGAGGGAAAGTGGTAGTACAGGTGTCTAAGCTACACCTCTGAATGTGACAGAAGCTGCACAGGCCAAAGACCCCAGGATTATCTTATGATTCACAGAATTGTAAGAGCTTTTGGTTGATTACATGAACTTAAAAATCTTTTGAGATTTCTTTCAGACTGGCAACAACAGACCTACCTAAGTACACTGACAAACAACATCAGGCTACTCAGCCTTTCTATTTTTGCAATAAAAGAAAATTCTTCTCTTTCTTCTTTCTTCTTAACTAAATTTTTGTCTTCTCCTATTACCCTGGGCTGCTGCTTTGTGTCTAGAGCAGTTCTGTCCTGGACCACAGAAGCAATAAAAGAATATGTTCTTCATGCCCATGCAAGGACTTCGAACTGTCAGAGCTGTGCTAATAAAAAGTAAAAACAAAAACTGAGAGGACATCAACCTGTTTCTACTTCAGACTTCGAGACAGTCCAGATTATAAATGGGTTGGAGAAGGGAAAACAGGTCAGAGGATATCAGTGGCTTATCTGTCTACCAGAGACCTCAAAGCACTTTCTAATACTAATGAATGAGCCTTTCTAGCTCCTTCTGAGATGAATCAGCACTGTTATTGCTGCAGAAAGGATACGGAAACTGAGGCAGGGGAAGGGGCTGTGCTCCATGCACAGCCTGACCAACGCACAGCGCAGAGCCTGAGACGACAGCCTGCCCTTAGCCACAGGCCACCCCCCTCCCCTAAAAGGGACACAATGAAACCATAAAAAGTTGTGAACAACTAAAGCAGGCCAGCACAACACACAGCCAGTGAAGCTATATATTGAGCCAATTAACCCGTGTGCATGATTAGAGCCTCCAGGAAATGGGTACATGGTGTAGAGGGTTGAAGGGAGGAAAAGTGCAGTCCAGTGCAGAAGACTTCAGAGGTGCAGCCAGTCTGTGGGCGCACTGCTGAACTTGGACTCGGTCCGTTTCTCACTGGGCAGGAACCACATACAACTTTCTACTTCACCTCTGGAATTAGTGAAAGTGTTCCCTTCCTCAGCCTGCTTCCACAGGGACATCAAGGGCTATTAGAGCCAAGGGAAAGCGAGGGATGTTTCTGGGACAAATGTTAATGAGAGGGTGGCAAAGTTTGTTTTACAGCTCTTGGAGTACACTCTGCCCTAAGAATAAAAAATTACCCTTCCAAATGGTTGATTTGACCCCTTTCAGGAGCATGATAATAAAAAAGAAAAAAAAACCTAAAACCCAAAAAACAACCGAAAGAACGGGGGGAGGTGAGAGAGGCCACAAAATACATGCATCAAATGCTCTAGAGCAGTGGTCATGGCTCCAGCACATAAAACATTTGCTCCGCCACTGGACAAAGTCTAAATCCTATTTTTCTTTCCTAAAAAAAAAAAAAAAAAAAAAAAAAAAAAAGATAGAAAAGATGAAAATCCCCTAAATGATTCAATATTTTATACACACTCCGTACACTGCAGCCTTGAAAAAGATGCCGCAGGATGACGGGCTTTGGAGACTTTATCTTGCTGCAGCAACTGAAGAAGAGCAATTTTAACACTGACATAATAGTCAGGCATGTGTTTGTTCAGTAGCTATCCACAGCTAGTATTAGGGTGCTGGTGAATGTGTTCTTGGCAGTTTTGCATAGGCACAGGTTTCATTTTAACGGGCTGTACTCCATGTAGGCATATGTTTCAGGTCTGTCTACATATAATTTGTTAATGCTGTGCAAACGGAGGTGCCAGACCTGTGCACACGCTTTTGGCGTGTGCTCTGTGTGCACGCACTCTGCATGTGCATGCACGCATTCTGGGCTGTGAGGTTTTGTTTCTTGCTGTTAGGTGTGTGCTGTGAGTGATTTTGCAGGTTTTGCTAAGGCATGCTGTTGTTCTTTTCTCCAGTTGACACTTGTGGTAACCACTAAAACATAGCATCCACGCCTGCGCCACACGAAAGGTTCATTCCCTTTTTTTCTGTGACAGACACAGTCAGAGCTGCAGTGTGTCCTTCACCATCGAAAGACTGTCCCTACTCCACACAGAGCAAGTCCAACTGCCCCCCAAACAGCATCAACTCAGGCACCCGCCCACCACAAGGAACCTGATCTCCCCTTCCCAGAAACAAGTCATCCAGGCAGTGGCCCCTGCCCTTCTGCTGAGGCTGAGCAGGGCCATGCCTCTGCTCTTTGTGCCCTCAGGCACATGGGTACACTTTTCCAGTGCCACCTGGGGGAGACAGCACTGACCAAGGGACCACAGGGTGGAAAATCAACAGAAGAGTCTGCCCTGGGCCATGCTGAACAAAGATGCTGTTAGCATCAGCTGTTCAGAAGCTATACTAGGTGCCTCTGCCTCGTGGGAGGACTTGCACCTTGGCGTCTCCTTATTCCCACATGGACCAGCTCCCTACTACACCTTTAAGGAGAGCCAGGGACATTCCCCTGCGGTCGTGACTAGTAAGATGAAGCTCCTGCCATGGGAACCAGCTAGGAGACCTCCCTCAGATCACCAGCTCTGGTAAAACAGTGGTACAAGCAACCTAAGCTTTGATACGGTTATAGGAGGTCTAGCTTTGAGGCAGGCAAAACATTCAGTCCGCAAGAGAAAACGCCATTGCAGTAGTTTCTGATGCACAACTCTGCCTTTTGTATTTTTTCTTTTTACTCCCTCCACTATCCCAAATCAGGTTATGACTCTTACATATCACAGTAGTTGTTAAATTGAACTGGGATCAGAGGAAATACCTTCCACTCTCAGTCATCCAGTCAATCCGATCAAGTCCATCATCTACATCACAACACAGAGCAAGAGGTCAGCGTTTGGTGTGGAAAAGAGAAAAGGGTGCTCTCCTATGCAGAAGAACAAAGCGTCCTGAAACACTCTCTTGTGTTTATATGGCAAGGCTTGAGGGGAAGGGGGCTGTGGAGGTGGCTTCTGTGAGAAGACAGCAGGAGCTGCTCCCACCTCACACAGCACCAGGTTCAGCTGGCTCCAAGACGGAACCTGCCACTGGCCAAAGCTGAGCTCACCACTGACACTGGTAGCACCTCTGTGACAACATATTTAAGAAAGAGTAAAAAAACACTATGTAGCAGCTGTGAGAGGGGAGAATATATGAGAAAAAAGCCCTGCAGACACCATGGTCAGTGAGGGAGGGTGGGGAGGAGGTGCTCCAGGAGCCCAAGCAGATTCCCCTGCAGCTCATGGTGATGCATGGTTGTCCCGCATCAGGGTGATGCAGGTTGTCCCGCTGCAGCCCACAGAAGGTCCCACAATGCAGGGGGTGGATGTGCCCTGCAGGAAGCTGAAGCCCTTGGAAAGCCCATGCCGGAGCAGGCTCCTGGCAGGACCTGCAGTCATGGAGTGGAGCCCACCCACATAGATGAAAGTTTTTGGGCAGAGACTGTAGCCCATGGGGGATGCACGCTGGAGCAGTCCGTTCCTGAAGGACTGCACCCCACGGGAAGGACCCACGTTGGGTTCCTGCAGGACTGTCTGCCATGGGAGGGACCCCACGCCGCTGCAGGGGAAGAGCATGAGAAGGAAGGAGTAGCAGACACAAAGTGTTACAAGCTGACTGTAACCTTCATTCCCTGTCCCCCTGTGCCACTCGGGGTGGGAGAGAGAAGAGTCGGAAGTGAAGTTGAGCCTAGGAAGACAGGAGGGATGATGGAAGCTGGTTTTAGTTTTTCCTTTTCTTACTTCTTCCTATTCTAGCCTGTTATTAATTGGCAATAAATTAAATTAATTTTCCCAAGTCTAGTCTGTTTTGCCTGTGACAGTAATTGGTAAGTGATCTTCCCCTTCGCTGCTAAGGAGGAGGAGGAGGAGTAATAGAGCTCCTTGGTGGGCATGCGGTGGCCAGCCAGGTTCAACTCCCCCCTCCCTGCAAACAGAGAATGCCGCCACTGGAAAATATAGACAGGCACATCCCTAAGCAACTGGTGATATTGCTGCAGGTGGGGCAGACAGCAGCATTACAGCTGTGTGTAGCTTTTCTGCCCAGTCCTTGGGTCCTGGTTACAGAAAGGAGGAAGAACCACAGTTTCCAGGATGATGAACATCAACTGCTCCCAGGGACTTCAGACAGAGGAGGAGGCAGACTGTACTTCTGAAAAATCAACCCCTCCCTCCTTAGACAAATGAACTACAGTAATTCATGCTCCAACCAAATAATAATAGTTCAAACAATAATTCGTGCCCCAACTGAAGTCTGGAGCCCAAAAAGCTGTCTCCTCTTGCCCAGGACACGGAGTGAGGCAATGGCCCTCTCCAGAGGCATTCCCAGCCCTCAAGTGTCATCAGCAAAAAGAGTGATCTGATTTCTTGGCAGCACAAACTGCCATGGGCTCATGAGCCACTTCCTTCCCTGGGATGTGATGGCCTGGATGGTTCTGCTCTTGCTGCCTGCCAGTGCCTGCTGCCTTCCCCACTCCTCCCTCAGCCCCCCTCCTCCCTCCACTTCTCATTCCTTTGCTCAACGAGGCTGGCATTTAAGAAACACTTATTCCAATCCATTTCTACCCTTGTACAGCAATTGGGTGTCATTTAGTTTGATTTAACCAATTTAGTCCTATGAATTAATTGGTTAATAAGCCATCTGTATGCATCAGGTGACAGAGTCGCGCTCTCACACACAGACACAGACAAGCTACCCACTTGTCCTTGTTTAATAACAGGCTGTAGGGAGTAGGAGCGGGAGAGGCGTGCAGGCTACTATCACTCCCCATGGGGAACTGCCAGCACAGGGACTTAGCAATCATTGCACCAACCTTGACCTCTGAGTGGTGGAACTGTCTGTTTAGGGTAATTCAGAAATAACCTACGCTGTAGCTAGAGAGGAGTGCCAGCTACAGAACACATGCAAGAACCACAAATATGCTTCAGATCATGAGTTGTTTTTCCTTTTTAAAAAAAAAAAAAAAGAGGAAAAGAGGTTTAGTTCCTGCTTACTAGACAGTGGGAAATTCTCAACTGCATTCCCAAACAGCTGAACTTTGCATGTGTGTAGGAGGGGGAGAGAGGTAAGAAGTAGGGGGAATAGGAGAAGGCTAAGGTCTAAAGCATTTTATTTAGGTGTGATCTTTAATTACAAGAAAAATACTCATCTATCTTGATTTCTTTTTAAATGCCAAGAAAAAAAGCACCCCTCGCAGGCCCCAACCATTTTGACGTTATATACAACGCCCCAAGCCATTCAACAAACAACAATGCCGCAAACCAGAAGCAGATTCAGCAACATATCCCAACCCACACAACAGAAAAACATCAACTGTTTAGACAGAAAAACAACAACTCCCTCCCCTGGCCGCCCATCCATCTCAGCCAGCCCTGGATGCCCCAGCAAGCAGACAAGGTTCTTGGCATACCCTTAAGGTCAGCACACAGAGGACTTTCAGAGTGAGAGGGAACAGAATTACAGGGCTATGGGACCCTCGGGAAAAAGCCCTGCCGACAGCTCCCTCCGTTTTCTGCCCAGAGAGCTACCCTCCATCTCAGCCACTGCAACTGCAGCAACATTACATGGGGATGGGGTTGCTCACTGATGGGTGTGGGAGGCTCCCAAATGATTTGGGACACTAAATGCCAGCACCGGGACCAGAAACTACAAAATCCAAGCCAAACGGCAGCGCTTTGGTGTGACATGCTGGGCAACGTGCTCTCATGAAAGAAATGGACCACATGCTTCTGTACCAGGTGGTTTCCAGTTGAACGCAAGGCGCAGCCTGCTGTAGGCTGCATGGTCCAGCTGTCACAGACCAAGGAACGAGCCCCCGGGGGAACCTTGGCTGAGGCCACCACAGGGAGAGGAGATGGGGCTTAGCCTGCGCTGGGTGGTACAGAGCAGCAGCGCATCCGCACGAGCTCCTCCGGGCCCTCCGGCTCCCGGCGTTTTCCACTGATCTGGGAGAGAAATTAGCACGCTGCAGACTCTGCGAGAGAGACACAGAGTAAGTAGCGGGGATATAGCTCTGAGGAGAAAGTACTTTCCCCCGTCTCCCTAAGGAAAATGAAATTACAGTGGAGTTCTCTTTAAACGGATCCCATTAGTACAACAGGCACCGCTGGAAAAATAACATCCTCTGTGCGCTGATGTGAAACACTGGCAGGCGGAGCGCAGCAGGCTGAAAAGTCCCTTCCAGACAGGAAAGGGAGAAACCTGCTTACCCAGTACACTTAGTGGGAGAGAGCGTGAAAGGGTAGCAGGAAGCGATCGGGGAAACCAGCCAGAGCTCCTGGTGTCAGCACGCCCTACCAGCCCGCCCAAAGCAGGCAGAGGGAGCCCCCGAGTGCTCAAAAAACATTATCATGGGAGTGCCTGCTCTGGGATGCCGTAAAACTTTCAAAGCACAGAGTTCAGCTGCCCTGCTTCAACAGCTGGAAGCTGCAGCTAAACTGCCTCTGCTTGGTCTGTAGCAGTGATGCCTGTGAAATGAATGAACGAACATACCAACCTGTCCATAACAAACAATTTCATTTGATCAGTGACCACAAAAACCAGAATGCCCCAGCCTGAACTGAGCAAGTGGCAATGTGGCTTTACAGCTTGGTTAATGGCCACATGGAGCATACGCATCCAACTGCTATGCTTCCCCTGCTAGGCAGCTCATGTGCAGAAGGCAGTCACATCACACTTCACACACAGTCTTATTTTACCAATTGCTAAGGACTCCAGACCCAAAATGTGTAAAAATACTTAGGAGATTAAAGGGGCAGAAAGGTTATTTTGTTCGTTTGTTTCCCAGAAATGCCTCACCAGGCTCAGTTCCTTAACATCCACTCCTTTCAAAAAGCAGAGATGCCTCTGCTGCTTGGCAGGACTTGGAAATCTCACCAGCTGCCTTGTGGGAGCTCCCAGCACTGAAACACCTTTGAATCTGTGTGGCATCCCATTCCCAAAATATCATTAGTCACAGAGCCAGTGCAACTCTCCGTGCAAGGCTCGCACATCCAGATGGAGCCGTGCAAACACTGGTAGCAGCAGAGCACAGGGCCATGGGGCAGCAAGAGAGACCAGCACTGCTGGAGATGCGGGTGGCACGGGACAGGGCCATTAATCCCTAGGTTGCTGCCAAGGGAGTATGGGACACATTATGGGATATGAAGGAAGAGCATTTGGGGATTGTACAGGACTTACGGGATATTTTAAGGAAAGGATATTTTAGGGAAAGACCAAAGAAGGGGGGGGGGGGGGGGGGGGGGCAAGCGGGTTTGTGGAGGAAAAACCATGGTAAAACAGAAGGGTAAGGGGGCATAAGGGACCATTTGCAGGTCTACAGGTTGCTGGTCAGCACACTCATCTGTCCTGCCCTCTCATTAAACTCCACTTCTCACTACTTTCCTGGGTGAGAGGACTCTGTTCTGTGTGTATGTACTACAGAGCTGCACTAACTAGTGAGTACTTCAAGTGGCTTAGCAGCCCAGCGAGTGCATCTCTTTGGGAATGACACAACTGGAGGAGCTGGAGTCTGCTGGAGGGACCACAGAGGTCAGTTGTCCAGCTGCACAACTGCTGGAGAGACCAGCCAAATTGAGCCTCTTTGCTCCTGCCTCTTGTTGTCTCCATCTTCCACATCCTCTCCAGTCTGGGAACTGTCTCCCTTAGTTTCCTTCTTTCTCGCCATCTTTTTTCAATCCTCCTGACAAACCCTTGAATGATCTAAAAGCATCCCCAACAAGGATGAGGGAAGGCAAATGTCTTAGCAAATGTGCATTTGAGCTCCACATGCTCCCAGGGATGGCGTAGTAATAAAAACCAATTAGATAATGCTCAGCAGCTACAGTGAGAGGGAGTGGTACAAACTTACCACGACTAATAGGGGTTTTAATAATAGATGGGTCTCTCTGAGCAGTGTCAGAGATGGGAAGCTGAAGTAGTCTCAGTTACATTGTGTCTTTCTGCCCAGTGAATTCTGTGAGTGGAAGATTAATATTCTATGAAAGTGGGGATTAACTCCACTCCACAATTACTACTTCTACCAGGGAGATCCTTGCAGGGTCAAGACTGGGCTCCCCCTGATGGTGAGGAATGGGGGAATCCCATGGAGCAGCACTCTGCGCTCACTCCCTCACCCCCCCAACAAAAAAATCCATCAGTCCTACAGGTACCAACTTTTGAGCAGCTTAGTAATGAGGAACCTGAAAAAGCACATGCTTTAGCCTTCTTGCTTGCTGTCATGTTCCAGGAAAAGACCAAAAGCAAAGTTGCAACTGATCGCTGACACAAGGCTGAAGAAAGCTCAACACACCAGCAACAGCCCTGTGTGCCGCAGGTGGGTCAGCATCATGGGCAGGGTGCCGCAAAGCCCCCTGCCTGCATGTCTTCCCGCTGCCTTCTGTTTACAAACCTTCACTTCATGCCTCCTTGCTCAAAACACAAACAAAAGCCACGGAGAGCATTTTCTTGTTGCCATAGAAACGGTTATTATAATCTCAAACATACTTAATGCATCACTTTTCCCCCTCCAGCACCTTGCAACAGCTTGCTGTGCAATGGGAAGGCTACGCTGCGAGAAGAGGCAGAGGGCAGGCAAAAGAGCCCTGACAGCTTCACGTCCTGCACTCAAGACTCAGCATCTCTGCAGCTGCCCATAATCTCCTTTCCACCAGCACACAGACGTATTCTTGCTTTTCTTCTCTCTTTCTGTCTTGTTTTCTGTTCTTTGGAGTGTCACATCATTTACATTTATGAAACAAATTTTCCTGGGGGTGCAAAGACAGTTCAAATTGTCTGTGATCTGATCAACCTTGTGCATAATACATTTGTATGAAAATAAACTCCCTGGGGCCCACACTCCTGACTGAAAGTCTCTGTAATGAAGTATTTTACTCTAATTTAGTTAAAGATGATGGAGATAGGAATGAGCGAGTGCCTGCATGCATATAGAGGAGGGGAAGAAAGACAGGATACTATACACACACAAAAGCCAATAATTATAAGATTGCATGCTAGTTGGGAACACCACAGAAGTACCTCATTATTACAAGTTAACTTCTTGTCTGATCCCTCTGAAAATCAACCCTGCTATATATGGCTTCTTGCAGACCAGATCTGGACAACCTGAATGTTTGTTCTCAGAAGGGGTAAGCAGAAAACTACTCTTCCATTCTGCATCACTTATTAAGAAATCATTCCCATTCCACATCCAGACTGAGCCAAGACCACATTGGGATAATGAACTTCCCTGCTCCCCATTCTTCTCCAAATACAAAAGCAAGACATCACCCTCAATTAGGGTCACTCCTCTGGAACATCAGTCTTTCATTTTCCAGCCTCTGCTCTATGTGATTCAGAGGGATGGCTTCCCCATAGCGTTCCTTCCCCACACCTCCAGTCCCAGCTGAGTAACTTGGCTTCCAGGTTCCTGGCTACTCCTGTGTAACGGCTCTGGTCTGGCTAGGCGCTTAAACCTGGAAATGTGAAACTCTTCCTGGCAAAACCTTGCTGAAATGAGCACAATTCCACCCGAGGTTTCTGTTTCAATTAACCGGTATTTTCTGAGGATAACAACTTTTCCCAAACACAAAAATATTAAGCGGATCTGACTGTTAGCAAAGGTTAAATGATTTCAGTGAACCTTGGGTCAAGTCTGAAATACAACCACAGATAGTTGAGTTCTACTACACTCTGCTACTGACTCCCTATGATGCCTTGCATAAACCTCTGCTTTCTGTTTTGTTTCCCCACCTTTTCCATGGAGGTCAAACTTACCTCCCTGCTCAACAAAAAACCCACGAGATTTCATACATCAGTCTCCCAGGGTTCCAACCAGAGACGGAGGTACCCAGAGACATCCTCAGATGCATCAGGTACGGTCCCTACAGGAAAGGGATAATGTTTAATTGTCACTGCTTTCAATTCAAGAGGATTGTGTCCTCCAGGCTTCTTTACTGTCAATAATAAAATACTTGGATTTCTTTACTCTGTTATTGCAGGCCTAGTACTTTGCCATCCTAGGAGGATGTGCAAAAAACGCAAATAAAAGCTATTAAAGGACAGGCGAGGGAAAGCAGTGGGGACACAGAAAGCTAGGAGCCCCTGATAAGGTCTGAAGGGAATGGCATGATTCAAGGTGCACAAGGACTGGCAGAAGCAAAGCCATTTGGCAGACGGTAAAGATTTGTGGTGTTTTGTGCGTTTTCCTAATAACTTTCCAGAGAGGATCTCCTTTGTATAATGCTGGGGTTGTGCAGGAGTCTTACATGTTTGGACCCAGGATGGCTACACCACTTATTTTCAAAGGCTGTGTCACATGAGACACAAAAGAAAAAATTATTCTAGGATGTGGATGCAGACGCACATGTACTATAGAAACACGTATTTTACCTGAGTCTTTTTTTTCTTTTCCCATTTCTGTACGGTAAAAAGAAAAAGATAATCAGCTTTTGTGCCTAGACAGGCCTGGACAATTTCCTACATCCCAGTGAAGACTTGATGTTCCATATAGTAAGGGATCAACTCTTCTGAAAGAGAAACAATACAAAATACACCTTGAAAATGAAGACAGAGGACTAAACCCATTCCTGGCAAGAAGAAGGTGCAACTCCCTTTGAAGCAAGAGAAATCAGTGCTGCTGAATTTGTCTTAGGGAAATAAATACTAATAACCAGTCTTTCCCAGAGGACAATCTGATAACACTGAAGTTGACACCCACAAATGTCAGGCAGGATGAGGTTCCTCCTGTATGCCAGTATCCAAGCTTATCATCCCATTTGCTTTTTTTCTCCCAAGTCATTTTGCAGGGTCAAAGGCTATCGTGAGGCTTTAATTAGAATGCCATCGTAATGAGCTGACACTTAAATCAGCCTGCCAGTGGCTAAAGAAAATTAACCTTAGAGTCAAATGAGCTCCAGTCTGGGAGTTCATGTCATGAGGGGACAACAGATGCTTGCAGAGCTGCTGTGCATGGTGGAGGGATAGAGAGCTAAACCTTGCATTTCTTTGAACCCAGAGATCTACACTGGGGAACTCACCTATCCTAGCTGTCTCTGATGCACAAATAAAAGGAAGCAGTCTCTGCTGGGCTTTGTAATACGTGTTTGCTGTACCAAGCCAAGGAGAACTCAACAGGGAGAAGTTACCTGGGGATAAAAACTTCTTTTAGGCTCCTTGAGAAAGGATGCAACTTGAGCTCATATACACCTACGATCCTATTGTGTGTGATAAGCCATATCGGTTGCTATGAATGACTTTGTCGTTATGACTTAGCTGATTACATCGTTATTATGCAAGATCCTAGGCTGCAAATAAGGGCAGGTGCTTCACCCAGCTCAGACCCTGCAAAGCCTAGGGAGCAAACACATAATAAAAGGATATCCCTTGTTGGGTAGCAAATAGGAGGGGCTTTTACAAGGATGAATACACACAGGGGATTAACCTCCCCCCTAACCTTGCACATACTCTTTGCCACTGATGCCCCTGCAACTGTACTGCCCCTACCCACCTCCATTATGCACCAGGCTCTCCCCACACCATCTCTTGGCATGAGTCACAGCAATGCTGTATTGCCAGGGAGTTCTGAGTACGTTCTTCTGCACAGTCAGTGGCGGGTTCTCCCAGTGAATGCAGATATTCTATTTAGTACCATTTTTCTTTGCATCCTAAAGGCACCCAGTAGCCTAGAGAAGAAATCCAATGTGCGTTACTCACAGGTGCCAAAGAATCCATAAAGGCTTACTGCATTCTTCAGAGCTGAACTGCCAGTGCTATCATTTTCCACGACATCTCTTTTATGCCACTGCACTTGACAAATACCTTGTGCCTCTCCACAGGTATTCAGGAAATCCTGCCAGTGCAGGCACACAGAACACACAAATGGACCTAGTATCTCTATCTATTCCAGACAGAGCTGTGCAGCAAAACCAAGAGATTTTGCTAACCAAATCTGGCCACAGAGCTGCCTGCGTATAGTGGATTCAGCCCCACGTTCCTTGCCACGAGAAGACATGTTTTCCTTTCATTAAGATCAGTACACCTCAGAGGCTACTTTAAACAACCTTCAAATCATTCTCCTTGAGTTTCTACTACCACCATAATTGACCTTTCTCTAAAGGGGAACTATCCGATTGACAACCTTGGGAGATGACTACTTATTCTACCATAAAGTTTAAAACTGAATCAACTCCACCAGAGTCAATGCAGCAATAGTAAATTTACAAAAGGATGCTAAACAGTAGAATTTACTGCAGAACCATCTTTTTAAAGGAAAGCTGAAGCGACCTCCTTTTGCAAAAGTATCCTGTGAAACACTTGCTTCCTATGTTGCCAATGACACCTTCAACTAATTGTTCCTGCAAGACTGCCTAACGCCTCAGTTAATTCTAGTTATGGTCTTTGTTTACTTTCGGGATTTGACAGCACTATGGAGGTCAACTTGTTCCCTTCTTAAGAACAACAAAGCTCCAATGGGCTCAGTGTTACAGTTCCCAAATGAATGTTCTAGGAACTAAAGAAGTCAAACTCATCTTCCACCTCATCTAAGCTTCACCCACAGCTTTTCATACCATAGGGGCTCTGATACAGGGGCTCAGACTAGAATAGTTACAGGCATTTTTCAACTTGGCATTTTTTGCACTGAGGTATTTAAAAAGGGCATAATTTTCTCTTCACATTAAACTTTAAGTACAATTTTGTTGTTTTGAAAGTATTCTTAAATCACAGGATTTCGTCACAAGTCATTCAATTTGTGTTACTTGCTTAAAGGTTCAGTTCCCATGAAGCTTCAAGAGATTTTCAGCTTTCTCTTTTTTTTAAAAAAAAAGAATGTTATTAACCCCTGGGGGGTTCTATTGAAAAGCATGAGATTGTAACCTTTGGCTTGACACAAATGTCTTGAACCTAGAGACAACTAATAGCAAGCGCAGGTACTTGGGAACGGTTCCTGTGGGGTGATGAGGACAGTGAAGAGGGTCATTTCTGAGAAACATAGAAATTTGGAAATCAGTCTCGTGTTTTGGGGGCAGCCAAACAACTGATACGGAGAAGGGACATCTCTGAATACCAGCTTTGAAAGGAAAGTAATCTGGGGGCTTTTGTTTTTCTTGTAGCGTTCTTCTCTCACCAAATCTTATAATATATGGCTTCAACAGCCAGTGTGATCTCTTCCTCCCTCTTTCCTCTCAAGTCAAAAAGTAAAATACTAAATACCACTGTAAGTTCTTAATGCAGAAGTAAACCATTGCAATACAAGAAAGAGGAGCTTCAGACACTTCAAAATAAAGAAAAAATAAGAAAACACAGGTCCTCACCCAAGTCATACAGTTCCACACAGAAAAACGGTATTTCCTTGTCTATCTTCTGACAATAAGAAACAGTTTCCCCTTTACTTCCAAATAAACCTCAGGCTACTGGAACATCACCGACATTTTCTTTAAAGAGTTTTTAATTAAAATAACATTAAGTATGCCATGTTCAGTATTTGTCAGGCATCAGGAAAGGCTACTAAAATTACCACTGAGGGGCCTATTAAATATCATCATACACTCCCAGAGTAACTAATTACAGACATTTTTAAAGGTTCTGGATCCCCTACCCTGCAAAAATCATTAACTTTTTAATTTCTTTATTTACTTGCATCAAATAACCAAATGTTAACAATGTGCACCTGTCCTGCAGAATGGACAGGGATTACCCCAATGGCACTGAAGAGCCCGCCAGCATCTTGGAGCCAGGGATCCAACATGACAATAGGTTTCAGTTCCCATCCCCCCACCACTGTACTCCATGTTTCCCATTTGCATCACTTGAACGTTTGGGCAAAGGCCGCAGAAAACCTTGGAGCTTGGAAATAAAACAGGTACTCTCAGCAATTGAAATCCAAACGCTTGAGGAGCTCAAGCCCTTTGAGAAAAGCCCAGCCTTCCTGACTGGCATGGGCACAGCTCCTCACGCAGTGGGATCAGGGTGGGCGGCGACTGCAACGACTGGCTACGGTGACTATGGTAAATGATACTGAAAAGGGCTTGGCGCAGAAATTTTCTTTCTGCATGGGACGGTATCAGGACAAAACCAGTGGTGATGATTTGTTGTGTTGACAGGGTAGTAGCAAGACCTCCATGCTGTTCTTCATGGATCTGCTCTTCAGAGCACAGGGGAGCCACCTGCTCCTAGATCCATGCCTAACGCCACACCACACCAGGCCACCCAGGCACGGAGGGTATGCCCAGACATACTTTTAGGCTTGCTAACTGCAAGGTCAGACAGGCTGGTCTTCAAGCCATCTGGGGAGCACCCAAAATCCAACAGAGACATACCTCAACACACGCGGTTGCTCCCCGGGCTTTCCACCTCCCACAGCCAGCACCCATGTGTTGCCCAGGAGTACCAGACCAGGAGAGGGCTGACCGCGAGGAGCACAGCCCATCTCCTGATGCAGTCCAAAGGGGGCCTTCCAGCAGGAATTTGGAGCAATCGCAGTGAACATTGCTGCCGCTCGGCTTTATGCATAAGGTGGACCACCTTCTCGCTGACCTTCACGTTGCTCGTGAGGAGGGCAAGCATTTCAGCACCTATGCCATTTGCAAATCTGGTCATTCCCTCAAGGATACAAAAATTAGGTCAGAGGCTTTTCTCTTCCCTTTCCATTCCTGCAAAGCACATTAGAGCTCAAATCCTCAAGACAAAGCGTTATTATTATTGTTGTTATTTTTTTATGGTGGAAGAAAATATTAATGTTACAAATAGCTGCCATTAACATAAGCAGAGCTGCATATTAATATGCACACGGGTGTCTCCACTGTCAGGAAGCAGAGGCCCCAGAGGCCCTGCTTTCACTGGGGAAAATGATGATGGCATTAGCTCTAATGATAATGATAAGGAGGCTGCCATAAATGATATGACAATTTCTTTTGTAATCCTGTTCGGGCAAAGACTTCTTCCTTACTCCGCAGTGTCCATAAAAGGATGCTGTTGGAACAAATGGCAGCTTGACTGATTTATTTAATTTTACCACAGCTTTATGGTTTTCTTAAAAGTGCCAGCTCTTTGAGTCCTGTGATTAAGACGGAAACTCAGTTAAGCCTTTCAGATAAATTCCTAACCATCAAGATTTTGGAGAACGGGATACTAAATAAAAGGAATCCCACAACTATTTATGTTTTTAAAACCTTGTGATGTTTGAGTCTTTTTGCACTAATGATGCTATTATATCCAAGGACAGCAGGAGTTATGAAGGAAAAAAAAAAAAAAAAAGGCTATGAAAAAAAATCCCAGTAATTACAGTTGTCTCTGACGTAAGGTGTTCCCAACCCTGTCACTGCCTTTCTCCCCCTTCACTTATCATCGTCCCTATGCATATTACTTCTAGGAAGCAGCAGCAGATTTTTGTGAGACTACACTATGAATCAGATGAGAGAAATGATCTGGCTGAAGATTAACAAAGCAAAAGAGCATGGAGGGGGATTTCCTGCAGAAAGGTTTTAGATGTGCTCAACAGCTCAGACCTGCAGACAGGCATGCTGGTACAGCTGGGAGGGCACAGAAAGTGTGGTCTAAGCTGCTCCCATAACTGGGAAAATGCATGCTGGAAGAGATGCAGAGGGAAGATCTGGGTTCCTAGAGCCCATGTGTCAAGAGCCTGTCAAACCCTTTTGTGGTTCTTCCAGATGTGGAACAAACATGAGTTCCTTTTTTTTTTTTTTTAGGCCAGAGGGAAAACAGAAATCATTATCACCAGCTGTGATGCTAAAGCCTCGGTTATGCAATAGGACTTGTCTGCAAAAAATGCCAAAGCAGTTCTTCACCAAACTGCATCTGGACACAGACAGAAGATGATTCTCTCTGGCTCTGTATCTTCTGAACTAATTACACAGCTTTTTGGTACTGTCACTGCACAGGATGTCTCTGGCCTGGAATCGCCTGTCATGGCTACAATGTGCAACAGGGATCTGAACACATTAAAGTGTCAGGGAGGCAGGGATGCTGGGTTTTGGTCTGTCAGCTTCTGCACTGAAAACCCTATTGAACTCAGCTAAAATACTACGCTATCCGCCTTTCATTTTTCACATTTGTTCTTGTGATGTACATCCTGAAGCTCATCAGAGGAAAATTTAAACTTTATACCAGCAATAATATTCCTTGCAGTAAATTCTATCCAAAGGGAGTAGCTAAAACCACAAAGAGCCCTACAGATGACTGCTTCAGATCAGGTGGCCAGGTGAAAATTCTTGATACAGAGATAAGTCCAAAACTTGGCATGCACAGACCAGTAACACAGGTATTACAGAAAGATGGCTTCCTCCACCCACATAGCCTGCAGGACACTGGGAATACGCACAAGCCTCACAATCTGCCTCCCAGGTAACATCTGCCCCAGATCACACGAGAGCAAAAAGAGCCATCTTTGCAGTACAAACAGCCGTATTAAAGCTGCAAAAAGACAGAAAACATCAAGGTAGTCCAAAATATGAATCCTATTTGTTCTCCTCTTGTGCTCCTTACTCTCTTTCCCTTTGACTTGGTTGAGTGCTTCAAGTCTGTATCAAACTCAAACTCACTCAGTCCCCACACAGCTTCTCAAACCCTTATTATTCCAGCTGGCCTGCACAGAAAAATGTTTTCTTATTTGTTTTCTTGTTTCGGAACAGAACCTCAGTTACCCAACAGAATTCCTCTGTAGAGACAGCAGGAATATCCCAGCAGGAATGCTAAGCAATGATGACCATGCTTGGGAAATTCCACATTATCTAAAACCAACAGCAGATCTTCTTTCCCCAGCTAAACCCACCAAGATAGCACAGATAATCTGGAGTACTCCTCTAAATAACCAACACCACAATACTACAACTGTAAGCAGAAGCACATACACACACCCCGTACAAATTATGTATATTAATATCAGTTGTTCAATACTATCTCCTACTGTGCAAAGTTGAGAGAAAAGAATTAAACTAATATATGAAGTCTATTTGCTGTTTTTATATGACTAGAACTTATACCTATACACAAAAGTCTGTGGTGCACTCGTATTTGGATTTCCAAGCATGTTGTTTGCTGGTCTCCCAGACCAGGGTCTACCACAAAATGTATGTGGATTTAAAAAGAGGAGCATCAACTCTGAATCACACAGTATTTGTATGATCCTCGAAGCCAAATGCACAAACCCAAAGCTATTTCCTGGACAGCTGTATGGGCTCAGTACATAACAAGGTATATGGTATAGATATAACTGTAAGGTGCTTGAAAAGTGGGAGGATGAACTCCAGCCCACTGTATGCTAAGTCCATACAGACATAAATCTTGTTTTCAAATGTGGCCATCAGGACTTCAGTGCCAAGAAGAAATAAAAGCCATAAAAAACCACTTTTAAAACTACTTTGTCAGACTCAGGTCATGCGCCACAAGAATGTGTGTCTGAAAGGGGAATCAGCTTGGCAGATATGAACAGATTTGCTTGAGCTTGCTGTTCCCACACAACTCGCACTGTGGCTGTACAGGGGCATTAAAGTCACAAGACAGAAATTACATGAGTGCCTGTTCCAATACTGGCATGGCCTTCTTGGCACCCAAGCTAAAGAGAGAATGCAGTGGTTGTGCTCACTGATCTCATTATAAACCAGCCTGAGGGAGGGGAAAGGTGACAAAAAAAATTACACACGCCTTTGATCACAGATGACATTCCATTAGCCCAGGACAATGATACGCATATGTACGCTATAAGCACCCTGACACAGGTAATGACTTACTGACAGAGTATAAAGCAATGCGGGTTAATCATCCCGATTGCTGGATCACACAATCATGAGATGACATCTCTTTTTCCAACAAGTTTTTCTAGCAAAGACTTACAAACAAACAGGAGAGCCACGAACACCTGAGACTGGACACCCCTCGCTGTGGCCTTTGAGCCAGAGAAGATGTCACCTTCTCTGTTCACACCAGTCTAGGAAAGCCAAAGCTTCACTTACCTAGAATAGGAGACAAAAAGGTAGAGAGAAAATATGGTTAGTGGATTTCCCTGAAACATACAGATGCCATTTATCTTTATTTCCCAGGTGATTCCCACATCCTGGCACCTTGTTAGGAGATTCCTGACATGTTCAGGAACAGGAGTGATCTATGATAGTGCTCTCAGCACATGGCCGCTATCTCCCCTGCTGCAATTGGTCTGTGGTGCTATTTAATGTTATAAAGATTATTCATTAAGAAAAACAAAACTGAGCAGGTGTTTTCATCAGCATCTTGTTCCATTAAAAAAAAAAAAGAAGAAAGAAAAAGAGAAAGAGGCTCCACAACAACATTAACCACACGGAAGGGCACAAATTATTCTGACTGTGAACAGCAGGGCACAGAAGGTCTTGAAGTCTACTGAAAGAAACTGTGGCAGGAAAGGAAAGGATCTCCTTGTTAAGGGAAGGATGGATTGAGTCACTCTGCTTCATGCTTCTGTCATGTATTATCAGAATTATGGCTGCCCTGAAAAGCCTTGGTAATTTTGTTTTAGGTGAAGTAGGCTCTGCCATAGGATGGAAGGATGGAGCAGATGATCTTGAGGTCCGTGTGACCCCTACATTTCAAAATTTTCAAGAAGACGCAGCACCTTCGAGTGCAATACAACGTGGACATTAAAAAAAAAAAGATATGACTGTCTCACAAAGGGCTACCACCTGAATAAGCCAGAGGGAGGACATAAAGGGGGGCTGTTAGATAGGATACAGCAAACCTAAGCAGGTTAGAAACAGTACTAGGCCCTCCTTCTGGGCCAGTTTCATGCTAGCTCAAAGCGTGGCTAGGATGTGCTACTCTCTCAAACACTGATTTATAGGTCTGGAGCCAGGACCAGCAATCAGTCAACCAGGACTCAACCTCTGCAAGCAATAAATAACTAAATAAAGATTGCTTATTTATTCTCAAGAGTTAACCTGCCTCTGAGAAGTAACTCGAATTTCCAGAGAAGGAGGAAAAGCAACCTGTACCAAGGCTCGGGTCCTGAGAAAGTAAGAGCCTCACTCCAGCTCATTTTTTAACAAGTCCAGTTGGTGTTTTAATGTTCAGAATCTATGTGTCATATTTACTCTTGCTTGGTTCTACCAGTCCAGGACAGCACAGAGAGGCACTTAAACATCCCGCACAAGCTTTGTCTGCCACCACAGGCTGTGTTATTTGAACTGTAATGGAACATAGCTGCCACCACAGAATCCCCTAGGGGAGACGCAGCCAGGCTCGCACACGATGAGGAAAGAAAGAAATAGATTAATACACATTCATAGCACATTTGCAAAGAGATTGCTTTGCTCATAGTGAGATTTGCACCTGTATAATTGTATCACTTTCAAATTAATCATAATCATACTCTCAACCCATGTATGATCTACAGAGTAGGCCCCATCCTCGGACTCTCATCATCACGATAAAAATAGCTGGCATTGAAGGCACCAAGATTTCTGCTGGTACGCAAGAGAAAGTAAATCCCAGGTGACCCACTAAGCCATGATATTTTGCTTCTGCAGAGCCCTAACATGGCACGTATCTTTCCACAACAGCCCCACACAGTGCTACAGGCCTGGGGCAGAGTGGCTGGGAAGCTACCTGGGGGGAAAGGACCTGGGGGTGCTGGTCAACAGTCTGCTGAACATGAGCCAACAGGGTGGCCAGGTGGCCAAGGCGGCCAACAGCATCCTGGCTCATGTCAAAAATAGTGTGGCCAGTGGGACCAGGGCAGTGACCGTCCTCCTGTACTGGTGACTGGCGAGGCTGCAGCTCGAATCCTTTGTTCAGCTTTGGGCCCCTCACTTCAGGAGAGACGTGGAGGTGCTGGAGCGTGTCCAGAGACGGGCAGCGGCGCTGGGGAAGGGGCTGGAGCACAAGTCTGGTGAGGAGCAGCTGGAGGAGCTGGGGGTGTTGAGCCTGGAGGAAAGGAGGCCGAGGGGAGACCTGATGGCTCTCTGCAGCTGCTTGAAAGGAGGCTGTAGCAAGGTGGGGGTCGGTCTCTTCTCCCAAATAACAGGTGATGACAGGACAAGAGGAAACAGCCTCTGGTTGCACCTGGAGAGGTTTAGATTGGATAGTAGGAAAAACTTCTTCACCAAAAGGATTGTCAAGCATTGGAACAGGCTGCCCAGGGAAGTGGCTGGGTCACCGTCCCTGGAGGTACCTAAAAGATGTATAAATGTGGCGCTTATGGCAGCACTGGGTTTAGGGTTGGACTTGATCTTAAAGGCCTTTTCCAACCTAAATGATTCTATGATTCTGTAAGTAAGACCCGCTCTGTGTGACAGCAGGCACCCTAACATTTAGCGACAGGTTCCCTTTGCAAAACACTACAGAAGTAGCCCAACCTTTGCTTTCCTGAGGAAAACTTCAGCTCAAAGAGAGGTTAAGTGATTTGCCAGCAGATACATTGTGCCTGTGTCACACAGAGAGACACAGGACCTGTAACTCTTGGCTTCCCCAACGTACACATTTAATTACTGGATATCTCCGCCCAGGAACAGCGACCCACAAGTGCAGCGCAGCATCAGCCTGGAGCCTCCCTAGCGCCATGCCTGCCCCTCCCCTGCCATCTCCTCCAAATGGCTCCCAGGGAAAGGCGGATTCCTTAATTGTGTTATTAGCTGAATTATTAATTGATACGAAAACAGCGTTTTACTGGGCATAAAAAGTCATTTGGAAATGAGATAAAATGTTCTCAGCGCTGCCTGCCTCCGAGCAGAGCTGGAGCGAAGCCTCTGACAGCTTGATTATGCACGTTAGTGCAATCTGGTGAGCTCCCAACACGGGGAGTGGGGACCCCCCCAGTACCGTATCCATCAGGCTGCACCCCTCTCCTTCTCCCTTTCTTCCCCCTGTTGTTGCCTGCTTTGCATCCATGTGGGAGACCTCAGGGGTATTTTTTGCCTTTCTGATCAAACCCAGCTGTCATCATCACTGCAGAGCTGCTAATGATAGTGGTGGTGAGCAAACAGCATTTTCCCTTCAAGCCCCAGGCCAGGAAAGCCAGTCTTTGCGCCTCTTCCCGAAACCTTTCTGCACCTCAAAAGGGAAGAGAGAGTTTCCCAAGATGCCTCTTTCTGGAAAGGAGCTGCTGGAATTTTTCTGTCTCCCAAGTCCTTTGTGTCCCACTGCAGAAACGGAGGTCTGCATATAAAGACTTCCACAAAATATTCCAGTATTTCATGACAGGGGGAGGAGGGTGTGTGCGTGTGTCTTAATGCTCTTTCAGCCTTTGTTCAAACCCCTGTCTTTGAGCATGATACATTTTTGCTCCAGACAGACCCTTTTCCCCTGGCGCTGAGCAGGGACAACTCAATGGATGCCCACCACGCCATCCATCCTACTCCCTGGGTTAGCCCCCCCAAGGCTTCACAGGGCTGTGGCAGGAGCAGAGCTGCCTGGCAGATGGTAGCAATTAATTCTGAATCTCTGTTAAACAGGCAAAATGTGCGTCCTTGCACAAAGAGGGTGACAAACCCCAGGTAGCCCCCTCCCCTACCTTTCTTAACCCCCCTTTGCAGTCACCCTACCAGCGGGAACTACCCCCACTGACCCACATCTCTAATACACAACCAGAAGAGCCGGCAGACACCAGTGATCAATCCCGTCTCTTACATGCAAACCTTGTAATTTAGCAATAACTACTCAACCACCATTGACCTGCTAATTAATCCATGGATTTTTTGTTGTGCCTTTAATTGTTGGCCCCGATATCTGAGTCACTTTAGACTGCTCACTCTGCACGGAGCCTAACCAACTAAATGCTACTTCAGCTCCGTAGTAATAAAACACTGAAATATATTGACTCCCTGCCAGCTCTCGCGCTCGCTCTCTGCCTCCCTGCTTGCCAGCTGAGTGCTGGCGTGTGAAGGGAATATAGAGAGGGGAAGGCAGTGGCCGTGAGAGATGAAGTTTGGGACACAGGTGAGAGAAAGCAATAATCAGTCACCACTGACAGGCCACCAAGGGCAGCTTGTGATCCTTGCTACAGTCCTGCTCTGACAAACTCAAACCCACTGCTCCTCCAGCCCAAAATGGGTTTGATGGCTCTGAAAATTCACAGGCATGCTGGATCCTGCCTCCTTTCTGCCTTCTACCCCCTAATGAGGAAATCTTTGTCCTCTTGACTGTCACTGTCATACTTGTTATATACGTGTTTGAGATAAAAACCCAGATGGTATAAGCAAAAAATGAATCCGTGGAGAGCCAGGAGATCTATATTTTGCTGCTAGTGCTGTCAGAGGATCTCTGTGTAAACATGGATGAATCACCACGAATGCGGTTTTCTGAAATGACTTGCACCTCTAGGTGCCCTGCACTGATGCAAAGTTTAGGGAGATGGAAAAGGCATTTGGAAACCCTGACACGGCAGGAGCTGCAGATGCTCATCCCACTTGGACATTGAGTGACTGTGAACCAGACCCTCGCAGCAGCCATGTGATAACGTGGGTCACACTGATGATGGGAGTCGGACAGAGATGAAGGGACTAATGGGTGACAGTTCAGTGCTGAGAGCAGAGAAGTAGGAGGAGGTTGTTAACCCGGTCAAGAAAATTCTCCATTAAAAAGTATTCATTTTCACTTGGTTAAAATCAAAATGGAAGCTCTTTCAGCAGCAGCTGATATATACCCTCCCACATGGAAATAAAGTGGAAAGTGATAAGCCCTTCCAATTACCGCCATAGCTTGCTGCCATCACATTTGCTGCGGCTGATCTGTAGCCGCGAGCCGTTCCCAATGCCCACCGCCTGCTCTGCTGCAAACGGGCACCCCACACAACTGCCCTGCCCCACGAGCTCCCAGGCTCCCTCCAGCTCAGCCCCAGGAACAGGGCAGCAAGTGGTGGGGGAAAAAACACAGGCAGCAAATAAAAAGCTATCTAGGGGACTGGCGAAGATGAAGCAACTCCATGATCAAGCCCTCTGTGCCTTCCCCACGCCAGTGAATTACACGGGTGAATGGAGCGGTGGTGCCCTTGATGAGCATGGGCTCAGCACGGCTGGACCAGACCAGCACACTCCCAAGATAAGGATGCACTGACCCTGTCACAAAAACCTACCATGCCCCTATGCTGACAGTGTAATGACACTGTGACCAGAATCCAATATCACAAAAACTATTCTGCCAGCACACTTGAGATGCTGTAACTGCGGGGCAATGGCAGGACAGAGGCACTTATTGTCGGAGAAGGCTATTGGGAAAGCACCCGTGTGGTGGCCCTATACTTCCTGATCCTAACACTGCTGTTTCCATGTAAATAGCTAGTGTTCCCAAGCCTGCTGCGCCTCCCCGTCCCTTTCTGTTTGTCTCTGTAAATAGCAATGCCAGAGCATGTTTGGGGTACAAAGAGTGGCCAAAACAAGGCTTCCCAGCAACAACGGGTCACACTGGCAACTCTGAGGGGGTTTGGCAGCAGCATCTCTAAAAGTTTCCTTGAGGACTTCCTGGGATCTTATTGTCCTGATCTGCCCTCTCCTTTTTAATACTGTAAATAATGTTTCTGAAATGCAGGTCATTTGGGGTAATTTATGATCTCTTTCGTTGCCAAGAGAGTCTATCAGCAGCAGACCTCCTGCTGGTCAACACTTGAGGACTTTTGAACAGAAAGGATTTTTCTGTGCTTTCCCCAAAACTGTCTAGAGGCAGCACGGTTGGCTGGGAGGAAGCAGAGAATTGCTTGTGTGAGTGCTGGCACATACTGGGTTTGGAGATGCTGCATGGTACATGCAAAATATCTCAGTGAAAGGATGTCGTTTTGCTGAATAGCTTTGTCACTGAATTGCTTGATCAAAGATACCAAAATGAACTGAGTCGCCATAGGCTTGAGAAGAAACGTTTTCTCTCAGTTATACCCTATCTAGTTCTTTTATAGAGCAATTATCACTGAGAGAACCATTTCAGTCTTTAAAAAAAAAAATGCATTACAAAGAGCTCAGTATTGTTGGGCAGAATGGACATAGAAATAGACCTCACATGCTTTAGTGGAGAATTGTAGACCGGTTTCATTTTGGAAATGCACTGCTTTACAATGTTCTTCCTGCCACACACATGGCTCCGGTCTAAGGGGTCGAAGATCAAAACCTCAGACATCAAATCTCCCTCAAGAGGATGCTTTCAGCCTGTGCTACCAGGCTTTTTGCCTGCAATCTAGTGAACTGCCTTGTCCAAGATGGGAGGACAGAGCCCTTGTACCTTATGGCTGTCTGAGAGCCTGATGCCAACCTTGGGCAGGACTATAAGGAGTGTAGGGTGTCTTTAAGCCATTGTTCTATTCACTAAAGCCTTGAAAATTCTGCAGGTGGCTTCCCCTCCCTATTGACAGGCATGGGGAAGTCAGGAGTTGCTGTACTGTTAAATGTCCCTGCATCCCCATGTCCGAAACACGTCCTTAACACCAAATGAGTGTGATTTATGTAGTTAAAGAGTCTTCACACTCATGTTCTGCTGATTAAAGTGCTGCTTTAAAGGTGTAGAATTCAGCAGAGTGCTTTAAACCCCTGGTAGTAAAGGCAAATTTTTGTTTAAATTAAACCTCAGCTCTTCCACACAAAGAAAAAGGAACCTGCACCTATGTTAGTTCTACTGCAAGAAAACTGTTCTGAGGAACAGATACACCATATCGAACCACCTCAACACTGGTGACCATGCCAACTTAGTTCCAGGTGGACACCTCCCCAGAAAGAAGGGCTGTTTGCATGCGGGGTGTAAACTTATATTCAGCTCCTACCAGCTTTCAGACGTGCCTTTGGGGGTTGTCCCATGAGGATGCTGCCTCCACTACACTCTGGAAGAACATCTTCCCCTCATCGCCTGACTGCCCTACAGAGCCCAGGAGCCGCTCTGCAGTTACATCAGGTTTTCCTTGCAGAAACCTGGATGGACAAGAACTAGAGAGTAAGAGAGATGGTAAATTGGTTCAGGACTGAAGCGTAAGGCTCAGCCTGATGTTTGATCTCCGCTACTCCAGCAAGATCAGTTAAGGCTCTTAAGAGAAATCTCACTGCGTGGGACGTACACAAGGAGTAACAGCGTGTAAGGAAGAACCTTGTAAGGAGACGGAGCAGCCAGATGGGAGCTCAGAGAGCTTTTCCATCTGTGGCTGTTCCCCAGAAACTCCAACCAGTCATCTACAAGACCTCCATCAGCAACATCCTATCTGGGCACCCTGCCTGTGAATTTCTACTCCCCAGCTTTCCTGGGAGGCCAGGAAGAACAGTTGTGCCCATCTGAAAGAGGGAAACGAGATTCAATGAATTCCTTAAACTCAAGCTTGCAGCTTCTAGCTGACATGAGAATCAAACACAGATTTTCCAAGTCTGACAGTCTAACAACCTTTTTGCATCCAGCTTCCTGTACTGGAAAGTAGAATAAAAAGTTGGGGGTTGTTGGGGTTTGGGGTTGGTTTTTTTTGTTTGGTTGTGAGGTTTTTTTTCTTTCTTCTAAAAGCAGTGCTCTGTCTCACATGATTTAAACTCTACAGCCAACCCTAGAGAATGAGTCGGACCCTTTCCATCTTAGCCAGCCCCAGACAGCTGCCTTACCCTGTCATACCTCACAAACCATAAAGCTCATGTCATACTATGGCACCACAACAGCACAGGAGCGCTTCCCAAGCCTCAACCCCTTTCAGCATGGCAGTGGGAATCCAACAAAGATGGTTTCAGTGGGAGGGATCTGCCCAGTTTGAATGAAACCTCAGCCACCACCTCTGTTCAAGCAGGTCCCGCCTTGCTGATGCCATATGGGCACAGCAAGCTCAGGATTAGTTTTGAAACTCCTGTCTCCTAAAGCAGCAGCAAGCTGCCTGCAGCCTTTCCAGCTATTTGACCATGCTCTTGCAGCACTGGGAAAAAATCATCTCAATTGAAAGATTGGGGTATAGGAAATAGAGTGGCGTTTCCCAAGTGTCCTCCCCTCAACTCATTGTGGCAGGAGGAGGGGATGGTCCTGTTCAGAGAGACAGCCAGAATGACTGATTGCATCCATGGCACTGAAAGATGCTGATGAGAAAAACCCAGGCTCCTGCCTGTCATATTTTCAAAACCCCCAGACGCTGGCTCAGAGTCTTGCCTGTCGCTTTCCTTAAGCCTCTGTTGAGGAGGAAGAGTGAAGATCTCGGAGACAGTGTTTAGTGTCATAGACAGTTCGGCAAGAGACAATTTTTCACCCCGTTAAATCCCTCTGCAGAATATTATCCGCTGGTTTTCCTGCTTTTTTATGATTTTCTTATGATTATCTCCTGCTGTTTCTGTCCTCAGCAGCCAAATAAATAAATAGCAGTATAGCTGTCAGCAGCTTTAGCGGAGTAAGAAGGCCCTGCAGAACAGCCTTGGTGGGCTACAGCCCTCCTCACCCTTGGCACTGCTGCCCTCCAGGCCGTGTCGGGGTGCTGAGACCCTCAGGTCTAAAAGTGAGAAAGGGCTGAGAGTGCAGCCTCTTGCCCCTCTGCCCCACCTTGTGCTCTGCAGGCAGGGACATGCCACAGTCTCACCTGTAAAAGATGATGATAACATTCACAGCAACTTGATGGGGAGGGGAGGGCTCTGAATATTTAACCTCCTCACCTGTGCTTAGAGCATGTTTTTATCATCATGCCATGGCACAAATGGGGGAAAAAAAACAACAAACACAACAAAAAAACCCACAACAAACTAGTGTCAGTGTCAGACAAGTGAAGGGACTTCCATGGGGTCACAAAGCCAGCCTGTGGCAGAGCCAGGAGTAAAGCCCAGCCAATCTGACAGCAAGGCGCTGCTGTCTTCCCCATAAAACAATTCTGCCCTTTGAAAAAAGAGATCCGCAATCCACTTCTTTCTCTGGTGTATGTGTATCCTTTGCTCCTTATCTCCCCTACTTTTTCCTTTTCTCTGCCTGGTTTATTGGTATGGCAGTCGCACGGGTGTGCAGAGCACTTTACATAACAAATGCAAAGAGAAGACGTCTGCACAGGGGAACTTAAAGTCTGGCCCCCACGTTCACCGATAGCTCGGGAATACCTTCACAGGCTCGTTTTTCTGTACTGCTCAGGGATTCTGGTCCCTTTGGGGCCATGTTTAATTCATCTCCTATGACTCTCTGAGATCCTTTGTGGGTACTGATCCTGTCTCTTTCATGAGCTCGGTGCTCAGATGTCAGGCTTTTTTCTTCCATATATAGTTTTCTTCTCCTTCTTCCTACTCAGATAAAGCTCTTCCTCTACTTCAGCCTCCATCTTTAGTCTTGCTCTCGCATTGCCTTTTTCTCTTTCTCTGCTTTCAATGTTATCTTCCTCATTTTTTTTTCTTTCTGAGTGTTCCTCTCTTTGCCTTGACAGAACCTGTCCTCTTTTATAAGCGTCCTTACACCCTTCTTCAAATACCCTCCTCAGCCCTCACATCTACCTCTCCCTATGCCCCCACTCCTTCCCAACTTCTTTGTTAGGCAAGTGCTGGATCTTACCAAATTAGTAACATTTACCTCTTGTTTCTCCTGCCCTACATACCACACAGGTCAAAAAAGCAGAGGAAGGGGAAGAGACCCATGTCTAGATACCTACCATGCCACAAACATGAAAACATCTCACACTTCCAGCTCTCCTCTCTGTGTCTTCCAGATTTCAAACTACAGTGCCGATGGGAACAAAAGCAAATCTATTTGCCTAGGGAAGGAGAAATTTCTTCCCCTTTTTTATATGGATGGTGTGATTTCACTGAGCAAAGAAGTGCCAACCCACTCCCAGCTGTCACAGGAACTGGCTTTTTTCTGACAACGCTTTGAGAACCCAAAGTTTTTGAAGACACAAAAACAGGAGCTTCATCCTGCTTTCTGATTGTGCTCTCTTTCCTAGCGCCAGAAAGTACAAGGGTCAAGTCAGTTACTTTGCACCTATTTCCACACATTTTTAGGAGCTCTAACCACTTGATGTAATCTTCTTCAACCATTGCTTTCCCTCTAATAGCCATCATACCTACTCCCAAAGATTATCTTGTAGTTAGGTAAAAACTGAAGATGTGATCATCAGAAGACTGGGACAAAGCCAGTCTTCATGAAAATCCGTAACACTTTCACACTTCCTACACCCATTGAATGGGTCAACGAACCAACTTCACAGCTCCTTTAAGTTGTGCCCAGACAGCCTGAAACTCAAGATGCTGGGAAACACTGGAACACAGTCAGTCTACTTGACTTGTGTAAGTACTGACAATCCTGAGCTTAGGTTTGAAAATAACATTTAAAAAAACCACTTTTTGTGGCTACTTGCCTGGTTTGAAATGCTTTTATCTCCCCTACCTATTGCTACTATAATATATAAGAATATTACAATACCCACTGTCCTCCAATGTCAGGGCTGAGGTGATTTGGACCCCACTGTAGGGATGCTCCAGTGTGCGGTTCTACCCTCCTAAGCCTGCCCAGCCCCCACTGACCTCTCTGAGCCACCCCCCTTTGCTGTTCCTGGCCCTCTGCACCTCAGCTCTGCTCCTCCTGCGCCTGCGAGAGCAGGCACCCTCCCACAAGCAAGAGGCCAGTTCAGGTGAGTCCCATCCTCTTCTCCAAAACCTGGAGTAAAAACAAGGAGGAGGGAAGATAGAAAGCAAACAGGCCAGGGAGGCTGAGCTCTCTCCCTCCTCACCAAGAACTGCTGGCTGCTCCTTCCTTTCCCCTACCCAAAACTTCTTAGATGAGGAGAGAGCCAAGAACCCAACACCACCCCAAACCACCTCCCCAAGTGGCAGGCAGAGGCAAGAGCAGCCGAGCAGAGAGCTCTCTCCTTGCGCTATAACAAGCAGGAGCTTCTGGAACCAGAGAGGCAAAAGTACTTTTGGCAGGGATTCAATCAAGAATACTCAGGGGACAGTCTGGCTAGCCAGAGAAAATACAACCATGATGTGTAGCTCAGCCCACCATGCCTTCCTCCCACCACCACCACCACCAAGGACAATCAAAGCAAAACGATTACTGCCATATCAGCACCTAGATCTGAGCAAACGTGCCCTAGGATCAAAACCACATGGCACATCACCACATGGAAGCTCTGCAGCTTTCCCTCAGCCCTTTCAGTGCTTTACAGCCTAGACTGATACTGCTTCGTGCTGACCACTTACAGGCACCCCCCCCCCCCCTACCAAAAGAAAACATTATATCTTGGGTGAGCAAAGAGATGTGACAAAGGAGCAAGGCAGGAACACCGCTGCAGGCACAGGGGTAGACTGGGAAGGGGGAGGTGCCAAGTCTGCCAGACTTTACGAATGAGTTGAGGAAGCCTCATGGCTGCATCAAGGCTAGCCGCAAAGCTCACCCTTGTTGCTCCAAGCTACAATGGGCCCTTGACTAGGAAGAAGGAGGCTGAGTACCCACATTTCAGAGCTTCTCGGAGGAGACTGGTTGGCCTAAACCCCTGTGATGCCCTTGGCCTGGGACACAGGATGGCAGGGGCCCTGCAGAGAGTCAGGCCAGCCCACGAGGGAATCCAGGCATCAGATGGAGCTAGGTGGGCAGCACAGCACCAGGGAAATCAGGAGTGCAGCAGCAGCAGCCACTGGAGAGCTACGGCTGTTAAAATACTGCTAGGATCCTGCCTGCTGCCAGGCAGAGCCAGTGCTGCAGGAGAGCAAGCCACCGGGAAGCATGAGTAGAGCCCAGCCACGGGCTGTGTCGTATGAGCATCGGTGCCATGGCCAATAGAGCACGGCAAGAGCTCCATGAGCAGCAGCAGCAGGTGCCCAACAGCCCGCCCGCTGGCACAAAGCTGGGAGAGCTGGGCAGGAGCCCGAGAAGCAGAGAGGAACCATGTTCCTGGATGTGCCAGGCGATGCGGGGGGAAAAGGCAGCTGCTTCATGCAACCTCCACCTCCCAGACCTTTAACGCTCAGCAGTCCTTTGCCCACCCATGGGAGCCGGCACTTCAGCAGAAGGATCTCCCCAGGCAGAAGAGAGAGGACAGTGGGCTAAAGCAGCGAGACCACACTGTGCTGAGCATTGGTACAAGCACAGATCTGCTGGGGCACTGGGCGGTTTGATGAAGGAAATAGAGAATACATGGTGGGACCAAGAAGCTGTTGTGTCTGGTCCCGTGCAAAGTCAGAGCAAAACTGAAGTCCCCACTGCCGCTATTATACAAGGTACAAGGCAAGGGGCAGTCACTGAACTCCAGAGAGGAATTATTAGGCTAGAGCAAAGCTGCTGGCACTTTACAGTAGTAGCAAAACTACTGGTCCCTTTTCTGCAACGATCCTCAGGCTTGCATGTTGTATTCCCATTTTGCTAGTTTTCCTGATCCGTGCTTCCCGATTACTAGAAACTCACTTTGGAAAGCTGTTGCACACATCTGTGTTTCTTCTTACCCTGTTTCTGCCACAGTGAAGCTCAGGAATGGGTTTTACCCCTGTGCCCTCCAAGAAGCTTTCATGCTGAAAGCGTACTCCTGAGCACCTGCCAGCACAGGGAAAACAGTACTGAACCACTGACGAAGATCTTGACTGTGCCTTGTTCATCTAATACCTTAACTGGAATCAGTGAAAGCGTTGCAGGAGCGCAGTGAGCAGCCTTCGTCCCTACATGTAGAAATACAACTGCCACACTCGTGAAGCTACAGCTGGAGGGGAATTGAGCTGTTCCCTTCCACTGCACTGTCGAATGTAATTTACTCCCTGGCATTGTGTGATCAAGCAAAGGACGGGCAATAACATGCACAGCAGCTTATCCTGGAGAATGGCAACTTCACCTCTCTGCTTTTAACTGAGCCTGACTGCAACTCGAGACGTGTATTCGTACCTCTGCGGCAGCATTCCGTCCCCAGCACTCGTGGCAGGGAGGCAGAGAAGGCGTCAAGGGTCTCTAGTATAAACTGGGGAAATCAGCAGCCAGTAAAGGCAAAATCCCATGGCTTTCCCCTGGAGGAGTAAAAGCTGTTTAGAGCAGCGTGTAAATTCATGGCAAGAAGCAATAAAGGTGAGTTTTATACATTCCCATTATTGCTTGTACGTCTTTGCAATAATGTTTATTGACATGTTTGAACAGAGCACAAGCTGCAGTTCGGTTCAACTGCCTGTGAAAATGGGACATTTGTCAAGAAACAAACCTTACAGATCTTAGCAGCTCCTCTCTTCCCTGTTATTAGCTGGGAAGCACTGGAAAAGCTATGGAGCACCAGGGAAAAGGCATCCACTGAGATGCCCAGGGTTGCCTTGGCTAGCAATCCCTTAGGTGCAGAGAGGGAGGGGGAAAGCTCAGCAGGTTAATGGGGAGCATCTTACTTTGCATTGACACTCATGCACAGCCTCAAAGCACGCATGCACATCAATTACAGAATCCCTATGAGGCACAATAAAATTAACCTTGCGTGGCCAAAGAGGTATACTACAAACGTGTCTCATCGAAGGCACTTAGCATGGCTTTAGCCAAGGTACCCTGTAAGAACTTGGCCATGACTTCCCTTGACACAGAGAAATGCCCTTGCTCCTCCTTTCCACCAGGCCCGATTCCATGAGGCGAGGAGCCTTTTCTAATTCCTCTGAATTGTAAAGATCCCTGAAGACACGAAGCACATTTAAGATTCATTATATGCAAAAGACACTCTTCTTCAGGAATTACCATGTTGGAACTGAATGCCCCAGATTTCGACAAGGCTTGGACAGGGCTCTTGGTTTGGTCTGCCACAGACACAGAAATGACATCAAGTCATGCCACACCAAAGCTTTGGGATCTGAATTCCTGTGCTGAGCCTTAAACAGCCAACAGTTCCAAAGGTACCACGCTCTGTGATTCTGCTTCAGACACGCTTCACCTCTCATCACCCTTTTTACACATGGGGCTACTTCTGTTTCATAAAAAGCAAGGCTACCATACAGCTCATGCATTTCAGTCCCTGTTCTGTAACACTGGCTACATTGGCTACTCCCACCCTGCCCCAGCACCAGCCCAGCCAGTACCGCTCACTCCAGAGTGGCAATTATTCCAGTCATATGTCCTCTCCACATGTGGCACTGGTTACCGGACAAACCAGACCTGGCCTTGTGGATCCCTCCCTCCCCAGCATCCTGCAATGTCACTTTTCATTAAGCTTCATAAACCTTTCGAGTGACAGTTCTCTCTGCATTCATTGCTGCATCAGCCCAGGGAATAGGAATGGCCTCTGGTTAACATCACATCACTGCCGTGGCTTTGTTTTTGTGCATGTTGATCAGAAATTACCTGGCTTAGAGAAAGTAATTTAGTGATAAATGATTGCCTGTTCAGAGGTAGCTAGTTTCAGCCATAGCTGCCAGGTATTAATCTATTTGTCAATCCTTTCAGATCTCCCGCACTGATGAGCAGTGGTACAGCTAAGGTGCAAGAGCAGCTCCCAACTCTGGAAAGCGAAGCCCCCTCTTCGGAGGGCAGAGAAGGGGGCAAAGAACTTATTTCACACCTTTTCAGCTGCATTTAGCAAGGTGCTCTCGAAGCAAGAAGGACCAACTGGGAGGGATTAGCAAGGGCCAGGGTTCCAGCTTTGACCTTCAAAGGGGCTTTTGAATGGAGCTCAGAAGCAGGAAGAGCACAGATTTAAGTCTCAAAAGTGCCTGGGAGTGTCTAGACGAAACACTGAGTGGGAGCATGCCTGGTCATACAATAAAGCCAAAATCTGTCACTATTGCCAGCTTTCCCCAGAATTTCAAGAGGAGCATTCCCACAATGGAGTTTTTGGACATAAAGGGACAAAAAGTCGAGTAGCTGGACTCCTCACCTAAGACATGCAGCTCTCAAGATCCAGTTACTCTTCTGCAACAGAGTTCGAAGCTCAGCCCTCCCACCTTTTCTGAGCACTGCCACCTCTCTTGGGCACAGTAACTAACTACTTACTAAGAGTAAGGAGGTTTACACCTCTTTTATGCCCATCGGTGATTCTCCCTGAGACAGGATCTCAGAAAAACAATAGCAGCTTTCCACCAGGACGAGGAATGTAACCCACGGTTTGTTTTGGCCATGGCATAAAATCAGAGCAATTCAGCCAAGCCTGCTTGCTTGCAGAACCATGAGGTTTAAATAAGGATTGGCACAGACAGCTCATGGGACCAGCTGCACCTCTCCAGCTAAGAGAGGAGCTCCCAGAAACCTTCAGGATGAGCCTGAGCTCTAGATGCAAATACTTGTTTCTAATCCTACAGTGCATCACTTGGTACGTGGATCCAACTTTCATCTTTGTGGTTCCCAGACATAGACAAGCCACTACATACATCAAAATGTGAAATCTACAGCTTATTTTCATCATGCCAGCCAGAATTTAAACTCTGGAAACAATTCCTCAGTCTTGTTCTGGATTTGGGATTGCTATAGGACATTAGAAAAAAACTCCTGGCTTTAAATGATTGTCCTATGGAGAAGTCTGAAGAGCAGACATATATGCAAGCCATTACCAGAGTCCTGGTAGCAAACTGCACTCACCCAGTTGTGCCAAGGCACCCAGTGGCCTTGGAGCAAGCCTCTCTTTAAAAAAATCAGAATAATTTGACAGTGCTTCCTGCTGCCCCCTATTTAGGGTTCCTGGAGGAAAATGCTCCTTTTTTTGTGACAGGGAACTTCTCATCTCCCTTTGGCTGGGGCAAAACATCTGCATCTTCCTTTTCCCTCCACTCCCTGCTGGGCTGCAGTACTGTTTTCTTGAGCTGTTCAAGCTTGGCGGCTTCAGCAGTGAGCCAGTGACAGATCATGAACTGCCTTACCCAGCCCCTCAGGTACCAGGGCAGCATGCACTTGTTGTCTTGAAAGCAGATGCGCAAGGCAGCGGGGACCCTGCCACCAAAGCTCTCCTCCTTCCACCTACCCTGCCACCCCCGTGCTCCACTTGCTCTTTCTCTTCCCCTCCCATAAGCCAGGGAGAGCCGATATTTGGAAACAATTCCCTCCCTCTCCAACTTGGCCCCCAACTCCCCTCTTGATGTGCTGGTTTTGGCTGGGGCAGAGTTAATTTTCTTCGTAGTAGTTAGTGTGAGGCTATGTTTTGGATTTGTGCAGTGTTGGTAACACAGGGATGTTCTAGTTACTGCTGAGCGGGGCTTCCACAGTCAAGGGCTTTTCTGCTCCTCACACCGCCCTGCCGGTGAGTAGGCTGGGGGTGCACAAGATATTGGGAGGGGACACAGCGGGGACAGCTGACCCCAAGTGACCAAAGGGATATTCCATACCGTATGACATCATGCCTTGGGGTAAAGTGGGCTGAGGGCTGCTGCTCGGGGACTGGCTGAGCACCAGTCAGTTGGTAGGGAGCAGTAGTTTTTCATTTGCATCGCTTGTCTCTCTTGGGTTTTATTTCTCTCTTTTTTTTGTTGTTGTTTTTTTTTGTTATTTTCCTTTTCATTACATCACTACTACTACTACTACTACTACTACTTCAGTTATTAAACTGTCTTTATCTCAAAGTGTGAGTTTTCTCACTTTCACGCTTCCAGTTCTCTCCCCCATCCTGTGGAGGGGGGAGGGCGCGAGTGGCTGTGTGGTGCTTAGTTGCCGGCCAGGGTTAATCCATGACACTTGTGACCATGCCTCAAGCAGAGCCGTGACAGCTGCTGGATGCAGCAGCCCGGGTAGGAGCAGGGCTGCCCCATCGCTCGCAGCTGGGACCGCTTCCCCTTCCGCTCAAATGAGGTGACAAGGAGGGAGCATCCTCACTGCCTCTGGACCTGGCTGCGGCACCCTGCCATGGGCACGGGCACCCTGCCTGCGGCTGGCCAGCATTCGTGCAGGTGCGACGGCATCGGCGGGAGCTCAGGCAGATTCCCACGCCTCGGGAGTGCTGCCGGGAGCCATTCCCCCCGCCTTCGAGCCAGCAGGTTTACAAGCCTCCAATTCCCAGCTACAAGCGCTGCTCTCCGTGCCAAGGAAGCAGCGGCGCGTGCTGTCATTCACGCGGCTGGGAGGCCGCTCCTGCCAGCGTTTGCGGCTATCGTACCAGCTGCTCGGGGCTGGGAGCAGATGGCGGGATGGCACACCTGACAGGGAGCAGACCTTCCAAGGACGAAGGGGGAGGAAGAGCTTGCACACAGCATGGCCAGCCCAAATCCCCAGCCACGCAAAGATGGAGCAAACGTACCCCCCCCTCCCTCGCTCCTACCCCCGCAAGTCACAAGAAGAGATTTTCACACTAGGGTAAACCTGGACAAGTGTCATTGATAGCTCTAAATTTGTACACTTCTCCTGCCTCCGCCAAAATGCCCTTTGTTTGAGCTAATTACCAAGCACATTGAGCTAATTACCAAGCAAAATCCCAGCTCAGCCTTTCCCATGAGTATGCAAGAGCATTTTCTTCAGGAGAGCTCAGCTACTTTAAGCCTGTTCCACTCCCCAGAAATGGTACAACTGGAAAAGGCGAGAGCTCTGGCCAAGGGCGAGCGTGTTTCTCCTCCAGCCTTAGCCCACCCCAAAAAGAGATGATGACAGAGCACAGGCTATGGAAGTAACCCCAGTCCCAGCTTCTCATCTTCCCATTTCTCCCAGATGAAGTTACTGAAAGGAATGGATACAGGAGAACATCACAGCGCGCAAGAGATATAAAACAGTGATTACGTCGCATACAATCCATCCTGAAGAACTGATATGTGAGCGCACATACATTTAAATATTTGAAAAGCATCTTTTACAATGAATATCAAAATGACTTACAATCCAAGTCAGAGAAAAATGCCCTTACTTCTCCCTATCTCCCTTTTCTCATTACAGAGATAAATCCCGGGTGTGTCTCTCAGCTGCAGAGGGAGGCTGAAGAATACATATATATAAAAACATATATATGTGTGTGTGCGCGCGTGTGTGTATGTATAAAATATACAACTGTAATAATCTCAACAATTTTAAGAGAAGCTTGCTGCACAATACAGCCAGTCTGGGAGATGAGAAACTCTGGGTAATAGCCAAAGCCTCTCTCTTCCCATCTGCAAAGTGGGTGGGAAAAAAATGCCAGGTAGCAAATGCACGGGCTTGCACTTTGTACGAGAAAGTAAGAGGAAGGTAGGAGGAAGGAGCGAGAAGGATGATCACATGTGTCTAGTGATAGCGTTTGCGGTTCAGCAGCCACAGTCAGTCAGCATTGTCAACACCACGCATGTAAGCAATGTAAGTGCAGGTGCTGCACCTATCCCAAGATTTTAAATCATGCAAATGTTCATAAAGTAAGTGGCCCCCTTTTCTATTTCGTTCTTGTTTGGTAATGACAACTGAAACAAATCATGACTTCAGAAGCTCAGCCCTAGTTTTTGTTTTCTTTTGTTTCTTACCGGTCAAACCGCCCCCAGCTACTGTGGAACTCAATCAGGAGCCTTGGCAGCGCTGCTGCCACTGCAGCCATGCTGCTCCGCACATCACAGGGGATGCTGTGACTCGAGGGGGAGCAATTCACACTCACATGCATTGAGATGGAGAGATGTTGCTCTTTTAATTAGAGGGCTTCACCTCTATTCCCAACCCTGGTCACACCTGAAAGCGTATGCAACAGCACAACTATGTCTCAATGTACTTTTCTCTCTCCTCTCTGTGATTCCTATTCAATTCACAGGCAGTTCATCTGAACACATTTTGTGCCTGAACCTCTCAATTTCTAACTGTTTTTCTCTACGTAAATACATGTGCATTTGTAGGTTTTGATCTGTCTGCCTCGACTGTGGACCCGGGAGCACTACTGTATGCACACCCCTGTGTCAGCATCCTGGCACAATGCGATGGTCTGCCAAGCTGTAACACCTTTCACTGCGCAACACACAGTGTCCTGCCTACACGAGGCTGAGGAATCCTGTCAGCAATCCAATAAATATTCACAACCCTGAACCACGCAAACATCGTTAAATCAGTTTTCTAGAAAAGAGAAAGGATTTCCAAACAATATGAAAAGTTCATTTCCCCCCCTTCTTTTAGTCATTCCATGAGCCTCAGTGGTGGATGCAAGCCATATTTTCAAGCCTTGCTCTGCCCCCAAAACCACAAAAGGTTGAGAACAATTTACTTTCAGGAGCAGAGTGTCATGGTTTAACCCCAGCTGACAACTAAGGACCACACAGCCACTCACTCTCTTGCCCCAGCACGATGGGAGAAAATTAACTGTATCCCAGCTAAAATCAGCACACAGAGGCATGTGGTAAAGCACAAATTATCACTGAGACACACGACAAAAAAATCCAGAACTGGTAGCACTGAGATTGCTTTCAGTGTAGAAACACTTCCCTGTATGTATCCAGCGACCAGGCACAGTGCTTGTGCAGTTATCAGCGCATGCCAGGGCTCCTACATGTGCAGGGTGCTGCAGTCCAGTATATGTGCCCTGGATAACTAATCAGAGCCCTTTGCCCTGGCTGTGTCTCTTACTGTTTGAGCTTTGTAAAAAGTGACAGATGTGTGCATTTCTCAGCTCTGAGTCCCGAGTACAGCAGTGCTTGCACGGACCTAGGTGTTAAAGAATGATCAGCCAGTTGCAATGTTACTTGAAATGCAAGTTTGTGTATTGGCTCTGGGAACAAGCCTGAGAGATGCAGTTGAAACGAAAGGAACACAGTCACTCTGAGTACAGGATCTGCATAAATCACTGTCCAGTATATTCATTCCTATTGACAGATTAATTCTTTTCTCAGGTTTTGCTTAAAAGTGTACCACTGCATACTAATAACAGTCCCCAGAGCTGCAGGAATGTCACTCAAGGCAGGGTGAAAGATGCTGGAGGGAATGGTCTACGTGTGGCCTTCGTGATGGGGGAAGCTCCCAGCTGCTCCAGCTTCCCAGGCTGGCAGCTGGAAGCAGTGGGTGGAAGGAGCCGCTTCCTCACCTTGCGAGTGGATGGGATCACCCGAGTCTCTCATTCTGGGAGGAGGCTGCATTCTAAGGAACACTACAGAGATGCTAGACCTGGAAGAAAACCTCTCCAAGTCTGCCAGAGGAAAGCTGGAAGTAGCAAGGCAAATCCGCATCTCCCCATAAAACTAGGCGCATGTGCGACACAGCAAGGGCACTGGTCTGAGCGGCAGGGCAGGCAGCGGAGCAGGGAATGTCTGTAATGTTTCCCAGCCCCAGCTGATTCCTTGGGCGCATTTTATTCTCTGCACCTGAAAAAAATGAATGCAAAGATATTTTCACTTAATCAAGTCTCCCAGCCGAGTTGTCAGGTGCAGAGAAATCGCTTGTCACTCCAGTGCTTCCCAGCATGCGCTCGCCGCAGCAAGGAATGGAGGGCAAAGGGATTACAGAATTAAGCGATACCGGTACAGCAGTCGGAGAGTGGCCAAGATTTACCTGTCACTCGGGAGAAAACTCCATTTCATTTGGTGATTTACTAAGAGTGAAAGTTAAAGTGGTGGGGCCTGGCCAAGTCCTGGGATCTATAAGCAGGCAACGTCAAACCGTCAGCCCGTGACAGCCCACACCAGGCAACTTAACCTTTCTCTGGGCAAGGCAAGAGCAGCTGCAGCGTAATCCCTCGGTTCAGGCTTAGGTACAGGCTCCTATCAGACTTCATTGCTGCCTGTCAGTTACTCGGAGGACCAGCCTCATCCTTTCTCAAAGAAGCAGAAGTGGTGTTTCCTGGGCATCAGGATGATGGCATTAGCCCTGCAGGTCTGGGAAGGTGGCTTCCCGTTTCCATGGCGTTTGCATAATGCCAGCAAGTCCGAAGGGAAAAGGCTGCTTAAGCTGTGAAGTGCCCGCTTGATTTTTGTTGACAACACCACCGGGATCAGCCTGGCAAGGTTCTGCACGGATCAGGACAACGTGTGAGAGCAGAGAAAAAGGCCCAGCTCATGCAGTCCTTCTGCCCCACCTCCGCCTTTGCACCAGGCTGCCTCCAGCAGCAGGACTGGCACGACGGTTGGAGTCCATAGCGCTGAGTCTGCCCCTGCTGTTGACCAGTGACCCTCAAGGCAAAATCTGTTCCTGCCCATACACTTTCTTCAGGGAAAACACTATTTCTGCACCTCCTCACCCCATCTCCCCCCAAAAAAGTCTTGGCCTCTATCACTCCTCTCTTCTCCACTTGCTCATGCAGAGATAAGACTAAGAGTCCTTGGGCACCCTCAAAACTAACATCTTGCTGTCCTATTTTTTAGTGCACATCTCCATCCTATTTCACCCCATCAGATTCCGCGTCTTCCCCTAAGACTTACCCCTGCCGCCTTTAGTATCTGCTTCTCTTCCTCCTCGGCTGTACGCTGGCTGGGATGCTCCAGTCAGTATGAATTACCATTACGCCTTCCTTGCAAACTATTGCAGCCCCTTTGTTACAATTTTATTCAGACTTCCCCCTGCATTTGGGGTTGTGGTACCTCCCTGCAGCCACCCCGTCGTTCCACCAGAACTGAGAGCTCAGAAGGGTGAGTGCTGAGCTCCTGCCAAAAGGCACAAAGCAGCAACTTCACAGGTGCCGAGGGGAGTGCCGGGGTGAAAATTGGGAGCCTGCAGCTGGCTGGCCAGCTGTTTTTTCTCTAGCTGGACATCTCTCAACTTGGAGGAAAATCTAGCTCACTTGACTCTATTGCAGGTTGTAAAAAGTGTAAATAGAGCACTTTTAAAAGCCAGGTGTACCTGAAAGCAGATTAATCCCCAAGTGTCATGAATCAATGCAACACAGTTCCACACTGCAATGATAACCATTCTCAGGCTCTTTAAGTGTCAGCAGCTTTGTTCCTATTTATTGTGTCCCATCATAAACTGCATCTTAATGCCAGCAAGGGCCTTTCCCCTGCCCTCTTTCAAGGCTGAGAGCGCACTGCCTTCCAGCTTGGTGCAATGGCCCCAGCCTTGCACAGCTCAGAGTCCTCAAGCTTCTGCTTGTTGTCTGTAATACAAATGGACCCAAGGGCAACTCAAACACTGGTTTGATCCACACAGGTGCTGGCTAGCTCTTGGCTAGAAAGATGACAGCACATGTGATGCTGGAATTAAAAACCAATACCTCTGCTAAAGGGTTATCTGCCTCCTCCTGCTCTGCCAAAGGAACACGTGCTGGTTACGCTCGTGTCATAGACAGCGTCACCTTTACCATGCAAGCTGCATCTTGCTCATCATTACAAGCTTATACGCTGAGCCGCATCCTGCTTGCAGAGCAGCAACAGACCATAAACACCCCATGAAATGCACGTATTCTACCATTAAGCAAAGTCTTCCCAGGTAGTTTTGATGCTTTGCTGTCTCCCTGTCTTTTCTTCCTCCTCCCATACATGCTAGCCTCTGTGCTTTCTTTTATTTAGACTAAGTCCTTGAAAACCTTGAAATCCATCAATGCGCAATTACGTTTGCTTCTTCAGTTTTTTTGCACTGCCCTTTTTTCTTCCCTTCGTCACTCCATTCACCTACGCCTCTGACTGTGCCCGCTCCACACATTTTGCCCCCCAACACCCTCTCTCCCATGCCTTTCTCTGCTTCTGAGCTCTTCTATCAGTCTTTTGCTTTTCTATTTCTCTAATCTACCCTGAATTGTCTTCTCTTTGCCATTTTTAAGCAAAATTAAGACTGCCCATGAATGTAAGCATAACCTCCGTGGATATTTTTAAATCTCCCAAAACAAGCCCCAAGGCTCAGTCAAAGCCTATTTTCCTAGAAATAGCTACACAAAAAGGCTTGTGCCAGTTACAGACACAGTTAGTTCTTCACACACACACCAGGAGGTACTTGTCTGTTCTACTTTATCTCCAAACAGCAGCACTGAAATACCATTCAGATTCTCTTCCTTGTCCTTCCTTGGGTCAGTGCTAGGCAGAGCTGAAGGGTAAACACGGATTAACTGGCTTACAGCACTTCAGAGTTGGCCAGTACAGGGCTTCTCTATGTACACCCACTGCTCCGATACACCAAACAACGCATAATTTATCTTATTTACACTGCAGGTAAACTCCTGAGACCTCTCATTTTAGATACAGATTTATAACGTTGCTTCTCCAGAAGCAAGAAAAAGCCACAGTGCTGGTCGGGGGTGAGGGTACAGCCAAACACCTTAGTTGAGTGCAAAGTTATTCAATCAAGCATGCCTGAATTTGACATTTTTGCCTTAACCTTCACCCGCAACCAGCTGGAAAATCAAGGGGTTAAGCCTGGCTCCACAAAAGAAAAAGGATGGCCAAATGTGGCGTGTATCTTGAAAAATGGAGGGACCAGGGGATTATAAAGCAGAGAGCTTAGCTTTGGTTCCCAGGAACCACCTGGAACAAATAACCAGATGACTTTTAAGCACCTGCAAGATAACAAGGAGATGAGTAACAGGCAACATGCACTTGTCAAGGAAAATCACGTCAAACCCATCTAATTTTCTTCAGTAGAAGGGTAACAGGTCTTGTGGACAGCAGAGAAACTGTTCAGTCATACATCCTGACCTTAGTAAGCTTTCTGGCACCCCTTCTCCTGACATTCCTACAGGCAAGCTCAGAAAATACAGTCTAGATGAACACACTGTACAATGGCTACACAACCTGTTGGAAAACAGTACTCAGAAAGTAGTTACCAGTGATTCACTGTCAAAATGCAAGGATACACCAGCGGGGTTTCTGCAGGGATCTGTTTGCAGTCTGGTGATATTCAATATTTTCATTAATGACCAGGATAAAGTCTGTTTATTGAATTTGCAGATGACAGCAAGCTGAGCAGGAGTGCACATGGAAGATAGGTACGGAATTGAAAATTATATCGTATTTACAACATGAACTGAAAAAAAAGTAGAATAAAATACTACATGGATGCATGCAAGGTATTGGACTTTGATAGGAATAACAGCCTCCACTGATACAGGATGAACAACCAAGCATTGAGCAGCCTGGATGAAAAGGGGGTTACAGTAGAAAAGGCAACGGTAGACCAGAAGCTCAGCATGAATCATCACTGCCTTGCTAGTAAGAAAAAAGCAAATCCCTTGTAAGTGTACAAGGGTGCAATCTGTAAAGCACAGAAACTCATCTGCTTTAGCTAATGCTGGTGGGAGTCAGCCAGAGCGCTGTGTCCACCTTGGGAGAGTGAACCCCAGGGAAAGCGTGGCCCCACTGGAGAAAGACCTGAGGAAGACAGTGATAATAACCAGAAAGCACCATTTCTAAGGGAGCTTCAGTGCATTGGGGCTGTTTACTTTAGAGAAGACAAACAAAAAAGAGGAGACACTGGAGCAGTTTTGGAAAACTTTAAAGGTTTCAGGGAAAAAAAAAAAAAAAAAAGAGAACAGTTTGTTCTGCATACCCATGGGGAACACAACAAGGAAAGTGGGGGTTAAAAGCAGAAAGGGAGATTAAGGTTAGAAGTCACCTCTGAGATAACAGCTGTAAGGACATTTAAGCATCAGAAAAAATTGCCTTGGGTTGCAGACATCCCACCATCGGAAGGTGTTCTACAGTCAGCTAAATAAAACACACCAGGTGACACAAAGTATAGCTGATCTCGTCTTTCAGCAGTGGGATGAATGAGACCCCCTCACCAGGTTACTTCTTGCATCTCACCATGAAGTTTCTTCCTCACCTGAAACACTAGTCCATGGACAATCCTTTCCCCACAGGCACTGCTCACAGACATTTGAGTGTTATGAAAAGTAAACTGGACTGCTGATCCCTCTGCCACCATGACACGTAGTGCTGCCAGTGCTTTCTATGGTGACAGTGACCACCCCACAGTGTATCTTTCTAAGTGTACAGTGGCATGGGTTAAAACTTTTCCTTCCACCTGATTAAACAGATCAGCTTATGACACAGTCTGTGAGGGATTTACTTTCTGGCATCACTGGTGATGACCCCACCAATGTAAGAAGCTAAGGCAGCAGATCCCAAAATAGGGGTCTTGACTCCAACAAACAAGTCTGAAATCTTGGAGGAAAAATCACTGTTCCTGAAAATGGGGTATCATGACGAAAAGTTTGGAAACTGCTTAGCTAAGGGCTTTTTCTCCAAGAATCTGACAACTTTCCTTCTCGACTGAAAGCTGTTTTGTGACGCAAATCCTATATGGAGGTAGTAGCCTTTGTAACTCTATATTCCTTTGCAGCGTAAGGAGCACCAGGACAAGCACAAGCTCCTGTAGCAGCGCCCTGGGTTATCAGGCAGGTCTGTGATTAGAGCTGCTCAGAAAATGGAATTTTGTCCACAAGGAAACCATGCCTCCCACCACTTTCCAAGCAAAAGCACCCTGACTGTACATTCCTGTCCTCCTCTTTGCTGGTTACAACAGCCTCTGCTGACTGGGGACCAGTCCAGGCACCAGTCCCTAGCTATTTCCTCAGTGCACATCCCATGCTTAGCTGTATGGGATGGAGGCTGTCTGGACTTTGAAGGTAAATCACATGACGAGAGAAGAATGCCTGGGCACTTTTCATGACCTTTCTAATGAAGATATTCACGTCTCAAAATGTTACTAGTGGAAAGGACACCTGTGCCTTTTATTTTCTAACAGTTCTGTGGCGGGAATATGAATGACTCTGCACCACCACGTAAAAGACATAAATATCAAGGGAAGAGAAGAATGGCTTGGGTCAGTCCAAATGCATCTAATTAAGGAAGAAATGGCACCAAGAAAAACGAAATGAAGGCCTGAGGTGAAGGACTACTTAGCTCAGAGTGTGACACTCCATATATAATTCTCACCAAGGAAATGCAATATGCCTCGTCTCGCATGCCTTTGCATCGCCATGCAAAACGACTGCAAGATTAGATCCCTGCAAGCATGTCTGCTTGTACATATGCACGCCTCCTAGTGAAATGAGCTACTGATTTGTGAGGCCGCTTCCCTTTCTGTGTTTTTCTGAACGTCTGCTGATTTCCTCTGCCGGAGTCTCCAGATGGTGCCCTTACCGAAATGGAGGCTCAGTGCTCCCCTGGACCCTCACATGGTTAAACACTTAGCCATTGCTACAATGAGAAACACCTTTTACAATTCAATTTGATCTTTCTCAAGGATTACTAGAAGCACCTACGCTCGCCGCAGTGAAATGTTAGGCTGCAATAAATGATTTCACCGTAAGAGGTTTTAACTGTCATAGGCATCAAAATGGCTTTGCAATGGTTATGAGTAGATTTAACTCAGAAGTTTGACAGTCCCATGTGCTCAACAGCACACTGAACGATTCAGTAATGATAGTGTACGCATGTCCCCAGGGGACCCCAGCGTGAAGATGCACAGACACTTGGAGCCCACAGCCCCATCCCCAGAAACAACAAGGTATCTCGCTTCCTTGGCTGCATTTGGGCAAGGAACCAGCTTTTCTTTCAGATCACATTGGTAGCATCACTGAGCAAAGGCACCAGGGATGATTACACCTCACTCCTGCAGGTATGTGACAAGCCTCCCCCCATCCGTTCATGATGACGCATTAAGTATCTGCAAGGGGATTCCTGTGCCATCTGCAAAACCGTGGCAGCAGAAATAAGAAGCGAGGTGTGGCAGGAAGGAGACACAGAGCCCACGGCCAGTACCAGACCAGGGCATGAACTAGCTGGCTTATACCTGCGTTGCAAAAGGAAACGCCTCCTACAACAGAGTACCTGTAAAGTCATGCCAGAGCACTGGAATGGGGCCAGAAAGGAAAAGAAAAGAAGGTGCTTCCAGCACACCAGCCCCCTTAGCATGATGCCTGGGGCATAGAAAAGGAACCCCCTCCTGCTCCTTGCAAGGCAAAAAGCTTATGCTGAAACAGGGTTACCCCAAGCTTTGTGTCTGGAGCAGGTGCAGACATTTGGCTGGCTTCCTCAGAGAGGGCAGCTTTCACAACTGGAGACAGATTTTTCCAAAAGAGTTGTGATCCCATTCGGGCAACAAACCCAGCATCCAGGTTTTCAAAACAGAGCCCCTCATGCTGGCAGCGAGCATGTTTGAAAAACAAGACCTGTAATGCCAGTCACTAGAAATCTTACAAGACACCACAACACGTGCTCAGACCCCGTGGGGGTAGCAGCATGTGCTAAACACTCCTGCATGGATCCTCTCACCTGCTCTGGGACATAAGGTGGATTCCCAGTAACTTAAGCAGATGACTTCACCTATTCAAGCCCCATGATGTGCAGATAAATATTTCTACTAAAATAAACTAAAATGCAATTAAAATATTTTCTCAAGAGACTCAAGGAGCACAGTGAGAAGTTTTTTAGAGGCGTTTTTGGACGCAAATACTTAAACTACAATTTCTCATTCCAAACAAATTTCAAAGAAACCTTTCACTTAGCAGCAGAACACAATTTTCTTCTGCATACGGACCTACAACGAATCACTCTGCCCTTCCCAAATACCCTCCTAAAATTGCTAACGCGGGGAAAACTGAAGTGCTGCAGCTGCCAGATGAATCATATATGCACTGTACAAAAGCTGTGCAACACAATTTCACTTCTGAGATTTTGACAAATACTGTTTCATTAGTAATTCTTCTGATATTCTGTAACAAGCATGGGGAATATACACCAGCCATCAAGGAAAGAGATGCCTGAGAAAATGCCCATACCATTAACTTCTCTCTCGACGAGGACATGACCAGTGAAAGGCATCAAACACAGGGCTGATATATTTTAGAAGATAACACCAACGTTAACAAGTAAAAATAATTTCACAAGCCTCTAAAAGTCATATGGCCAGCTCCTGTAAAAATGCTGGCCATTTTAGGAGGAGGAAAAAGATACATGTGAGCCCGGGAAAGTCAGTTAGGAAACAGGAGGTCCCAAACTCAGTTTGGATGATCCATATATAAAAGGAGAATGCAGAGACACAGTACTGCTTCTGCTCTAGCAGATAACCTCTGCAAGCTAAGGTCTGGTTCGAGTACAGAGCACCAAAAAATGTCCACCAGTGACAGCCAGAACTACAGACAAATGCAATGTACGGTTGCACTGTTTTAGTAACTACCTTTCCAATTTTATAATAGGGAATGCAAAACTTTGACTTGACTAGAACAAAACATGTTTCTTTCCCAGGAAACCCGTTTAGTCTTCAAAGCTGCCTCTGTTAAAGCCGACAAGTGCTTTAAACCGTACACACCCTAAAGCGGTGAACTTAAAATAAATCAGCAGTACGGGTGAACGCACCGGATGCCTGCAACCCATGACAAGAGTGTAATCCCAGACATGCTCCCTACTAGATCGCAACAGCCAGCTTGATGGCTGATACTGCCTTCAAAATGACAGTACCTGCAACAGGCACCACGAGGGCTGCCCTGACAATAAGCAGATTTCTCTTGGACAACTCCCAAGTGCAGAAAAAAGCGTGCTACTTTTCATGCCTTCCTAATTATCCCCAGTCATTATCAGCATCTTACACTTCATGTTGTCTTCCACCAAATTAATCCCAGGATCCTTGGCAAGAACTGTTGAGTCGGTGAGAGGGTCCCTCCTTACTTCACAGAGAACTTGATAAAACCATTTATTAATGTGATTCCAAAACCTTCTAAGGACTGCAAAAATTCTGCGAAGGACGTATGGAAGAGAGAAAGACTCCAAATCAATGCACATAAAACACTTCCAAAATGTTCCAAGTTTTGGAATGCTAAAATATGTCGGAACATTAAAACATTTCCAAAACGTTTTAACGTTTTTACGCATACAGAAGCTTTAATCAGAATACGGTAATACAGGACCTAGAAATGAATACTGCATGCCCCAGTAGGAGACTGCCGGTCTCCCTTTCCAAATGAGAAAATCTTCATAATTATTAGCTTCCAGTCCTGTGCTGCCGTAAGATATCAGAAACTTACATCTTTCACTGCCTCACAACTAAATCTTCCTAGGAAACTTTTTGGGGAAAATACATATTTAGAGAAAAGGCACGTTACTTTGGCAGGCAGATCTGACCCTGTTCTGCACACATACGATGATCTGAAGCAGATCATGAGTGTGCAATTGGTATTTTTTTATCCTGTCTGCGAGGAAGAAAATGGACTCCTGAGATCTCTTCCAACCTTTCATTTTTGCTATTCTAATATTGGATTGATTCCCAGGCAAATGAATTACTGGATGCAATGCAGGTTAGACACTCCAGGGTACATAATGAATGGGGGGTTTATTATTATTTATATATATAAAGATGTGTGCGTGTGGCTTTGCAATTAGCTCATGGGTTTAACTTCCAGGCATGTGTGCCAATGGGGGGGGGAGAAAGAAAGAGAACAAGTAAGGTTTGTGTCTGTGCTCATAAGATCCTTTCCATGTAACATTTGTCTTCTCTTACTCTGCCCTTGACAGAACTGTTACTGCCCACAGTCCCAGGAAGGGACTGGGTACCTGCCTCCTAGGAAGACACAGGTGTATTTGGGGAAATACTCCTACCCTGCTCGGGGGCAACAAGCACTGCAGTTGTGATCGCAATCTGAAAGGGTTAGGAAGTACAGAGGGGACCAGCAGTAGGAGCCCTCCCCCTGGTATATGCGCTCACACCTGTAACGTGCTTCCCAACAGCTCAGCAGACACCCATTCTGAACCAGCTCCTCACCGGCACCTGCCACACCGCAGCTGAGCGGGTCTGCCGAGCACGCTGGCAACCCTGGCAAAGCTCAGGACCTGGACCAAGCTCGACTTGTGAAGCCTAATCCCTGAAGGATTCATCCACCCAAGGTAAAAGATGGTTCCACAGGAGCTGGTGCTGGGAAAGCCATGAACAGCGCCGCTAAAACAGCAGCAGCTGCTGCTCAGCGTGGGCAATTTCCCTTTATTTTCCCACTGGGAAACCTCTAAAGGCAACATTCACAACAGGTTGGAAAGGAAGGCTGTAGGTTGGTATTCCTCATCCCCCTCCTCCTAAGGCCTGGCCACGTACCTCCCGTGCTGCAGATGCCAGGAGAGCGGGTCACAGCTGCTCTAAGGTCACGGTGCCTCTGGAGGTCCCAGGGAGGGCAGGCCGAGGCACCCCCCGGCGCAGGAGATGCAGCCAGGGAAGGCAGGTCTGCTGCGGGGCCCAGCCGCCCCAGCGCCCCCCTGCAGGCACTGCTGGGCCGGGCGCTGCTGCACTCCACAGCCCACGGGGGCTTTGGCTGGCCGCAGCTGCCCACCCGCCCCAGTCACCGGGGTCACACACTCTGCTCCCGTGGGTGACAGCGCAGTGACATCACAGTGCCCGATGTCACTGTGCTTGCCGCCCCCCACCCCAGCTGCAGCGTGCAGAGACTCCGCCGGGCACAGGGCCCCGGGCTCGGCTGAGGGGGAGAAGGGGGCGGGCTGCAGGGCCACTGGCCAGTGACCTGCCCTCCCCCACCAGCTCCCACCCGGGGGCGGGGAGCTGCTGCCGCTCCCGGTGACCCCTGTGTCCCCACAGGCTCTGGCCCTCCCCCCCAGCCGGCCTTCCCTGAGGGGGCTGGGCGGCTCGTCCCCCACACGGCTCCCGGGCGCGGCAGGGCCCAAGGGCGCGGCAGGGCCGTTTAGGACAGCGAAGAGCACAATGACAGCGCCCCTGCGCGGGGGGTGCCCCCGGTCTGCGCGGTGCTTGCGGGGGGGAGCGCAGCATACGGTCGGACAAGGGCAGTGAGGGGAGCAGGCATCACGGCCGGCCCGGCCAGGGCAGTGGCACAGGCCAACACGCGAGGCCATGAGGCAGAACGGCAGCGGCTGCGCTGATAGCGGCACGGTTCCGATGCCGTTACTGTGCGCGGGGGGAGGGGCTCGCTGCTGGGGGGCTCCGGGTCCTTCCCCTCCTGCTTTGCCCCTTAAGGAAACGTGTGCCTCAGGCCACAGGTGAGGCCTCCCCCCGCTTCCCAGGCGGCGCGCAGGCAGGGCAGAGGGGGAGCGGGCAGGAGGGGAGCAGGCAGGGCAGAGGGGGAGCGGGCAGGGCAGGAGGGGGAGCGGGCAGGGCAGGCGGTGCACAGGGGAAGGCTCACTTCGGCTTTGTCTCGGCTTCCGAGTGTTTTAACTCACGTTAATTGCTCCCCAATTAGCCGGAGTTAGCGAACGCGTTTGTAAACACTAGTCTAGACACTCCACAAACATTTGTTCTGAGACACATATGTAAAATAGTTAAGTGGATGCTAAGGCAATTAGGTATAATCTCATTACTTCCCTTTCTCGCCATTTCCTTTTCACCCTTTGCTGGAGCCAGACCCAAGCGCTGTACTTGCAGGGTGGGATTTGGTTGTTTTTTTGTTTTGGTTTTTTTTTTCCAAAAGGCACTACAAAGGTAAACCTTAGGGCTATCGCATGCAAAACCCTGATAAGGTGCTATTAGTTCCCAGTCAACTTTCAAAGACAGAGTTCGGGTCGGGTTTTATGGCAGCAGACTTGCCATGCACACAGAAGCCACTAAGTAGGTGTAAAAGCCTTCCGAGTTTCTCAATTTTGATTTATATTCTCTTTAAAAAATCATTAGGCAGTAGATTTTCTGGTGTTCTTTATACAGACAGACCCCTCACCCCCTTTGTTACGGCTATATATCAAAATGTAAGGTTTCAACGTGACATTCACACTTCTGCTCCTTTAGCACACGCGGCAACACATTCCCCTCTGATTTTCTTTCAAAGATGCCTTATCAGTCTTTATGTATGATCATAATGTGGAGCGTATATCAATGGGATTCTTCAGAGCTGGAGAAGAATTGCAATCTCTGAGTGCCTTCACAATCCCACAAGCAAAAAAAGCAGGATAGGGGTTTCCAAATCCGGCATCACTCCCAGCTCCCTCCCCCCCACGTTAACAGAAACCTGAGGTTTGTATTCCAAGCAGAACGGAAACTGGCATCAGGGTGTCAAACATCCATTTCTGCAAGGTTCTCCAGATACAAGGCAATAGATTTTTCTTCTCATCACAGGTCAAAATACACAAGGCCCTCTCGAAATGAGCCACCCTCTGTTTGCTCTTCCACAAGGTGGGCAAACTGGGGCCAAGCAGGTTGCAAAGAGCTCACCATCCATGTCCCCGGCTGCGCCTCCTTGGAGGCTGAGAGCAGCCACCACCCCCTTTTGCAAGCAAGCAGTGTGGCACCTTTGGATAACCAAACCTCACCCCAGTAAAGTATTTCCCTAACAAGCTGGCTCTCATCTGAATTCAAAATGACACCAATTTTGGAGCTAACCCTCACAGCACAAACAAATTTCAAAATTATTCACAGAAATTTTGTAACATTTTCCTTCTGGGTGGGAAAGAGAGAAAGAATTTTAATATTCCTATCATCCAGTGTTGCAGTCTTATTTCTTGAAATGCCCCAAACTGCTTAATTTCAAGCTGGTTTAGTGTTAAGATGCATTTTCCTTTTGTCTTAAAAAGCCCGAGGAAAGTTAAACGCCTCCATTCTTCACTATGGGCTGTGCTATATAGATCATATCTCCCATGATTTAAATTTGCTTTGTCAAAAGGGAGCCACCATCCTGTACCATTTTGCTTTTTTCTCCAAGTTGAGCTTCCTATACAGAAGAGGGCGAAAATCAAACACACCCGCCCCCAACCTAATAAAGCAAACGAAAATTAGCTTTGTGTTTTTTGGAACTAATTAGAAATGTAAAAGTTCAAGCCTACTAAAAATGACTATGTTTTTGCTTAGTTCAAAGCCTGACTCAAAATTCTCCACTTTCATTTTATTGATAACAACGAGGGGGGCGGGGGGGGGGAGAATTTTTTTTTGCACTAAAAACCTTCAAACCTACTTTAGTTTTAGCTATTTCTGGGTGCTTGGCAAAGCAGTTCACCTACGTTTGCAGCGAACGATCTTTAGCCCAGATATGCTCTGCTGCACACACCAGATTTAGCAGTCAGAAATCACTTAAATTAATTTGCAGTTATTTGGTGCTGAGGGAAAACGGCAGTCAGAGCACCTTGAAGAGGCCAGACTTCTGCTTGCCACATGGCAGGTGAGCCGTGGATGTCAGTAGGCAGCACTGCCCTGCCTTGCTGCTGCTGCTGAGGTTGCTGGGCAGTGCCAGTCCTGATAGGACTCTGCTACACGTGCATGCGTTTTCAAGGGAATGAAAGTCATAGGCATGGTTTGCTCGGGGAGGGGGGCGGGGGAGAACAGAACCTGTGTTTTTAACCTCATGGCAACTGTCAGAACTTATCTCAAGTGGAAAAACATTGCAGTGATTGCATACTTTGGTTTTACCACAAGATAAACTTGGTGATGTCAGCCCCAGGCTCAGCTAATTCAGATTGACCTGACCTAGATTGCTTTAAAAAAAAAACCAAAATAACCAAAATAAACCCCAAACCAAACCAAAAACCCCTCCATCAAACAACCTGATTTTTCTGTGGTTTTTGCCTGTTAACCACGTTACTCAAAAGTGGAAAAGAAAGACAACTTAAAACACAACAGTCATTACACAAAGGTAACAAAATTCCCTTCAAATGATAACATGCAACTCCTTTGCCACATCAAATTGAAGTCTGTAACTGAGAAGTCAGCCACCACCCCCATCTACCCCCTTGCCTTCTCATAATGTTTTGGAGCAATACATTGCCTGGATCAACTCCCCAAACACTCTGGTAGTGTCTCTGCCAGATCATCAGGACGTGTGACAGCGCCCTGGGCAGGGTGCAGGTGACGTACTGACCCCACATACATGGAGGACCATGATGCTGTGCTCAGTGTGGATGCACGTTTGATGGAGGGAGACATTTAGCCTAGTGATCTTAGAAAATGCAAGGGCCAACTGGCGTGAAAGAGGGGTGAAAACTGCAGTCTGCGTGCACCCTGAGACTCACTGCCCTTGGCCCAGGCGCTGGCTCAGGTGTGGGAAACCGAATGTTGCTTTGGGGAATGAGCAGCAGCTCTGCCATTTACATACATTAATCCAGGGAAGTACAGGAGGCATTATCATTTGCCAGACTTGTTTGCATAATGAGGAGCTCTCAAGAGAAATTTCTTGGAGAAGTGTTGCCATTAACGTGCGGTGTTACCACGGCATTTCTATTCAGGCCCCATCCCCTCCTCCCCTGCCACATACACCCACTCGTTAAAAATGTGAAGCCTCTGCAAGAGCCCCTCGCAGCAGCTCTGTTGGAAGGAGCTCATGTGCCATCTTCTCAGAGGGTTTTCAAACTGACACCTCTGACAGCTCTCACCTCCCTGCCACTGACTTACTGGCCCCCCAAAGCAGCCACTGGGGTGGGCAGGACTTCTGCCTGGCTAATTCGTTGCTGGTGGACAGCTATCACCTGGGCAATCCTTTCTTGCTGGAAGGGGGCAGGAGGGGATGCATGGGCACAAGAAGAACTGGGATTAAATAAAGAGATTAAAATAAGATGCAAAGGGTCTGATTGTGTAAAGGACTGACCTGTGCCCTCTTGCAGAAACATAGGGAAGGAAAGTGAAAGAGAGAAAGCAAAAAGGTTTCCAAAAAAAAACGGCAGTCAGTGTTTCTGAACCACCGCTGGTGACCCCTTGAACTTCAGCAGGGGCAGCAGAGGAGCTGCTGCGCTACCAGGAATTTCCAACAGGGAGCTCCTGGCATCACCCTGACTGATGGACCTCGGCTCTCCCCGCTTTCCGCCGGGATGCAGTAGCCCAGAGCCCTCCAAGGCTCAGCAGCGAGTGAGAGCCCATGTTGCCAGGCAGCCTAAATAACGGCCTCTTAATAGGTTCGGCAGTGTTGAAAGACCCTGAAAAATAGCCCAGGAAGCTACCTCCTCCTCCTCCTCCTCCCCTGCCACCACCACTTCCACTGACTCAGATGTATTATCGGGGCTGGAAGTGCCAGCAAGCCTCTCCTCTCCCTCGGGGGCTGGTAGCACCAGGGAAGGGAACCCCCACCAGCCAGTCTCACCAGCTTCCCCATTTGTTTTCATTTTGTCACCAGCCGTTTCTATTTAAGCTGCTTGGAAGGATATCTCAATAACAGCCCTACCAGGCTCAAGGAGACAGAGGCTGACAACAAGCACGCCTCCCTCCTTTCTCCTGAACATCACCGTCATGTCAAAACATCCAGTCATGCTGTGAAGGAGATGGGGAGAGGCAGGCATGCCCAGGGGCTCCCTTCCCACCTTCCTCCACCCCCTGTACCACCTCAGCCATTGATGGAAAGGGAGCTGGTTGTGAATCACTGGTACTACCCTGCAAACCAGCTCAGGCAGTTCAGCAGTTTATGGTGCCAAACCAACATCAGCAGAGTCAGAAAGGATGGCCTACTACCCTCCTCACATGGGTTAGACATTTACACTAATGCACAGGTTCCTGTGCAAAATATCGTCAAACTCCTTGCTGCAGTTCCTTTAGGGGGCCGCATGGTTTTAGCGCAGGGTCCATCCTTGTGCACACTTGAGAGAAACCAAACTTTTGTGTGGAAGTTGTGCACCCATCCTCCAAGAAGCAAACACTAACAGGGTGTACTGAGGGGACCTCTGTACCACATGTTGTCTGAACTGCTTAGTTCTGCTCACATCCTTGCATGATGATGCATTGCACGCAGGGCAGGCACACCTGAGCTGCCCATACTGGTGGCCACCACAAGGCAGTCTTGAGCCAGCCTTCAAGTTCCACAGCCAAAAGCCAGAGCTGCAAATCAGTGTAGCCCTTCTCTACTGTTACACAGCCAAGGAAGAAAGTACTGTCATTTCCAAGGATGTTGTATGATTACAGGTAGGAGTGGGAAGTTTCCCCTGTGGGAATTGGGATGGGAACTCAGGATTCCTACATATGAGATCCAGAGTCTACTCCCAGCTCTGCTGCCAACGGCTGCATGCATCTCAGCACTTTGTCTATCGACACTTTGCTTTCCCTTGCATAAAACTGAGGATGATGATTTTCCTTGCAAACCCTTCTGCTGTCCTTGAGCAGAACGCAACACACAAGTGCTTGTTATTGTCATCAGTGTCACACTGATGGCCTGCGTGCAGTCTGCACAGTTGAGTGCAGTCAGGCTGTATGGGGTCTGTGGGCTCCTGCATCAACGTTTGTGCCAGACTGTGCCTGCTAGGCAATGCCTGCCTGCACTCCCCCAGTGCAGCCTGCACACAGCTGTATGCAGCTGTCACATCATCTCTGGAGGAGACTGCATCTTCTGTCACATTCCCCTGCATCCTCAGTGATACATATGCACGCTCTGGGTGTGGATGACTGTAAGTGGGATACATATTTAGCTCTGACTATCTCTCTGTGCATCTCTGTCTACGCACACACACAAGAACTGGGTCAGGAGAATATCTTTCCCCTTTCATGTTACTCATCACAAAATCCCTAGACCCAAAGTCACCTTTGCAGGTTGTTTTGCAAGCCCCTGATTGAAACATCTGCTTCTCTTCCTTCTTTGCTGAGTGGGGAGAGCATCCACAGAAAGAAATGGAAGAAGCCATTAGCTTAGGCTCCAAGGGAGAACCCTTGAACAGCTCAGAAAAGCCTGTGCCAAGAGGAGGACACTGGAAAGCAAGAGCAAGCCAAGGAAAGAGACAGATGGGGCCAGCTCCACTCCAGTTCTCGGCTGCCTTTGCTGCACTGTGCACATAATATTCGTACAAGGTCTAATTTATAAACCCAGCTCGTGTTTATAAACTCCGCTGTCCTAATGGAAATGAAAACATTAATACAACCCGAGGATTCTTCACTTTCCAGGTTTTAATTAAAATCATAGGCGTTAAGAAGCAAGAGTGTCTTCGTGGAATACAAGTCTAATGAAGTATTTCCTCACACAGCACAAATCTCTGTGTGCAGTCCCAGCTCACTGGCACTGGGTGCCTGAAACACCGACCCCCCTGGAACCAGGAGTTCACGTTTTGAAAATTAGAAAAACAAATTATCCTGCAATTTGTTTCAAATAAATGTAGGTGCCAAGATGGAGCTGGAAAAATAATATTAAGTAGGGAAAAGAAACCCCAACAACCTAGCACAGCCGTAAAACATGATCTCTTAATTGAGTAACTGGAGGCAATAGTGACTACATGGCATGCCAGCGAGGGGGGGCTGCATGAGAAAAAGGAGGGGGCTCAGACAGAGGGGCAGCGTGTGAAGGCGCAGCAGAGGAGGGGTGATGGGGAAGAAGTAGCAAAGTGAGAAAAGGCAGCACAGGAGGCTGGAGAAAGGCGAATTAAGGGCACTGGAGAGGCAGGTGAAAGTGTAAACACATGAAAATTGCAAGACCAGATCACACGGACCTGTTCCCTCCATCTCCTGCGGGACCAAAGGAAAGCAGGAAAGAAACCTGCATGGAATGACCTACATGTGTAGACACAGATGAAGGGACTGATCTTTAGCAGGTGTAAAGCTGGCTGGAGGTCAAGGCTGATGGCAGAGCACCAGTTACTGCAGAATGCAGCCCAGCAGAAGCAGTGATTTCTCTTCACCATCATTCTCTAGGGAAAAATATGTCTAGCCTGCTCACTCCACGACTGCTTTCTACCCCGCTGCATGACAGTGCCTGGCTTGTCATAGGAGGCACACACAAAGAAGAGGGAGGAGGCCCTGAAAGACAAAGCCAGCATGAAAGTAACCTAAAGCAGTATAAAGATGTGATGGCTCTAAGTGGGGACAGGGTGACTTTGCCTCCCCAGTCCCAGACTCACCTCAAGGAAGAGTGCTGGCATCCCTCAAGCACCTAAACAGCAACCTTTTGTGGATCTGGTTTCATTTTAAATGCCTCCATCTAAAGCTAGGGGAGCTAGAGATGGACTTCAGTCCAAGAAGCATAGCTGTTATCCTGGGCTTCTTCCAGGACTCTGAAACTTTCCACCAGCCACACTTTGGTTTGACCTTGTTTCTATAAGGAACACAGGTTGCATCATATAGCAACCAGTAGGTTGCTTGTCCCATATTCTTTTCAGTTGAGGCCAAGTCCACTTGCTTATACAGTTTCCTACGATGCTCCTATATGCTTGGTTAATTCTGTATCATGGTGAGGTTTAAAAAAAGCAAAAGCCTTTTTTCTCCCCCCGCCACCATTGTTCCTTTTCTTTAGTACTTGTCACCTTGGGAGACAATGGAAATGCAGAAACACATTGGTCAGAAGAACATGACTCACAATCGAGGGAGCTGGAGCAATCGTGTCCTTGGCCTTATGTTCTGGGGTCAGTGTGTGAGGCAGGAGCAATGGAAAAGAGATGCATCATTTCCTTACTAAACGCTGCTCAAGACCTGAATATGCTTCAATCCCCAATCTAGCCAATAAAGCACATCTAAACAGCAAAGCCGTGTCTTGCTTCACACTCCTGTGCTTAGAGAGGCAGCGACATTCATAGCTGGAAACTGCTGAGATGCTGCAGACAGGACCTGAAGAAAATGGAAGGACTCCTTCAGCCCCAGATGAAGTTGAAAGCAAGTGCCTTCTCTGTCAGGAGGGAAGCAGCTTGCTGGTTATGTCAACCAACTACGTACTGCTAGGCTGCTATACGTACGGTATGCCTACCCATCAATGCCAATACTGTGAGGTGCAGTGCCCTCAGCTGAAAGAACCCCCTTGTCTCATCTGAACCTGTTCACTGTGCAAGAGGATCCAGGGCCAAAGTACTTGGGATGTGAAGGAAACAAAGGAATTGCTATGTTTGAGAGGGAAACGTGTTTTCTGACCCTTGTAGGGGGCTGTACGCGACGCTAATGCCAAAAAAAGGAAATGAAAGCATCACTGAGTTTTGCAAATTGCTTCCTATTTACTGGCCGGGTCTGGCAACTTACTGTTTTATTGGGCTACTCCTTTGGTCAAGGTCTGCTTGGTTTGTATTATTTTTATCCTGGCAATAAAGGGGGAGGCTTTAGCATCATTTAAAAATGCAACACTGCAGAATCAAATGGAGATGACCTTGCAAATCTGGGGGTTATAAATCAGCCAATGGAAAGGAATGCTGTGCTGTACTAAGAGAAACAGGGCAAATACGTGTGCTTACATATACTTGACTAATGGTTTATATTTTATAGCACCTTCCCTTAGAAGATCTCAAAGAGCTTTACAGTAAATAGAAAAAAAACCAAAACAAACCAACAAACCACAAAACAAAAACAAAAACAAAAACAAAAAAAAAACCCAAAACCAGAAAAAAAGAATTTGGATGTCTGATCTTGCATTCACAAGCCCCACTCCCAGCTGGTTACACCAGTTGACACCATCTGGAGACCAGGACTGTCATTTCCTTGTGCCCAAAGCAAAGGTAAAACACAAAGAAACCAAAATTCTGTATTCATGCCATCACTCCCTTAAAGGGATACAAGAATCTGGTCCTGGCTTTGTACAGACCCAGTTAACCCCCTGGGAAAACAGGGGAGAGCCGGTCTCCACTGTATCAGTACAAATCTCATGTCCTACTTTAGGTTTTTCTCTGGGATGGTGCCATCAACATCAGACAGGCACTAAGAAACGTCTTCCAAATTTCATCTGTCCCCTTTGCAGACAAGTTTTTACTATGCATCTAGCTAGCAGATAAATATTCTACCCTAGTCATTGCTGTCATACCTGAGCACCCATTGACACTGTCCTTACTCCCCTCGGGTTAGTGACAGATAAGCAGAAATACTGTAAGACCAAGGTCAAGTTTAGAAGCATAAAAGCTCACAGAAAATTCACAGTTCTTACAGGCTGGTCCTGCACGAGATGCCAGCAAGTGACTCAGCCAAGATCACAAGAAAGCAGCAGTACTGGGGTCTGCCCTTCATCCCCTGAGAATTTAGCACAGCCCCAAAATAAACTGCTAATACTGATGCCATGGTAGTTTATTCTCAAGACAGTCTCTGATTCAACAATGTTTTTATATCTAAGAGTAGAGATCTCCCTACTAATCTGATATATCTGACTGATACATATATTTTGTTAATATCCTTGGACTTCCTCTTCTATACATACCTATGAAAAAGCATACATACACATCTTGCTTTTTCCAGTGGCAAGTCAGGAAAAAAAGAAAAGGAACAGAACGAAGACATTTGATTTTGACAGTATCTATCCTGGCATCTCATGCCACTACTTGCAAGAGCTAATGGAGAGTGATCACAATGCCAAAGGAACAGGAGCAGATAGAAAGAGCTGTTAAGGAATCGGAGTAAGTTGCAAATGCATCTAGACAAGTGATTAGGAATTTTACCTCCTACCTACCAGCAGTAGGTGGCTGTGAACCTCCTACTGCACTCGAGCAGGGTTGGACCAGACCTCACCTGTGTTTGGGATGCCCACGCTCTCAGAGAAACCTGGGTGCTTATTTGCAAGCAAAGCTGCCTTTTGATTTTGAATGCACCAGTTTTGGTGCAGGGGGCCACTCTCGGATTCCCCTCAAAATCCTGGCCAAACCAAAATGCCTAGAAAGACGTACTAAAACCTGGCTGTGACGTTTTCAGGAGTAGCTGTTTGTGGGCCTGTACATGTAAAAGGCGTAAAAAGGGCAGCCCCAAACGGGGAGGCTAGTACTGAAGGCTCCAGGAATACAGTTTTTTGATTTTTCTATTTCACAGTTGGTTGATTTCAAGCATTCTAATGGCTGCTTCCTACCCTAGTGCCGATCTGTCTATTTTAATAAATGTTCTTGGTAGCACCTACCTGGCAAGCCTTTGAACACCCAGCAGCACAACCAAATTTCACCCTAAATCAGGGGGCTGGAACAGTGAGCTCCATGGAAATGATGCAATCATCCTTCTCCCGCAACACAGACACTGGCAGCAGCAAACAGACAGATGGGCAAAGCAAGCAGATAAGAGAACGTGATGGGCCTGGACCCATCTCTCCTTCCCCCTTCCTTTTTTTTCTGTTAAAGACTGGGTGAGCAAAGGACAGGTTCCTTTAATACTTGGATGCCCTATGCAGCCACAGAGGTCTTCTGGGTGGCAGTTGGAAAGATGCAAAGGTTCATCAGCTACCTTGGAGATGCTATGAGATAACTGATGCACTGAAAGCACCAAGTGACAAGGAACTGCCTCTCTTTGGGACCCATTAGTTATATTTGATCTGTCTGTGTCTCTCTCTGGATCTAATCAGTGGTGATGAATGCTAACCCTTGCTCCATCCCCTGGGCATCCAGCTGCACTCATTTGTCACAGGATCCCCATCCCTTCCCCATCATCCCCCGTGCAGGTGCTGGGACAGGGAGGGGATCAGCTTCCTGCAGACCAGCTTGTGCCACAGTTAATTGAGGAAGATGGGCCCGGGGTGGGTATGTCACCTCCCTGTGCTAGGAGAGCTGGACACTGACCTGCTGTGTTCATACCCCAGTTCTTTGCCTGGTCCCTCTAAACAGATCTGTTCTTTATAATTACCTTGCTATGTGAAACACAAGCTGGGTCGCGATGTGAGCGTAAACCCCCTGTATTTCACTTGAACTGCGGTGCAAGCAAGTGGGCTTTGCTGCCTGCTACTGCTCCTTGCCTCCTCTCGTACAGTCCTGGCCCAAGCCCTCTCAAGGTTTTCTCAATGATGTTCTCCTCTACTACAAAGCCATGGGAATTCCAACTCTCCAATGTCCTTTTCATCAAGCGCATGTCAAAACTGCACAAGGTACCCATAACTTAGAGATGAGTGAAGTGATGAGGCCCAAGCAGAGCACTGAAGCACAGACCCCAGGTTCTTTGTGGGCAAGGAAAGGCTGCTTTTTGAGGTGAGCCTTTGTCCTCCCTTCCCCTCAAGTGTCAGATGGTGCAAAAGTGTGGAGAGCAACTCACAACACAGGGAAAGTTCCATACCAGGTAAATACTTGTCATGCCAGGAGAGCTGCCTCCATCCGTGAACAGTTTTCCTCCCCCCTTCCCTTTACTCTCTAACCCAAGAGGTAGGATCTGCATGTGGCTGCTCTTAAAATGGTGGCAGAGGCAGCCCATGTGAACGCTGATATTCTGTTACTGCCTCAAGGACATGAGCATGTGGTTAAGTCTTGGCATTTCACCCTTCATCAAGACTAAAATTTAGCAAGAAATGTGTACAATGAAGGCTTATGTCTTAGGCCTTTTTTTTTATTAATCCTATTACACTTGTCTTTATGAGCTTTCCAAGTTCCTTTTACTCCCCCCGGGGCTTGGCTGAAAATGAGATTTTGCATCTCAGTGTAAAATAACCCGAACATTTTTCTATAAAATTAAATAAAAATCCTCCGTCCTGACAGTACATGCCCAGAATCCAGCTTCTGGAGTCTACATTTTTCCAAGTGCTTCATTGTCTTCTCAACTTCCCTGAGCTTTGGGAACATGCTTTCATTCTGCCCTGATCAATATCGTGAAGAAGAGTAAGGAGCAAACTTCAAACAGCTCAGATGAACAAGAGGCAGAAAACATGAGACTAAGCTGCAGAAGGCTATGACGTTTGGCAAACCTCCTCTTCTTATATATGCCTCAATTTTCCCACGTGCAAAGCGGTAACAGTGGTAGCCCTGGTCTGCAGTGCACACAGGATGGCTCAGCTCATGGATGTTCAAGAATTCAATGAGATTCTATTACAACTAATAGTATCTGTAAGTTTATTATTGTGGTTACGTACCATTTAGCTAAGTGTTTAGATTTCTGAACTTTACCAAATCTTCCTAGCTTTGCAACGCTGGACTGGGATTTGTGCAGTTTCCAGAAATTCCTAGTACCTTCTGTTTTCTATCAGGCAAACAACTATTTATTTTTTTTTAAATTTTATTCTATTTTGACAGGAAGGCCTCAGGTACCAAATCCTAGTGCCAGATTTGCATATATGTTAAATAAGAAGCCATGCCTGCTTCCAAAAAGCTTACCATAATGACAAAAAAAAGCAAAATGAAAAGTGTATTAGAATTCTTAATGCCATCTAGAGTTAGTATGGCAGAGTGGAAGGGCCAGAAATGAAAAATAATGGCTGAGGAGAGTTAATAGAATCCCTTCCCAGAGCTCCGACTGCTTTGAATTTCATCTTTCAGGGAATGCTAAGTATTGTGTGGAAAGTAATTCCTACCACGTTAAGGGAAGGGGATTTTTACTGTACCATGTTTGAATGGGTTTGGTGCTCCAACATAATCATTTACCTTTGATCTGTAAAATCTGGATATGTGTAAGCAATTCACCAGTACTACGCATAATTTGAAGCCTTTAATACCTGATACGGCAGGATGACTGGGGCTGCAAGAAGAAAACAAAATCAAGCACAACTTGCTGTGCCTTAAAGAAACATTGACCTCTAACAGCTGAACTCCTGTTCGATTCGGTCTCAGAACCTCCCCCAGCAGATTTCCACCTGCACAAGTGTATTCCTGTTCAGCCTCTGCAGCATACCACTGTTTACCATAAAAGTTGACATTTAGATATGAAAAAAAATCAGGAAGGAAAGGGGATGATTTAAAAATAAAATGTAATTTACACTAATTATGTTGTTACATAGGATGCTCTGCAAAAAACATTAGCAAGTGAGATCATGTCAGCAAAGCACAAGATGAACTGTATGGAAGACTTACACATTCCCAAGTCAGAAAGCTGTGGCTTCCTGCTGCTTCTCATTTCTTGGCCAATCAATGCTTCATAAAGACTTTTAGGATATAGTCAAAGTACCTCTGCAGTCCTAATGTCTGCAGTATCGAAATAGGAAGCCAGTGGTAATATACTGATACGCGTAGCATCCTGGTGCAGGAAAGCAGACGAGCGCTCCTGTTACAAGGGAACCCGCTACTAGGAAACAAAAAGGGAGGCAGCCCCGAGTCACCTGTGGCAAAATAGTCAAACCAAAGACTTCCAAAGCCCAGCATCATGCCAGGATCACTGATCACCCTTCGTTTCAACTCCAGAAAATTGCCAAAAAGGAGATGACCACCAACTCCCAGCGTAGGACATCCGTTATTGTGCAACTTCATGACCCCCTGATCCGGATCAAGGACTTTTCAGCAGTCCTGTGTTTTTCCCAGTACTCACCCTGTACTGAATGGGAAGGGTGCATGTCTGTCTTGTGTCTATCAAAGGCCACCATTAGCAATTAAAAAAAGAGCACAGAAAATTCACAAATATTTGAGTAGGTTGGGAAAAGCAGTTCTTCAAATAGCATCATAAGACTTGATGAGATTTTAACACATCTCTCAAGTGCCTTCAGCTCAGATCATCTCAATTTACATGTCAATACCTTTCAGTTTGCTCTTCTGTAGCCTGGAGGAGTAAGGGGAGAACTTGCCTTTGTCGCTATCCCCAGCTGATCCAGCTCAAGTATTTCAGGGGGTTGTACAGAGACCACCTTACCTTTTAAAACTGGCATGTAATCCATACCATGCCTCCCGCCGGCACACACGTTTCTATCCTATAGCAGGCTTCATTTTATGTGAAGCAGGCCAAGATTAAAGCAAACCTAAAGACAACCATTTGGCTAATCCTGTAGTGAACGTAAAGATACGTAATTTAAGCTGTTTTAAGAGGCACACAAATTGAATCAGGAATGTGGGATACAGCAAAGGGGTCCTGCCACCTATTTTCAGCTGGGTTTTTGCCAACGCCCCTGCTCAAATTCAGGTGGTAAGTTGATGGCCTCAGAGTTTCTGCCATCCAAGAAATGATCAGCTAACAGAGTTGTCACTTGTATTCTACATTTCGTAGCGTACCAAATCTCAAAAAATGGGCTTCAGCTGTGCTCTTTCTGCCTTTTTCTTTCCTGCTTTGTTTTGTTTTACAAAACTGTTCACCATCAATCTATCTAAACCACTTCACTGACCACAGGGGCTGGGCAGCTAAGGGCTGTGATTATTTGTCAAAGCTTTTATTTTGAAGAAAAAAAAAAACAAACCCAAAAGAACCACCCAACCCCACAACAACTGACAAAAGTAATTCAACAAATTTTTTGACAAATACATTGGAAAATTGTTAGGCTACCTCAGTTAACCAGATGAATAATGCAAAATGATACAAGGTGAATAATTTATTACAAAATATGGGGAAAAAACACTATATAAATTATTGAACTAATATTATTTGACAAGTGCTTGCCCTTCCCTGAAGTGCAGCTTTCTCTGTGATGGAATGTAGCAGCTGTTTAAAAGCAACAATAGTTTAAGGCAGCAAATGAAGAAGAATAGCAAGTGCTGGGAGAGTATGAGATTAGGCAGAATGTAATTATCCAGATTGGAAGCTGGTTAAAATCAGGAAATAAGGCAAAGGTTCTCTTATAAAATATATCATACAATAACACCCACAAGTGGTACAGATATCTTCTCTTGTTTTTTATCTAAAATGTTTATTATTAACCAAGGAATAGAATTGACTATTTCAGTTGGAAGGGACCTACAATGACCATCTAGTCCAACTTGCTTGATCACTTCAGGGCTGACCAAAAGTTAACACATGTTATTAAGGGCATTGTCCAAATGCCTCTTAAATGCTAACAGGGATTGACCACCTCTCTAGGAAGCCTCTTGCAGTGTCATACCATCCTCTCAGTTAAGAAATCCTTCCTCATGTTCAGTCTAAACCTCCCCTGGTGCAGCTTTGAACCCTTCCCCCATGCCCTATTGCTGGATCCCAGGCAGAAGAGCTCAGCACTTCCCTCTCCACTTCTCCCCAGGGAGCTGTGGAGAGCGATGGGGTCACCCCTCAGCCTCTTTTGCTCCAAACTAGACAAGCCCCACGTCCTCAGCTGCAACTCACATACCCTCCAGCCCTTCCATAGTTCCTATCTAACACACTGGTGGGGTTTCTTCCCTCCCTGCTCCATAAGACTGCTTTCTGCACCCTAGCAGAACACAAAGGTCTATCACTTATAACAACATACGGAATGAGAAACTGAAGAAAGGTGAGAGACTGGGCAAAGCCCAGGTCTACCTAAAACCCAAGCATACCCTGCGCCCAGGTCTACCCAGAGCACAGGCACACCCTGAGCCCAGGTCTACCCAAAGCCCGAGCCTACCCTAAGCCCAGGTCTACCCAGAGCCCGAGCGTTCTCCAAGCCCAAGCATACTCTAAGTCCAGGTCTTCCCAAAACCCAGGCCTACCCAGAGCCCGGGCACACCCACAGCCCAGGTCTACCCTGAGCCCAGGCCTGCCCAGAGCTTGAGGTCCACCCAAAGCCCAAGCATATCTGAGCCCGGGCACACCCACAGCCCAGGCGTACCCCGAGCCCAGGCGTACCCTGAGCCCGGGCACACCCTGAGCCCAGGCCTACCCAGAGCGCAGCCTCCCGGCACAGGCCGCTTTCCCGCGTTGCCCCGCGCAGCCCGGCCCGGCCATGCGCCTCAGTGCGCAGCGACATCTAGCGGCGGGCGCGTGAGCTGCGCCCGGGTCTGGCGGGACAGCGTCACCCGCGGGCCGAGGAAGAGCATCCCGCCCCGCCGCCCCGCCGCCCCGCCGCCCCGCCGCCCCGCCGCCCCGCCGCCCCGCCGCCCCGCCGCCCCGCCGCCCCGCCGCCCCGCCGCCCCGCCGCCCCGCCGCCCCGCCGCCCCGCCGCGGAGCGCGGCAGCCCCCGCACACGGGCGGAGGCGCCGCAGGTGCAGCCCCCACCCATCTGCCAGCAACTCATCAGAACCGTCGGCAACTCCACGCGTCGCTAGTTGCAGATTTAACGTCTTGTTACTTTTCTTACTTACTTACTTAGCTCTTACTCCTGCTGGGCAGCGGGGAGGGCAGCGTCGTAAATGCAACGCTCAGCCAGACGTGCGTTAGCCCCGAGTTTTTATATCAGCCGTGATGGGTGAGGGAGGCACATTTCCTTCATTAGCCTTAGAGCCAGCAGGATGCCCTTCCTCAACACCGTGGAACAGCACCCCATCCAGCTATTAGTATGCCTCCAGGACCTGTTCCTTTAAAGACACTACTAGCCCCTTTCAAAAGGGCAAATCATAACGGCGGCACCTTGGGAAGATTTGTGTCTAGTACCTAAAAGCAGAGCTGAGCTCACCCTAAGCATTGTGAGAATTATTTGGGGAATTTATGCTCTTGGGTCCTGGCTCCTTGGTCACTGGTGGGGAAATGCAGGACTGCACAGAAAACAAAATTTACAAATCTCTGTCGCCCTATGGGAGCGTTGTGATACTCCCAATTTACACACACACTTTGGATGTGTAAATATTTCAGAGCTGCAGTTTAAGGGCACCAGTGATTTGCACAGCACTATATATCACGGCTTCCCAGGGAACACAGCGCTGCTGAAAAGTAGCACTCAAGTCAGAGGTGGATTTAACATTAGCATCTCAGCACTACGCTACCAGTTTGATTGTTTATGTACATCATGTCAACCGATTTAAAATCTATATTTACACACACTGAGATGGCCTCCACTCATTAATAAATTAAGATACTTGTAAACCACTGGATCTGCAAGTTGGCTTTCTAATTTACTGGCGTCTGAGTATCAGGTTGCCCACCCTTCCTAGGCAAAAGCTGCTGGGAGGAATGAAGCTAAATGCTCCACACAGCCCTGCAGATTGCGGGTGCCCATACACCACTGGCATTCGTGTTCCTCGTACTATGCCTCTCTGCAGGCTAGAGAAATCTCTGCTGTCCAGAGGGTTATTAGCCTTGGATCTTTTGCCAACCCTGAACTCAATCATTTAAATTAGTTTAATGACAAAGGTTCGCTTTTCCAAGAGAAAGCTGGAAGCCTGCAGCAGTACGGTCTTGAGGGCTCAGAACTACGCAGCGAGCGAGTTGCCATCGCAGCCACTCACGAGGGCCCCTTCTGCCATCAGCTCTCCAAGCTCATAACTCCCTTCCTTCCCTGAGCACGAATGATGAAATATTAGAGGCTCTGATCTCTGCCTCATTAAATAGAGCATATTCTCACTTTGTCCTGACCTGTGCTAGGGCCAGTTTAAGGAGCAATCCGTCATGAGATCATTAATACAAAGACTTGCTCAGAGGGCAAGGATGTTCATCCAAAATTAAATTCTTAACCTTTTTGGGAAGGACTTCGGAAAGGATATTTTACCTTTTCTAACTGGAGGGATCAGTTATATATTTTTGCACTGCAGTGATGATGGAATCAGAGCCAAGAGGCCAGCACCATGCTGAGACTTTGCCTCTCCAACTCCTCCAGTGATGCCCAGCACCATGTGAGCAGAAGCCCCAGAGATCAGGAAGAAAAGCGATGCTAAGGGAGCAAACCAAGGTCAGGAAAAAACTGAAATGAATATGGTTCAAACAGGCCAAAGGCACAGGCCCCATAACAGCAGCCTGGCAAGGGATATTATGAGGACACTGTAGAAAATGATGCCTGGACATAGAGGGATGCTGTAAAAACATTAACAAGTATTTGCCCTCCTTTCAAGATACAGTTCTAATTGTCAGACACGCTAAATTTGCAAGTCACATGAGTGATGAACAAAGGTGACTCTGGTTTTGCTTGCAGTGTTGCTCATAGACATCCTGGGAGGAAGTCTGACCTTTAATATATGGATTTACTGTGCCTGGTATCTCAGTGGGTCTTACTCCCACCCCCTCTCCACCCTTCTCCTACAAAGGGTTTTAATGACAAGAGATGCCCATAGCCTAATGATGAGAGCAAGCTATAAAGGATGGATGCAGCTGGAGAGAGAGAGAGAAAGGAAACCTCCAAGACATGTTTTCTCCTAATAGTATACTATCTACACAGACTGCTGCAGAAATGGGATGAATAATAGAATCACAGAATTTTCTCATCCCCTGGTGCTGTCAAATCCTACTAAACTCACTTCAGGTAAAAGTTGCGTTATCGACACTGCTAAAACTCCACTAAACATTGGGGTTATCGTAAGCAAATGAAAGAAGATGGGTGTGAGAGAGGATAAAGACAAATCACAAATCATCATCTTCCCAGTGAAGCATCAAGAGGATACGTATTGGGGGTGAGGTGCTATACCTCAGGACTTACAAAAGCTATATCAGGTTAGGACTGGAGCTTAATATTAACCCTCTCGTTACTGTTTTTTCTATGAACGCTGGCTCTGCTGCTTCTTTTGAGGCTAATGTGCTTTTATACCAAAGAAGATACAGACAACTGGATTAGTATGGGATTTAGGGAGCCGGCTGTGTACCAGGTGATGTGACAGCGAACAACTAAATTTAATATGGCAGCTTGATCCATTATGTATTTTATTCCAAGAAAAGTCTACATGGGCACATGAAACCTGGACTGGATCTGGTGTCACAATGGACTGGGATCCAGAAGTGCCAGATCTGGGCCATATGACGATCACATTTTAACAACCATTTTTGCTGCCACTGAGTCCATTATACATGGCTTAAGCTTATCAACGCACAGAATCCTCATTAAAAATCATCCTGACCCTAAATTTTAAATAAAGATCCATAACATTTAGCACCTTTCTGGCATTTTTACTCATGAAGCTTAAAGATCTTTAATTGATTTGTATCATTGCACTCATTTCCACAGAGCCACCAAGCAGGGAGGCTGAAGCATGCAGGGTTGCCTAGTGAATCCAGAAGACAGCTAGGGACTGCAGCGGGAGCTCCCAGCTTGCTCAAACACTCCTGCAACTTTTGCTCAGCTCACCACCAGAACAGAGACCTTATCCACGTACACCAGATGGGCCTGAAATTTGCACATGTAACCAAAATCCTAGTTATGACCATCTCAGAAGGGTTTCAGAGCAGTGCAGGTCCCACCAAAGACACAATCTGTTGATTATTATTACTCTTCCTCAAGAAATTACTGGATGAAATCAAAGACATGCACTTAAAACTTTCTGCAGGTATTCTGAAACACCTCTCTCTTCTCTCCTGGATCTTACACAGCTTTAACTTCATACCTGCACATACATACAGTGGAGTACATGGCATGCTGAATATGTGTCAGCTGAGGATTGATTACAGCAAGGCTTGGCCCCGACTTGGCACCGCAGGACAAACTTGCTCACCAGAGATGAAGCAGCTTCTACTGCCTCATCCTCAGAGTAACTGTAGAGACTAAGAAATGTAAAGCCTCTCTTATGTTTCATTAAAACAAAGAAGATTAATGCAAAAAGGGCACGTTTAATTTAATACCAAACTGTCCTTTGCATATCACTGACCTGGTCCTACCATCTTCCCAAAGATTTATCAGCTCTGAGAGGGACGCAGCATGCAGCTATTCCAAGAAGCAAGGAGAAGCCTTTACAGAAACAGGTTTTGTAATCATTCGCAATTCATTTAGCATACGGAGCAACATTCTGGGTGTCACGTCTCCCAGCTGGTGGCCAGACGCTACAGTGGATGCGACCAACTGGCCACAGTCCTTCAGCCTGGCAGACCAGGCTTCTGTGTGTGCGTGGCCTGCGTGTTTCCATGGCTGAGGCTCAGAGCACCATGTCCAAGTCCTGCAAGCAGACGCCAAGCCAGCTGAGCCACAGAGGAAATTATCCCCTGGCCAAGCCGGGCAGGGGGATGCCAAAGTTTGGAAAAGAGCACCAGCCAGCCAAGAGGATCTTACATGGACAGTAGTCATCCTTCCCTAACGGTCTTACTTCTCAGCAAGAGGGGAGGGACAACAGATGGCTTTTGCAGTCAAAGCCCAGGCCAAGGGTTCAAGGGGATGTGCAGTATCTTTTTCTGCAGCTCCTCTAAACTCCGCATGCCTACATGGAGCAGTATAGGTGGGTGGCATCAGAGGCTCCGGAACTGGCTCCATGCAGGCTGGAGTCCCTGCTTCACGGGGACCCATGGGCTCACCTCCCAGAGCAACATAGCCAGCTCCGGTACAGCGCTAGGTCCAGGCTAATGCGCCCAGGTCCTGGATGAAAAACAACCTTTGTTTAATGCTAGCTTGGAGATTTCTCCAATGCTTTGTCTGAATGCTTCTCAGTGCCACTTTTTCTTCTGCAACAAGAGGGAGGGTCCTGATCTGCTCTCAAACATTGCCTGAAGAGCCAGGAAGGAGCTAGGCTGATACCACTTTGCCTAGGAAAAATTGTCTGTGGATGCTGAGAAAGAAGACAGAGAAGTTGTTAACACACTTTCAGCCTGGAGAGCTTCACAGGTAGACGCGTCTCCACCAGTGACAAGGACTAAGGCCCATGAAGCCTGCAGGATGGGTTGCACTTAATTGCTTTGCCCACTTGCAATTGTATGGTTAATTTGCAGCTACTTTCTGCCCAAAGTGCGACTCTGCTATCACTTCCATAGCATTATAGCTAAAGATGTGATTGCATTTCCAGACAGGCTTGTCACTCAGAAAACACTAATGCCCCACTTTTGCAAGGTGATTATTAAGGGGTACTCCGACTTTATAACATATCAAATGTCTGCATGGCTACGGACTGATAACATGGAACCAGCAGCAGCATTGATTAAGTGCTGCTGGCAATCTGACTCCTGGAATAGTACAGGCCACCAGAAGCCATAATACAGGAATAATTAATAATAATGCTTCATCTTGCCCTTTAATGAACAGGAGAAAACCCACTCTCTCACCCTGGCTCATTCTCCTCCTCTCCCTGAATCCTGGGAGGAAGCAAATCTGTGATGTAGCAGTTCCCATTTTAAGGCCAGGGGTCTGAACAGAGATGAGCAGGCACATGGCTGTCATGCAACGTGCAGATAGCTGCACCGTGCTAACACCCTACGAAGGGAGATATGTTCAGCCTCTGCTGGCTGTGAGAAACGCGCTTGCTGCGAGTCTTTGAGGGAACAGAGAAAAGCGAGTGATGTCTTATTTCTATTGTATAAAACAGCTCCAAAATCAAGGCACCTTTGTTTCTAAATAGTCTGTCTTTGTTTCCCTGTACTGGCAGTTCAAGCAATCAAAAATCCTGAGTCTAGCCTCCGAAAACCATGAAAATGAGTTTTCTAGATGTGTTCCTTTTGAATCATCAGGTGACACTTATGCTGTATTTTCAGGCTTTTCATCACAACATTATTGTAAAAAACCCTCTTCAAGCCCTCCTCACTTCCCCTCCCCCAGAAAAACAATGAAAGAAGAAAATTCATCTTCTTGCTCACACACCTACAGGGTGGCTGAGCTTGAAATTAAACGTGGAAGGACTAAGGACTGCCGCTAAAATTGTGAGAGTCAACAGCGTGAAGAAATTTCCAAAATCCCTGTCCTAATGTTGAGGCTGTGGCAACGCTCTATTTGAAATGAATAATGCTTTATTGTGCTATACTTGAAGTCTCTTACGCTGCTCTCCTCTCCTCATTAAAGACATTCGCAGGGAAAACCTCTGGATGCTCTTTGTATATGAGGGAACAAAGTGTCCTCTCCCATGGAGGCAGAATACAGTGTTACTCAAGCTAAAAGGCCCAAAGTGCCATCTAATGCTAAAATAACAGGGAGTTTTACCTCTACTTATCTCTCATAATCCTGAGCTATTTGTCCTCCAGATGAAATGAAAGATATATCCCATCACCTCTGCTGCACGCAAACACCATTGCCTGTCGAGCTACACATTAGCAACTTGGGAGATTCCCCCCCACAGGAGGGGATCCAGCCAGGTGAACAGTGACTAAGAATTTTGCTTTTTTTCCCCCAACCCCCAGCTTATACCAGAAATATACGATGCCCGCTAATGACATATGTAGCTGCAGGAGCCACGGTAATTACTGAGGCAAATGAATCTCGTGCCTCAGGAAGCAGGGTGCGTTCCACGGGGCTCAGGGAGGGAGCCCTCCGCCTGCCTCCCTGCAGTGCCTCTCGCCCCACGCCTTGCCCATCAGCCAGCTCAATCCAAAACCCTTGGCAGGAGACCGTGCCAATAAATATATTTTCTGTTGGCAGGATATTGCTCTCCTCTGAAATATCACATATTTGGCCATTAGGGAAGGTAGAGTCTGATCTTGTATGTCAAATCCTATACGCCCATGAAAAATGAAGGAGCCACTTTGCTCTACTCTCCTCTTCTCCCAGCTAACCAGCCAAGGATGCTGTCACAAGGAAAACGCAGTGTGCGGGGCTTGCTTGGCCCTGGCAACAGATGTATGTACCCAAAAGTAATACAGAGGAGCAGGCTGGAGAACAGAACAGGGGCAGGAGATATGTGTGCCTACATGCCCACCGAAACTGCCGAGAATTTTAATTTTAGGCCTCTCATCATCCCTGACACAAAAATTGTAGCATCACTTAAGTTGTAATGAGTTAGCGGTGCATTTGATATCTACAGCCTGTAGATTCGGAGCAAAAAGTGAAGGACTTTGCAGGAGCCTCGCTACGTGTAGATGCAGGGTTTGGACCTGAGGCTTAAGTTCAGGAGCTTCAACAAGAAACTGAAATGCGAGAGGAATTGATAACAGGTTACAAAGCTTTTCCTCTGCACAGTAAACTAGCTCTTACCAACCCCCACCAAAGCTGACCAAAAGCTCTTAAGATGCAAAGCTTTATTTTGGGCGGGCATTAGGTGGCCCGTGGGTAGTTGATTTCAGCATAGATACGAGCCCCAAACCCCTGCTATTGCAATCATTAACTGACTTCCACGCTATGGGGAAAATTTAGGACTTCTGCTAAAAGACAAGAAAAATGCCCAGGGCAGAGGAGAGCAAAAAGAGAAGAGACTCACAGAGCTGGGTCAGCACACTCGCCTCTGGATTTTGACCACTGTGGGGCCTGATTTTCCCTCAGGATATGTCAAATACTTGCCAGCTACAAGACATCAGCAGAAAAGCCCACAAACACTTGGAAAGCGGACCAGATCTCCTGGATAACCCAAGGCCAGCATCACTCAGCATGCCATAACATTGGCCTCAGGACTGACACGGGGCATCCGCATCAGCCTTCCTCCCATGGGGTTTGCAAAATGAAGCGGGGGGCCCTGGACCTCCTTCTCTGGTGGGTTTGAGTGCCCAGGAAGCCAGGGCTCCTCCTGCTGGGAGCGGGACCCCCACCAGGACCAGGAATGCCAACGCTAAGCAGCCAGCTGCAGGGATGCTGGGGTCTGCAGCACAGAGCACTGGCGAATGCACAGGCAGGGTGCCGGGCACGAGGGGGAGGAGATTAGATTAGCTCGCATTGATAAGGGTTCTGTGTGCTCTGATACTCCAAGAATCCTCTTTTATTCCCCCCTCCCTCCTCCTTCCCCCTCAAATCTCAGCCTCCTCCCTCCTGCCTGGTTTCATCACAACTCCAGATTGCTTGAACAAGCTGCCTGATAAGCCCGCAGATGCCAACAGGAAGCAATGATGTTACAATAAGTGTCACAGGGAAAATGTCAACTGTATCATTATAATGAAGGTCACGTCTCCCTCACGGAGAGCTCAGGGCTCTGCACAATTCACATGTTGTTATTAGGTAGATGTTGACATGTGTAACTTCTACCTTACAAGAGTCACTGCACAGGGACGAGTGAGGAAATGCTGGCTCACGACTACTCTGAGCTTCAGCCTCTGTCATAGAAAGTGCAGAAGGAAACAATTAACAAGCATTACACAGGTGGGAATTCACAAACACTCTGGTCCCAGTGCCTTGTGACAGGCAGGACACACACAGGGTAACGGGGCAGATGCACAGCACATAAGCAGCCTCAGACAGTGCCACAGCAAAGCACAAAGTGGTACTAAGAGCAAGTCAGCCACAAAAGCATCCAGCCTCCATCCCAAAGTTGATGCTAGTAAATGGCACTTGGATACTCCGTGTAAAACAGCTCGCTGCCTCCCTAATGTAGGGAATCTCCTTCTTTTAAACCTAGCGATAAAAATGATAAAAAGAGGACTATAAAAAATAAAAGCCTTGAATTAATAATCTAATGAAGTTTTATTATTTTTCTAAAAAAGATTTTGTTCCATGATGAGGAAATATATACTCTCCTTTGACTTTGGCTCTATGCAAGGAAGCGGTTGTAGGGGTGGCGGGGAGTGTTTGTGCACGCATGCGCGTACAAGATGAAGCAAAGCACTGAATGCAGAAAGCAGAGCCCTGTTAATTCTCCAGAAAGACACAATGTTCTTTTCCGTCTTCTCTGCATCTCCAAACCTGTCAGTATTTTGCTCGATAAGGAATGACATGTTGGCAAGGATTTTCACATGCACATACACACATGCGTGCAAACATCCTCTGCTACAGCTGGTGGGAGAATATTAAAATTGGAGAGATTTGACTAATACATTGCATGACAAAGCACTTTCAGTGATCCACAAGACTACCCATCACTCATCTGTCAAAGGGAGATGGTTAGGGCATTGCTCGCAGATCACCCAGGACATCAAAACAATATTCATGCAAAGACAAGAGAGGAGGAAAGGAGCGTGGCAGAAAAGCAAACACCTGAAGAACTAGAGGTGTACAGCTCTTGAGGGGCAAGAGCTAAGGCAGGGCCAATGTATCAGCAGACTCATGGGTGACTGAGCACCGTTCTACTCTTCCTCCAGTCCAGAAAGCCAACGGAGAGGTAAAGCGGTGCGATCAGCAGGTTGCAGCTCAATGATAATTGTGCTTCTCTGTGATGCTGGGTTGTAATTTATCTGCTCCCTCCCATTCCCACAGTGCCATGGTACATCCCCTCCCATCAATTTGTTCCCATATGCACTACTGTGAGGCAAAATTGCTGGTTGGACTCAGCCTGGTATTTTTTATGGCAGATTGTGACCTCCAGTCGGTTGCTTGGGGAGAGGCTGCCTCGGGACTGAAAATACAGGGGAACACACCCCTCCTTGAAGCATCTGTTTGTATTTTATTTTAATAAGAGCAGAAGGAAAGTGCCATTTTATTCTTCCACCCTTAGGGCCCTATTCTTATGCCTTTAAGAATTGAAACAGTCTCAATGCAGGCAATTAACAAGCAATAGGTGAACATGGTAGAGATGCTCTGAGAATAAGCTAGGCTGATTTGGCTTCAATCCTCTGCTCCCTGGCAGGTAAAGTGCAGGAACACAGGAGAAGAAATAAAAGCTTTTCACCCTCAGTTCTATTTTTCTATCCTAGGATGACCCATCTTTCCTGTCTTTACTCAGTGCTTTGGAAAAAAACAGCTGAAGCTCAGAGACAACCCTTGAAAAAACCCTCCAAGGCTGCATCTGAAGCCCAGCACAAGGACAGGCACCGCAAGTTCTCTGCTTGTAGAGAACACTCACCAAGAGATGTCACATCCTGGCCCAAAAGGGACTGTACTTCAGAGGGAGACCTTCAGAGCAAAGCCTGCCGAAGGTATCTCCACAAATGGTAGGTTTGGTTTGAAAGATCAGGTGGTCAGTATTTTCCCCACCATTGCACTATCTCGTTATATCTCCACAGTCCAAATAGAGAACAAAAAAATTATTCCTTGTCTTGAGATGCCCCAGGATGAAGCCAGTGAGGCATGCTCAAGAGATAAAGGAAGAATTGAGGCTTTCCCTCATCATGGGGAAGAAGGTGAAAAGGAGGAAGAAGTGGTTTGGGGGGTTGCCAGCAACTACATTCAGCAGCAAAGGGTATCTGAATCCAAGCGAAAGAAGGGACTGGATGGGTAAGCACAGCAAGCCTTCTGCCATAGGAAGTCACCAGGGGGCTGGATCCGCTATCACCAGAAGCAACCCCTTCAGGTCCTGCTCTTGCAAGCAGGTTACTCCCAGTGGCTCAAAGATTTCGTGCGTCTCCTGATCTGCAAAGCAATCTGAGATGGACTGCATCCTGCACTCCCGCCGCTGCTTATCTAGTCACTTATTTAAATCTGAACGAGGATTTAGCAATTCATGGAAGTCAGGGATCGATACCACTAGCATGAGCCAAGCACAGCTCTAAGCAAGACTGGTCACACTGTTCTGCAACTGGCAGCGTACCGTAGCCCTGACCCCCCTGCTACGGTTCAGCCTGCGCCCCCTCACCCAGCACAACCCCCCCAGCACCTTGCTTTGACAGTTCCTCCCTCTCCTGCCCTCAGTCTTCCTTGCACTGAGGCTATAAAACACAAGCCAGAAGGTGAAACTATGGTTTTGAGATGATAAAATTAAGATGAGATCCACCAAATTCATTTTTATTTGCAATCATAAACCAAGCTTCACTTTACAAGACAGAGAAATTAAAAAGGAAAATGAGAAAGAGTTCAAGTGCATCAGTTACAGGTTGTTAATAGAACCGGAGTATTTTGTACTATTTATATTTTATGAAGCTCTATTGCTGTGTTTTGTACAACAGAGCATCACAATAAATGATTTACCAACTCAGTAAAGGATCCAGAAAACTGATCTCGGCTCATCCTTTAGAAGGCCATAAGATCCTCACCTGTGCACGTTACAACCCCACCCCCGGAATATGCTGGTGCACTTTAATACTGGGGAAAAAAAAACCTTATCAGTCCTGACTTTTGTTTTTTAAAACTTTTCTACTGTTTTTTTCATTTGTTATATGATAGTGTCCTGCCAGAAACGAAGCAATTTTTCTGAAAATGACAGAGAACATTTGAGAAGTCGTCCATAAAGGAAATTACAATTTTCTAATGAAAAATAATTTTTTAACATCTCACATATTTGATTTTCATATTTCTGACAGAAGAAATAATTATTAAAAAGAATTAGAATTATTATTACTCTTAGTGTAATTCTTTCGCAGCCGTAGAGGTTTCCTTTGGATGCCCTCAGCTAATCCTACTCCCTCCAAAACCCACCTGAGCTAGGATTTGCAAGACCATTGGTAGGTCAGATGCACAGCAAGTAGGTGCTATGGAGGGGGCAGGCAGTTTTCTTAACATGCAAAGCCGACTCTGCTAACCTTCTCTCTGTTTGGGGTTTTATATTATACTAGACAAGCATAACGCTTCAGATCTACTGGCATGCCTGCACCAGACTATGACAGTGCATCAGGTGGCATGTGACAAAGGTGGGGACCGACATCTACGTTAGGTGAGGCAAAAGCGATGCCTGTGAGCAGGCAAGGCAAGAGGTGTGGGGTGACTCTGTAGTGCCCAGGTGGATAAGGACAGCTAGCTGTAGAAGATAAGGCTTCTGTCCCTGCTCAGCAGAAGCAGTGATAGGGATAAGGCACAGGTGCAGCTGACTGCATCTCTGGCAAGGCAAGGGGCGGTGTAGGTGACACAGAAGAGGATGGCACGCCATTCTTGCAGGGCACATCAGGAAGGTTGACGCCTGCCCCTACATCCTATTTTGGTCACCCTCTGATCCAGCCTGGATCAGGAAAGCAGCTATAGCAATGGCCAGCGATGTTTTTTTATGATAGCTTCTATCTTCTCACCGTCTGGGAACCATTAGCCTCTCAGTTTGTCTTAGACCTGCTTTAATGTACTCTTGAATGAGTCATGGCAAACAACAGGAGCTCCGCCAGTACAGCGGCATGCTTGAAGAGAAAGGGCCTGCCCTCGGGAGCCAGAGTGAGTCAGTTGTGCTGCAAATGCAGGAACAAAGCTTATTCTCAGCGCTCTGCTCCCCTGCCCTGCCACAGCATCCCTAGAGGCAGGAAAGTCCATCGCTTCCCAGACCAGCACCCCTGCCCATGAGCAGCTGCAGGACCACGTCAGAAGAGGAACACGTGAGGGTCCTATCTAAGCCCAGTGAGGATAGCACCAGGATTACCCTGGCCAAAGCAGTGAGCTTCAGCGCCCTGCCATGAGGGGCTCACTCCCACCCACCACGGCCTCACTTGTTTTCTAGCGCAGCTACAGGCTGGTTTAGTTGCATCGGTGCAGAACTCTGCACAGACCCTTATTTTAGCGTCAGATGGGTCTGGGGTTAGCAGAAGACTTCAAAGGTGCTGGGAAAGGAACACGCTTCTGTGGGATATGCCTGATTTGGGACTGACTCTGCAGGCATCTGCTCTTACCCAACGATGCTACAAGCCTTGCTCCAAGAGACAGGCTTGCACTCAGCCAAAACGAGAACAGCTACATGCCTCTCTCCTAAAGCGGCGCACTCCGGGCCAAAGGATCTTGAAATCCCAGGGACCAAATGCCTCCTGTCAGCGAGCCTGGAGGTGACTGTCACTTTAGACAGGGTCGTCAGAAAACCACCTCGTCTTGAGGTCCGAAGGGAGGAGTAGAAGCCTGAGACAGATATTGAAGGGAAGCTGAAGAGGCAGCAAGCACAAGGACAAGGGCTGGGATGTGAGGAGAGCGCGTTTACTACCGGCCGAGCTTGTTACTGTTTTGGTGCAGTTAGCTCCCGTCTGTCACTCTCAATAAAAGTGTTATTGATTAGCATGTGACTTTATTGTAGAGAGCTGGCTGGGAGCCAAGATGGAAGGACTCCAGAGGGAAAAGAGGACGACTTGTCTGGCGGGGGGTGGGGGGGGGGGAATGGAGGAGGAGGAAAAGGGAAGCTTGGAAACATAAAATCTTGAAAAGAGTAATTAATTCTGATCGTTACAGCAATCTATTTAGATTTTCAAGAATATTATAAATCAGTTGCCTGTACCCTTCCTATTAGCATTCGTGCTGGGGAGGGATCCTGGGGAGAACTGATCAGCTGAGGATTCCAGTGCCCTGGGGAAGGACTTGGCCGGGGAAGGAGGATCGTTTTCTCTGCTCATTCCAGACCACTCCTGTGTGCAGGCCCATGGAAAACCATGGAGGCTGGAGGCATGGCCCTTCAGGAGACACACAGTCCCTCAGCCCACCTCCACTGCTGTCCCCTTGAGGCTGTGCCAAGGGAAAGGGCAGATGGTCTGCAAATCTTCCTGAAAGTGAGAATGTGTGACTATCTCTTGCAGCTTAACTGGAAAGAAGGGGTAAAAAAAGAAAAAGGAAGAAAAAAAAAGTCCCTACAGAAAAATGGAGGGCAGAAATGGAAGGGCAGAAAATGTGTACTTTCTACAGTAATTTAGGAATAAGCTTTATTTTTTTTTTAAATAGCATTTTCTCTGAAATATTTTATTCTAATTGCTTTCTTATGGAAAAAATTCTCTAACACCTGCTTCGTTAACCACAGAATCCCATTTTTCTTGAACAAATTTAACTTTTTCCCCCCTCTCCTTTAAACTAATTCTTTACTCATGGAGGCTTTCAAAAGTCATCTGGAGCCCTTAGGAGGAACATAAATGCAGAATAGGAAGAGCAGTGAAAGATTATTTATTGAAATACATGACAACAGGAAGTCCATCATCATCAAATAGGTCTTGCTCTACCATTTAGAGAAAGGAAAAAAAAATCTTGATAACTGATGGATTTCCTATCTATGTATCTGGAAGATACGGTCCCAGTTCCCATCTTTAAGGCGGCCCACCTTTCACCAAGCTGGGCACGGCCTCCTGGAGGCTCACAGAGGCTGCGGAGCTGTGATGAGAGGAACCGGCAGAGCTCGGTGCAGGGAGCTCGGCACAGGGGAGCAGATAGCATCTGAGGGCTGGAGCCAGGGATGCTGACAGGGCTGCAGGACCAGGCTCGTTCACTATATACTCAGAATTTAAAAGCACGCTTGGTCTGTGCGTATCTTTTCCAAAGAACAGATATAAATATGCTCTTAATGTTTATGAGACACACCTTCGCAATGAAAATCCAGATACCAACAAGGACCTAGTAGGACACAGCAGTTTCAAAAAATAACCACCACTAAAGCACAGCTCTCCACTTCCCCCTTTTCGACACTCAACACTTGGGTTTAAAGATCTCTTGTTGCCACACACTAATTTCATGGCTATCGATGTCCTGACCTGTTTCCTTCCATTTCCTCAGCTCTTGAATGGAAAACACTTCTGACACCCCCTTTTCCCCAAGCATACACTAGCTGTCCAGCCACTGCTGCAGGACGTTGATATGACAGCAGGCCAGTTCAGCAGTGACTAGTTTGTGATGCCAGTTATTCTGGAGTGCTATGACGACGACGACGACACCGATAGCTGTGCTCCATACCATGACTATGAAAGGGTAGCCCGGCAGCTTGCACCCTGCACTGAGGCAGCCTTGGCTGGGTCATGTGGCAGTGCATGGGAGCTTTCAGGTAGAGTTAAGAGAGCATTAACTCTTCTCCATCATCGACACAATCCTTGGAAACCTGTATTATCTCAATCCTCAAGCAACACAACTGCCACATGGAACTTGGTTGCCACATCTTTCCCTTCTCTCCTCCCCAATACACCTTCCCATCAGACCGTTGCCACCTCCCTTCCACCATGCCAGCAGCAGTATCCTGGGGGCTCCATTAAACCACCAGCCCAGACGGCTTTGCTCCTTTCTCCGAGTGCATCTGTGGCCACACTCTGCCAAGGAGGACATTTCCCTGCGGCTCTCTTCACTTGCCTAAACGTAGGTGTTTGGTGCCATTTGGAACGCCCTGGGGTACCCAAGACATCTGCACAGAAATGGCAGATATGACATGGGACTGCAGGAAACCTGTACCCATCTGCACCAGTGGCAAGATGCCAGGCAGGACACCAGAAAGCTACTATAAAGCAAGCGACTCGAGCACCTAACACTGCTCCCAACCTGTGGGCTGGGGCAGTGGTATAGGTTGTTTCGTAGATGTTATTGGAAGCAAGAACAAAGGAGTCCTTTCTTCTTCCTCCTGACACCTTCTTGACCTTGCCCTTCCTGGCAGCAGTCTCAGAAGAGAGTTTCTGGAATATTTTTTTTCCAGTAAAAGACAGGTTAAAAAAACAGCACTGTGCTCTGAGAATGGAAAGTAAGACACAGTTGCTCTTTAAGTAGGGAAAGAAATCTACAGATTGCCCCGCATGCTCTCTGCTTCCTTCTCTTTGCACCATCCAGGCACGATTCCTGGAAAAGGGCACTGGATGGCAGGGAAGAATTTTTGCAGGAAGTCCCAAATGATAATACAAATAACTGGCTTGAATGCCTTTTTCTGCTTCTCATCCCTTCCATGGTGCTTCCCTCTCCAATACCTGCTTTTAGATTCATCTTTTATTTTCTATTCCCTGTTCCCCTCACTGCTGCCAGCTCTTGGCTTCATTTACTAGGTTTGATTGCATGTTATTTACTTAGCACCCGTTGATTTGTCCCCTCAGGACTTCTCCGTTTTAAGCAAAGAGAATGCATATGATTTTAAGTGGACATAATTTTATAGAAGAAAGGAAACAATCACTATTGCTTCCTTCTCACTAGAAAAAACAAAAGCAAGCCCACCTGAGAGATGCTTCAGCAGCTGGTCACAGCTGAGCTGATCACAAAATGGTGACCACAGGAAGGGTCAGGGTAAGAGTGACAAGAAGTCACAAGGTAAGCAAAGCAGCATCTTAACCAGTTTAGATCTCCTCAACTCACATTATCTTTTAAAATGTACACGACTTTACAAACAAAAAATCAGCTCTTCAGTATAAGGTATCCTCCTAGTCATCCTCTCAGCAGAGCTGTGAAGCGTATTGAGTTGTATTTTGGAAACAAAACACAGACTTGAGAAAGGAGGTGGCCAACAGACTCACACAGATGTCACAAGATGCTGAGCTAACCAGAAGTCCTAACATGATCCTAAGTTTCAAGAGGATAGGGGCAACTACACATGAAAAGGGTGCTCCTCCCACCTTAGTTTTACTCCCCCCCTTCAATACCGGTCCACCTGCCTGCCTCAGCATGCTGCCTCCTCCACCAGCACAGTGACTTTCCAATCGCTCCACCAGCTTCACCCTGATGCCTTCCTTGGGAAAGACATCCTACAGCCAGCTTAAAAAACACATGACAGCCTAACTCCTTCACTGCCCCAATGCAGGAGTCTGCCAAAATAATCATCAGAAAAAGTGAGCAGGACCCTACCTTCTTTTTATGCTAGTTGCAAATAGGAAGTTACTTCGCAAAGAATCACACAGCCATTTCTTTACTGAGTAGCCTACTGCAAATGCATTTCATCCTGTAGCACGCATAAAGACAGCTTGCTTCTATACGATTAGGGGTTTGTTGGTATAGACAAAATCTATGAAGCTTTTAGATATATATAATTTTTTGTAATTATAAAGGTAAAACATTGCAGGAAGTAAAAGCCTGACAAACGCAGCAGCCTTTCTCTGTCCCTCTCTCCCACTCCCTTCACAAGGGCCTGAGCTGTTCACAGAATGGCAGGCTGAGTCATCACCATGGCTGGACTAGTCTAATTCTGAACATCCTTTCAAGCCTACCATTTTTATGATGCCATCTTATGCGGTAGATCATTAGTCACTTAAGTCACATGCCCCCTTATTGAATGACCGATGCTTTAAACAAAACAGCATACATCAAGTAATTTCATTATACGGTTGTGGGTGGTTTTTGTAATGAGCAGTTTGGCCAGAGATGTGCATTGGCTTTTAGGACTCATTTTCCTAGGCAGCCAACCGCCTTTCCATACTTATCGACAGCAAAAGGAGGGACATTTCCCCGCTATATAGCAAAATGCAATGGACAAACATAGCTGAGTGCCACTGCATATACTCTTTTTGGACCAGCTACTCCAGTGGTGCAGAAACACGAACTGCACAGCCACTAAAAATGGAATCAAGTTCAAAGAACAAGACATATGTGCTTCTGACAGCATGTTAATTCTCAGCACTGGGTCATTCTATCAACCCCTTGGTGTCCACTTGAAATCTTCTTTTAAATCCATGCTCTCTCTCCTTTCCTGAGTTGCAGAGTTTTACAGGTAGGGTATTCAAGCACACACAGCACTGGCTTATCTTTGACTTTACTGTGAGCACACATAGGCCAGCTGCAAATGTTTTTAAAACCTTCCCCCAATGTTCATCATCACTTTATATCCTCTCTTGCTCCTTGAGTTTCTTGCCTCTCTAAATCCTTCCCCACTCCCTTACAGGTTAGTTTTCTTCAGAACGTTCTTACTCAAACTGAACTATATTTTAAGCCACACCAAAAGACACCGTTGCAAAAAGACAGACCCAAAGCAGCAGTGTGGGGTTCCAGGCAGTGTTGTGTTTCTGAAAGCGAGTGGAAAATTTTTCTTAGTGCTCAGTTGACAAGAGCTGCTCGAAATACCAATACATGCTCCATTCACCAGTGGACCAGAAGACGCTCCACAGAGGAACAGTGGCTCACTGATAACAGGAAAAAGACAAGAAAAATGGCTCTGTTTTGAGAGAGGGGAAGGAGGAGCTGCATGGCATAAAGCGTCCTCTGCCACCTTGTAGATGGAGCACTCCGAGCAGAACTAAGGAAAAGCCTGCAGTGAGCAGCCAGCCGTGCACGTGCGGGCTGGTGGGCTGTTTAGCAAGGTGAAATGATATTGAAGAGGCATTTCCATTGCGAAGACTTTCTGAAAGGTCTGCCGAAGCTGACAGGAAGAACATTTTTCAAAGAGATCTAGACAACAAACTGCACTTTCCACAATAAAAATACCCATTAAGCTCCATTATGGTTATTTTTATTGAAGCTAGTCTAGACATTTAAGTACTGTTTTTATTCAGCTCCAGATAAATAGAGATCTAGATAAAGATGGAACCACTGCTGCTGTGTAGGGTCAAAATAAAGATGGAACCACTGCTGCTGTGTAGGGTCAAAAACATAACGGCCCAGTCACTATTCCATCTCCGACAGCGACCACAGCAGAATCAACATTCCAGCCTCCCTCATTCCCAAATGCCCTCTCTGTCTAGGGATATACCTCTGACTCATACTCTGCATCACTGTTAAAACGGTTTCTCAGGATTATTTTTTTTTTTCATTAGCACATTTAATATTTGGAAATAAAAAAAGGAAATTGGCTTATTCTTCTGTTGATGAAACGAACCTCACTTGAAAGCTTGTTTTATTCTAAATTCAGATCTGCCTGAGATCCTTCAAGTCTACCTAATCCCAAAGTACCAAACACTTCAGAAATCCTTTTTAAATGGCTTTCAGAAATTTGGAACACAGGAGTTTCTCCCAAGGCTAATACAAGCTTGAAGATGGCCTGGACTTTTAAACAAATAGAAATTATGGGGTTTAGGCTTCAAATATATGCTGCCAGCTAACTTTGGACCCTTTCAGGTTTGAAAATTATACTCTCCAGCTGCTTTCTTGGCAGAGAACCTGAAATCACAATCCTGGCCTGGACTGTAGTATCTCGCCTTGCGCTGTTAGTGTCGTGGTACAGTGCAAAGGGCATCTCTGAACCTGACAGATCCGTGAGATGGAAGCTTCTGGCTCTAGAAGCAGCTAGAAACTTCCAAGGCTACCTCAGCCTGGCTGTTTCATGAGGAACTGGACAAGCTCTTCTGGGATTGATGCTGAGGTTAAGAAATCTATCATGTTTTATTGTTCCTGCTGATATACGACATGCCATCCTTCATCTCTTTGTAATGCTGAACGCCTGCATGTTGGCTCACATTATACTGTCAGCTCCACTTTTACTCCCTCCTCCCCCAACTCCATTTGGTCTGTTCATGCTAAAAATAATAGCAAGATTCATGTCTATGAAGGAGATGGGCGCCAGAGAGAGGAAAACTTGCTGACTAAAAGACTCATGACCATACTTATCACCTTCTACTGTACGTCTGGATCGTCTCTATTCAAGGAACTTAATTCCCAACTCTGCAAAGTAGGGGGGAAAGTTCCAAACTTCAGGAGATTGTCCACTATCCGCATCAAAACCTTTTCAGCAATGCAGGTCAAGATATAGGGTGTTCCAGGCTCCTGTCTCCTCTGTAGCATGAGCAAAGGCCGATAAGAGAGTTTAATGAGTGTCATATTCAAAAAAGCATGGAGAAGCCCAAAGAAAGAATCTCCCCTTCATTTTAAGGCCCCCTGAGGTTTGCACCAGGTCTCAGACACCCATGATGTGCGTGGTCGGTCTGCATTTGAAAGCCTGACTGGCAGCTCTTCCCTTCCAGACAGCAACACACCTTGCAGGGAAGAAAGGAACTTTACAGAAGGACATGCACGGCATTTGTGCTGCAGAGTCAAGTGGCAGATGCCTGCTCTCTGAGCTTATAACAAAGCTTGCCCCTTCGTGGTACGGAGTGGCTCCAGGCCACTGGAGATGTGCCTTTACAGTAAGAATTCTAATGCTGCTTATCTCTAGTCATTTAAAAGCCTGTGGTTTGCCTTTTTGGTTATTGCTCTTTTCTAAAATCAGAGGTCTTGTCTTTTTTAAAGTGGAGCTACGGTGTCACGACGTCCTAATTTGTATAATTGCTGTCTACCCTAAAGTTTCCCCTGCAGTTTCAATTACATGTCTCACCTCAATTAAACTCCTTAATTCCTGTCCCAAACTGGCATACAGCACAGCTAACAGCCACAGTTATCCTGCTCCACCCCACAGCCCCTGCACCGTCCTAGTGGAACAGCTGAACAGAAAGCTGTTCGAAGACACCTTGGATGAAATGTCAAACATTAATCAGGAGCTACTTTCACCTTCCTTTTGCATCTGGAGGAACATGGTTTGAACCAGGGAAACTCCCACAGAGTTAAGGGAGCAGAGCAGAAATGAAATGCCCTGCCCAGCTTCCTGGGTAAAGGAATGGGAGAGGTGTAGAGGTGGTCTGAAGACCTTCTAGAGCATCTCCAGGGAATGAAACCACACACTTCAAGTGCTGCAAGAGGGAGAGGGAGGTGAGGTCCGGAGTGGGGGTTGTTGCACAGGCAGTAGGGCCGCTTCCATAAAGCAGCCTGTCGTGTAAACAAGATGTACCTTTGACATCCTCCCCTTCGGGGCACCAAGGCATGAAGCAGGCAATGTATTTCAAGCCAAACAGGTGATTTGTAGGTGCTAAGTGTTCATAAAGACAAGATTAAAGAGCTTTCTGATAGCAGGGCAGTAAATCATTCCCCACCCGCAGAGTCGAGTGCCAGGCACGGATGCTCCTCCGACCCTGATTAAATAAAGGATGGCTCAGCAAGACGGGGGCTAAAGTTAGCTGACAGCTCTTGAGTGAACTGGTGTCTTGCCTGCTGCCGTTGCTGCTGATGGCTAATTTTCTCCCAGAGGAACCTTTGCAAAGGTTGGTAATTAAAACCGGTGGAAGGCAATCAGGCTCATGGGATGCAGGCCTGTCTGTCCACTTTCCCCCAGCCTTGAGCCTCCCCTGATCAAAAGCCTGCGGGGGTCACAGCTGCTTTTGTTCAGGATACTTTAAGGACTGTAACGTGGATGGGTAAATAAAATTGCAAGGCCTGGTGCTTTCACTTGCTCCAGTGAAAGCAGGCTAAAACCAAACATCTAATAACTTTACATCCAGTGTCCAACAAACCCCGACAAGCCATGAGTGTTCCGTGTACAGCTTTGAGGGTCAAATACACACACATGTATGTGCACATAAATATATATATATATAGAGACATGCATAGATGCATGTCCTCAAAACACTCTTACATTTTCATAGCATCCCAAGGTCTCCCCTGGGAATCGTGCTTTCCCCTACCCAGTCAGATGCATGAAAATAATTATCTGAGTGTTACAGCCTGGGAAGTCATGGCCCAGAAGAGGGAAGTTTTGCAGTTGAAGGCTCAGAGTTGGATGGCAGAGCAGGTAACAGAACGCAGGCTGCATCAGCTCCCAAGTCTCCTTCTTAACCAAGCGCATGTTTAGACTAAAGAAGCAGGTTTTGTTTTAAATTACCTATTTTACTAGCCTAGATAGGACCCAAAAGAACTTAATGGAAAAGAAACTTAATGGGACCTCATTAGATTGTTATAACATTTTTTCTGCACTGTGCTATTAGCTCTTTAAAATAGATTATCGGAAAGAACACACTCCACAGATTTAAATTACTTGTGGCTTTTGCCTTACCTGAGTTATTTCTTTTACTTTTTAATTCATCTGGGGTTTTCAGACTAGATTGGTCAGATATTTTTTTTTCCCTATTTCTAGATTAACAGATACGTATAACAAAGCTGGCACAGTTGGGTTGTTAGACCTTTAGGGACACTGTTGAATCCTAAACAGAAAAATCATATTAATTGATGGATCCAGATTTTGGAATATATTGCTGTAAATCTAAGCAGCGGAGGATTTTTTTAAAGTCGTTTTTTACAGGGACAGCATAGTAACAAGGTAGGTACTCAAGGATTTTTGGGGGGTTCTCCCCCTTTTTCATTGTACTTAAGCTAGAAATGCTCCAGTCCCAGAGTTGGATTTCCAATAGCAACATTGCCTAACTTCATGTGTGCTCAGATTTGCCCCACTCTAAGAGGGGAAAAGCAAAGCGAAAGCAGTATCTGGAGTATTGGATAGTACCAATCAGGTGCTTTACTTCCAGCCAAGCTCTGAAATTCACTGTGTAGCTTTGTTACAAAAGCTTTGGCACTGAGCTTAGGGCTAAGAATGGAAGTGGTTCCTCTCTGACTCGAAGAGCCAGTTTGTCTTTCATGTGTTCCAGGGACAGCTCAAAGACAACCCATGGAAAATTGTGGATAGGTAGAATAAGGAGATCTAAACGCTGAGATGTCCCATGCTGTTGCTTTTCCTGAAAGAGGTCTGCTTGTTTTGATGCTTTTCCAACTACTTAATTATCTGCACCAAAAACCAAAAAAAAACCCAAAAAACCCCACCAAAACCCAAACCAACAACAACAACAACAAAACAATAAAGGCAGCTGCTGCTTAACAGTTCACAACATCTTATGTTTAGCATCCTGTGTCCACAGCAGAGCAAGAGCACATGCAGAAGAATGAAGTGTATTTTCTTCCCACTGGTATCTCCTGTTCTTCACAGTACCATGAAACTGAATTCCCCTATGGGAACAGTAATTTCATGTTTTACAAACTTTTCAAGCCAGCTTACTTCTACACTGTTCATTCAGTTCAAAACACTTCCTGACTTTCTGCTGAGGGCAAAAGGGTTCAGTCACTGCAACCCCCTTCGCTTCTGCCTTTTTGTTGGTCCAGTACCCCAAGGCTCCACTGTTACACCATGGCGCACTCCAGCACGGCTTCACATTTCCCTGATCCTGGGATTTCACTGGTTGTATCCACTTATTTACATACACAGGCACAAACGTACACTTGTAGAGCTCTGGCAAACAGACCTTGGCTGTGAAGGGAGTTACTCTGCTGTAGAAAACCGCGGGACTCTCCATGCCCACCTCTCTGAGATGCTATTTCATCACACCAACCTTTCCACGCTCATCCCCTGCCTGAAACTGAAGAACTGCATCAAGTTATGGTCCAATGCAACATTTTAGCGGTAGATCATCAGCTCAGTGCTTCCTTGCACCTCTGATGTAGACACTACGCAATTGGATATCGAATCAATATTTGTCACTTCCCAGTCCTCTTTGAAGAGGACTTCTTGCTCAGGGTTAGGACGACTCAGGCTGCTAGATTCCTGACCTGCCCTAATCTCTAATTAACCATTTGTTTTATTTTACCCAAATACGTGAAAACATTGGTGTATAGACACTACCCAGATCTTTTCTCTGCAGTGTAAGTGTTGGTAGTTCACCATATTCTGATCTTTAAGCCTGAATCCTGAAACAGTCCTTGGGTAGGCTTGAACTAACATCCACAGATGCCTTTGCTGACCCAGAGCTAACCATTTACATTCCTCCTCCTGTTTTCACACGAGTTAGTTTACACATGCCAACAAAGGGCAGGGATAAAGCCAGGCAACACCAAAGGTACAGAATGAAGGACTGAACGATGAGGTGGCCAAACTTGGGCAAACTCCAGGACATGAGTCCCTCAGGACAACCACCCAAAGGTACCAAAGACGGTTCAGGTACATCCCACTGGGCACCCACCCATGAGCTGTGGCAGCCATAGAGAACAACCTTGTGTTCAGCGGTAGAAGAGTGTGCCCCCGAGGAGCCACATTCTGAAAAATGGATTCCCATCTAATCTGGAGGAAAGAGGGAGTGCAGGGATTCAACCACAAGCTTGCAACAGGGAAGGAGCAGGGAGGGAAGGCAGCTGGATTCAGTGCCCTTCCCTACCAAACCCTTGGCCTCCCTGCATCTTGCCTGTGCAGCAGGGAGACCATTCCCCCTTTTCTATAGGGACCAGGTGGACGGATGCCTCAGAGACTTCTTTGCTTGCGATATTAGCAGAGACCATCTACGCATCTTGGACAGACCCCTAGGAAGCCTTGACGCAGGCTGGAGCAGCACTCCTGCCCCCCTGTTCTCACTGCCACCCCCTGTGCCTGCCACCCTCGCCAGCTGCCACCACCGAACGCGGCACCGGCGGTGCCAAGAACAACGCGCCTCCGAGCGGAGCTGCCCAAGCGTTGCCAGTCCCTCAGCCCTGCTCAGCTCCCTGCGTCTTTCCCCTTGATTTACGTATCTCCGCAATGTTATTTATCAACTGCTCCATAATTAATCAGCCTCAGAGCTTGGCAGCACTAAATGAGCAGCCTGTCTCCAGCGCTCCCACTGCCACCAGACCCCTCCCCTCCCAGCTACCATGCTTTATCGCACGCCACAACACTGGAGCCTGCATTCAGTCGCTGCTCGTAATAGCAGCCAGGGGGGCTTTTCAAATGATCTCATCTCACCGGGAGAGCAGACACTCATCCTGCCAGACTGGCAGGAAGAGAAGAATTAGCATCCAGGTAAATGCCAGCTTCCTGCCAGTTATCCCACCAGCCACCTGGCTAAAGAGCTGCAGCCTCTCTGAGATTAAATATCTTGCTGTTCTCTGCTTCCCGACCTCTTCCTGCCCCTGCCACCCTGGCCTGTCACCTCGCACCTTTCCATCAAATTGCTTTCTCTTCTCCCCTTGACTCTCGCCCCTGCACCCTCCCTCCGAGACCCTGCTTCACTTTCCAATGCCTTTTTCCCACATTGCCTTCTTTTGCTCATCTACTCTTGCCGTTGCTCCTTTTCTCCCAGACTCCTTCCTCGCATAAGCCCCAGATCAAGGACATTATATGCAAATAAAATTGCGCTGTGTTGTTTTCATGAGCAAAGACATTAGATGAACCTGGACTCCAAAAGTCCTTCAGCTCAAATCTGTCAGATATAACGACCACAGATCCTAATCCGCTAATAAAGTTTTGGCTTTGAGTCAGATTAGAAAGCAAGGCTCGGGAGACATGGGTTATGTACCTGGTATGGTATGCATGGACTGACATATTCTTAGCAAGATGTGCTGCACCTCAATTTACCTGTCATTAAAATACAGAGGACAGAGATGCTAACTGACCCAAACTGATACAGTGTCCATGCTTGTAAAAGCACTCACACACTCAAGGTTAAAGTGGAAGACTTTAGAGATTAGCTAGAAATTTAAAATCTCTCTCCTTTTTTCACAGTGTTGAGGCTGGTATTGAACACCCACTTTTCTGAATCAACCTGTGGGAACCAAGGTGGGGGCTATAACGTTAGGGAAACTTGACTTCATCACCCTAGCTGTATTCCTGCTCTTTTCATGCAAAGGTCCCCCCTGCGGGAGCTGTGTCTGAAAAAGGCATTTGGAAGAGTGACCTGTGACGCAGTGCAGACGCAGCGCAGCCTTCACAGAGAGCCTGGGCACTGGACACAGCCCTCCACGGGCAAAGGCATCACCTCTGAGCGATGACTGAGCAGCACATCACATCTTGGCTTGCCATGTCCTCTTACCCCCAACACATAGGAAATGTGAATGTTTTTCTGGACCTCAGCTGAGCTCTCCAGGATCCTTAACTCTCTAGCGTGCTGCCCAGCTAGCATACAACAAACACCAAACCCTTCTGAAATAAACCATCTTCTGTGGTTAAGTTGATAAACACCCAAGTTTAGGCAGGACTAAGGAAGAGAAGCATAAACTTTGTCCCAGGTGCAAAATAACAACATAAAACCATCAGCCTCTTCCACATGACAGCCTTGCAAAGCTGTAGGGGAAGAGACCTGAGCATCATTAATTGATACGAGCTGCTTCTGTTGGCCCACTGCACGTAAGTAAAACAGGGCTCGTGTCAGCAAGGTTTACACAGATAATTGAGCACAAAGGTAAGGAGAGGAACCAGAGGGGTGGGAAGAACTTTGTTGTGTCCCCTTGCCCACGCTAGAAAGCATTGCTTTCATCCTGCCCAAAGAATGGAGGTAGGAAGCAAGAAATAAAAGAAAAGAAAAAAAACCCTGGGAAAAACTAGTAGAGAATTTAATATTTAAAGGCAGATGGTGGGGTATAATGGGGAAAACAAGAAGAGAGATTGGAAGTAGAAGAAAATGTAGGGAAGGTAAGCTGTAGAAAATTGAGCTAGGAGGAAATGAGGCAGAGACATGTAGAAAGTGCTGTTTAAAAAGCTTTGATTTTAGCTCTATTATGTGGATGTTCAGCAGAATTTTTGCTGCCAATGTTGGGATGGATTTGTTTCTCATGGATTTCTAGCTAACAATCCTGTACTTTCCCCTTGGCTGAGGGCATGGGGTACATGTAAAATGCCAACATTGCACCTCCTTGAAGCCTTCTCTCTCTTTCTCTGTGGACTTCTGCTCTCTCAGGGGACTCTTGAAAGGGTGCAAAACAGCCGTTCAAAAAGCATTTGAGAAATACAGTCGAGCCTTAAAGTCTCAGGTGGAAGGATCATTATCCAAAATGGGAACTAATTATTTGGTGGATTAAGGCCACTGGCTGGGTCTGCAGAGTTAGCAGATGGACAAGAATGCGGCGGAGTCCTTTTTCAGGATGGATGGCATGGTGTGAACATCTGTCTGCTGCAAGCAGGAATATGTTCCAGGTCCACTTGGTCTCAAAAGCAGGAGTGCAACCTCCTACTTGGACACAACTCACAGAAACCAAACCTGCACTGAGGGCTTTTTCATGTGGAGAGATCAAAGGGCTGGGACTTGGCTTTGCATGAGGGGTTTGGATGAGCCTCACGGCACTGAAAAAGGAGATAGAGCTATAAAAGTTGTTACTATAAAGACATTACTTTACAAAACCTTTTGCCACTAGGTTATGAGTTTGAATCTCATGCATTCTGGTGGCACATTAAAATCATTACCATTGCCATCTGACTGCTTTGTGGTCGTCTCTGTATGAAGGAAATTTTGTGGCCTTTAGCCAAATCTTAGTGAGGACATTTAAACCACTAGTAGCACCGAGCGTAAGGATAGCTGATAGTCTATATAGTCTATATAGATAGATAAGAATAGTTCTACTGAACTGGAGTAAAGTCAAAGCAAATTGACACAAATGGAAGATCCATCCCATAAGAAGTCACAGGAGCTGGAGTAGATCCAGGCACAGAAAAAAAAATTAAGTCCTTAGCAGGAGGGTGTTTCCTCCTAATCTATGCAAAGATTAGGACTAAATTAAACAGTCCTAGACACACATACTCCTTTAGTTGAAGTCTGCCACATCAACTAGAAAAACACACTATATTCCACCATAGCTCAGCAACTGGAGCTTCAAGTATTCCCAGAAGGACCATCCTACAGTTGGCACATGACAAATATATGGCAGTTTGTAAAGACATGCAACAGATTATCAGTAAAAGCATCCCACATTTTTCAGCAGCAAACACACAGGCTAATGGAGTTGTTCCTTCTCACATAGGTTTGCTGGGGACAGCTACTATAGAAAGATAAAGATGCTGGTGCTTTCCTTGGAGCAGAGAGAGCCCAGGATATTGGAAAACCCAATGCAAGGACTACAGCAGTGCTTGGCCAAAAAGGCTGGAGGACACTTGTGGAAATCTGCTTTTTCTTCCCTCCTCCCACATAAGCACGGTTTCTGATAGCAGCCAGCATGGTACCACCGGCTCTGCCCTGACGCTGCACAAAGGTCACGGCCGCGCTGAGGGGACACACGTACAGATCAGCTGGGAATGAGCTAGCTCGGAACTCGGAGGGTGTCTAACCCCAGCAGCGCGGCACTTCGGTGGGGCCAGTTCACCCTACTGAGGCACTGCACCAGAAAACCACAATATGCCCACAAGGTTTTGAACTCCATCGATCTTCAAAGTAATGAATAAGGAGTATCCATTTTGCAGAGGAAAAGGGCAAGGAGAGTGGAGGAAGGTGCACAGCACAGAGGGGCTGTGGCACACCTTCCCAAGCCGCTGCCCCTGTCGTGTTCCCAGTGCTCCCCACCACCTCGCTGTCCTCATCCTTGCAGCGCATCTCCTTCCCTCACAGCCCTGCAACAGCCATTTCCCCTGTAGGCCCAGAAACATCACAACTTTTTAGCGGCCCAAACGACAAGGCAGAGGAGGACCGCCTGCAAACGACAAACAGAATTAGCCTGGTGTTATGCAGGACGGCAGCCGGAGTCAGCGTTGCTATTTACAAGGGACACAGCTTGCGAAAAGCAAACATCTCCCCATGGCCCTTGGGGGCTTTGCTCGAACTAACGTGTTTGACACTGAAGGCAGATAATTAATCTCCCATCACACCACCTGTCCGCACCACCCTTTTCCCTTAACCAATATCCTCCTCCCTCCCTTTACAGACACCGTTTACAGAAAGGGGGAGTGAAGTTTATCACTGCCACCTATTGGCATTTCCCTTGCGGGAAGAACGCGAGGACATGGCGATGCTATGCCCAAAACCATCACTGCTTCTCCATGCTATGGCTCCACGTACAGCTGTAGATGCTTTGATGCTCAGTGTGTAAACACGCAGCATGCAATCCTGGATGGATCTGTAAACCAGTTAGGAGCACAGCTGCATTAGCAACAGGACCGTACACAGTCAGTCCCCTGGCTAACAGTTTTGGTGGTGGTGGTTTCGTGGGTTTTCTTTTTTTTTTTTTTCTTTTCTTTTTCTCTTATAGGACCCAAGACCAGGCTTTCACTCTGCCATGTGGATATAGCAGCTCCCTCGGAGCCAGCTAAATGATTTTTGATATCACGTGGCATCATGTGTTTTGGACATACCCTGCAGATCCTTATAATCAGTGCAGAGCCCTCTCCCCCAGTGCTGGAAGCCAGTTGTTCAGGGCACCGCTGGGGGCATCTGTAGCGAACTAAATTTGGGATATCTGGCACAGTTCTGTATTAAGGTCAACTTCACTAAGCTCTAGCCAGCCGGGTGAAAGGTCTGTTTTCCTGCTGTGCTCTGTAACGCGCATACAAGTGCAATGCAGGAAGCATTTTAGGTTTTCCAGTAAATCCACCTCCTGCTTTGAAGCTCAGATGGTCAGGCTCGAGGTGTGGTTTGACACCAGTACTGGAATAGAGAAGAGACAGGAGGAGTGTTGCTGGTCAAAGGCTGGGGGCACTGGCAGGGCTGTGTCAGGGGAACTCTGAACTCAAATACCAGGAGGGCTGCGGGGTGAATGGCGGGGCACAGACTTGTCCAGACAGACAAAGCTCTCTGCACTTTCCTTACAAAGAATGTGCCTGGATGCAGTCAGTGATGAAGTCCCTACTTTAATAAAAATCAAAACTCTGTGCTAATAAAGCAGCTGAAGAGAAAGCCATCCCTTGTTCTTTAAAGCTGACCTTTCCCTTTCCCCCGCATAGTTAGATCCCTTACAAGATTTGGTACATTCAAGAAGAATTTTTTAAAAACAGTTTTACAAACACGTTCTGCATGACCGCTTCCACTAATCGCACCGACAGGGGCGATCAATGCCTTTAAAGGAGATTTGTGGAAACCACAAAGAGTCAAATGCTGCCACTATGGAGATAAATGCCCCTTCAGTTCCTCAGCTGCCGCTCACCACAACACGCCTCCTCAGGGGAAGGTTTTACTCCAGACCCAGCTTATTATTAAGATGGGGCAGAAGTTCAGCACTGACTCGCAAGAAGCCACTTCCCACCTGGCTTTATGTCTCAACAGAAAGTACTGTGCTTAAAAAGCACTGCTACAGCACCCTCTTACACTGGGCTGGATTATTAATTCAACATCGATCCAGAGGAAGCACACATGCCACTTCCTACAGCACCCTGCTTTTGAAGATCTCCCATTCTCTCTATCGACCAGGCTGAAGGTTGTTTAAGCTAGCAAGAAGAAACAAAATCTCAACTCCACTGAACGGCAAAGGTATCTGAAAAAAATGTTTCATATTTTTGTTTTTTTTACCCAAGATCAGGCTTTCAGTACATTGTCCCTGATTATACACCTGAAACATTTTTACCCATCTCTTTTTGTGAACCAATTCAAGCAGCAAGTAATCGGGACAGTGGCTCCTATGCTCAAACCAGATTACAAATCAAGCTATTCAAGATTAAATGCATTACCCTGCTTCCCCCTCTTTTAAAGGCCAGAGTTCTATAAAGCAGTACCAGATGTTTTAATTAGCAGAAAGCGACAGCATATTCCCGCACAGCATGTTCCAGAAGGGATACTGAAGCGACAAAATAAAAAATCTCAACGCAGAACAAATACATGTTTCATTATACATCTTTGACTGCTTCCCTTGCACTCTGCCCACAAGCCTGCCTTTCCTAGGACTCGTTCCAAAATATTACTTCAAGTAGATTTTGTTTTGTTCTCTACTGTTTCCTGGAAACCTTTATAAATATATTCCACTGGTGTTTCTCTAACTTCCCCTACTCAATCAATCTTTGTCCCAACCCAAATCTATTTCACTTCATTTGAAGAAACTTAACTCTGCCTTCTGATCTAACAGACAGTCCATTAGAGATGCAGCCACTGCACATTTCGCAGTCTGTTTGAACCCACGGACACAGCAAAGCACAAATTAATACTGCACCTAAAACATTCATAAAATAGCGTATCTTACATGGGCCACATAAAACCCACAGGGGGATGATGCAATGTGATGCAGTGGCAGCTCTGTTGCTTCTTAGCTGGTGAAGATCTTGCTATAAAATTTTGCAGAAGACCTGTGTGCACACGCAAGTGTATAACACAACGGGGATTTCAGGGGGCACACAAAACAAGAACAGTACGGACTGTTTTTTATCAAGATGTTAGTACTAAGAAGAGACTACTTAGGTGTTATATGTTGGAGAACACAAAAAGTGACTTTATACCTTTTCTCCTAACGTTTCCCATTTTGCCCTCAGCGTAAGATGCCACGCGCCCGTCCCTGCAAAACTGGGGATGAGGCACTGGAATCCCCCCGCTGGCTCTGGGACAGATGCAGCGTGCTTTCTGTTCCAGCGCGTCGTGGTGCCATGCTTGGCATAGCAGTCACACTGTCCACACTTAGCCCAAGAGGGAAATATGTCTGAAGACTTTACTGAAGGTTATAAAGTTCTGGGGGGATGGGGGGGGTGGCTATCCCCAAGGCAAGAGCTGTCCCTGATACCAAGATTATATTGTTTTTTCTGCCATCTGCAGAGTTCTGACCATGCCATTCTCTTCCTTATAAAACCTTTGTAGTTGAGCAGGCAGTTTTGAAAAGCTTGGGCTCACAAAAAGGGAACAATACAGCAAAACACCATAAAAAGTGTATCTGTACTGGAAGAAATACACATCCAAGAACTTATTCTATTCTCTACAGTGATAAGAGTAGCAAGAAAACAAAAGCCAAAATGACTAAAATATTTACCACTTCAAAATATTCCAGTGAAAGGTGGAAAATTAAGAAGAACAAAGAAAACATGTCTAATTTCTGGTTAATGAAACCCATTTGCTTTCTGAAGTAAGTTTAGAGTAAAATCCAATAGTCAATTCTCACATTATGTTCTTGGAAATCCAGTGGTTTTGCATTGCTGCATCTATCCAGGAATGCAGTGAGCTGGGACAACCTGCACGCTTGCTTTTCTCCTGCCCGTCCTACTCTCGCCCTTTGTTTATTCCTCCCTCCATCTGCTTCAGTGGCTTATTTCTGATTTCTTCTGTCCTTTGGAGTTATCAGGAGTAAGACACAAGATTGATTCTCCGGGTCAAACTGCTCCTCATCAATTATAGTAAACAAACCAGGAACATGTTTTCAAGCCAGTCAGTCTCCTTTCCCTCTCTCACACACGCACGCACAGATGTCCTTCTGCTTCCAAGGAAAACAGGAGCTGAAATAGGCCATTTGTTATTTTCTTTTTAAAGACAACCATGGTCACATTTCTCCAATTTAATAACTCCTACGGAAGGCGACCTCTCTTGATGAGAAACAATACAAGGTGTTGATACAAACAGATAGGATTAGAGATACAAAATCTAAATCCATCCGTTTCTGGCAACTCCTGTTTGTTTAGTTCAGAAGTTGTGGTTCACTTCGAGAGAAGGAATTGGGGGGGGTGGGGGGGTAGGTGGCAAAGAACAGCAAATCGAGCTGATGAGAACTTTTAAATCAGAAAGCAAATGGCCCAGAGATTGCCTTCCACAAGGGCTATGAAGAAACAGGTGAAAGAACGGGTGGAGCAGGATGAAAGAGAACAAGAAAGAGAAAAAGGAACTAATCCCTAATCTTCTTTTATCTTTCTTTCCTTAGCTGCTTACAGCTAAGCCTTTTCCCTCCGCAACTCCAAATTTCTCCAGCCATCTCCGTGTGGAAGTTTTGCACCAGTAGCACCCACACTGTTCAGCAGAGGAGTCACAACCCCTCCCCATCAGACAGAGCTGCACCGGGGCATGAATCACTGCAGACAGGCAGCACAAGGTGCCAAGCGCTGCAATGATGATGCCAGTGGCACTGATAGCTTGTTTTGGCCCAGGGCTCACAGTGTGGGTACCGGGTGCTCCGCACTCGGGAGCTTTCAGCGGGTTTTGACCCCGGGGGAGCCAAAGGTGGGCCCATCCTGCCCCTCCCTCCTGCCAACAGGCTTGCTCACCTCCAGGGGAAGGGGTCTCCTCATGCTTTGCAAAGGACCAGCAATGAGTGGCAAGTTGTTCCACCCCTGACGCTTTCTCCACTGCAGTGCATTACCATTATATTCTACTTCTGTGCTGTCAGCTTCTAGAGGAAACACCATGACAAGAAACTTTTCTAGAGTCAAGCCAGCTTCTGCCTTCTCCCTGACCACAAGGCAAAGCCACTGCCCGACTGTATTCAGGACAGGACCCTCTGCACAGCCCTGGGAATGCTGGTACCATCCCAAGTGAAACGTTACCACCGCAGCTGCAGGAGAGCTGAGGCCTTAGATCTTCAGCCCTACGAAGGCTTTTAAAGATGGTGACAAATACTTATTTTAAAAATCTAACTCGCATGCAGGATCTAGACACTTTTCTGACACGGCAGTAAGGAGAAGGCAGGACTGGTCCACAGCCCAGTGTCCTCCAGGAATAATGAAGGCCAGCAGGGAGCCAAGATCAAAACCACGCTGAGTAGCAGAAAGCTACCAAAGTGCTTTGGAAAACACGTCTCCTTTGACCATCCAGGGCAGTGGGAAAGGGACAACCCAAAAACAAACCACCAAATCCCACCTTTCTCCACCATCACCACCACTCAGGTGCCAACAATTGACGTGGGCTTCCTGTAGCAGGCTGCCTGTCATCATCATTGTCACTTCCAAAATGCTCTTCCCCAGCATTTTCAACTCTACCCCTTTAGTCCTTTCTAGGAATTGTGGATTTTGACTTCTTGCACTAAAGATTAGACTCTTACTATGGGCTGCCTCATCTTGCAGTGCCCCAGTTTTTCAGCAATATGAATACCCGTCTAACTGGCGGATGGACTTTCCGTGACAATCAAGCATGTGAATTTGTGGGATACTTAACAGACAATAGTGATGCTCAAATAAGCTTTGGCTGTTCTTACAAGCATTAAACTAGTGTGCTATTGAATACATGCCAAAAGTGGAGAAGATCCATCAGGCTCCATATCCTTTCTAAATAGAGAAACTTGTTATAAAACCACAGGGAAGTCTGGAAGAGCAAAATTCTAAAAACTAAACAAGTCCTGACTCCAGACTTTTCATGAGTTTTATGTCTTTTTTTCCCCCCCTTTCTTCCTTTCATTTAATAATAATAAAAAAAAAAATTAATAAGTGGAATGTTCTGTAGTAACTTTGAAAGAAGTAATTTAATAAAAAAAAATTCAGAGTGCCTCAAGTTAATTTAATTCAATCCTAGACTCATGCTGCTGCCAAATTGCACATTTCAAAACTGCATAGCCAAAGAACTTTAGGTGCCCTCTGAGAACGCCTGAAGTGAAAGAAAAGGCAGGGAGAAAAAGACCCATGAAAGCAAATGAAGGCAAAAACCTTGTTGGAGGTTGGAGGGAAAAGAGAAGGAAGAGGAAGTTTCAATTAATGTGCAAGTGATTTAGGGCTCAAGAACAATTGTTAGGTAGAAGTGTCACCAGCATTTATTTAATTATTTAATGCCCTTTGAAGGGAAGAAAGAGTAGGTCAGGCCAGTCAAGATGAGGAAAGCTCATCAATAAGGAATAACAAAAACAAAAATACAGCATAGCAGTAGAGTCCTGAGGATCAGGGCTTCAAGTGAGAGAAATCAAGGCACTCCGGAATAAGTTCTTCCCAGAGGTGTGTTGACCAAGGGTCTGGGACTTTAGTGGGAACCCTGCAGGCTCACAGCCTGAGACCTGATCCAGTCTGGAGGTGTTGAACGCATCTTATGGGTCTGATCTGCCCCCACTGAAGCAAACACAGTGGGAAGGCAGGACTGATTACAGGACATTGTTTGTTGGCATCTGAGGTAGCAAACAAGCCATAGTAGACAGATAGTAGGCAAGAAAACATCTTAGAAATTTTCAACTATAATTCAGTGCTGTAACGTGCAAATGCCCTATGCCAGAGAGAGGCTGGCAAGTAAGAAAAAAAATTAATAGGGAATTAAGAGCAACTTAGGTCTTGTAATTTTGCTCTGGAAAAAAACAATGCACGATGCATTACCAAGCCAAAACATTTTTCACCAGTCTCTTTCTATCCATGGAAGTCTGTGGATCACATTGTCACCGTATTGTCCTTCTAGCTCATTTGCTAAAACCTGTACTCAGAAACCTGCCACATGAGACACAATATGTAGGTTACGAATAACGTTGCTAGCAAGTATCTTCCTCCATCTCACAATTACTACACCTAAGCAGACCTACCTATCATCACTTCTAGGCCCCTCTTGGTGTCATCCATCTGTTTACAACAGGGGGGGTTAGGTGTTAAGCCCTTCAGAGCAAGGAGTGTTATTTATTATAAATGTGTGCCAATGCTCCTCCATGGTCTCAAAGGTTATAAAAAGGATTATAACATGACTACCAGTAATACCAGAGGACTGGATTTGATGACCCGAAGTAGTCCTTCGGAGCCCTATACTCCTAATCACTAGTGCATCGCTTCAACTATTACTATTGGTCCTAATCTTATTGTTTACTTCTTCGAGCAGGTGTGAAGGTAAATTCTACTAGCTTGCTTTAAGTTCAAGGTTACAGCAGCTCTGATTGCAAAAGAGCATTATTACATCCTAAATAAGCAATACAATTCTGACCAAAAGCCTTAGACTGCTACGATTTCCTCTTAAGGGGGAATACAGGTTGAGTCAGATGTCATTGGAACGTCAGTACTTTCAACAAGATTTTTGATAAAGCCACATAATTAACAAATGACCTTGATGTTATCATACTAACCGGGCACATTTTCCATTGTAACAAATACCTCAGCTAGTATCAAAAGATTATCCAGCATTCTTTATGTATATATATAAATACATGAATATAGAGAAATATAACACTGATTTTTTAAAAATATATATAAACCCCTTAAATATAGATATGTATATATAGGTATATAGAATCAATGCTTCCCAGCTCATACTGTTTCTCTATTATTTTACTTTTTTATCTGCTTAATCCATGTTTTGGGTCTTTCATAGTCTATTTCTCCCATACCCCGTCCGCCTCATCAGAAGACCCAGCTACAAGGGATGATGACCTAAGTGCTTCAAACGCATAGGTTTAGATAGGAATCAGTTTCTGTCTGCAACAAAAAAAGGGTGCAAACTTGGTCCCAGCTTCACCCCGTTCTATGCAATCTTTGCAACCCCCACACTCAAGAAGCTGATCACCTGATTATAACTTAGGAGTGGCTCTTTCTGAACTATAAAGAACTTAAGAATTTCCATGGACAATCAATATTATGGTGACAAATCAAGTTCCAGTAAAATAGATTTATAATACACATACTACTATTTACTGGCTTTTCTAATATTTACTGTGGTATCCGAAAGAGCTTTACATGCATCTCTGGAGTTATCCCCTCATTTGGCATCTAGGGAACAGAAGTCCATATCCTCTAAGATAATTAGATACTTAATGATCTACGTGTCTATTTACTTTTTGAGGATCTCGGCTGCAGAGAATATTAAGCGACTTACCCAAATGTCATACAAAAAGGTTGTGGTAGTGTCTTTTAAAAAAAAAAGAAAAAAAAAAACAGAACCAGAAACCAATCTCCTAAATCCATATACTTTGTCTTAACTACTATCCTTGTGAATTACACTGTTATATAATGTAATTAGGAGAAAATAGCAAGTTCTATTCTAGGAACTTCTAATCAGCGACAAGCACTGCACTTCTAACGATCTCATTAGAAAAGAAATGCAAATTGCACGGTAGCATCATCTAGCAAACTACACCTCCAGCCACAGGGGCAGCCCCTTCCCAGGTAGACAGCGCAACTTTGAGTGAGACCACTGGTGCTATAGGCACCACTGGGAACACTCACAAGCAAGAAGTGCTAAGGATCTCATCTTTTCTAAATATGAGGTAAAGGCTCTAAAAAATAAAAGAAGGAGGAAAAGAAAACTTCATTACCAAGGTATTGTTTGTTGAGAACAAATACTAAGCTGGTGCTTTGCTGCTGTCCTCGAGTGCAGCAGTTGTACAACCAAAGCCTACTTCCAATAGGAATAGACCTGGAGACCACAGGCTTACAGGCACTTTGGATTTTGGTCTAAGCTTTGCAAATACATTCATATTCAGTCATTGCTACGTATGTTTTATTTATACCTGCCTATTCTTAACTTGCACATTTCAAAGCAAGCACCTCCCCGCAACACCATAAATGAAAGAGCTCACCTTTTCTACCATACCTTTATAAGTTCAGTACATCTCATGCCACCCACCACATGCTTGATGCTATGACCCAACCCTACCAGAGGATGAAAGAGCAGGCAGCTGGCCCAAACTCCCCCAGTCAGAGCAGACATCTGGCCTCACCAACAGCAGCCATTACAGACCGTAGCTGAGCTGTAAAACCGGACTTAGATTTGAAGTCCCCCCAAAATGTGATAGTAGCATGGTCTAGGGTTTGTATTTGAAGTCATCACCGGATGGGACACAGCACTTCCCTCAGCAGGTCCTGCCCGAGCAGGGGCAGGGATCACAGCCACAGCTGTGGGGTAACAGGGAGGTTCTGTGAGATCCCTGCGTGGTGACAATTAGTATCTCATGGCACATGGGGAGACACTTTAAGGTTCTCAAAACAGACGTAGTAGCTGCTGAACAGTATTTGCAGCTTTTTCACAGCTTCCTCTGCTAGCATCAGCAAACTCCTACTTGAGTGTGCCGCTCTGTAAAATGGGAATTTTACAGCTCCACAGGGAAGATGTGAAGGAGTAAAGCACCAAAGCAAGGAGTTAGGCATCTAAAAGCTTTATTGATCTGGGTCTAAGTACACCGTATTATTGGACTCCATGTTAGGTCATATCTGGAAGCCCAAGAAAAGCAGCCGTAAGAGACAGCAACAGGATTGAACTCTAAAGTAAGGAAAGAATGTAAGAAAAATCATGAACCAAAACGTTTTAACCTATGAAGGCAAGGACAAGAAGTGGTTAAGAGGGGATTTTGCTTAAGTACAGAAAAGAAAATCTTCAGAGATACAAATCACGACTGCTGATGATTCTGTTTTCCTCCTGACACAGATAATGGGATAAGTGGGCATGCATGGAAATCACAGAAAGGAGAATTTCTGAGGAGATGAAAGCCTTTCACAAAGCCAACTCCATTATACTATTTTCCCCTGTGACTCCTGCTGGAAAAAGCTGGGAGTACAGCTACCTGCAGCTCTTCCACAGCCCGCAGGAGCAACTGGGAGCTCTCCTGTGGCCGAGAACATGCCCTAAGCCCTGATCTGCCCACCTCTGCAAGCAGCCAGGCTTGGAGCATCTCCAAGATGTCCCCCAGCTGCCTTTCCCAGCTCATGTCCTAATGCTCACTTCACAGGGAGAGGCAGCTGGAGTAACTGGGAGGTCTCCTCCTGCTCCGTCCTGGCTGAGATGCTCAAGCCCTGAAGTAGCAGCATGCTGGAAGGCATCAGTGTCCTGGTCCTGTCTCTGCTGCCTAAAGGGAGGTGCTGAGGTTGGAACAGGCTCCGAGAGCCTCCTGCATGCTGCTTCTCACACAGGAGAGAGCACCGAGTGAATAAAGCAGCATCCTCCTGCACTGGGCAAGCCAGCGTCAAAGCTCATCCACTGATGTGCGAAACCTAAATCTCTGTGAGGCTCCTCCTCTTCTCTCTCTTTTTTTTTTTTTTTTTTTTTTTTAATTCTCCCCACCCCCAGTCACTCTCCCTCTTTTTTGGATGTTTCCATGGAAACTGCATCTGGTTCCCATTCTCTCCCTTTCTGTCATGTCCCTGCTCAGAGTCAGAGGCAGCATCGGAGAGACATTGATCAGTGATGCACCCAACCAGCCCCATGGGACCCAGGCTGGCCGGCAGCACCCTGCGTAACTCCAGGGCTCCTGATCATCACCTTCCTCACAGACAGGGTTTGATTTTACTCTTCTTTGGGTAAGTTTAATTAAAAATCAGGTGGGACCAGGCCCTTTGAAGACACCATCCTTCCAGGGTCAACAGAAAAGTCCCCATACACCCACCCCCACCCCCCAAGCCCTTCTGTAGCTCTGTCAGGAGATGCTGGGGTTATTCCCCTGGCCCCATACACACTGAAGTTTACCACCAGCCGGCTACAGAGAATCCTGTGAGTCACTGATGTGCTATTTCGCTTTGAAAGGTGACCCGTACCCCACCGCCTGTCCCACCCCTTCCTGAGGCTGCTAGAGCAGTGATGCTCTCTTCTGGGCCTTCTGTTAGCCCACATACAATGGCAGGCCTAGGGCTATAGGATACACAGATCCCTCATAGCTGATACACCTGCATCCCTCTCTTTTGTGCTTTATTGATGCTGCCTGAGTGCTCATCACCTTTGCTGCTGGAAAAGAGTGTGAGTGGAGTAAGTAACCAAACCCACAAACAGCTGTGCCAACGCACAGAGTCAGTAGAGCAACATTTCCATTAGGAAGGGAAGTGAAGATTTCAGATGGCAACAACAAAAGGCCAAAAAAAAAGGAAAGGTGCATCAGTAAAGACAAAGCAATCTCAAAGGAAGAAAGGATAAAAAAAAAGTGTTGAAACGGGGCCAAGAGAAAGACTGGCCTGCTTTTTTAATTTCAGCTAGCTGCTAGATGAATCCCTTTCCCTGCAGCCTCCTTCCACCACCTCCCCGAAGGGTACCATTGCCTCCTAACACACTGATGTGCCAAGGAGCCCTCTGACAGCTCTCTATTAATTAACTTCATGCCGATACAAATTTTATTTAAAGTTAAAAAAATCCAATTCACATTGATCCACCTTCATTGCTCCATCTGGCTGCCAATCAATGGCTTCTCAGCTTTACCTGACGAGGGAATAGATCTCACAGCTCCACACAGAAGGGAGCGCTTGGGAAGGGGGAAATGAAAGTGCTGTCTTTGGGTCTTTCCCCCTCCCTACATCCATTCTGGAGGGAGCTGTATCACTGTCCCTTCTCCTTCCCCCATTTTTCTATATCCTCCAATTTCTCTGAAGACCTTCCACTGCCAGCAGTACGAGGTGCTCTGTACCGGTTGCCCAGGGTCGCGTTGTGCCAGCCCAGGAAGGGGCTTTTCTCACATGGCAGGACCAGGCTAAAAGCTCACACAATGCACAGGGCTCAGTGGAGGCAAGAGAGAGCTGAATTGGCCCCCTGCGTTCAGACCTCTGACAAGATTTGCTGGATTTCTCAATGGCATTTGTCATTTCACTGTCAGAGGGAAAAAGCTTTGTCTCTTCCCCTTCCCTCTGCCCCAGGAATCGATACGGCTTCTACAGAGAACAGCCTTTCCCAAACAATGCTTTTTCCCTTAGGCCTTGTCTGCACTAAGAAATTTGGTAAGTGTTTTTTTGTTGGTTTTTTTTTTCCTCCTCTGCAAGTAGCAAAATAAGATGTTGGAGGGGAGGCACACCACACACATCATTACCTAAGGACCAGTGAGGGGCTGCTGGTTCTGTGTTGCCTACACAGTAGCTTTTACTTTCAACATTACTGGCTGTTGGCAGCTAAGGCAAATGGTCCAGCTCTGGCTGAATTTGGCTAGCACATGCCAGCACAGACCTCAAGCTGGCCTTTCTCCTAGTGTTTAAAGTTAGTTGACTCATCTGTGACCCAAGAAACAGCTAAAGACACCTTACCTTGCATCTGCACACTATGAGAAAGATCATTTTACAAGGAATTCTAGTTAGTGCACTTTTTCTAAACCCCTCCTTGAAAAATAATCATACTGCTTTACTATAGGCAAAGTTTTTGGCTTGCCAGTATGGCACCGAGGGGGCTTAAGAAGTTTGTTGTTTTGTTACTGAGATTCTAAAAATCTCACAGCTCAGGAGCCCCAGTGTTAGCAAGCATGGACAGTACTGAAACAGAGACTGTTTTAGCAAAAACATCCAGCTTTAGCCAGCGTGTAAAAGATGTAGAGAGAAGAAGAAAACAGTCTACCCCTGGGTACCACCCTTGAAGCCATCATTAAAATTCCACCATTGAACTACCTGATGACATGCCCATCTCTGATGGAGTCATACCATTTCTGCCAACCAGTAAATCCTGCTGGCCTGAGCGGTCATGTGTGCAGGGTTTCTTCTGGAGAACACAATCATCCCTTCTGGCACGGAGCAGACAGGGCAGTAAGCTCTGGCCATTCTCTGCAGCGTACTTTGCTCTTGCTCAGGCCAAGGCAGGTGCTTATCTGCGCACGCTAAGTGGGGCATCCAACCTACAGGCTTAATGTCTTCTACACACAAGCCCTCACATGCACGCACACTTGTATTTCACTGTCTTAAAGACAATAACACACTGGCTTATGTCCAACAGCTTCTATTTGTAGGTGAGCGATAACAGGAAGGATAAATCCTCCACCCCTGCTAAAGCAAAACAATACGACCTAGGCAATATGTCAGACTGCTGCTCTAATTTAGGTGATGTTTATATGCTGGGCACAGGTTGGTGGGTATGCCTATAAACCTAATACAAGCTGCGACAGAGGAGGCTGGATATCCCTGAAATGGCAGTCTAAGTGCTTGTTGGAATCTCTAACAGCATGGCTTGTGCAACTTCACCATGAATACCTGCAATCCTTAAGCCTGAATAAATGCAATATGGGTTTGAACCACAGAGAAAGCAAATGAGCAGGCAGGAGAAACCAAGGACTGTTAAGCTTGTTATGACTTTTGTTCCTAGAAAAAAAAAAAAAAACAGTATTACCTACTGGATTAGCTTGCTTGCTCACAAATGTTTTTGACTGATTTGCTAACACAGAATCCTCTCATTGCAAATAAAATAATTCTGATACTTGTGGCCTATAGCCTGATGGTAGACACCAGAACCCTTATCAGCTAACCTCTTTCGACACTTGCTCTTGTATGAAATAGAAGAGGAAGCCACAGGACATGGTGAATCCACGTTTACTTCAGAAATGGGTTCTGAGTTCAGGATCGGCTGAGTGGGAAACTTTGTGCTCAAATACTCCCCAGCAGGCTGGAGCTTGGAGCAGGGCAGGATTTGGAAGCAGGTCCAGAAAAGATTTTGGAGGAAGAAGAAGGAGATTTGTAACAGGAACTGCCAGAAAACTTTTGTGGGTTCTTAGGTAAATAGCTGTGCCCACATCCAGCCCAAGCGGGCATTGCTCTGTCTGGCTTGGCCTGGCAGCACAAGCAGTAAGTTTGTTTTGAGGCTTTATGCAGCCATAGCCAGCTACTGGCTCACAGGCTTCCTTGGCTTGGTTAAAGTATCTTTAACATCTAAGATCAGCAGGATCTCAATTTCCATCTGGTGGCCATCTGAATATTCTTGATAGCTGAAGATAAGAGGGTCCACATAGCTCAGCCCTACAGCAAGACCACAGCATTTTTTATCCTGAAGTGTTTATCCTTCTGCAACGCCCTTCTAGCTTAGCATTTTCATTGCCAGAGATGGAATTAAAGCACAGCAAAATTGAGGAATTGTTTCAAGATAACACAAGATGAGCCATGGAAGAGCAGGAAGCTCAACCGCCAGCTCCCAGTCCCAGGATAGTGTTCCATCCTCCCTCCTCCATCACCTGAGTGTGCCTCCTATATCCCAGCTGAGACACCTGCAAGGTATCTGTAGGTATAAGCACTACAGCAACGAGCCAACACATTACCCACAAACCTTCTCATGCCCATCCTCCAGGTCTCTCTACTGACTGCTCCTCCTTCTGCTTATTTACTCTTTCCCAGGGTCTCTTTTTGCCTCTCTCATCTTGCAAGGACAGAGATACACACCTTCTACGGAGAACTAGAAAAGAAATATCCACAGGCTGCTGAACTGGCTCACTGGAAGCAAAGTGCAACAGCAAAGCAAACAGCCCTGGCCCTCACAAGCCTGGCTTCAGACAATGAATTAAAGGCACTTAAGCTGGCATTAAACCACCTTGGGCTTTCAGAGCTTGCTGGCGGAAAAAAGAAAAGCTGGAAAAGAAAAGGGGAAAAAGGGAAAGGAGCGAGGTAAGATTTAAAAAGTAAATAAATAAATAAAAATCCCAGACCCCACAAGTAAGCTGCAGTCAGAGGAACAACACAGCTATGCCTTTGGTGTTTGCTTGGATAACCTCTGAGGGACCACCCTCCAATCCAACCCCCCCCCCCCGGCTTTGGTCCCCATCTCCTTCCTCCATCCCCTCAGACACATGCAGCACCATGCCTCCTGCCTTCACTGCTCTCTTTCAAACAGACCCTTTCCTTTTTCACGAGTGACCCTTACCCCTTAACTCCATCCCTGTCCCAGGCTTTTTCTTTCATAGGCCTTAATAAAAGAAGGAGGTCTGAAATTAGCTGTTACTCAATCCCAAATTGCTGACCCTTGGGGGCAGGGACTGCTGTATGCACTCACAGTGTCCCAATCACCACTTAAGGCCTTTTGATATTGCTACAGGAACCACATCTAAAGGCAGAAGAGGTCACTTGGGCTAATATAACCCCCAGGATAACATGGGCTGGAAAGCAACTCACTCAGCAATTTCAGCACTCGTGGAAAAGTTGTTTGCGTTACATCATCTCTTAGAAAAGTACCCAGTTTTGACTAAAAGACTCCAGCTGAAGGATTGTCTACCATAATCCTAGTCACACCAGCTGGCATCACCCTTTTTAACTTCTGTCTCCTTTCTAGTACGAATTTGTCCTCCTCCAGCTTCTGATTGGTATGTACTATTACGCTTATGCCTAAAATCATCATATTGTCAGAGCTTGTCAAAACCTATCTTTCTCTTCAGGAAAAATTTCACAAGTTCAGAGTTTTTGCCAGGAAAGAAACATGCGCAGATGAGAGGCTTTCCCGTGAAATAAAAAATGTTGGGAAAAATATTTTGTTTTGGAGGTGTGAGAATGTTTTGCATCAATAAGGCTGAAGTCCCTTGCTTTGGAAAGGACAAAGAGCTTCTGCTGTTACCAGACTTTTTGTTTGAAATGTGGAAATTCAGACTGGACATATGGAAAAATTTCTGTACCAGGGAGGCCGTAGCAGGTATCCAAGGAGGCTGTAGGACCTGCAACCTTGTCAAGACTCAGTTAAATAAAGCCAGGATGACCCGATTTGGTGTTGGTGGCAAGTCAAAAGAAAATACTCCAGCCTACCTGAAACTCAGCTTTTCATCAAGCTTTCTTCACAAACAGTTATGGTATCAAGGAGATGTTACTCTCCAACGGAAAGCCTGGGGACAATGTTTCAGCAGGAGTTAGGAATTTGCTCTTGAATTCAACTCTTGAGCTTTTCTTAGCATGGGAAAACCACATTGGGCCACCTTTGCTTTTGCTTCCTTGCCCTGCTGTGCCAGGGGTGGGTGGGCAGGCAGTAGCCCATCCCTGTCTATGCAGAGATGTAGAGTATTTTAGTAAGAGTACCATAGTGCAGACCACATTTTTTCTTGTTAGAAAGTGGCAGAAAAGCTCATCTGCAGAAGAATATCATATTAAAGGACTTCAGAGCAGTCCCTACACCACACCCATCGCCCAAGCTGCAGTGCCTCCTTGTTTCAGAAACTCTTTGGGAAAAATCAATGTTTTCTTTCACAAAATTTCTGCTGAAAAATCTTTTGAGATAGTCTTTTCTGTCAAAGAGCTGTCAGTTTTCCCACTGAAGTTTGGAAGAAATTCAAAGTGACAATTTTTTTCCCTCTGTTTTGCTTTAAAATGTCATATTCCTACCTTTTTTTTTTTTTTTTTTTTTTTTGGAATGGCATAAAAGCATACACGACACGACATTTCCACTCGAACTATCATTTTGTTTCTTCTTTTTTTAAGCTGAGAAACAGAAATGGAATATTTTCAGTCAAAATGTTGATTTTTGAACTGTAATGTTTGTTTCAAATTTCTCCTTGGAAAACCTTTTTTTTTCTCCCCAGCAGAACTGATGTTGTTCTCCCACCCAGAAAAGTTCATTCTCAACATGCCTATGTTTCTTTTGCCCTACAGGAATACTTCCTGCACTTAAAAACTTCAACCTGCACCAATTCATTTCTCTGCCTTGGCAGTTAATTGGGCAGATGTGGGCTGCAGGAAGGACACTGAGAAAACTCCTCTTCAGCTTGTGTCAGGGCTCTGATGAGGGGCTTCAGTCTCTTTCCCAGTTGACAAAGGACCCTCTGCCTCTGAGCACACTTTACTACTGCCACGGTGTATCGAGGCACAAGAGAAGATGCCACATTCATTGGGAGTGTCATTAACCGCCTATAAGTTGGGTCCCAGCCCTTTGTTGGTGGCTGAGAACAAAACTTTTTTTCTTCTAGAGCTTGTGGCTTTGATAGTCCTTAAAGATCTTTAGAAAACTGTACTTTCATAAATAATGAAATGCTTAGGGTTCACTAAGAGACCCTGCTGACTGAGCACATCCTTCTCCCCCCTGCCTCGGACCCGAGGACCTGGCTACCAAATTTTGTGCTGCAATCCAGTGCCCTTTTACAGATGGGACGTAAAAGTCCTATTTGGTCAAGAGCCAAGATCCACACCCCAGCTTAATATATTTACTTCAGTGCCAGCTTATGGCAATATTAGTGTCTCTGCCCAGGCTTTTTCTTCAGGACTTAGGGGAACGTCTAACTTCCAAACTTCTTAGTAAGTTTACTCCACTACACAATTCTTTATATTAAATCCACACAGTGATGATAATACGGCTACAAATATTTGCCAGCAGGGATTGAGCGGGTGGAAACCAGGGGTTTGCTGAATTATTGCTAGACTATTTAATTTTGACTTTAGATACATACGCTTCTCCCTGCTTCTGCACATTGCTCACTTTGTCACCCCAGGCTTCACACCTTACCTAGCAGAGTCCTGGTCAAGCACAGCTTTCCAGTTTGTTTCTTCTATTCAGTGTACCCCACTGTCTTGTACATCCACCACCCAACAGCACTCTGTCCATCTCCACGGAAAAATATCGATCAGTCCTTCGCTCCCTTTCCTTGGAAGGCACGTGGAGGCAATGTGCAGTAAATCAAGCACTAATAATTCTGTTAGAACTTCACCAAGGATATGCTCTATGTAACAGCTTAACTAAAAGACTATCTGTAAAGCATTAGAAAATGCCCACTGGGGTGTCCCAGGGGACTTCAAGGTTACCTACTGGTCCAAACAAGTTGGCAGCATTCCTCATTGCTATTTGCATCGCACCTTCATTTTTATGTTTTAAAACAAGCAGAGCTCCCGATGTTAGAAGTGACACCTGCGATATGGAACTCAAATCTGCAACGGGGAGAAGCCAGTGAAAGTTGCTGTGGGGATGCAGCTGCTACCAGATCCATTGCAGATCCACACATGTAGAGGCATTTGCTTCTTTAACCTTGTGCTTGTTCAACCAGATAGCCAGTTTAGCAAAACAAGAGGTTAGAGCTCCCGCTGGCCACCTGGTTTACTGCAGTCCCTAACCCTTTCTCTCCAGTTTAGCATCAACTTTTTTTCTAAATCTTATTTCTTTCCCATCTGCCAGCATGATCCTCCAGCCTGTAACACAGAACCTGGCTGAAGAGAGAGACAGCTTCATTAAGCGTTAGAGAAAGTTGTGAATACAATGTAATTCAGGAGTCCAGACCCTCATGCCTAAAGGAAGTGTAGCTCTCTGTGTATGGTGAAAATGAAACGCAAAAGTCAGAGGACACCAGGTACAAACTAAGCAAGCTCTGACTTATGATCTCTCTTCAAAGCAAGAAGGGAGTGCATCTTCTACTGATGTTAACATAAAATATTTTGTACCCTGGGGAAGGTGAGGGAGGATGGAGTAATTTCTAGCACCTTCCTCATGAACTGAGAAAACAAGGTCTTTGGAGTCTACGCCAGTGGTTGCAAAAAACCCTCCACTGCCCAGCTAAGGCAGGAAGAAGCATCTTGAACAGATGGTGGGTTAGACAATGAGTTGTAGCAGTATCTGGGGAAAACAACTGCTCTCAAGAAGCATAGTACATGTTTTTAAATGTGAACATGTTACTGGGCAGAGCTGCAGCATCTTTTAAGTTTTAAACTCAGCTCTGCTGCAATAACGCAGCCTGTGTCCACGTCCCTGTGCACTAGGGGTGGAGCAGGCAGCATGAAGGACCTGCCTTGGCTGGTCCTCCATGCTGCCTCCTTCTCTTCTGCTTCACAGCCATCTCCCAGAGCTCCTGCAAGGCAAGCACACCTTCACTTCAGGAGAGGTCAAGAAACATAGCATAACGATGTCTCTGATGCTTTCAAGGCTAGATCTGAATAGAAACTGTACCACAGCAGTAATGGAAAACACTCCCCCAGTTAGGGGTTACAGGCTGCTGGAGGACAGAATCCATGTTCTCCAAGGTGTGTGGGGTGGATGACTAATAATCCATAGGTCTTCACAGTTATCTCACGTGCCTACACGCACACAAGCACCTTGCTGTAAAAGAATTCACAGATAAACTCTTTATTACCCCAGACAATAACCAAGCAACTGATTTTACTGATATTTATACCCAATGTCTCCCCAGTAGTGGGGGGACTGAGTTGGTTGGGCCCAAGGTATACGTGTAGTATTGAGGCACCATTCTCATACACATCACTGAAGCTGTGGAGCAAAATGGACCTTGATAGCTACACATAGTTGCATTATACTTCTAAGAACCAAAAGGAACTCATGTGGGGCAAAAGCCCTCAGGACAAGCATAAAAACACAGCCTCTCCAAGCAACCTCCCCACCTCCAAGGGGAGGCAAAATCTATCTAAGCAGGGTGACATCCACACACTTTCTTACGGTGGGCTGCAAATTTCCTCTTATGTCCCTGTCAAAATAAATACATGGTAAATTAATCTTTTAGTAGAGACTTAACGTCTAGAGGTTAGACTAAACCAAACTGAACTGGTTTAGCAGCGTACAGCAGTAAAGCAGAGATATCAGCCTTCAAAGATAACTCCGCAGGGGTTGCACAAGATGCAGCACACAATGGGTGATGCTGAATTAGTCCAGCAGCGGAGCCTATTAGTACACTGCTACACTAACCGCACACTAGTACATATTAGTACAATAGGGAGTCTGAGTCACATTCACCAGCCAGATGGAGGAAGATAATCACAGTGCCAAGTCATGGTGGAAGAGAGTGGAGTAGGCAAATGTCACCCAGACCTCCCAAACCAAAGGGCACCCACAAGAGGAAAAGGGAAGCAGATGACAAAACGGTGGAAAGCTGTATTTTGCAAATCTGGGGAAGGGCACAAGTAATTGGGCTACAGATCTAATGAACCCAGATCAACTTCTACTGAAATGCAGGCTGGCAGAGGGGGAGGAGGAGGACAGGGGCCCCAACACGTTAACCTAGACTGAAGTCAACAGAAGGATGGGAATGGCCCCACTGTTGCATGGGACCCACTGCAACACCTAGGAATGGAATACCTTCCCATCAAGGCACGGGCTTGATAGAAAAGTTATTACATGAGGATAGAGTAGGACATCTGCTATGGATTCACCAGATCGAAAATGCAGTCCTGAGATACAACTAGATACCCATGTTCTTCAGGCCATAGACAAAGCCATGAGTGGAAGTCCAAGCTTGTACGTGTTGGATACGCTACTAGTACACTGGAAGCACAGTTCACAGTGGTTTAGCTCTACCCTGTGCTGGTTTTCTTACCTGCTTTGCTTGGGTTGCCATTTCCACATGACTTCACCACATGAACAAGCCTATTTAGTTCAGTTAAAACAAAACAAGCACCACACAACACAAGCTGTACATACTCACAGTCAGTTCTGGGTGCGAAGGTAGGGTCTACATAGGCATGCCACCCCATCAACCTTTGCAGACATCAGATTAACCTCTCAAGTCTGACATGCCCAATGTGCAATTTGTGTAATTGCTCGTTTCTCTCTGCTCTCCTGCAGCTGGCCTTGGGCCTCTGTCTTTGCAGTGCAACATCCCAGCTTCTCTCCAACCCTGTAACCCCCATCCCAAATACTAAGGAGGTCTGCTGCAAGGGATTACGGGATAAAAGAGAAGGTGTAAGGCTGCGTAATGTTCAGGATTGTGCGGCCAGGGAGGGCCTGCTACACCATGCAAGCTCCACCTGAAACCATTGTTCCCTTTCACTGGATCCTGATTGCCTGTGTTGCATTCTTTGATTGGAACCAAGCTCTGGTGTTGGGAAGGATCTGTTCATGTAATTTTGCTATCTGCAAGACAGTCAAGTTGAGAAGGTATCTGAGATTGTACTTCTCGTGCAGAGCGTGCTCCAGGGCTTATGCAAATCAGCTCCTCACCCTGGGCAAGGCAGAAGACTCAAAATACAATAAGCACAAAAAAGCTATTTGTTATGAGGCTGTTGGACATGGAGGAAACCAAAGAACTGAAGGACCTCTGACTTGTAGCAGTTCAATGTCATCTTATGTCTAGCCTGGATTCAGGGGACACAAAGGATGGATGGCGCATGACTGGCCTCTATCCTTATTCCTTCCTTTAGTCTAGGTGCAAAACAGGAGAAACAGGATGGGAAGTTAGGCTGATCATTAGAAAGCACTTTTAATCAGACCTTCATGAAGATCACAAAGTCATCAGCTCACGGTGACGGATTGCCAGGGACTCCATGATGAATGCATTTGCAAATATTGCTGCAGAATAATTTCCTTCCGTCGCCAGAGCACTCCAAACAAATTAGATTCCCTCTAATCACATCTCCTGTCTGTGGATGAGGAAAGATGGGCCCGTCAGCACAAACGCATTTAGGGGGAGGGCAGCAGAGGGGAGAGAGTGGGAGGTAAGGGGCTAGATGCAGCAGGCAGGTAGATGAGGCACTGGAAAGTTGCCCAGCTTTGCGGAGAGGCTCTGAGCAGTGGTGTGGATACATGGTAATCCCAAGCACGTTAACAGCTCTCCTGTGCTTGCACACACACACAACATGAATGCTGGAGGATAGAGGCACCAAGGCCCGCGATTCACCTGGAATTTGACAGTGGTGCAGAATAGGAGTGAGGAAAATAATGCCAGCATCATTTATTGCAGAGGGTGCAGCCCTCACTAAGGTTACACAGATGAGCTAAAAGCAGTTTCTGTGGTGAGGCAATCCCTGTACTGCTTTCCTCACCATCTTCCTCATACCCTATCCCTAGCTGGGATACTTAAATTAGTGAAGCAGAAGGAACAGCTTCCCAGATAATCCAGTGCAGGTGACTCGCAAGATGCGGTACTAGGATGGAGACACAGTTGGGAATTGTTAATCAGTACCAGGTGGCCATTATGCCACGCTGGAGGCATTCAGCAAAGCTGGCAGCTCTTTTAATGCGCACTAAGTCTAAGTCTATTAGGTTAAGGCTCTTTGAAATCAGGGACACAACAGGCCATAAGTTTAAAGAAAACCTAGGGTAAACAGCACTTTGTGCTTTTAAAAAATGGAAAATACCGTACCAAAAAGGTCTAAGTAAGATGCGTGAAGGCTACTATTCTTCTCTACCACATTTGCAATAAAAATGTGGTCAGGAAAACTAGATGAGCTTTAAGGCCCTTTCCAACCCAAACCATTCTATGAATCTGTGCTCATGCCAATATCATGTCTATCATCTACAATTTCCCTGAATGCATGAATTAACCCACCCATAGCTTTTTCCTCCACTTGCCTGAAAAAAATCAAATGTCACTGGTTAGCAGCCCATTAATTGGTGACTGACTTTGCAAGTCACAGGGTATAGTTTCTGCTCCAGGACTGGACAAGTGCAATCTGTGGAGGTAAGTTGGTGATACAGCAAGCCAAACACTTTCTCCAGTGATTCTCCAGCAATGGCTTGAGATCCACATTACCCATTTTTGCTGGAAAACTGGAGGAGCCAGATATTCTTAGAAAGCAGGTTTTGCCATGTTTCCACACATGGCGTATGGCAGAGTGCAAGATGATGGAGAAGACAAGGATCACGGGCACATTCTGCCAGTACAAAGCAGTAGGAATAGGCTGAAAGAGTTAGGCAAGATGCAAATCCTAAGCAAAGTGTGTAAGGAAGGACCGAGTGCCACACTGTGCTTGCAGGCCTGTGTGTTATCAGTTGAAGGCCTTGGAGTCATGCTTTATTCATTTTGCTGCTCAGAAGAGCTAGGGTAGCTTTTGGCATCCCCCTCCCTAGCCGGTACCAACTTGCTGCTCACAGTCCCCACTCCTGGCAGCAAAGAAGCTCTGCCAGCCGCTCACTACTGAAGAAAAAACGTAAGCCCACTCCATGCCCCTTTTATTTAATTAGCTTTGAGATCTGGCACCAAGCGAGCCGACACAGAACAGACAAAGTAAAGAAAAAGTCTTGTTTAAAATACGGCGGGGAGCTAGCTGCGGAACGGCGAGCAGGGCGAGAGCGGAGGGAGCGGAGGAAGGAGAGGGGAGCTGCCGCGAGAGCAGTTGGCCTTGTTTGCTCTCCTGGAAGCCTCTGCGCGTGTTTCCTCCAACGTGCGCTGGATTTATATAGGGGGCAAACCCTTACGGGCCAGTGGGCTCAGAGTGAAACTTGGGCCAAGAGGCAGGTGGGTTGCTGCCAGCTTCACACCGCCCCCCCTTCCTCATCCTCCTCCTCCCATCCGCGTGTGCTCTTTCACACTCTCTCGCAGCAGGACCTCTTATCAGGTATGATAAGCAGCACTCCTGAGCACGGCTGGCAGGCTTCCAGCTCACGTTCCAGGAGCGTGGCCGGGCGCTGCCGCTGTGTGAGCACACTTTAATAAAACTCTGATTTTTATCTGAACATTTTATTAATCCAAGCTCAGCCGTTTGCCAAAAAAGCCAACGCATTGAATATGCCAACGTGTGCTCTCTCCGCCTTCTAATGCCAATGTAACTCTGCCCACAGAGTCTCCTCTGCTTCACACCGGGATGCATTTTCTATACAGAGTTTCTCCTACGTTTTTGCTTGCCCCTTTGCCATGCTAGGGAGACAGCAGGGGGGGTCTCTGCAACTGTCTTGCCCTCCTTTCTTTCACAGAGTGATTTTGAACAGAAAGGAGGAAAAAAATATTATTTTTCATTAACATGTTCCTACTGAAAAAAATATTATATTTTCCCCATACACAGAGTATATGGAAAGACACTGGACAGTTGCAAGCCATTCCTAAAAAGAAAACCCAAGAAACTTGAACACACCCCCATCCTTTCTTATCCTTCCACTGCTGCCCTGTTGCCATTCACCACCTCTCATGACACATCCATCTCAATCCTCTCACAGGGTGGGCCGAAATACAAACATCACTGGGTGCTAGCAGTCAGCGTGCTGCCAGGTGGCCAGAGGAAAGGAACGGGAAAGATGGAGAGGTTTGCGTGGGACCATTCTTAAAAGATGAGATGGATGTTCTAAAAGCATCCATAGTCAGTATCGTTTTCCATGCCCTGGCTGATGGATTGATGTGATTTCCTGGATAAGACAGCCTGCTCTGCTGCTCTTCCTACTCTTACTGTGCCAGTTTTAGAATGGAACCCAAGGGCTTTCAGCTTGGTAAGGGACTACACTACTGGGCCATGTTCTCACCTAGGGGAGCAGCCCCCCTGCTGTCCATAAGATTGATGGCATTCAGTCAGTTGCAAAAGCCTTTTTTTGTGAGCATCTTGTAGGACTATGATATTAATTCACAGTCTTTACAGTTTCCAAACCAGCAACTGTATTTTGGCCTTTCATCCCTGGAGAAAGTCATATGTTTCCCCATTCCATCTCTCTATGGTCCTTCTGTAGAGGTTATCCTCATTTGTCCAATGCTCTTATGTGCTTAATACATTTTCCCCACAAGCTTCAGATCAAACTCTCCCTTTCTGTATTCCAAACCCTGTTCATCTCCTGCTGCAAACAAGTTTTGTCTTCCATCCCACTTAAGCCAGGCTAAATCCTAACCTACTCCCGTACAAGCTCAGAACTTCCTGTCATCCCTTTGAGAAAAGTTCATTGTGGTTTTAAGCTTATCATCACAAACCTTCTGACTCTTTGGGGTTCTCCTTCAATCGCGTTAATGGCACCATTTTCAGCTGCCTGATCTGCCAGAACAAATGCCCCGGGGAAGCCATAAGAAAGACCAGGTGCTGGCCAGCTGGGACTGCACCTTGCTACATGAGAGGGTATGAAGACACAAGATGGCTGGGTGTTACTTCCCAAGGAACATGGGCAAGAGATTTGACAAGCAGCTGGTAATCAGCGAATGGTAAACTGGGACTCTGAAAGCAAGGACAAGGATGTACAACTAGTGCTTTCTTCTGACTGGTCATTTGGGCAATCATGTTTTGGAGGGAGGCATAGATTTAATGTTGTTAATTTATTAAAACTGAAATGAAAGAGCAAGGGAAGACAGAGTACTGCCTGGCAACTATAGAGATACTTACGAGACTGAGGTTCAGCTATTAGCTCTGCGGGAGACATCACATGTGATATTGGTCAAATCACTGTGCCTTAGCTCCTTCTTTGTATAGCTAGGATGCCTAAAATAGCCCAGCCTTGACTTCAGCAGGGATCATGAGATAATATATAGCAAACAATGATTGAAAATTAGAGTTGGTGTTCTTCTAAAGGCTCCAAACAACAAGGAAGTAGGAAAAACTGCTGTGGGGATAACAGATAGAGAGGTGAAATAATGAGCTTAACAGTGCCATGGGAATAAGATGTCCCTAAGTCCTATTCCTATTAGGGTTTTACATAAAGTCTGTATGCTCCCTGTCTCACTGTTTCCTCAGGCAAAAGTCAGGCTGGCTGCTTACACTAGCCAAATGTTACAGTCAATTCCTTCAGCCCCAATCTTCGGGTATGTCTTCTTTTGCATTAGTCAACTAGAGGAAATAAATAAATAAATAAATGTGAGTGAACGAGACAACCCTCTGCCCCCTGTCTAGCCTCAAATTGCATCCCACACAGGACCACTGAAAGTTTCAAAGGATGCTGCAGTTTGTCTGCTACAGGCTTAAGAACATAATGCTACGTGGTATTTCTGTATAAGGGCTGGAGCTCAAACGAGGTTCACTAAGATTTGTAGCCTGCATTCTGTAAGGGCAAAAACTGTTTGGCCATAGGCTCTGGACAGCAAAGAAGATGTCTGTACCATACAGAACCATTTAACTTTGGTCCCAGAAAAAGTGTGGACACATTAGTACAGCATGCTGATCAAGCTACTGTGCTCTGCTTTTCCAGGCAGCTAAGTAATCTGATGGGACGTCTTCCCACACATGGTTATTCTGCTCCCAAAATAGCCGAGGTGATCTTGCACAACGCCACAAGGCACATGCAAAGAGAAATATCTTGCCCCTTTGTGAGCTTACAGCCACGCTGGCATTCAGCTTTCCACAAGAGTGGTTGTTCAGATCTAGCCACACACGGGTTGTTTGTGGAAAACAACATGGCTATAATAATGAATTAATAGCTCCCCCAAAGCTCATTTACTTCATAGCTTGATCTGTGCTAAGGATTAGGTTCTCCGGCTGGGTGTATGATCTCGAAGTGGAGGTGTGAGCTTCTCACACCCCTAAAATCTTATTTCAAAGTGTCAGACACAGGCAGTTGGACTAGATGAGACTTGGGCTCAAATATTTCTGCACTTCTGACATTAAAGACTATGTTACAGGATAGCGCAGAAGCCAGGAGAGTCCCCTCCAGTGAAAGTTTAGCATTAAGAAGGTCAAAGCCTTAATGAATACAGTGTAGGGAATAAGAGCGCTAATGTTGCCTTGTGCGCATAGTTTTAAAAGGACTAGGGAAGGAACAAAGCAAAGTACAACCAGCACTACCTTTTTTTTTTTTTTTTTAAATAACTATGATTCCAAGCACAATAATTGGGGACAGAAGCCTCCAAACTAAGGCAACAGTAGGGAAAGAGCAAGGAATGAGCAGCTATAGGTGGTGGTTCCTCATGATCTTGAAATATCAGTACAAACAGAAGCTCGTTATCGTTTTTGAAAACACAATAATTGATCACCTGCTCACAAGGTTTTTCCTGGTAAAGATTATTACGTTGCCCTGGGCAAAATTTAGCCCTGACCAGTAGACTTGTCAACATGGCGTGACAGCTCTGGGAAACCTCCAAGAGCAATTGCACAGCCACCCTGCCTCCACCGCGCTGCTGTGCCGAGCACAGATCTAGCGATCCCAAGTGGGAGATCTTCTTGCTTCACAAGAGAATGATTAAAAGCTGCAGTCTGCCCCTAGAGAAGCAGGCTTATCACTCCAAGGATCTCTTTGCAAAGCAAGTGCTTGCCTTTGTGATCAGAGGAGGCAACATAGCACACAGGAGGGGTCCCAGGCCCTTTCCAGCCCCTGCCTGACATGGTGAGGGGTGCTCGTATATGCCCCAGCTACACCAATAACAGCTGCTGTTCAAAACATCTCTCTTCACAGGCTCGTGCAATATTTGTACAGAGCGGTATTATCCTAAATGCCTTCTAATTATTCCTCTGGATTAATGAAAACCTGTTATATTATTGACGGGTCTTTTGCACTATTTATAAAACACGGATGAGATTAAGAAGGAATAAATAAATACGTAGAGGCTGCCTAACATGTAAATAATAAATACTCAGTCATCTATTTTTTCACAAGATGGCTTAAATATGTGGCGTTTTCAATAAATCTTTAATATCTCTGCAAATATTTATTTATTTGTTTTGAAGCATAAGGGAATTGCAAGAAAGCTCTGCAGACTCCAGAAAGGGCAGGCAGATGGAACGCATGCCCTACCACAGAGCCTTCAACCATCTTCTGGCAAGGAAAGAAAACACATGCTGAGTTGCTCCAGGTCTGGGACCGAAGAGAGTGGAGGGAGGGGACTTTCAGGAATCGCATGGAGAAACATCCCAATTGCTTCACAACCAGCTATGCACGCCAACCACCATTACTGCACAACACAACACCTATACCCAGCCAACTGCCACCACGTTTTGCAAAGCTCATAATTCCATTACAGCGAAGTACTCAGCCTCTGTGGGATTCTCTGCCTCCAGCTGTACTAACAGTCAGGGAACTACCGAGACTGTATTTGCTGGAGCTCCCAAGGTCACAATGAGAAAGGAGGACAAGATGACACAGTTTGCTTGCAAACTACTCCCAATTTTCCCAAGTAGTTTAGTTTTTCCACAGGTTAATATTCTGTCAAGGGAATTGTCCCTCTTAAGACTCTACCCATGGCATCTAACATCCCCAGACCTGTTATAAAGACCAGATCTGCTTTCCCCAAATAGGAAAGCTGGACTCTGCTTTTTTAAGGAACCCTCAATAGCCTATATCCCAGGAGACGTGGACATAAATTGGGGTGTTCAACCTCTCAGAGGACACAAGATCATACAGGGATTTTAAAGTTCAAACTCCACTGCATTACCAAAAAGTTCTACTTTACTAGAGGCACCACAATGGCTTGTCTGTCATGACCCAGAGTAACATCATGGCAGGTTATCAAAATGTGACTTCTGAAATATGTTTGCATAACAGCAAATGTCTGCTCAGACAATGGCTTTTTGTAACCACTTGATATTATGGTAAGAAAAGCTTTAAAATTAAATGCCCAAAACACAGTTAACACATTTAATTTTAATGGGATAGGATGGTCACTGCATGTTAAATAAATACTGATTGTAAAAAGCAAGTCAAGTTGCTGAGTTTTAATAGCTGTGTAGTAAATAACTGTTTATGCATCATTACATGGATTTGGAAGCATCAGCAAATATGCTTTTAATAATCAATTGATACTTAACATATAATATCTGTCTGATTAAATCAAAGGAGATGGATGCAGCCACAGTAATTACTGCATATTGTTACAATGCCATTGGATTAGGGAAACATATTTATTGAGGTGGAAAAAACTCAGAGGTAGATACATATCTCCTTGCCTGTCTTCTTACTGCAGTACCTTAGGCTGTCATCTCATTGATTTCTCAAGATAAGCAATGTTCACCCCAGTCAATACTTGGACGGGATACCACCGGGGGAAACCTAGAGTGCTGAGGGAAGTGGTGCTAATAACGCAACTGAGATCGCTCTTTCATTTTCCAGAAGGAAAGTGTGATGCTGTGTCCTCTGAAGCACAGCACGCCAGCAGGGATAATGCAGTCTTCTCCCTGCAGGCAGCAATCCACAGCTCATGCAGTCAGTACTGGAGCAATGGGTCACCCTGTCCAGGCAGATTCCACAGCGGGTCATCATATTCCAGCTCTCCAAACTGCTGAAGTTTCTAGATACAGAATTGTTCTCCACTTTATGTCAGAAAGAAACGTCCCCTCTGGGAGGGGCTGAACCAAGGAAGACCACGAAAGCCCTCTTTCTACTCGCTAGGCATCCTTTTCCCCCATCAGAAGTCCCCAGAGCAAATCTTTTACTGGCCTACTCCCTTACGTCTCTAGCGAGGCAGGACCAGCGGCTAGAATGACAGTGATTTGTTTTATAGACACTGCAATTACTTTAATCCCAGTCCAGTTCTTAACACAGCACAGTGGAAGGCAGCTTGAAGCACCTGGGCTTCTCTACCGCTGGCGGTACCTGGTGTCATCACACGAGCTGGCGATGTAGCTCGGATCTAGTTCAGAACTTTGGTCACTGAGGACACAAACGTGCTCCTGTTCACCGATAGCTGGAATAAAACCACCCTTAGGCCACACATTTAAAGCCAAGGGAAGAAAATTTTGGCATAGGCTTTGAGTTCTTAAACAAACACCACACGCTTATTACAAATGCACAGTATATGAAAGCGTAGCCTGCACTTACAGCAAGCCAGGGAAAATCCTCAATTGTGTACATTGCTGTAGGCTACCCAAAAGCAAATGGGACCGTGGCACTTCAGCAAACACCAAGGGCTGGCTCCTTTACTCGTATATGCAAAAGCAGAGAGAACCAACCCCGGTCCCAGATTTATCTGTATTTCTCCTCCTTTACAGTAAACTCTCGGCAGGGCAGGAAGGGACCTAGAACCAGAGACACGAGTGTTAGCACGCACTTAATTCCACTGGCACCGATGGCAGTCTAGAGACCTGAACAAATGAGTCACATAAATCTGTCTTTGAATCTCAGGCTCAGTTACCAAGGGCCAAAGTACAATATTAAAATAGGTGAACCTCAAACAGTTCAGAAAAAAACACCTTAAAACTTTCAGGAAGTTGCAGAAACAGGTCTTAATTCCCTGCGTGTCAGTGAGTCTACAGGGCCAGAGGTTTCTCAGAGATTTGCCAAAATTGCTGCTTCTGGTCATACTGAAAACAACATTGCAGGAAAAAAAAAAAAAAAAAAAAATCCCCCAAACACTCTCACCCTCTATCTCCCCAACCATATGCCTGCACTATAAGCAAGTAAAATCTATGGTGAATTTGAACCCATGCAGGAGAGCACACAAACCCACCTGTACCATTGACTCTGCTACAAAAAACAAAAGCATCAAGACAGATGTCTTTAAAAAGGAACAGAGAGCACTATGGTCACTAGTGTTATTAATACAGTAGCAACAATGCTACCTTTGATTCCAAGAGCACCTTTTATCCTGGGGTCTATAAAGTTTTTTATAAAGAGCCAACTAAGCATCACCCTGTCCCATTGGGGTAGGGGGAGTAAAAATGGAGCACAAACAGTTTCAGTGTCACCAGCCACCTGCAATACTCAAGCTCTGACCCCCTTGCCTTAACAAGACCTTGTTTGTCTACCGATTGGCAGAGTGGGATAACAGCAACCATCAAATCCTAAGGTTTCAGGAACCTAAGTGGATTTTCAAAGGACTGTTTTCCTCCCCTTTGCTCCTAACCTTCCCACCTCAATCCCCATCAGTGCACCTTTGGACACAGGCATGATGGGATTTTCTTCACTTTCCTCTAAACCGTGAGGTCAAAACCTCAAAGAATAAGACAGACCTTGGAGGAGCAGCAGCCCAATGTGGTAAATGGTATCATGGCAAGAAGTGGAGCGCAGCCCAAGAGTACTAGCAAATTCATTAAGTACGGGAATTAGACACCTGTCTTTCAGAGGGTTGGTAAGTCCTGCCTGTAGTGGGGTTTTTTTTGGGTTTTTTGTTTGTTTTTTTTTTTTTTTCTTTGGGTGTATGTGGCTTTGGGTTTTTAGGGATTTTTTTTTTTTTTTTTTTTTTTGGGGGGTGGGGGCGGTAAGTCTCCAAGTGAGGCTTTTCCCACTACCTGGACATTGCTAACATTTCTTCTGGAGAGCCTGTTGTCCAAACATATAGCTAAGTTCACAGAACTGCAGAACTATCAAGGTCACTTTCCTCCTGTTTCCATAAAAAGCTATAAGGAGTGAATGTCTCTGAGATTTCAATTTAGCTGAAATCAGTCAAGATCTTCAGTAATTACAGAAGATTGAAAGACAGCCAGACACCGCGCTCCCAGAAGCTACGTTCGTGTATGAAACTGGGCTAAGAAACAGGTGAAGAGAAAAGCAGAGAGTCATGTCAGCCGAAACGTTTACCTGAAAAAAAGCAATATAACAGTGCTGCTTTATCTGAATAGTCCTGCATAAATCAATGGAGCTACTCAGCAAACGAGGACTGCAGCATCAGGCCTGGCGAAGGGCTTCCTCCCCTCGCCTTCTGTTGGGATGCGAAACCAACTCTGTATTGACTCCAAGGCCATCACCAGTAATAAGATCAAGCCAGTACAAAGGGGGCGTTGAGAAAACAGCTTGCCACAGCCGCAGTGTCAGGAAATAATCCAGCTGCAGGCCCCGTCACACACGATCCATCGACAGCAGAAGGAGGAGGCAACCCTCCCTCTTCCCGGAGAGCCAGTTATCCCACTCCTCACCCCCAGCCAAAGCCCCGCCAGCTGCGCAGCCCTGCAACCACAAATAAGAGCTCACAGAGAAGCGGCTGGGAAGCAGACTGGTTTATTTTATTGTTTTGCAACTTCTTATTTATGAAAATGCTCCAAGAGCCTGGATACGGATCAAGTTTCGCTGCTCAATATTTATTAGAGTCTCACCTGCCTCACCGGAATGGGAACTGCAGGCACTTTGATTAATGGATTGGAAAAAAGAAATGTATAGTTTCCCTGTCGCCTCGGTAAGCGCCTCCCTGTATCTTGTGCCAAGAGGCTATTTTACAGCATCGCAGTCCTCTGTGAATCTCTGCCGATTGCTTGCTGCGTCCCTACAGCAGCACTCTGCTCGGAGGTGCGGGGTGGCACCGTGTTTTATCCTGTAGCTGGAGGTGGAAGAGCACTGCGGTGCTATGTCAAGTAGAAATAGGCCCTCTCTGAACAGCAATAAAAGCACCGACTTAAAATATCACCCCAATGGCAGCTGCAGGTTGGGGAATAAACTAAGTTCTTCTCTGTGCTCGGAGAGCACCCACCAGCGCCAAGGAGGGATTGCTGGCCGTGGCCTGGCTGCTCTCCCAAGGCGACGGCTGTAGCATCTTTGGAAGCGGAGCAGTTCTAGCAGACCCAGGCAGCTCCACCTGTACTACACACATATTACCCAGAGCCCGTCCCTCTGCCTCTCTCCATCAGCCACCTCTGGTTGCGAAATTAAGCTGAAACCCATCTTTATGCCAGCCTGCTGCTTGCAAGCTGAACAGAGGTTGCCATTTGCTCCAGTACCAGGCTGAAGGATGCTTAGTATTTTGCCACTGGCTAGCGAAGGAGCGCTGCAGAAGCTCAGACTCATGGAACACCCAGAAGCAGACCCTACACTGTCAGTTTTGCAGCAGGAAGCCTTCCTATCCCAGCGACCTGTTCTCAGAGCTCAGCTTCCCTCTGGCATTTTGAGCGACAGCACAACCGCTACCACCGATAGCTGCCAGCCATCCCACCATGCTCAGCCCCGCAGGGATTCTGGCATATGGTGCGCTGGGACAAGACTGCTCCTGCATAATACACAGAGACCACCAATTCTATCTATACGTTACCTATACTAAGAAAACACAAAGTTTCATCAATGGCGAGAGCAGAGGGTGGGGGTGGGGGGAGCAAAAGAATGTGTGTTTTTGTGTTTTTTTAAAGGTCCCCTGCGCTCTGTCCCCATGTCAGGTACCTGGGCACACACCGCACTGCACTCTCACCATCAGAGCAAGCAGCACAGGGCTGAGGAAGCCACAAGGGGAAGGAAGAGGAGAGCGGAGCTTGTTTCCTCCAGGAGAGGGCAGTCCCATACACACGCACACCCCGGTAACTCGTTGCACATGCTGGAAATGAGTCAGTCCTTCATAATGAAAAAGCCCCGTTATCCCAACATCCTCAGCCGGTCCATCTTCCCTTGGCTGGTACAGGGCTGTGCCCTGCAGATGCCTGGAGTCTGTGCAGTTATTTAATCCTGCATGTTGTAATCTTTTATTCTCTATGTTTCAACTAATAACTTTCTGCTCCAGTGGAAATGAGAGAGTACTAGCGCCAGGCACAGAGGGGACCGATGCTGCGAGGATCTCACACACACACCATGGCACATTCCAGGCTTTGCCTTCAGGTACCCACTGCACATATTCCTGGAAAAGCATAACCCTTCACTCCCGCCCTGGAAACCTTCCACATAAGGCACATCTGTGCTCACATACCCAGATTACTCCAAGCACAGATTCCCTACACCAGCCCTTCTACTGCTGCCCCCCACCTCTTGCCCCTTAGTCCCCCAGCTGGGGGCCCCACACCCAGCTCTTGCCAACCTCTTTTAATCTCCACTTTCCTATTTCCACATTCCTAATTCCACGTTTGCCAAGACACTTCAGATCTATCCTGTGACCCATCTCCTTGTGATCTTGTCAAGGGAAACTCATTAGCAAGGCTCAGTACGTGACACCTCCACGGGACTTCTGGAGCATCATCCAACTCTCCTCACTCCTGGGCTTTCAGGTAGTATGCTCCCCCGCCAGCAGGCAGTGCTTCAGCCATGGCCCATCCTCACCGCTGCCTGGGGATGCATAAGTACCGAGCACATATGATCCCAAAGGACTTTGAGCAGATCCGGCTGGACTTCAGTTAATTGCTACTGCAAATTAGGTCTAAACCCATTTGTCCCAACCACGTGATGGATGAGGCTGTACATTACAGCTGCTTCTAAAGCCTATGTTTTTTTATCAAGATATTGGCAGTCCCTGTGGGCTCCACTGAGATAAAAAGGGCCTCCTGCTTCCCAACCCAAGTGCCTTTTCCCTGTTCACGCCTTCTCCCTGGTTTTTGTATTCAGCTTAGGGCCTCCAGGAGTGTCTGGAGGAATTCATTTCCTTTGCAACCCACCCCTCCTTCTCCCGAATGAAAACTAGAGCTGGTTTTTCCAAGTTGGATTCGCAAGAGAAATATGAAAGCTAAAAGGCACACGGTATAAATAAACATGCAATGGGAACACAAGAGGCAAAACACAGAGGCCCAACGCAGACGAGAGAGACAATACAGCATAACAAATAGCGAGCTGCGCTTCGCCTGTGGCATTTTCCAGCTACATCAATAATTATATAATACAACAGTCGCCAATTTCTCAGGCGCAGATCGATACCAACTGTGGTGCCACCCCGCTTGGCGGCCGGCTGCGGGCCGAGGGGCTTTCCGCAAGCCCCGGCTTTGCCCATGCTGGGGATCGATGGTTGCGTTTTGCAGGCGGTGCCAAGGGCGAGGGAAACGGCAAGTGTATTCTCCAGACTAAAGACACAGGAGCCTGTCGCCGGTGGGAGATGCTCCCAGCACTGGTAGGAAAGGGCTTGCCTTCCCCCGGCCTGCCAACTGCTTGCAGAAAATGAAACTTGGGTATGCTTTGCATAGGGGCTTGTTGGTTGGCAAGAGGCTGGAAGAGGATTCATCCCACAATCGTCTTGCACACTGAGAACTTACTCAGCAGGAAGCGATTTGGCTGCCAAGTGTAAAGGTATGAATGCACCCACTTATTGGGCCTTCCAGCACAGCAATTAGGGGACATGGTACCATTAGAGGCATCCATATTCTTCATAACAAAATGTAATTCTCGAAACACTGCAGCAGGGATGCTAAAAATAAAGTAAAATGTAAAACCAGAAGAATTTTGTGGACAGAGCATAATGAGCATCTCTGCTTCGAAGAGCAGAGTTCTGCAATCTCTCTCCCAAATTCCCATTTTAAGTGTGCAATCACTAAATATTGTGCTGGAGGGAAAAAAAAAAAAAAAAAGGAAATCAAATGAAGAAAACATTGAGAACAACAACAAACACCACCCTCTCTTCTGTTGTTAGCTGGCTTGGGATTCCTATGAAGAGCAAGCCTGAAATATAGATTTCAAACCATTAATACTATTATTTAAATGCTAGCTTGAAAGAAGTAGCAGAAGCTCTGTCTGACCCATGCAACTTCCCACAAATGGCAGTTACCTCTAAAAGCTTCCCATGCCAAAGCTAATTAAATTGAAAGAGACATTTGGAAACAAGAACTGGTTGGTTTTCCTCAGATAAGTGGACCTTTTGGGCTAGAACTGACCAACAACAACAACAACAAAAAAACCCACATGAAACCAAACTCCAAAACCAACAGCCAAAATACATGGAAGGTGCATTCTTGCTCTATGCAATTTAACAGTAAAGTAATTGGCTTGCAGTGTATGTTATTATTTTATTGGGTTGCAAGCTGTCTCTGGTCAGGCTTTGTCTAGTATTTGTTAGACAAGCATTCTGATACCACTATGTAAAATGTCAAGTAATATAATTGGGCCACAGTCCTACAAGGCCTTCCTTCAGACAGAACTCACATGTCATTGGGAATTTCAAATGATTTCCCTGCTGGAAGGCTGGATTAAAGGTCTTCCTACTGCAAAAATTGAAAAACTCATAACACTGACACACTCATCTTGCCAATCAAAGAGTAATAAAAGATAGAAGTGACTCTGAAAGAGATCATTCTAAACAGCAAGAAATCCCTAAATTAATAAAAAAATACTTGCATCCACCTGCCTATGAAAGTTTGTGGCATATTTCACTACCACTACAGTCAGACAGATAAATGTTTGAGTACCACTATGGGTAGGCTGTAGTATAAAGTCACCAGTGTAGAGCAAGATACTATCCTTAGAACTGCAATTACAGCCAGAAGCAGAGGTTTGCTGATCCTTTTTTGGAGGGATGTGCAAATCTAACTAGATATCTCAGCTGAACTAAGTGGTACACATACAGCTAGTAAGGGCTGGTCTGTGTAAGGATCCGTAATTTGCAAAGGCAAAGAGACACAGGAAGATAAAAATGGGTGATCTCATAATTGAGGTGGTGTGGCTATAAGAATTTTCCCCTGTGTATAATTCATTGCTTTTGCTGCAATTGATGCTTCCATCTGAGTCGTGATCATCTGAATGGATCAGAGAAAGTACGCTTCTAGTTTGTGTAGGGGCTAGTCAAAACATGAAAGACTGTTGATCTTAGGATTGATCTTCCCTCCGTTAACAGTTATTAACAGGTATAATGCATTTACAGAGATCACATGATACATGAAGAATCTAGTATTTTGGAACAAGTGCTTGGGGATTACCTTCCCATTGCTGATGGACAGTAGGTCAGGAAAAAACAAAACAACCTGCCCGAGACTGCAAGGAAGCCTGTGGTAGACAGAGGCAGTGGAACAGAGCCTTTTGACTCCTAGCCAAATACACTTCTTCTCTGGCAGATGTATCAGGTGAGCGATGGAATGGGTTAAAAAATGGGGAGTTACTGCAGCCCAGCTGACCAGCAGTAGCATGTTTAGCCATATTAATCTGACTTTCATATCTGTGTCTGTACACTGGGGCAGGTACTCTTTTTCCATTTTCTACCACTATCAACTCAATGTTGTTCAGAGCTGCTAAATTCAAACCAAACCAAAATAACCTGCTTGGGCCCATGGCATATGTATGAATATTGACAAAAGTTTTACTAGGGGAAACGTGTGGGTAGAGAGAACCCAAGTGTTTGTCAGATAGAAAACCAAGCTGGTTAACACAACCTGTACTGGCATTGACGTGATGTTCGGGTTTGCTGTTTGCCTCTCCCTGCCATCACCTAATCAAGTCCCTTTGGAAGGCTTTTTGAGCGAGGGCTCTCTCTCCATTGCGTGCTGATGACTTGTAACACAGTCAGCATATTAGAAATGGGAGCTGCTTTCCACTGTGAAGGGACAAACCCCAACTCACCATAGCCCTGGGTCAGACGCAAGTTAAGTGAGCTGGAGCAGGGCACAGCCACACCTCCATCGCCGGGCTAGGCGAGCTGCACGTGCACACTCGCAATCAATTACTTTGGGCTCTTCTGAATGTGACAGGAGAAAATTACATCTGAGCTCTGGCCTCAGCCAATCAATCCTACAGTAGCCTGATTTTTCTAGGAATGATGCTGCAGGCAAGGCTTGTGTGACCTACAAAGAGAAAGGTCTCGGTTCAGCAAGCTCTCCTTTTCTGTTCCATCTCAGTCTTGCTCCTGCCCCCATCCATGGGGCTGTTTCATCACACTCTCACTAGAAGAGCTATCTCTACCCGGTAAGGACATCAAATAGCATGTGACCCATGCCACCAGTTTCAAGCAGTCATTGAAGCTCAAACCAAATATCCAATTTTATTTGCAGCAAACACTTAACGACCAACCTACAGAACAAAACTCGCCTTCCCCATTCACATAGTAACCACTTCCTAGGACTTACCTGCTTCCAGACATTAGAGGCCAAGAAAGAGGTGCAGGCAAAGTGAGCTGCAGTATTCAAGACTGCTTCACATGCAATAGGAGCCAAGCATTAATATAACCAGGACCCCACTCGTTCCCCTCTAGAGCCTGTCAGGCCTTGCAAATCTCTTGAGCATCCCATCCTGTGTGGGAGAACACATGGAATGAGGTGTTAAAGAGATGGGAAATTCCCTTGGGGAAGGAAAAAAAAAAAAAAAAAAGTCAGATCCTTGCAGAAGAAAGTGCCCTGTAGAAACATATATAATTATTACCTCAATTTATGCCTTTAACAGGTATCAAAAAGGTTGGTATAGGAGGTTTTCCTTCTCAGTAATAGAAGATGACACTCCCAGCCTTGCAAATTGTTAGTTCTGTTGGTTTACTTGAACTGTAATTATGGACTTATGAACACACACCAAAGATTACCAAGAAAGCACTGCTAGTCATAACCATGCTACATCTGTCACTACAGCTTTGTTGCTGCATCTGTGATGCACTCTGAGAGATGCTGCAGAGTAGGACTCAAGCCAGGGAACCAAAAGTCAGTGGTTCCACCATCTTGTCACCTCCCCCTCCTTTGCCTTGCATTCCTCTTTCACCTCAGTGGTCTCTGCAAGCTGGTTCTCACTGCATATAGAATGGCCCATGCATTTCACAGGCTGATGATTCATTTTCAGAAATTACTTCGATGCATTGGAACTCAACTCTCATTGACAGCTGATGGGCTCTCCCCTCCCGAGTGACCAAAGCCCAGATTTCTGAAGGCTATTTAAATGCCTTAATAGTGCCTTACAAACCTAGTGCACAAAAAGCCAAGTTTAAAGCAATATAAATAAATATCCACAAGTGAAGCTAAATGGATATAGAAAAATTGAATCTCTCTCATTATGTTTGTATTTATGTATACCTAAATCACTTTGGAAAATGAAGTCTTCAATCCTTCACTCACCAGAATGCCTCCTGCCCTGCCTAAATAGAGCATCTCTTCTAAAGACAACCTCTGTATTAGTCAATACGATTTCATCTGCATAACAGGATCTTCCCTGTAAAAGAACAGGGAGTTTAAAAGCCTGAGACTATAGCACAGGAAACAAAAGACTACATGCTTGGTGATTTCCATGGGTATGTCAGACTGCAGCAAATTATATCCTATAAGCTCTGTGCAACCATTGACATAGTATTTGCATTAGCGTGTCCTCCTCCTCATGAGTCAGGGTGCCTGTGCCTTAGATGTCTACCTAAAACAATAAGAGCTGGCTGTGTGTGCCAGACTGGGGTAGAGATTAACCGCTGCAGGGTCACAGTGGATATTTTCTGGACTTTCAGAGCTGGAGAATAAACAGTGAAGTTTGGCCTCATGTTTATCAGGATATAAAATGGTTCTCATTAAAAAGTCAATGTTTATCACAGCACCTCACAGCAATATCTGATTTAAAACAAATCAATCATCTTCTCTGCACTACACAGGGTATAGAGGAAGACGTCACTTGCTGCAAGATGGTGCTTTTTCAATAGTGACCTCCATGCCAACAAATAAAATAAGCCCACAAAAGCAGCACACCAACAATCAGAGCAACACAATGTTAACTTCAAAACTTTGTAAGAGCTGAGGCTATGCCTGGACATAGTAGAAACATATCAATATGGCACAAGAAAACTTCTCAAGCACAGGCATTCACTAAAGATGCCCAAGCATAAAGTGGCTTGACTGTCAGGTAGTTGGTTACATTTTTCCTCCTCAACTCGCTAAACACTAGGCCCAAACTCCATGACAAACAACCAGTGAGACCATCAACAGAATGAATACTTGGAAGACAGGCCACACCAGAAATACAGACTTGCTGAGATGGGGTTGAACTAAAGATCTCCTCACCTGTGAATTCTGGAAAGAAAATGATCAAGCCTACATATACAGAACCAACACACAAAGTGTTCAGCTGAGACTGCAACTTTTTTTTTTTTTTGCACCTGCACTTTGGTGGCTCTTGTGTTCTAGGTGACAATCTTCCAGCTGACAGTGGCATCTGAACAATGCCCAGACCTTTTAAGCTGAGGTTCTATTGTTAAGCACAGAAAATGCATCTGTTAGCATTCAAGAAAACATTGGCTTTCTCATGAAAGCAAAGAAAAAATGAAAATACATGCTCTCATTAGCCTCTGACATACTGTTCATGATGCGTATAAAAATTGGCTCTGCTATTTCTAATATGCAGAAGAGAGCCCATGCAGATTTAAGTACTTAGACAAGTGTAGTGCGTTATGTTAAGAAAGCGCAGAACTATGTTACAAGAAATATAACAGGAAATATTCACTGAATTTGCTGAATACAGCTCTTCTCCATTAATGCAATCCTGGCTGTCAATACCAAATTGTCTTCCTAACTCCTGGCCAGGATTAACTGGTCACCGAATTGGGAGCTCACTGCAGCTCTATCTAGAAAGGTAGAGTTGAAAGAAATGCGGGTCAATTCACAGAAAGGGTTTCTTTCTTCATCGTGCAAGAGTGGGATGAATAAGAACAGAATCCATTTATCAACAGTACATTAAAACTCCAGGGCTCTAAAGGTTTATTTCATTTCAAATCATGGCCTGCCTGCTCATTTTAACGTGGCTTTATGAAAAGCTCTTTGCATTACAAAGGGATCTCAGGGCTTGGCTTTCCTCCTCCCCACCCTCCAACTGCTCTTCTCAGGTTCTCTCGGTTCAGCCACACTGCGCAGCGATGGAGTCCCATACTCACCGCCTGCCTGCATGTCCCAGCAAGCAGCTGAGGCAGCAGGTCAGGAGAGAAGACTTCAGCAATGGAGAACATCAGTTCTCGGTAAGGCTTCCAAAAAGATGTCTAACGGCAGTTATATCAGATGGGCTGTCGTATTTTTTCTCATAATATTGGGAAGAATAAAAGGTTTCTTCCACAGCTGTAAGGTAAGACCAAGGTTTTCTCTTTGAAAGACAAGAGGATCCAAACATGAATTCCTCTCTGCATGAGGCTGGGATCTGCCTACTGCCACACAGCAGCCAGGCACCGGTGCCAACCACAGCACATCTTAGGCTGGATTCTACAGCCAGCTCACGATGGCTTTCTGTGGGGAAAGTTACTTCTCCCTTCTGTGCTTCCATTTCACTGCAGGGAAGAGTTAAGTCTGCATGATTCAAAAAAAAAAAAAAAAAAAAAGTACAACCCTTCCCACATTATACTAATTAAGTAAAAATATTTTCTAAAAAATACACTTTCAGTAGCCTTCTGCATTAGTTACACAGGGGATTCAGAAGAAGAGAAGAAAAAAATGAAAGGATGAAACTCCCACTGACTTGGAGTGTTAAAATAGATGGTTAAAGGCAACTTTTACATTTGCTCAGCAGAATGTCCAGGAATGCCAAGAGAACCTTTGCCCTCTTCTTCAGAGAATAACACACTGAACTTTTACTACAGATCGCAGGAGAATTAATGTTCACACTTTCAGCCAGCATTAAAGTGGCTTTAATTCGATTTAGTTTAATTCCCTTTAAAGGAAAATTAAGCTAAATCAAGTGAAGACCATTTTTAATTCTGAATGAGTGTGTGCACACATTAGTTTAATAAAAAAAACAGTTTACATAATCCACTTGAAACACACCTTGTTGCTTATTTCGGATCAACTTTCCTGTGTGCTCCTGCTTAGACAAGCCCTTGGAGATAACATTATCCATCCTCAAGGAACGGCGCATTTCATTATCGACACCTAACTCTGGAGAGAGCTACTCTGGGAGGGACAATGTAGTCACACACAATTTATATGTCTGTCACAGAGAGAACAATGCTCTGTATACAGCTACAATAGCAATTAATATACTTGGGGTTGTTGTTCCATTAGTCACTAATTATACAGTAGGCCAGTAATACAGAAGCCTTGTTCCTGGCAAAGGAACCATAGCTCCAGAACTGTTGAATGGGTAATTCAGAGCCTGCCTTTTGTTTCCCTAGGGATACCCTGCACCTTTGCCATCAGTTAGCTGAAAACACCACAGATGATACCGATCCAGAAGCAATGGCTGTGTGTTGCAGACCACTGCTTAAGAACTTGACTTACAGCATTTGCATGAGACGAGTCAAGGTGAGTTCAGTGACTGAACAGAATTGCTTCCAATCTTTGTCAAAACATATAAGAAGAATAGTTTGTCACTGCAGATTTTTGCTTCCTCTTTCAAAATACAGGAGAAGCGTGGCAACCTCACCCCTGCGTTGTCTCATCAGGCTCTTGCAAGCATGAGAAAATGCCAACTCTGGTTGAGGGTGGTTTTGAAGGACCCTTGTTTCACCAAGACAAATTGCAAAAGCTAACAAAGGTTAGTAGTGAGGGACTAGAGAATGAAGCATAATAAAGCTTTTGAAAGGATGTTGCAATAAACTCCAATGCATTTGGTAAGTCACAGATGTGACCCTGACCAGCAAGGGAAGGGGCACCAATGGGCCCAGCTGTGCAACTTTCCTTATGATCTTCTCCCCACATTCTTCTTCTCCATTGCTCACTGCATGGCCTCACTCTAAGAACACATCATGATCTGTGCTCTCCTGCGATCCAGCCAGTCCACAGCTCCAACATCACTGCAGATGTTTGATGAGAGCCATAGAGGAACGGTCCAGCCATGCTCTTTGATGACAGAAGAGCAAAACAAGAGAAGTGACCATCCTTCTTGCTATTCTCCTGGCCGTAGCAAGTCAGACCAGAAGAGTAATTGTCTTGCCTTTCTCCCTGGCCAAAGCAAGGACCCAGGGCTTGCAGACCTTTGAAAAATGCCAACTTACAGAAGTGGTTATTTCTGATCAGCTTCTCTAATTAATGTTTAGTGGAAAATTTTGCCTTTCACCAATGACAGATCTCTCCAGGGATCTGCAATTACAGCAAGCTCCATCTTGATATAGGAAAAGGGATAGAGACAGTGTTACAGAGGCAGAATTACATGGTTTTTTTAACAAAGGCCTACACCTCCAGAGGTTGCTCACTGGAACAAGTCAATGAACCATTTTGATCTAATCATTTTGAACCCTAACTTTTAATGATTAAAGCCTAGTCAACTCATTTTTGGTCCAACTGTGTTGATCCTGAGTCAACAATTCCAGCAAAACAAAATGCCTCTCCTTCCCTCCCTTTTCCAGCAAAACAAAATGCCTCTCCTTCCCTCCCTTTTCCTTTGTTATTACTACAAATAGAGGTAGGAAAGAGATTCTTCTCACTTTCATCAATACTTTCACAGTTAAAAAAAAATAAAATCACATATGCCATATGTATTTTTTACACGTAAGCCAGGAAAATATCATCCAGTTGACTTAAACTTCAATACAAAAATGTTAAGTCATCCCCCAAAACTGACCAGTTCTTTATTGTCTATGATGAGTGTCAAAGAACAAAGATTAGCCTCATAATGAAAATTCAATCACATCCTTAACCGTACACAGACTACCACTCTGCTCCACAAGGTACAAGTGAGGATAATTGACAAGATGGATTGAATGATCCAATAGGTTTAACTTCTGCAAGTTTTTATGGCAAAGATTTTGTCTCAGCTTAAATCAGCATAGTACCACATTTATCTGTGCAGCTAGAGAAACATTGAAAAAAGAAAGGCTGGATCAGCTGAGCTTCCCTTCTAGAAGGAAGACATATTTATACCAAACAATAACAAAAAGGCAGAGAGAGACTGGGACCCATCACACTGAGAGCATCTTTTATGCATGGGGGAAGATGGGGCTAGAACTTCCTTTGTCTTCATTTTCATTGCACAGACAGGTAAGCTAAGGCATGAACTGATTAATGGACTGACTTAAAGAAAGCCTGTGGCAAAGGCAGGAATTAAGCTCAGCTCCCGCGAGGATCAATCCAGTATCTTAACAAACCCATATCTTTCCGTTCTGAAATACTGTGGCTTTCCTTTGTAATTAAACAGCATGGATTTGAGGGGGCTGATTTTAACTGTCATTGTACTGAAAGAGCCTGCACTGGTCAAGTGAGGAGGAATTGCCTTGCCAACCTAAAAAGGCTTTTCCTTTACTTAACTCCAGGCTTCTAAGCTTTCAGAAATAGAAAATATTGCATAAGCAACAGTACTGAACAATTTTGAAGGCATACTGAAAGAGCTTTTTATACTCTCCCATTTTAATAGCTGGGGCTTTTACTGTAGCTAGTATATGGTTACGGAATAATATGTATGGGTTTAATGTCTGGTATGATAATATCCAAGGTGAAGATATTGAAAATTCAATTAAAATATAGTTTAGGATATTGGCTTATTTTAATTTCCAGCCTCCTTTGCCCCCATCCTCCTCCTTTGCATCCAGGAGCTCTTCCTGAGATCTGAAGCTAGAAGTCGCACACTGAATCTTTTCTCCTGTAACTTATGATCTGAAGTTCTTTCTACTTCTTCAGCATCTGAAACCTCTTAAAATTCTCCAAAATCCCTATGGTCCCTTAACACAAGAGGACACTGAAGTGCTGAGACAGGAATAGTACCTGTCAAGGACCATACTAGATGGAGACCCCAAAGTCTTGTCTCTTAGCACTAAACCCTGGGTCACCCACACATACTAGAGTTTTTTTTAAAAAAAAAATAAAATTTGGTTGTCTTTTTGAGCAGGTTCAGAAAGGGGACATAAATTGTTTCGACAGCAAAGCAACGCCTTCCTCTACAATTCTCTGTTACCTTTAACTGACACAGCTTTCGCCATCATTTATGTTCTTCTTGCTTGTTTGATTAATGAAGTTTTCTCACCGTCACTGCCTCCTTACATGGTACCGAGAAGAAAACAGAAGTCCTATTAGAACAGGATCAGAGAAACAGCAATAATTTCAAGAGGTAAACAATGAACCCGTCTCTCAGAGGAGCTCCAGCTGCTGTCCAGAGCTTTTCCTGATCCTTCCTAAAATATATGGGAGAGCACACTGTAGGGTTAGGCACATTGGTTGCCTGCTAAACTGAAGTGTTGAGCATCACTGCACATAACAAGACCTGCTCCAGACAAGCACTGCTAGGACAGAAGAGATTCTTGTTCTATTTTTTCTCTCTGACAATGCTCAGGAACACCTGGTCCTGGGAACTGCACGTGAATTGGCTTGTGTCAGATCTGAGAGACCATATATCTGAAGTGTTTATGTGGCCTGTCTAAATCTTACCCTGACTACAGTAATGGCAGGTGTTATCCTTGTCATATGAAATATTGTCACTAGCCTACTTGCTTCTTTAACTCCTCCAACTTCCCAATTTTTTTTATTATAAATTGTATAACTAAAACATTATATATGGTACCCCTTTATTTTAATGGGACCACACAGTTTCCATAATAAGAGGCAAGTAACACACCAGGTTTTAGGACATTTCATAATCAAACCTACCCTATATGTAGCTTACACAGATGTGAAGATTTCAGTTAAGCACCATGATCACCAGTCCCAAGTAAACAGACAGGGGGGCTCTTCAAGGCATCAGAAGAGTCACTGCCCCATTTATAACTTCCACGAGCCCCATACAACCACCTAACAAAAGTTGCTGGCATCCCTGTTTCACAGAGAGGGGTAAATAAAGTAGAGCGAGTCTCAATTAAGCAATGAAAGAGACTGAACAAATAAAGTGCATCAGCCCTTGGCTTAGCACACAGCCCCACCTCTCAGCATCCCCCGTCGAGACCATTAGTCCCCGAATTTGGGTCCATAGGGGTTATAGCGCAGTCAGGTAACCACCCATCTAGAAACAGAGGAGCTATTTCTTCCCTTCTGGTACTCGTAAGCCCCCTACACACCATCACTAGTATTCCCCTCTTCCCGTAACTGCCTTTACACCATTTGCTGGTGAAGCAGCAAGTGAGTAGAGTCAGCTCTCGGAGATAACTGCATCAGTCAGATCTGGTGGCCTCCAGTGCTTGTACCCGACTGGAACTGAGGTCTGGACCAAAGGGTACCCGATGCACCTGCGCAGCGGCTAACTGACTCACACCCCGCCACGGGGAGGTGAAGGAGACCAGTGGGAAATTCCTTCTCCAGTGATGATGTCCTCCTGCAGCACACACTTTGAAGTCTGCCTGCTGTAGATGTACTGGGAGGCCAGTTGGCAGCAAATGAAAATGTCAGCATATTAATGCCGGATAAAGCCAGGAAAAAAATCCACCCTGCACTGCTTCCTTTTGCGGGTGTTGCCGTGTTTGCCAGCTCCAGAGACATGCTGTTTCCAGAGGGGATAGCTGTGTGTACCCTGCTTCCCACACTTTGCTGTGGATTTAAATATGCAGGCATTGCAGCTAGGTGAGTGCCATTCGAATTGACAAACTGGGATTTCTGCTGCTCGCTTCACACTTAATGCAGCCCTGCCTAGGCTTTGAAGGCAACGGCTCATTGCCTTGGGGTCTGAAACTAACAAAGCTGAGCAGAACAAGCCCAGGGCTCCCGTTGGATTGCTCGATCAAAGACAATATTAAACAGCACTGTTTTCATAACTACTATTCTGGGGCACTTGGATAGCAAGACAAAGGAGATGAAGTTAATTTCTGTTATCATAGCCTGGTGCAGCTGCAAGGGCCCTGGGAGAAGCCATCTTCTCTTGATGGCTTATGCAGCCTGTGCCTTTGCAGGAGCTCCCATTAAGCAAACAGCACTTCAAAAGCTTGTCAGGTACATTCCAGTCTCCCTCCTGCCCACACCGTTGTCAAATGCACCCCTGTTCCTTCCTCCAGACATCTTCCACACATCTCTATCGACAGCAGGGAACCTCCCTCTCCTTGACCACTTCCCTGAACCTCACAGGTCTCTGCTTCATCTTTTCTGTCACCAGTGCCGCCCAATTCAGTGTCCAAGGACACCCAGACTAGGGAAGTCCTGCACTTGGCACAGGAGTTCTGTGCAAGGCGACCAGACAGAGAACAAGTCCTCCGGGTTCTGCTCTGCCACCAGCCTAGCTCATCCTCAGACAAGTATCTTAACTTCTGGTTTGTATATGGTCAGCTGGGTTTAACAAGGCCCAGGCAATATTTTTTTATTATTATTATTTGCTGGCATATGAAGGTATAGTATGCACTATTTTTTTATATTTTTTTTGACCCTTGGATGTGACTGATGGAAATCACTGAGCAGCATTGCAGGAGGAAGTGAACTTGATAAGCACTGCTTAGGATATTTAAGGCACTTTTAAGATGCCTCTCTTACAAACCATCATGGTCACAACCAGCAGATCACCTTAAGAATGGATACTTTTCTGCAGCAGTGCTGTCCCAGGACTGCCATAGGTACCCTGGGCTCTGTTTTTTCCTCTACTGTTCATTCATAGCTAAGCATAGAGGTGAAGAAACAGGAGTGTGGTAGAGCACGCTTACACTGTCAGCTTGGCCGCAGTAAGGACAACAGGGATAAGACAACTGGATGACCCTGAAAAACTTTGACATGAGATTACTAAAAGGGAGGAAAGAGCTCCAGAAAGCTTTTTTTAATGTCACCCTCTTCACACCACATGTTATTTCTCTGAGGGCAGTCAGATAAAGGCAAAAAACAGTGTTTACCAAATTTGGGACAGGGCATGGAAATAGTACGCTGCTTGAGATGAGCAGGGTACTCCAGGAACATCCCATATTTTCATCCTTTCTAACTAGGAACTCACCTTGGGTCTCTAACACCTACGAAGATGTTCCCAGCAACCTGACTACTGCTGTACAGGCAGCACTCTGTGCTAATAACTGCCATACTGGATTTCACAAACATTTCATTCAGGCTTGCTCAGCCCTTTTCAAGTTCCACAATTAGCTTAAAACACAGAAAAGTTTTGCTGGAAACTTTCTGGATAGATCCATCATCGATGCCCAGGGAATGAACAAAAATGCAACATAAGGCTCAAACAAGAGGGATACACTTATACCCTGCTATATGCTGATGCCTTACATATCTTCCTGGTGTCAGACGTTTGCTACCAAGAGGTCCATACAGATATCCAGCAATTCCAGAACAAAAGGATTCATTCTCATTGTTGAATATGTAAAAATAAGAACTACTCTCAATCCAGAAGAGAAGTAGGCAGTCTTCAGTTTTAAAGCAAACCTTCTAGATGTAAATTGCTGCATTATTTAAGTTTATTGAACATCTAACACCAGGAAATGTGCAATTCATGAAATTTTCAGTGAAGATGTACAAATGAGACTTTCCGATACATTTTTTAAATGTGAAATTATCAAAGTTTTATGCAGCGTCGACTTTGGCCATATATGGTAGAGTTAATTGAAAGTGCAGTTCTAGCTTTAAAAGTCACTGTGAAACTGGCAGTGTGTGTTTTATTGTCTCTTAGCCATTTGCAACTCAAAGGTGCCCAAGTTTATACATGAGAAAGTGTTTCTTCTGACTGCCAGCCTGTGCTGCAAGACACTATTGAATCTGCGAATCCAGACAGATGCTTTGCTTCTTGTACACCTATCACCAGTTCTGTAGTTTCTGCAAGCTGAATAACGTGCCTAGCGATCCAGATGCAACCCTTAAGCCCCAGATCAGACCTGATAAGGAATTTGCCATCATCACAGGGAGGATTGGACGTCCTCAATTCAGAGTACCCTCAACAAAAACAACAAAACAGACAGGAACAAATTGCATTTCATGGTGCAGGCAAAAAGCAGAAGGGTAAAGGTATCCTCAACTCAGGAGGGTGGAATGGTCTTTGATAAAGGGATACATGCATTACAATCATCCCGATTTTTCTCAACAGAAAGTATCAGTTTAGAATTTTCTTAGCCTCCAGGTGGAATAGGTTCTGCAGGGGCCAACTATCATGACACATTTTCAAGCTCCTAGACAGAGACAGTGTAAATCCAGCCTGATGCCTCTGCTCCCTGAAACTGGATTACGGACTCCACATCCTGTCTACCTAAGCAGACAAATAGCTCTTACAGCTGGTTTTTGCACACAAAAACCTCTCCAAAAGCAAAAAAAAAAAACCAACAAAAAAAAAAAACCAAAACCACAGAAGTTCAAGAGGGGCTAGGCAAACTTCTGCCCCCTAACAAGTAAGGCCACAGACCAGAACACTAACTCCAATGCAGAATTCATAGTTTCTAACAAACGTGAGGTCATACCCTCCTAGGTGCAGGAGGTAGGCATTACAGAAGCTGTTGCACTACCCTGCTACAAGCAGGTCTTTGGTCCCTTGCTTTGGCCATAGAGCTGCAGGAGCAGGAAACAGAACCTGGGATATTCGGTTGGAGTTTAATGCAGAGGGATGGATGAAAAGACCCATGCATCACCCCCTCCTCCTTCCTTGCAGCTCCAGTGAGCAAACATCAGGAGCAAGAAGGAATTGGCCACAGTGACTGGAGGCTGCAGGGCAGACAGCATGCTGCACTGTTTTACAAATGCCAGCGGAGCTGCCTGCCTCCAAATCTGCCAAGGGCGATACACAGGGATTTGGTCAGGAATTTGGAGCGCTCCGTTTTGTGGTAACTATTGCCTGCTGAAATACCTGCAAGGACTGTGTGCTGCTGCTGCCACCTCTGCTCACTGAGCCAAGCAGCACTGCCAGCCCTCCCCGCGCCACGCAGGGCTCTCCCGCAGCCGGCCCTTCAGCACAGCGCCTGCAGCTCCTGGGCCTTTGGCAAGGGTGAGCTTCCCTCCCCCACCCCGTGCCTGTGCGGGGCTGCAGACCTTTTTGCTCACCTCCTAGCTAGCCATTAATGCAAGCCTCACTGAATACTGGAAGTCAGCAAGCTCCAACTCCAACGTGTATGGTGGCTAGAAACGCGACTTGGAGAGCAAAAGGAGACCTTCCCAAAGCAGATCAGAGCCCAGGGATTAGTGTGCTTTCTGGATGGTGTGATAACCAGATTCGGGTCCTGCTCTATTTTGGAGCGGAAACATAGATCTGCATGTTTTATATTGCACTGGCTTAGAATCAGTCTCCACTTCTTCCACAAAGGCCATCCTAGCCTTGAGAAACCCTTCCTTGTACCAGTTTTCACTAAACATCCACAATTTCCCCAAGGAGTTTCAGTTTTAGTGTATTTGCATGATCATTTTTAGAGCACCAATTCTGACTACTAACAAAAGTAATTACTGAATAGTATCAATCTACTTTTTTCACTTCATTCAAATGTGTGAATAACAGTAAACCAAAGGAAAAAAAAAAAACAACCAACCCCCTTCTTGTTCAAGAAACTAGTCTCCCTACGAAGACTGCTATCAAATAGTGCTGCTTGTAGGTATCTAGACAAGGATTCTCTGAGAATGAATGCCTGGGTTAGTTTAGATTTTGGCTTTGAAAGGTTTAGATTTTTTCTTCAAAAACTCAGCACATGGCAATACAACCACAGGTTTGCCACCAGCCGCCCTCTTCCTTACAGCATTCTGGGTCTCTCTTTTCCTTTCAGAATTACAGTTCATGCAACACACAGCACAACCCAACAGCTCTATCTCCTACAACCAGTTGCAAGGAATCCGTTTCGAGGCCTCCTGCTGCTATGCCTTTGCACCAACGTCTAAAGGAGGTGGCAGCATTGTGCTCTGACTCAACAGCTGGGTGCAAAGCGACAAATGTTCTGCAGGGGTTCGAATGAGATTAGCAAAATCCCATGGAACAATGATTAAAAGGTGCTGTAACAAATCCATTTGCTGCATGCAACAAACACAATTACTAGACAAATTATCACTCCCTCACCCCACTCCTCTCTCTGCGGTGAGCCAGGACTGAGAAGCCTCATCCTTCAGGCTCCAAACATGCAGTCCAGCTTTTTAAGCGATACTGCCATTGATTCATGATAGCAGCAGTAGCTCTCCACCTCCCTCCATGAGTTATGCCACCAGAGGGCACGCAGATTGCCTAAATAATACCTAGAAAACATCAAGTCCATTGGTCTTTGCGCCCATACTCAGTCTCACTGAGTCTCACATACTCAAGTTCTCAGTCTTCACAAGCATGCGTCCTACCATCCAACAGCAACTCCTTTCTGCCAATACAGATTCTCACCTTTGGAGTCTCCAATCTTCTCCCTTCCTTCACCATTTTCTGAATTTCTCACATCTCCCAGTTTTCCCATTCTGACACAAATGCAGCCAACTAAAGCTCTACCTAAAGCAAAGGAGGGCTTTTGTATTCTTTGCAAGACTGAGAAAGGAGATTATAACAGGAAAAAAATCGGGAAGTTCAGTGCAGACAACTCAAGTCTACAGTGTTGCTTGTCTCTGGTTCAAAGCCAGAGCCCAACTGCACTCTCATTGCCCCAGTTCTGAGCTAATAAGCTCTCCCCCTCTGCTAAGGGGCATGGGGTAAAGATGTCATTACCAACTGCCACCTTGCCCATACCAAGGCTACTTGCAAGTCCAAGCTAAGAAGTATCGGTTTCTCTCTACCAGCCAGCTCTCTCTACACCTTCCCTGGCACTGCTGGGCTTGGCTGCTCAGACCCCTGAACTGGCGCTGCACTGACTGGGAAAGATCCAGCAACACTTACCAGTCTGGACTGCATGCAATGCAAACTAGTGCTCCTTGCTTCCTGCCCAGGAAACAGATTGCAATTTGCATAGTCCTGTACATGAGCTAATAAACGATGATGAACTCTCTCCGGGTCTGCATCCACGGCACAAATAAGTCTGGACAATCCCCATTATGTATCCTGGCTCTTTCACTCAAGCTGCAATACCTTTCACCTCTGGAAGTCCACAGTGCCAGCCAGCACAGCAGCCACTACAAAACTTACTGTCGATTCAGTCCGTGTTCTTCCTCCACACTCCCCCCCCCTCAAAGAAAAAAAAAAAAGTGTTAAACTGAGCAGCCAACACCACCCATTTAGCTTTCACTACCCAGTTCCTGTAGTGAGAGAGACAAGAGCAAACCAGCTAGCCAGTTCCCACCCACTACTGATCAACTTGGTCATCTCCTACCATTTTGTTCTACCACTGCCTCCCTGACAGCCCCACCTCCCTCTAGGTCACAGATGGCCTTGGGAGGGCTCAGCTCTTGTGACATGCCAGGAATGCTACAAGCTCAACCACATCAGCTTCTGAGCCCGAAGGGATTCCTCCACTGTTCAGTTACCATTTTGAAAGTGTGTGAGATAAAGACCAGAGGATATATACATATTGTATACAAAGCCTAGCATGGCTTATAGAACAGAGTGATAGATATTGGGATTTCACTTTACTGGGCATCCAGCAGGCTACCTGTGTCCACCTGTCAGACAAATCTGAATGAACAACCCACTAAAGGAGAAAGGGAAAAAAAATGTCTCCGAGTTAAGCAGTTGATAACCAGGACTTCCGAAGGCTTCCTTACGAGCCTGTCCTGTGCCAGTATCTGCATCACAGCAGAAATAATACAAGGCAAGAAAGAAAAATGCTTTAAAGAATATGGTTCTTTGTCAGACTGGAAGTATTAGCTGTGATTCAGAAATTAATGACAGCATAAAAATCTATTAAGGCATCTAGACTGTCTCTCAAGGGACCTTTTCAAGCTTGTGGTGCACGGATTATTCTCCAGGGCTCTGCCCAGCCAAACTTCAGATATCCCAAATGACAGCAATTCCACCACAATTCTTAACAAAGTTATTTCACCACCTAATTTCTTTCTTTCATTAAATATTTTCTCTCCTGCCAAATTCCTGCCCCCCCACCTCCCCTTCCCTCCTTCAAATTTTCTACCATGTTTTCTACCATCAGAGACACTTCTAGCTCCGAGTCGACAAGACAATTCCTCACGCCTTGCCGGTATGCCTAGATCATTAGCATAGCTCCTCTTCAGTCATTTAGCCAAAACAACTATATATTTAGCTCTTGCAAGCATTCCTCACAAGTCAGTCCCTCCAGCCCCTTAATCATTCTCCTTGCAATCCTCTGAATTCCCTCTAATTTTGTTTACATCTTTCTGGAATTGAAGTGCCCGGAACCAAGCGCTGTAAACAACAACAGCTCGTTATCTGGCTAGACTGTAATTCTGGTGATCACAGCACAGGCCCCGCACATGCCACGCACACACAGACACGTGCCCCTGCTCATCCCCAGGTTCAGACACGGCATCACTATGGGATGCAAGTTCGGCACAACAGACGTTCCCACCTCCCCAGTGGTATCAGCTGGGTCTCTTCCAAGGAAATCCAATTCCAAACAAAAGTGGGGGTAGGTCTTCTGCAGAGCCCTTACAACTCTTGCTTAAACAAGGCATCTTGTGAATTTGCTGCACTGTTTTCTCCAGTTTTTACGATTCCCAGTCTGTCCAAGGCTAGTCACAAGCCAAACTGAACAAACATCCCCATTATCCAACAAACACAATCCACAACATAAGCTAAACTTCTTCCACATGATGCATGCTCCTCTGTTCCAGTCCTGTCAAGCAGTGGCAGATCTCAAAGGGCTGCTCTTGCTTCTCAGCCACTAAGGCAAGCATGGCAACAGTGGTTTCCCTGAGCATTTTCCCCCAGGGAAACTGCATCTAACCCTTGGTCAAGGAAGCCAGGACTACCACGGTCCTTGCCAGCTGTATTGAAAACCCTTTCCCAAAGACGCATTAGCAGGAGAAGGTCAGATCTAACACTTCAGGGAAATAAATGGGATGATGTGTCCCTGAGAAAGCTCTTCCAGCTGCTGGCAGGCTCAGGACAGGCACCAGCTCCTGGTTACACTCAGGTTATGTTCTCAAGTTCTTCGTCACACCTATAAAGGCTGCAATTTTCACAACTTTGTTCTAGATGATAGATGAGACTTTGATGTAGTCTTATGACAGAAGTTAACACATTGAAGAAAAGTCTTTAAGCACTTGTGCCTTAATCTGTTCTTGAAACTGAAGTTGGAAGTTTTCCAACAAAACACCTTTGTTTTTCCTTATTAGAAAAATGCCAATTCAGTAGGCAGAAACAGTCTGCAAAACTTTCTGGTTTGCTTCAACACACTTTTGGTGAATTCCAGGCAGGGTTCAGTAAAAAAAACCTGTCCAAGGTTCCTTCCAGCTCCCAGGATATCTGTGGGATAGCCAAAGAGAGGTGGCAGCTGCACACGAAGGGTTCTTCTAGACCAAGGTCTTCCTTTGACAATTTCAAAGCCTCTTCTCACATAACATCCTCAGGTCTGCATGAACCTCAGAGAGGACACTCTAAGGATCCCTGCTCTGCAGCAAAGAAAGCAGGGGCTTGAAGCATCCTGCCTCGGCAGTACCTTCCACACCACCGTTCCTCCTTCATGGCAGCTCAGGCAAGGCTTCAGCGCCAAGGGCAGCCTGGGATACCTGCCTTCCTTGCTCGGGTTGCTTGGGGCAGCAGCAGGAAGGAGAAAAAGAGACTAGAAACTCTTCAGGTTGACCAGGGAACAAGCAGAGCCTACAAGCACGGGTCTTGTGAGGTCTCCTGAAGCGAAGCCTGCTCCTACAAAGCTTTAGAACAGGACAGAGCCAGGCCAGCCAGAATGGCCTCTTCTTCTTTCCTCTATGCACACAGCAGGCCAGAAGAGAAGGAAGAAGCTGTACCGCTGACCTGAACTCTAGGTCCCTCTAGGGCAATGCCCCAGCTCATTTACCTCATGCTGCAGCCTGACTTTTTTTTATTATTATTTATTAGCAGCTCAACCTGTTGTAGGTCTGTGGCTGCTGGTTAGCATGCAAACCTGTCACCAGTAGACATCTAGGATACATGGAAATGGAGAAGAGGTCCTGTACCCTCACCATTCCCCACCTTCCCTCTCTTAGCAGGCCTAGACTACAGACAGATCTTACACCACTTCAGCTGGTATGATTAAGCTGTTTTTTCTTCTTTGAATCACTGAAAAATTACTGTTAGTAAAAGCCCTAACCCTGATACAGCTCAAAGACTCTTCCAGACAAATTATTTCCTTCCCTCTAGAGAGGATCTAGAGGTGCAGAACATCTCACAGGGACATGCTTGCAGTCAGGTCTGTCCTGCTTTTACTCAGCTACCTCAAGCCAGGACTTGCCAAGACACAGCTCTGCTGGGCAGAATCCCGGCTGCTGAGGCCGTTAAACCAGCAAGGCTCTGCTAGCACAGGTACAGCCAAAGCGCAGACTGGGTTTACTGGTTCAGGTGCATCCAGCCTACAAATCCTTTCCTCATCCAGTACACAATAGCATAGCTACATAAGAAAGGTTGGCTCACACAGGTTGTACTATTTTTTAATATGTCTGTTTAATTAAAAGAGTGCAGCCTGTGTGTGTGAGAATGACTCCTGCAGTTTCATGGGAGAGTTTCTGGGAATAGAAGGAAGAGGGGGGGAAAAAAGGAGGCTAACACGTCCTTTCTGTTCTCTACACTGTATTTCACGCCCAGGTGACTGAAGCATGACTAAGTGGCCACCTCACACTGAGGCTATCATAGAAAGATGAGGAGGGGTAGCCAAGCCACAGCAACAATTCTGTTTAACGGCAACAATCTCTTGCCACGTCAAGATAGGATGCAAATCCGCTATGAATAATGGCCACTCCAAAAGCATACATAGCTATGCAGCTATTCCTATCAGGAATCATGCTGCATTCACCTACTGAACTAACATTTTATAACACCTCCCTTACACAAAACAGAACTCCGAACCAGATTTGTTAATGTGGTGCAAGCATCTTTACCACACAACTTACACATTTTCCGTTACATGCACACATTCAAACTCATGCGTATGTGTCCACCATCACCACCTGTTTCATACACGTATCTTCCCAAGAGGCAAAGAAGAGGTATTCAAAGGCCCCTGGTCATACCTTCATGCACAGATCATGTATACGGGCATAAATGAAACTAGTTGTTATATAAGTGATCCAAATGTACAACAAAGTAGTTTTATGAGGCAAAGAGTAGATACTCATACAAGCAGATGCACCCACAATGACACAAGCCTGAACACATCAAAAAAACCCCACAGATGACCTCCGAAATAACCCCTCCTTCCTGCAGGCAAACCCTCACCTGCAAATCCCTCTTTTGCCAGACACCTAAGCATATATCCACACTTCAACAGCCACACAAGTCCCAGTCAGGTAGCGCAGTGCACCAGCTGCAAGGCTCACAGTCAGAAAGACTCTTGCTCTCACTCCTCACGTAGCTTTGGGTCAACTGCTGAGGGCCAAGCACAGCCAGGCTCCACACAGGTGCAGCAGCCAGAGGCCATGCAGAAGCACAGTTAATGTCCTAGCAGGCTGTAAGGATTAATTGGTTCCAGTCTGCAACTCACCATCAATGTAAGTGCTAAGGGGCAGAGGGGAGGGAGCTGTGATTACACACTTACATTGCATACTCATATCCCAGTGGCTGCATGCTGATGCGCTATTGATTTCCTAGCTGGAAAGCTCCACAGCCTTCCATTTGTCTCCTTGCTTGCTGCCTCCCTCATCCTGCTGCTCATGATGTGCCTGCCACATGTTCCCCCTCCTAAGAGCACATCACAGAAAAAGGAGGGGGACACCCTTTTTGTGGAAGGGCTCTGCCAAACCTGAAAGAAACTAAGAAACATGCATCCATGAGATCACACAGGGGCAAATCCTAGGAAAGGGAGCAGGTTTCAAGAGCAAGTCATCTTCAGGGGAGTTTCTTTCGGATGCTTTATACAACTTGGGAACCACAAACGCCAAGACTGTGAGCCTGCAGCCGCAATTGTACTCGCCTTTGCTTTGAGCCAAAATGCTTCCTGTGAAGCCTACTTTCTGATGTTATTAAAAAAAAAAAAAAAGAAAAAAAACCCGCAACCAAACCAAGCCTCAAAAAACCCACAACATGCGAGCCCGCCTTAATTTGATTTGTACATCCTTGCATCACCCCCAAAACCATCTCCTCCCAGAGATGCCATTCAGCAAAGTCCAGTACTGCTACAGCTGATGACCATATCAAAATCCTATTCTATGCTTGTGGGTGACCAATAAGCAGGTCTAGTGTGAAGGGCCTTTTTCCCTCAGCATGTAGTCATGCTGCATTTTTTCCGTGAACTTTAAGACAGCAGGTATAGCCAGCAAGACACTTCACCTAATATTAGGCCTTGCAAGCCTTCCCTAGGGAGAATACTCATTTGGCTTAGAGAAATTAAAGCAGCAGCCCCTGCAGTGCTCTTCCCTCTCCTTCCATGCAGGCAAGCAGGGCAATGCTGCCCCACTGGCAGGCGACCTGCTGGAGGGAGCTCACAGGGAAAAGCCTTGGTTTCCTGGGTACCCAGCATCAGCCAAAGCATCACAGTACAATGGCGTAGTACAGAATCAACCCTGGATTTCTCCATTTTCCCCACCCATTTCTGTAATAATTACAAATTCCTAGCATTTCTTCTTCCTTTCCATGCTGCCTGCAGGGATCTCTGCCCTTCCCTGACTCCAGGAGGGGGCTGTGTCTCACATTCTCACCTGCAATGCCCTTATCTGCTCCTTCTCAGAGTGGGACAAGATGGTCTGAACTGTGCTTGATATTTCTGATTTTATCCCAGATAAAATGTCAGCAGGAAGAGCACATCAGCTGTCAAAGCCATTGCTCATTGAGCCTGAACAGCACATAAGACTATGCCACACACTTCTTTAAGGAGAAGGGGATACCAGAGAGGCAAAGATTCATGCTTTCTATGGGGACTGCAGACAGGAAAACTCTGCATCCTCCCAGCAGCACCCTACAAGTGGAGGAGACAATCTTTGGCAAAGCACATGCCTACATATTCCAAGGCACACATTTCCCCAGACTTTTCTGGGATGCCTTTTGTCAAGTACCACTATGGATTTCACCCAGATTATTCTTTAATGACCTCTGTCAGCCAACGACCCCAGCTGATCCTCTTCCACAAGAAAGCCCATCAGGTATTCAGATCCACCCAGAACAGGAGGCTTCCCTTGCGTTCACTCTTAATCACCTTTCGCCACCTGTTTTCAGACAGGTCAGTAAGCAGTGCTGCAGCTCCTCATCACCAGTGCTGCCTCACCAGCCTCTCCAGGTAACTGCACAGACCATCCAGCTGCTGGGCAGGGGCTACATCACATTTGGACCCACACATGAACACCCCTGCTTTAACCCCTTCCTAAGCAAATCACTCTTGCACAGCATAAACCTGTTGAGGGAAGAGGACAGACCCCACTAGCAAGACAAGGGTCTCAGCATACCCAAAAGTTTACGAGAGGTAAAGCTGACGCACAGTAAGGATGTAAACTTCTAGAGCATTTGCTCTGCCATCAGCCTAGTATGACAGCAGCAATATTCTTCACCCTGTCTGTAAGAAGCTCTATTTCTTGCAGGTGAAAAAGGAGGTGGAAAGAGTTACTACGAAAGAAGTCATCTCCTCCTCAGACCACTAGCATATGCATGGGTGCTGGTAGGCTGAAACCACAAACAGGGATTAGCGTATTTGTTACAAGATCAGTAAAACCCTTGTGAGAGGGCATCCAAAACTAAAAGATGAAGCAAATTTCTACTTACCATAACAAAGCTCTCTGAGTAGGTAGCTGAGTGCTGAGATTTATAACAGCTTAGGGGAAATGGGTCCTTACTGGTGTGGTAATTGTTGACTCAAATGGTCTGCAATCACTGGGATAGGACTAAAAGAAACACTTGGGATATCTTTTTAATGCTCCCTGTTTGCAGATAAAAAGCCTTCTCTGCCTCTTTCCTGTCTTAAGCCAACGAGAAAAGTGTTTTGTTTTAGGTATTGAACCTCTTCATCATTTAAGGGAATGCGAGGCAGCTGAGTGAGTTGTTACCTCATCAATACAGCCCAGCCTTCGAGAGCTTCCCCTGCCTTCCCTGACAGATAGAGTTAAAAACAGATAGGAAGAAAAGTATATTCAGGAGAGCAGGAAAAGTCGTTTTTTTTCCCTTTCCAGTCGGCGATATCTAAATGTTATCCAACTGCATCACAATCACCCCACGCTGTTACCCATATACCACAATGTCACCACTCTCACACACGTACATTCCTGCTCCTCCCTCTGTTCTCCCCATCCATTACACATTATCAGTACAGAAACACTTGGGTACACGCTTCCATCCATATAGATTGCACAAACCTTGCGCATTAACAAACACATCATTTTTCACACCCGCATTGCCCTGTAATGTTATAAAACATGAGACTTTACAGATAACATTTGTACCGCATACTAACTTAAAAGCATCCTGCTCCACTTACCAGAGTGCTTCTGTGATTTCTTTCGTCAGACTCATTCCCCATTTATGAACACCCTTGAGCAGCAGCAAAAACATATAAATAAATGCTGCAAGTACTACAAGACCAGTTCTGCACATCCTTTCTTAAAGCATCTACTCTACTACATTGGCTCCGGAGGTATCTTAATTTATTTTCTTTCTAAAAGCACAAGATCTCCTGCAATTAACCAATGAGGCGGGGTTGTAGGGGAGGTTTGTTAAAACAAGCTGGGACTTTTTAGCAAATTGCTGATTTGAAACAGCTGTTATTTTTCAAGGGAAATAATTCGTTTAGGAGAATATTCAATGTAAAGCAATGCTGAAGAAATCATTGTATACTTTGTCAAGGCATTCATTTTTTAAATAAAACGCTCTGGGGCAGAATCAAAATTACTTTTCATATTGATAGCTGAGTTAGTTTAAAAGTAGGTAAAAGTGAAAACATCAACATAAAATTCTTCTAAATTATCAAACCACAATTTTTCGATAGACCCAAATCATTTGCTTCTCCTCCCCATCCCCACGCACCCAATTTTTGGCTTGGGGGGGGGGGGGGGGGGGGCAGGAAAGGAAAAGAAAACTTCAGCTTTAGAGTCCAATTCAAGAATCTAATCATCAGAAGCTACGAGGCACACCACGCTAAACGAGGAATCGTTTAAGGGAAAAGCTGCAGCATGCCTCTAGAAATTCCCACCCACCAGCAGTGCTGGGGTGTGTAAGTACTTTTATTTCCCCAGCCCCCCTGGGCAGGAAGGCCAGTGTACCATGCAGGAGGGACCACCATCCCACCCCTGAGCCACCTGCCTCCCAGCCAGGGCTGGAAGTGCAGCAGAAGGGAAGCGCAAGAATCCTGAACCACAAAATTAAGGAAACATAGTGATGAGAAAAAAAATAAAAAAAATTAAAATCCTCTGTGTAGGACTCAGAGCCTCTAAGCTAGGGGAGAAGGAGCAAAGCCTGTCTCTGTGCCAAAGCCGCCGAGCCCAGGCAGGCGGGGGACAGGCAACCCATTGCGTGTCCCCTGGCAGAGGCGCTGGAGGAGACAGCCTGTGCTGGCCACTTGGCACTGGGGAGCCCGCAGGTCTCCTGCCAGCCTCAGCTGCTCTTCCTCCCCGGCACCCCCATCGCCTGCTATTCAGCCTCAGCTTGGCCATACCCAGCAGCTCCGGCATCGCTCCCCTTCACCCCCACGTTTGGTGTCTTTGGGAGAAAAGCAAAAGGCGAGGAGCCTGCTTTTCTGTTCACCGGTACACCCCCAAGTGGACAGCGAGGAAAAGGGGGAGAGAAGGCACGGGCAAGTTTTGGGGGGCTTGCAGGGGTGCAGGCTGGCTTGGCTGGCTGCGGAGGGATGCACTCAGAAAGCACTTGGAAGCGGTCCGACCCGGGTCACTGCCTGGCACAGCCGCTACTGCAGTTTCCTAGGGCAGGAGCTCCACAGAGTCGTGCTCAGCGGGGTGATAGAAGCGTTCGAGGCTGGTTACCACAGCTTTCAGTGAATAACAATTAATTTGAAATAAGTGGCTTTGGTTTGTGGTTTGTTTGGTTTGTGTTTTTTTTTTTAAGGGCACAGTACTTTCCCACCCCCTTTTAACTCCTTCACGTATCTTTGGACCTGCTTCTGAGGTACCCTGCTCCTCACATGCAGCCCAAATATGCCTGTTTCCCCATCCTTTCACCCTCCAGACCAGAGAAAGGAAATTTCTGCTGGCTATGAAACTAGATCCAGCACCGGACTGGGTCTGGTTTATATTACACCTGAAGTTTGGGAGCAATAGAACAAGCAGCTCCAGGTTTGCAAACCCCTCCCCATCCCCCCCCACCCCCCATCCCACACACACACACCCACCGCCCCATCCCATTCCATCCCATCCCCCAGGGAGGGCAACTGTGTTGCCTCTGCCTTCTCAGAGGGCACCTGGTAAGACCTCAAAGGACCTTCTTTGATGCCTTCAAAATCAGAATAGAAGTGGCTGATACAACTGTGGCAATAATAACTCGCTAAAACAGAAGGTAAAACCCTGTAAATACCTGTAGCCTGGCATCAGCTACAGCTACAAGAAAGGACTAAACCAGCCCCTGGTTGTGCTAGCGTCAGGGTGTTCTGGGCACAACTGAGGGAAGGTCTGTGACTTGGAAATACTGCGTGGAGCAAGCGCCATCGACTACAGGCTAGGAAACATGCATCAGAAGGGTAGGCAACGTTCAGAGTCAATGTGAATTGCCAGTGTCCATCTTCTTTGACAGGTCTGTGCTTACTCCTCCAGAGCAGAGGGAAGTTCACATCAAGCTACACAACTTCACTGCTGACATTAGCTACTTCTGTTACACAAGTACTGGTTCTCCTCCCACCCCACGTACATCCTATGTGCTGGAAAAAACCCTCCTCCCCTGTCAGAAATAGCCACTTTACAGCGAGGAAGTCAGCTGGAAGGTGCTGGTGCTGGATTCACAATCCAGAGTTCACAGAATGCAAGTTTGAGAGAAAATATGTGACAGTGCATGTGTATGCAATCCAGAAACAGAAGTGAGAGTGTATGAAGAGGAGCACTCAGTGAATGTGAGAAGGTGGCAAAAAATGAGGGATTTCATAGTGAGTGCTTGCAGTAGTGACAGGCAAGTGTGAGGCTGCAACAGAAAGCATGTGTGTGACGGAGCATGCCTGTATGGGAATTTGCTTAGTAGACGTAAAATAGAAGAGGACAGTGCATGCAAGACTGTGTGTAAAAGTAAGAGCAGCTAAGGGGAAGTGAGGATGCTGTGACTGGGCATATCTCCATGCACAGCACTCATGCACTGGTATGCACAGGAGTGAGAGAAAAGCACCGTGTAGTCAGAGCAAGATAAAGGGTGCAGCTCACTGTGAATGCAAGAGTGTGAGGCACAGAGTAGGCCAGAAAGAGTACATATATGTTCTTTATTTATATATTCACCTGTATGTGTGTGTATGTGTGCATGCATGCAGGCTTACAAGGCTGGTGCAGCAGGATAGGCAAGGGATTTTTATATGCAAGCAACTATGAACACTGCTGTGCAGGATGGAGAGGGCACAAGAAAAGGCTGGGGGGGGCTTTGGGGGCAGGGGGGGAGGCAGGAGAGCGGGAAGAGGGAACGTGAGCACAAGAGAGGCAGACTGGCACTCCAGGAATTGCATGTGCTAGAGAGCTAGAACTGTATGTGCCAGAGTGAGTTTAGTCATCTTCCCTGCTATATTCATGAGTGTGTGTGTGTGTGTGTGTGTGTGTGTGATGGACCACTGGTGTGTATAAGTGAGTGTGGATCATGTACAAGCTGTGATTTGGAGGGCTATGATTATATGTACATGTGTGACATGTATTTATACATATAGCATGGGAGGCATTAACCCTTAACTCCTGTTTACAGAAAGCATCTCAAAACCAGCTAGCATGCCTGTCATCACTTCAAACTAAATTCCATACTCGCAGTTGGCTCTTAAAGCAAGAAACCCAGCTGGCAATTCTCCACGGAACAAAACCCCATACCCAACAAATTTTCTTCTCCTGTCTTTCCTCCATCACTCTCTCTTTTTTTCCCTGGTGGAGGGGAAGGACATAGTGTTTTCGCAGATAGACCAGAGGCAGAGGTTCCTCTAACCTCCCCCTTTCGGAATAAAACCAAAATAAAAATAAAACAGGAAGAAAAAAAACCACAACCAAAACCCAAAAGAAACTTAACACTGATCCCTTCGGGAAGGTGAAGAATCTAGGAGCATCAGTACTTGTGCCCCAAAGTGCAGAGGCTGTGGATTGAGGGGGTACCCACATTCACCCACCCCTCTTTTCCTTTGCAAATCTTACTGTGCCCCCCCCCCCCCCAACTTCCCCTCTGCAAAAGCATAAATACAGCAGCAAAGTCAGTCACATGCAGTGCCCTCTAACCATAGGATTCACCAGCAGCGATCTCTCCTTGGCTTATTTCCTGGGGGGGGTGGGGGGGGAAGGTTTGGAGGGGAAGGGGGGGGTGAGGAAGCTCCAGCTTCCAGCTCCATCATGTTTCAGGCCATCCTCAGCCCATCAGCCTCAATTCAAGCAGAAGGGTTTGAGGAGGCTGCAAGAAAGAACTCATCACATACCTTGCAAGGAGAAGAGGGACAGGAAGAATCCCAGCACCCAGATACTGTGCAGCCAGTAGGTCCTCATGCTTCTCTCTCACTCGCTCCGTTTCCTCTGCCTTTTTTTTCCGTCTCTTCGCTTCTCTCTCCCACAATTTATCTTCCCCCCCCCCCCCCTTCTCTCCTCTCACAGAAAATGGGATTCGTGTCTCCCTTCAGTCCCCCTGGGTGCTGCTGTACCAGCTCTGACAATCCAGTCACAGCCAAAGCTGACCTGCGGTGGCCAGATTCCCAAATAACCTCACACTCGCCCCTTCGAGTGCTGGAGGAAGGGGGGGGCCAGGTTGGATGCTCGCCGTAGCCTGCGCTGGCTGTAAACACAGAGAATCTCTCTGTCTCTCTCCTGCAGCTCCAACTAAATGCGACTGTACTTAAACAAGCAATGCCTTATAGGACAGCGCTCAGAGCAGAAAGGATCCCACCTCTGCCACCTAGTGTTGCAAGCCAGCTCATTTATTTTATTTTTATATATATAAATATATGTATGTTATGCTATAGAAATATGGTTCCCTCATTCCTCTGCAAATGTATCTCTTGGATCACAGGTCTGAGCCGCGCTGGGCTCAGGAGTCCCCAAGGCTCCAGCTCCAGCTGACACGGGGAGGTTATTCAGCGAAGGAATATTCCTCATCGCCACCACGGGAAACGCAGCAGGGCAGGTTTGGTTTCTCAGCAGAGTTCTGCTTGGCAAATTCTGAAGCAAGGGTCTCTCTGATGCTGGTGTCACTGCTGGGCAGTATACAGGGGCCAGACGGAGATTTGGACACGTTGATTGTAATTACAGGGCTGCCAAGGCCTCCAGGAAAAATAGCAGGCATCAGGCTGCATTAATCTTTGCTGGATCTTCCATGACTTCTGTGCAATTTCAGAGGGACCAGAAGGAATCTTTCTGTGTAGGAAATCCAGCTTGCAAAGCCACTGTTTGCTTACAGAAGGCTTCTCATACTGCCCCTCTCCTTTCAGATACAGGTTCCTCCTACCATACGTAGCATGAACTTTTTTTTCCCAAAGAGTAATTAGCTCCTGCAGCTCTATTGCCCCCTAAAATCATGGCCTCCGGTGAGAGGAACAGCAGTAATGAAGTACTACTTAACATTCACACAGGGCTTTTCATCAGTCACTCTCCAGGCATTTCACAAAAGGGTGCCCTTTCACAGCTGGGCCATGGAAGCACTGCGACTGTGCATCTTTTGAGAGGCTGGTCCCTGGGATGCAGCGTGACAGCCCAGGTGGGCAGCCCACCCCGACCGGTGGCCCCTCTTCAGGCCACATTGCCCCCCTCACTGCAGTCACCACGGCAGCCCAGGAGGATGCCACTGCTAAGGGATACTGATCTCCAGTTTACTCATCATGGATGCGGGATGCATGCACGTGTAGGAAAGGTGTGTAGGATTCTCATCAATAATGCTGCTGCTCCAGAAGTATTTATTTGTCTGCTGTAGAGCAAGCTGTTCTGAGAACAGAATGCACCAAACCCGCCTCGCTGTGGGTTCTTCTCTGCTGCCTCCAAAATCCCCATCACCCTGCTGTAATGAAAGCCAGATCCCATCATATCCCCTGTGACATTCCCTGTAGGAAAAAGAAACAGCATGCTGTGGCTAGCCTGGAAACATGTGCTTGTTTCCTAGTGGACCAAAATGCATGCTGCAATGCAATACAAAGCGCAGTCATCATTTGGCCTGGCTGGCCGCTGCTGGGTACCACCTGTGCTATCCATGTGTTTTCCCCTGCGGAGTGAGTGGGGCATTACCTCATCACCAGTTTTTAAGAGACATACAGGAAGAAGTTACTTTTCAGCCTTCCACCCTCTTTTAAATGTGGTTGAAATTGGTTGTGCTGAAAAATTATTGGGAGGAAGAACATATGGACAAACAGATACACATGTACTATCAGCTAAGCTTCATTTCCCAAGGAAATCAAACTAAAAATATGAGAGTGGATTAAACTCCACTGACTCCAGTCAACTGGAGGAGCATCCTTCTTTTTTATGGTTTCCCTTTTAAATGGTTTTTATCCTCTGATACTGTGTTGGATGGCAAGTTTTTGGTAGCAGGGGATGGCTTCTGTGAGAAGCTGCTAGAATCATCCCCCATGTCCGATGGAGCCAGTGCCAGCCGGCTCCAAGAGGGACCCACCACTGGCCAAGGCTGAGCCCATCAGCAATGCTGGTAGCACCTCTGGGATAACGGATTTAAGAAAGGGGGAAAGCTGCTGTGCAACAGCAATTGCAGCCAGAGAGAGGAGTGAGAACATGTGGGAGGAACAGCCCTGCAGCCCCCAGGCCAGGGCAGGAGGGGCTGGGGGGGCTCCAGGCACCGCAGTAGAGGTTCCCCCCACAGCCTGTGGGGAGCCTCCAGCAGGCAGGCTGTGCCCCCAGCCCACGGAGCCCCTGGGGGGGCAGGCTGTGCCCCCAGCCCACGGAGCCCATGGGGAGCAGATCCCCCCCCGCAGCCCAGGCAGAGCCCTCCCGGGGCAGGGGGTGCCCACAGGGGGCTGTGACCCCCGGGCGGCAGCGCTGGGGCAGCTCCTGGCAGGACCTGTGGCCCCGCGGGGATGGGGCCAGGCTGAGGACCCTGCGGGGACCCCCTGGGCCTGAGGGGCTGCACCCGTGGGGGGGGACCCACACCTAGGGCAGGAGAAAGTGTGAGGACCACCACCACCCCCCATGGGGGAACAGCGGCAGGGACAGCTGTGATGGACTGACCCCAGCCCCAGCCCCCCTGCGCAGCTGTTGGGGAGACATCGGGAGTGGGGCTGGGCCTGGGAAGAAGGGAGGGGTGGGGGGAAGGTGTTTTAACAATTAATTTTATTTCTCATTACCCTACTCTGATTTGGCTGGTAATAAATTCAACTAATTTCCCCACGTCGAGCCTGTTCTGCCCGTGACGGCAGTCGGCGGCTGGTATCTCCCTGCCCTTACCCCGACCCACCAGCCTTGCGCTGTATTTTCTCCCCCCGCCCAGCTGAGGAGGGCAGCGATGGAGCGGCTTTGGTGGGCACCTGGCACCCAGCCAGGGTCAGCCCCCCCTATAGCAACAGAGCGTGGTCTGAAAGAGTGCACAGGTGAAAATGAACTTGCCACTCAATATGCATTTGGAAGTCAGCGTGCCAAAATCAAGCAGTGCCAATCACTTGCGGGCTTGGAGTGGGAGATGGTTTTTGATTTTTATTGCAGGCAGGAATCCCCACCAAGGTCTAGCACAGGTTCAGGGACTAGATAGGCCAGCACCTTGATACCATACCATCTCTATACATTTGTGACTTTTATGACTGCCCATATGCTTGACATCCCTCCTCTCATTCATCCTATACATTCATCATCCATTACCCAACATCTATATCTGATATATTATACAGCATTATAAGCATTCATAATCTTTCACAAATCTCCTTACCCCCATACATGGTGCCAAAGCTCATCTGCTATCCATCCCAACATCCCAGCTACCCACAGTCACGTGCATAACCTCATCCCTCACCTACCTTACACATAATCCTACAGGGCCTCACAAACTTAACACTTTCATCAGATCATTATGCAACTGTTCAAAGTCTACTTTGCCTACAGACTTCTGCTCACAACCCTACGCACAATCTCATAATATACAGCTCTCAACTGCATGGCCATCTTACAAGTTGGATATGAATTGCCCAAGACCTGTTGCGTCTGGTCCTCTTTGGAGTCTTTGAGCATTTATGGAATAGAAATTGTATTAAAATAACAATAATAAATAATAATAGAATTAGATCTCTGCGCCATAAATTGCCTGGGGATAAAACTTGTGTGAGATGATGGGAAACCCAGTACTGTTCCCATCCAGAATGGGCGGTGGTAGTTACAAGTCCAGACAGAAGATGCAAAGGGAGAAGCACTCTCTCAGGTAGCAGAATCTTACACTCCTTTGGAGCCAGCATGACTGGAAGGAGAAACAGCTATTTCTTACTACTGATTTGACATACTTCTAACCTTCAAAAACATTCAAGGCTGGATTTTGGCTCCCTTGCTCGTGCTGAGTCATACCAACGGGGTTACTTGGGACATTAGGCTACTAAATATGAGCAGGAGTATCAGATTCTGTGGGCTGAAATTCTCTGGGATTGGTTTCCAGCCAAAGGTGAGTCCATTTTTCATGTGGCCAAATCCTTCAGCTACTTACCTACTGTGAGGGCAAAAGCAGAAGCAAGAGTTACACCCAACTTCCACTAATCCCCCCAGACATTTAAAAAAAAAAAAACACCAACCCCCTCCAACAAAACAAAAGCAACCAAGCAAAACCCAAAACACACAGTAGTCCTTGTTCTTCAGTCCTTTCTTTTTAAATTACTGCAGTTCTTCCACATACCCCAGTAATCAGATGAACCATAGAAATATCAGCTATTGAAGAGCACATCTACAATCCTATATTTAACAAAAAAACCACCAGCGGTTGGATTCTGACAGAGTTCTGAATGATTGAAAGCTGACTACTTTTAATGCATAGTAAAAGTGTTTCATTAAGGCTGAGTGGATGCATTTAGATGCACTGTGCATGGATGCTTGTCCATTTTTTAATAAATAAATGTGCTTTGTGCTATTAACTGTTTAAGCACTCACACTTTCATTTCTGTTTCATCTTCACTTTAGTCACTTCACGCAATATCAATATTAACTTGATTGTGCAGCACACATAATATTTTCTCTTCCAAGTTTTTATACTGAACCTACCATAAAATACTTTTCAAGCAGGCGTGTTAAAGTTGGAAGAACTTTTTAACTTTTCCATTACAGATTTTTTTCAAATTACTGTTATTTAACTGTGCAAATGTCATGTTGCATTAGCAAAAGGCTTAGTGGTTTTTTACTTTAATAGAAATAGTATTGAAAACACAGTTGGTCATGCAAATTCTGCAAGGTTTACGTCAGGGAATAAGTGGTCTTGAAATTTAAAGCTGAGAGCTTTAAAGTGAGCAGGAGATAAAAGCCATAGATTACCCAGGAGTGTCTTTTTCTAGATGTTTTAGTGTCCTGTCCTGCATGTCTGTCTCTGACATATGTGTATTACTACTTGTTTTATTGAGTGTTGTATCTGTGGGTTTCATGGCATGTCTTTAGGACTAGTGCATCTATGAAAAATAGCGCATTTTAGTGTGATTTAGAAGAGTGTTGTAGCATGTGCTGCATGTGATCTTGCAAAAGGGAGTGGAAGGAGACGTTCTCTCAGCAAGAAATACTCATTTGTCATGTGGTTCTGTGAAACCCACCGCTAGCCAAGGTCAAGGACTGCACAGTGTCCAGAAATGTAAGTTCTTGTAGAAGGGATGCACAGTGCATCAAGACCATGATAAATAGCCTCACACCTGATTAGGCTCCTTTATGTAGACTGAGAAAACAACATCCGTGCTTCTCGTTCGCCTTCAGCCTGCTGTTCAAGAGAAGCCACTCCTGCTTCAACCACACTTCCCACCTGCCCTTTCCCTTCTGCCACTTCATTCTCCTCACCTGTGTTCCCCCCCTTTTGCCTGCCTCAGCGTCTCTGCCCCTCCACCTTCCACCTTTTTTCCTCTCTACTGCCTCGCTGTAAAACCCACCAAAGATGGCAGCGTCTTTTTGAGGCTTCTTCAAGAGAAGGATTTTCCACCAGGGTTTCTACAAGAGCCCAAGCTGAAAGTAGCTTTTCGGAAGACATAAATGCCAGACCAGCAACTGAAGAAGTAGCATGTGGCTATAGAGCAATTCTGTAAGATAAAAATCCACAGAAATAGCCTGCCAATGAGATAGCAGCACTCTCGAGGAGCAGTGGAAGGAGGGAAGAGATGGAAAGAATCCTCATTTAGTTCAGCAACCGTGCGATGACGCAGTGGGGACTGAACCGAGAACCCTTGGAGATGAATGTGTTGCATGAACTGGTACAGCACGTACAACTGAGAGAGTTTCTCCAGCATTAGCTATAGCAGACCCACATCCTGTACAAGTTGGGTCACATAAAAGGGTATCTCACAAAAGCGTTTGCCAGCAGCACACACACACACACACACACTGACATTGTCGCATAGTTAGAATGTAAAATAAATGGCATAGCAGACGCTATCAGCACGTCTACCATGCTGTATCCATAGTGCCAACTCCTTCTCCAAGGGGAGCTTCACCCAGGCCATGCTGAGAAAGCCTGAAACACAGGCATGCAGAACCCAGCCTCTGGGGAAACACACACACAAAGTTCTGCAGAAAGGGCCTCCACTCTTTGAACATTTGCAAGATTTTGTTGGAAATCTGCGAGTGCGAAAGACAACAAGAAAGAGAAAATTGGCTAGCACCCAAAGAAAAAAAAAAATGGCAGATAATTTTTTTGAGCTGTCATGATTTCTGTGGGAGAAAGACTCAGCTCTTTCAAGCTGGGAAAAAAAAAATAATAATTCCGATCAGCTCTTACGAACAGCAGGGAATTCACAATCCAGAGGGAGAGGTGTTTACACCGCAAAACCGTCACCACATTCAGCATTAACTGGCCTCTGTAGAAGTACAACAATCCCTGAACGCTACAGAGAGCCTTTCCAGGCAGCATTTTTGAAGCCCCCAGTTCTTTAAATCTCTACCAGAGCTTGGCAACACAGACCTTTCCCACCTCCCCCTGGGTTTCAGGGCTCATTCCCTTGGGCAGCACTCTGTGGTCTGACCTCTGGAGCAAGGAGAAACAGCACGGACAGTAGAATCTGACCGACGGTAAAAGCCTTTTGCAGCCGACTAGTTTGTGTTGCAGCTGCACTCTACCAAAGACATTTCCTTGAAATAGCACCCAGCTCCCCTGGTACGTACCTTGCTCTGCCCAGAAGCAGCCTTTTATCCCAGCTGTTGCTTTTCAGGTCTTCAGTCACAGATGAGGGCCTTGTGCTTCCCTCCATTAACTGCCCGCGCCCGCTGGGCACGTGCTGCTCCACGCTGCAGCCCAGCTTCCTGACCCGTGGTCCCAACCAGTCGAACATTGTGCTCCCCAGTGGTACTTCCACCTTTAGGCTAAGGCTTGTTGGCTTTGCTGGATATACTGGGGGTTGACTTTAGAGATAGGGCTGCCATATGCCCAGGCTGCCCTGTACGTGTCCTCTGTCCTTTAGGCAGAGCTGGAAAGGGACGTATGGCCAATTGCCCGCTATACCTGGCCGACTGAACACCTGCCAATCTGCCTGACACCAAGAAGTCTCCCCGAAATGACTGTCCAGTCTGTACTTATTACCCAAACGAGATATGGGTGGCAAATGATATCAGTCTCACTGCAATGGGAGCTGACCTGCATGTACGTGGACATCCTGACATTTCCTGAACAGAAACACAGAAAAGCAGCAAGTTTTTTATGCTACAGATGTTTTTTTATGCTGGGGCGTCCATACTTTAGCAGTCTGGAAAGCAGCCGGAGCTTGAGATGTGTGAGCATTCCCATTGCAAGAGCCTCCTTGCAGTGGTTCACAGCATCCCGAAATTATGAACTCCCAGGCTGCTGTTTTTCAGACCTAGTCTCTTACCCAAGGATGGATTTTTATGATTTTGTTTTTATTTTTGAAAGCTTGAGCGAGCCAGGGTTTGGCTGTTTAAGATACTTGGGACTGGGGGAGTGCTTTATGATTAGTGGAAGAAACAATTTGTGCCTTTTTTTAACAGTTCCAGTGCAGAAACTACTGTGGATGGAAAGCTGAAAGGCAAATAATGTGAGGCAAGATTTGTAGTAAGAGGTAGTATCTTTTATTAAACTAAAGAATATAGCTGAAAGACCAAAACAAAACAGACTTTCCAGGCATATGGGCTTGCACGCCCAAAAGTTATCCAGACTTGTAACTATATGATGTCAAATAACTGATAGTGCTTCTCCCTACAAGTCTGCCCTCAGTTACGTCTTTAGCCCATCCCAGAAACAATATCACTGCATCTTGGAAGGCAAGTCGAGCCTATGGTGGTGAGGACAACATTACCCAGAGGAGTGGAAAATATGCATATTTGGTTGCATTGAGTTGGTCTTCATTTGGCCAAATCACAGGTCCTGAAAAGTACGACTTGATTTGCACGGCATGAAAATGCTTGGAGTTCAATGCTGTGCAGAGAGGAGTCTGTGTGTAGGCAGGGCTCCACACATTTCTACACAACACTGAAGATCTGCTCCCAAGTGCCATAAAAGCAGCTGAAAGACTCTCACCAGACTCAGTGGCCCCTGATCCAGGTCCTCTCAACAGGAAAGTCACCAAGGTGGCCCCTTCCCTTACTTGCTCTGCACTGAGCGTACGTGTACCTTCTCCTGCCGCTGTGTATTGGTTGTGCTGCAGGGGTGATACAGAGCCCTCACTGAGACCCAAGCCTGTTGTGCTGGATGTTCTGCACAAGGATGGTGAGGAATTATCTCAAGCCATTGACACCAGGTGCTAAGACAGACAAACACAGCACACTGACCAGAGGACAGCCTACAGCCCACCTACTATTTGAAAACAGTAAGACCGTGATACAATTCCAGACTCACGTAATGAAAAACACGAGGAGGCAGCTTTAACGTCGGCACTACCCGATTTCTTCCGGCCTTTGCAATGTTAACAGTGTCTGTCAGTAGCTTCTTTTTCAAAGCAGGATTTCTCTCCCGTAGCTACTTTATCAGACAGAGGATGATCAGGAGGTTAAAAACCACATTATTAGCATTAATGACTATTATTATTTATACCCTTATACAAGCTGCACAGGTACAGAAGAAGAGACAGTCCATTTCCCCAAAGAGCTCACAAATCATATTTATGATAAGGAATCACAGACCATGTATCAATAGTAGGAGAGGAGAATAAGGAAGAAGGAGGACAACTGTATTAAACAAACCTCTTCTGCAGCTTGGGCAAGATATCATCTCCTGGGGCCTGCATCCTCAGCCAGAAAATATAAATACAGGGGGGTTCTCCACACCACCACTTTCCACCATACCAAGGAGTTCAGTGGTTCTCTTTGCTCTCCCCTCTTCACAGCAAAATATTAATCCATGGCCCAAAACCCATGCCAATAATACACAAGTGGCAGCATCCAGAATGACAGAAATAACCAGGTTTTGTACAGTTCTGTCCACCTGTAGTTCAAGAGCTCATTGCACTACTATTTTACAAATAGGGAAACTGAGGCACATGATGGTGCGATAGCTTTCCCTAAGATAACCTACTTTCTCATGCACAAAGAGCCCTAAAATAGATCCTTAAAGTGGGCTTCTTCCAGAGTGATTTCATTTATTCTCCAAGCAGTGTCCTCTACCAGTAGCACTTAATTGCCAAGAGAACAGCATCCGTGCTACAGTTTTTCCCACCAACAGCAAAGCCAAGAAACATTGTGCCTAATTAGACCAGCAGATGTTTCTATTGTAGGTAACCTCAGAGGTTAGCATCTTAGAGAGGGAGGGCAATCCAGTGGTAAATGCAACTTCCACTGACTCTGAAAACTTGATTTTACTACAATATTGCTGGGCCCAAACATTCAAACAGTGTTACATCTGATGCGGAAATTCCATGAGGTCCTAGAAATTCTGCAATGTAGATTCCAAGTCCTTTCTCTGTCACAAGCTTCACAGGTCAGTTTAGATATTAGAGGAGCTTGGGTCAAGCTTTATTTTCTCATTAAATGGGGAAGAAAGAGCACACTACTAAGAGTATCCTGAAAAAACACCAATATTTTGATAGTAAGGAATTTGAAAGTATATAAAAATACATTTAATCTGTACGTACAACTTTTCCCTCTCGGTGGAATACTTCATTTCAATGTGTGCTCTGGAGAGGTTATGCCTTGCAAGTATCTTGTGAAACAGAGACTGCTGCATGGCATCCCCGGTGGATCTCGGGGCAAATGTAAGACTGAACAGTGACTCCATATCTGGCTGTGCCCGATTCCACCTCCACAACAGCTTCACTTCAGAAATCAATGAAGCAGAACATGGCGTATTTGGGGGCTGTAGGGGAAGCAAGTGTCTTGTACTTGACACTTAAAATACAAAAAGCTAAAAGGACCATCCTTCAACTTAAACAGAAGAGGTTTGCTACTAAAGGCAGAAGGTGTCCGTGGTTGGCATGATGTCATCAGTGGTCACAATCGTAAGAAGGTCGTAGCAGAGATATTCACAATTAGCTAATAAATTTATTAAATACTCTTAGGCTCTGTTTAGATAGGCTGAAGTTACCCCAAGGTTGAACTTCTCTATGGTGCAGACTGCAAGCTTATAAATGCAAGCTCAGGTGTTGACCAGGAACATATTTTAGAGTCCCCAGCACTCTGTTTGCCTGAACAGGCTTGGTGAGTCACTGGGTCAACAAGCATGTTTATGCAAGCATCCAGCTGGCTCTCTGAATGGCAGCCACAGGGACAGGATGCAGATGTGGTCTATAGGCTTTTGTCTCCAGACCAGTTTCATAACACAGGCATAACTTCATAGTTTAACTTGTGAATCTCTGCCGTTCCCAGAATGTTAGCTTCCTGCTCCTAATAACAAGCACATTCTTTATCAGGCTATTGTCAGAAAAGTAGTCCTGGAAATTGCATCGCGCTGGACCTTACTTCAGTATCAATTTAGCTTAGCTTGAATTAAAAAAGAGAAAAGACTGCTCTGAGTTACATTAGGAACTGTATTAGAGACTCTTTTTGCTCCTTCTCGGATGCTTTTCTTTTGCTAGTCTTTTTTTTTTTACTTGAATTAGGAAGTCTGACCCTTCATAGGCAGCTCCTGGATGGAGTTATGCAGTTAGCATATACCTCTGTCAATGAAAAGTTGTGTTGTTTTTCACAGAGAAGATCCAGGCTAGGACTGTAACCAATATAATAGAGATTTTAATAGAAGTGCTCAGAACAAATGAACCTTATAAGGTTTCCCTGGCCCTCCAAGAGCCTAGGTTGCACACGCAGACTTTGCAGCCCAACATCAGCATACGACGGATGCTATGTCCCAGAATAAGCACTAATGTGTGTCTTACGGCACCTTTCCTACATTACCAGGTACAGGTCAAGGGAAACTGATCCTCTACCACTACAAAAAGGATATTCAGAAGGTATGGTCAGCCTTTCTTCTGTCCTCTGCACTGAGCAGCTTGGTTTGGTTCTGTGTTCACAGGTACCTTGGCAAAGGCAGCAGTACATCAGCCCCTTATTCTGTGGCTTTCTCCTTTACATTTTGCAGGGGTGTTATCTGAAAATAGTCTTGCAGAGGAAAGCAAGGAAAAGAGGCCATCTGCAGCTTCAGCTGTCAGGCTGGTGAAGACAGGGGCAGGGACAGTGTAGATTTAGATGACAGCTGCCCAGACAAATGGCAGGTGAGTAGGGAACTTGGTGATAAAAAATTGTACAATGGAAATAGAAAAAAAAAGAAAAAAAAAAAAAGGAAACAGTGCATAACTTCAAAAGAAAAGGAAAGGGATCTGAGTAACCAACTCCAGCGCTCCTTCATGTTGGGCTTTACCTTAGGTCTCTAAGGTTGGGCTTCAAATGGATTCTGAGCCTAGAGAGGACTTCCACGTTTCCTTCCCTCTGTTTTCTTTCTAGGGGTTATGAGCAGAAACCTCCCTAGCATCATTCCAGTGATGACTGCGGGGCTTTGATCTGGGATTTCCCCATGCTGCTCTACCTGTCCCAGCTGAATGAGTAGTGTCTCTGGTCCCACAGAGACCTGGTGGCTCTGATCACCTTGGTTTGGTTCACCCGATCATCCAATTCCCAGGGTGCTAGATCCCCCATGGAAGTCAGTCTCACTTGCTTTGGGTGACAGAGAACTCCCAGCTTACGGGCGGCTCCTTTCTTGTCTGAACTCTGTGAAACCAAGTGGTAGGAACAGGATTAGACTCATTCAGAAATGCTGTCAGGAGCAAGCCCATGACCTTGCACCCCAGTGAGTAGTGATCTTGCACAGTGAGATGTGTTGATTAATTGTAGATGGTCAAAGTCACTTGTAAACTATTTATCACAGTCATCATTAGATGTCATAAGGGACCTGTAAGAGGCCTGATTAAGAGGGATCGCTCCCATTTTTCTTAAGCTTTCATCATGCCCTAGTGCCAGCAAGGACCCATGGCTGGTTTAACCTTTTATTTACCAAGGCTAAAATAAATGGCCAAACTCAAGATCTAGGCCCAGGGAAATAGAGCAGCTTGCCCGTGGTTATTGCCAGAGTCAGCATTGGAACCCATGTCATCTGAGCCCTGGTAGCAAGGGCACTCTTGGTGCCTGCTGTCCTCATGAGACAAGCCCTCAAAATGAGGATAAAGTCCTTGTGCCAGTGACCCAACAATCAAATGAGTAACAAAGGGGCATCCACACATCTGCTTTGTCACTCTTGACTTCTGGATGCGGCCACTTGTGCATTATTGGCATAGGCTTTGGGCCATAGAGTAGCATGGTGCTGGCAAGAGTGGAGGACAGAGAAAAACACAGACAGAACCCCACTGAGCTCTCTTACAAACCCATCTATAGTTGGCTGCTGTAGGAGTCGTGACTCCCAGGAGTCATAAAAACCACAGCTTCTTGCTAAGACAAATGAAAACACTTTATCAGGCCAGGACTCCAAGTGCTAGGGCATGACTGCTATTGCCTTCTTGGTGTGGGGAACCATTCCCAAGGATCGGCTCGGAAAGGTGCAAAGTGATTTCTCTAGACATTTGCTGAACTAGTGCCTCCACCTGTGTCATGGTTTAACCCCAGCCAGCACCCAAGCCCCATGCAGTCGCCTGCTCAGTCCCCCCACCCAGAGGGGTGGGGAGGAGGATCGGAAAGGAATGTAAAACTCAAGGGTTGAGATAAGAACAACTTAGTAATTTAAACTGAATTAAAAGGAAAGAACAAGAGCAACAATAACAATAATAAAAATAATAATAATGACAATTATAATGGAAAGGTGGAGGAAAAGGATAAAATCCAAAGGAAAAGGGAGAATGGAAAACAAGGGATGCACAGTACAAGTGCTCATCACCCACTGACTGATGCCCAGCCAGTCCCCAAGCAATGACCCCCCCCCAGCTAACCCCCCAAGTTTCTATACCAAGCATGACGTCCCACGGTGTGGTCAATACCTCTTTGGCTGGTTCAGGTCACCTGCCCTGGCTGTATCCCTTCCCAGTGTCCTGTGCCCCCCCAGCCCTCTGACTGGCAGGGCCCAAGAAACTGAAAAATCCTTGACTTAGTATAAACATCACCCAGCAACAACTAAACCCATCAGTGCGATGATCAACATTGTTCTCCCATCATAGCCAAAACACAGCACTGTACTGGCTACTAAGAAGTTAACTCAATCCCGGCTGAAACCAGGACAACTTGCAACTGGGATGGCTTGAAGCTGTTGAGCTTGCACCTGGCACCCTTCATTCTCCACAAAGGCAACAAAATCAGAGAGGGCTGCTGGTTGAATTATCTTTCTCTTTTTTTTTTTTTTTTATCTAAAAGTGCTCTAAATGACCTCTGTGTCTTCACTGGGCTGGTTAAATGAAAGGCTTGAACTGTTTTTTAGAATAAACCATCCTAACCATTCCCTGGGACTCCCTGCATCAAGTTCCTTCTCATGGACACCTGACTAATGATGCCACAGCTTGCAGTCACCTCTGCAGGAGTAAGGAATCCTTCCTCTTATGATGTCCTCTAGAAGAGGAGGAATTCAGGGGCTGGCACCCATTGCAGTCCAGGAGCTGACAACTTGTTTGATATGCTTGTTTGACTTCTGCCTCTACTATGACAAACAATAGTAAACAGACAAATATCTGTCTTATCCAGAAGTTGACTGACAGGGTGCTGTGCTGCAGTCAGTTGAGGAGAGCAAAAAATACCTATGTCATATCTTTGGGTGAGAGGTTTCTCCCTGCTCTCCCCTCCTCCCGCAAAAAAAAATAAATAAAAAAAATGGCATATTTATGGAAATCTGTAAACCTCTGTAAGATCTGGGCTTTTGTAAGGAAATCTGTAAAACTGAGGATTAAAAAGGAGGAAGGAATGAGAGAGGAGAAGATAAAGTAATTGCCTAATGTACGCCTTTAATGAACTAAAACGTATTCTCCCCACAAAGGGCTCATAAGGGAAAAAATAAGATTCTTCATATACACCTTCAATCTAACACTGAATTATCTGTGGCAATTGGACCCGCAGCCTCACATGAGAGGGTCTTATAAAGAGGAAAGGATATTGTAAGACTACTGTATGCAAACGCACCCAATTAATTCAAGAGCATCATTGTTATTTCATTTATATAGCACCATAGGGGTATGCAATGCTTTACAGACGATTAGGGGCTATAAAAGTTTAGAGAAAAGATGAAGCAGAATGCGAGGAGCTGGCAACCAACTGGAGTACGAGCCCTGACTAAAAGCTCTCACCATGGTGTTTATGGTTTATTTGTTTCTTGTGGTTGTTTGCGGTTCTTGTTTGTTTGTTTGTTTTTTTAAGGTTCAAGGAGTGTTTTTTGGCACTAATCCCTTTTACAGGGAGGGAAAGACCATTTAACATGTTTGTTGGGCCTGTTCCAAGGATACAAAGTTAGAAAACATATTCATTAAAACAGGTCTGAAGAATCAAAATACAAATATGCATGACAACGAGCAAGGAGATAAACTTGAGATAAACTGTAAGTCATTTCCTGAGAGTTCACAGAATGACAGGATGGTCAGGGTTGGAAGGGACCTCCGGAGGTTACCTAGCCCAACCTCCTGCTACACCAGGGTCACCTACAGCAGGTTACACAGAATCGCATCCAGGTGGGTTTTGAGTATCTCCAGAGCAGGAGGCCCCACAGCCTCTCTGGGCAGCCTGTGCCAGTGCTCTGTCACCCTCAAGGTAAAGAAGTTTTTCCTCATATTCAGACGGAACCTCCTGTGTGGCAGTTTGTACCTGCTGCCCCTTGTCCTGTCATGGGAACCACTGAGAAGAGCCTGGTCCCATCCTCTTCACACCTGCCCCTGAGGTATCTGTGCATTGATAAGGTCCCCTCTCGGTCTTCTCTCCTCCAGGCCAAAGAGCCCCAGCTCCCTCAGCCTTTCCTCACAAGGGAGATGCTCCTGTCCCCTCATCATCTTCACAGCCTCTGCTGGACTCTCTCCAGGAGTTCTCAGTCTCTCTGGACCTGGGGAGCCCAGCACTGGACACAGCGCTCCAGATGCAGCCTCACCAGGGCAGAGTAGAGGGAAGGATCACCTCCCTTGACCTGCTGGTCACACCCCTCCTAACGCACCCCAGGACACCACTGCCCTTGGCCACCAGGGCACACTGCTGGCCCACGGGCAACCTGCTGCCCACCAGCACCACCAGGTCCTTCCCCGCAGAGCTGCCTCCCAGCAGGTCAGTCCCAGCCCATACTGGTGCGTGGGGTTGTTCCTCCCCAGGTGCAGGACCCTGCACTTGCTTGTGTTGAACTTCATTTGGTTCCTCTCCACCCAACCCTCCAGCCTGGCCAGGTCTCACTGAAGGCAGCGCAGCCTCCTGGGGTACCAGCCACTCCTCCCAGGTTGGTATCAGCAGCAAACTCGCTGAGGGTGCGCTCAGTCCCTTCGTCTGGGTCATTAAGTTGATCAGGACTGGACCCAGTACTGACCCCAGGGGAACGCCAGTAGCTACAGTCCCCCAGCTGGACTGCACACCACTGGCTGCTGCCCCCTCAGCTCTGCCATTCAGCCAGTTCTCAGCCCACCTCACTGTCCACCCAACTAACTCACACTGCCTGGGCTTACCTGTGAGGGTGGTATGGGAGACAGTGTCAAAAGCCTTGCTGAAGTCATAGTAGACAACATCCACCACCCTCCCCTCATCTACCCAGCCAGTCATTCCATCGTAGAAGGCTATCGAGTTGGTCAGGCATGATTCCCCCTTGGTGAATCCATGCTGTCTACTCCTGATAACCTTCTTTCCTCCACATGCTTCCAAGATAACCTCCAGGACGAGCAGTTCCATCACCTTTCCAGGGATGGAGGTGAGGTTGACCAGCCTTCCTGGGTCCTCCTTCTTGCCCTGTTTTGAAGACTGGAGTGGCACTGACTTTCCCCCAGTCCTCAGGCACCTCTCCTGTTCTCCATGACCTTTCAGAGATGATGGAGAGTGGCTCAGCAATGACATCTGCCAACTCCCTCAGCATTTGGGGGTACGTCCCATCGGGGGTCATGTAATGGGCTTCAGTAAATTAGTGGAGTTAATGAGACTGCATATGCCCAGAAATGACTGGCTGAGGCTCCAATTAGATGAGTGTTGAGATCCCAGGTTAAGACAAAGCATGTCCTGTCACTTGCATCCTGCATTTGCAGCTCATGGGTACTCTTGGACCCTCAGCTGTTTTTTAGTTGACACGAGAGCAGCCAAGACCAGGAAGCATCTTTCCACCAGCAAAAATGCATGTGACTCAAAATTCCAGATAGAGATCTTATTGATGGGATCTAGACAGGCTTTTGTACTGCAGCACTAAAATATTTCAGGAACAGCTGGACCTTAAATCCACCCAGAAGCCATACAATAAGAACACAGCAGCTTTCTCAGGAAACATGTACGTTTCTCATAGCAGCATATGACACTGATGCTCTGTAAATGGCACTAAGCCAGGATTTTAGGGGTGAGTTTTACTCTATCACTTGCAATCTCCAAGTAGGTAGATCTTTAAAGGTTTTTTGTTGCTCTTGGGTTTGTTGTTTGTTGTTCTTTTTTTAAGACATAGGAAAGCTTTTTTATTTGTTGTTTTTTTGTTTTTGTTTTTTTTTTTTTTAACAGGAAAGGTCTTTGACAAAATCTGTTAATTTTTCATCTTCCCTTTAATGTTTTCCATCTACCACTTGCATCAAAATGGTCACTAAGATTTTTTTTTTAAAAAGTAAAAACTAAAATGTACTGAAAGCCTCTTTTTGTTAACTAGGAAAATCTACATCAATAAGCATTTTTGTTAAAAATCTGGACTGAAAAATGGTACTTCTTTTTTTGGTAGGGTAGAGAAGGGTAAATGGGTCCTTCGCCCACACTTCAAAGCAATTTTGGCTTTCAAAGGTTCAGAATTCTGTGCTCAGCCCCTGCTTTTTCCATCAGCTCTGCAGTAATACCTGAAATGTTTTTTACATTATTTCCCAAGAAGATATGCATTTTATTGCCATTGTCCAGCAGCTACCACCAGTGATGATGGGTCACCTAAAGCTTAGAGACTAGTATTAGCACATTTTACAAGACAGCCTCTGAACTGAAGTTTGCTGTGGTAAAAAAAATAAAAAAAATCCTACTAGTATCTCTGACCTTCAGGCAACTATCCTCTAAACCAGTTTTATTTATAGAAAATTATGCATGGATCATCTCTATCATTCTGTTGAGATGCTAATGCCTGTTTAAACCTATCTTATACTACTACAGTTTATGGCTTGTTCCTGTACAATATAAAAGTACCTTTCTACTGATTTTGCTGCGTCTATGCTAAGGCAAGTTATACTGCGGTAACTATTCCAATATGCTGTAGGACAGATTGAAAGATTTCTGGTTGAAGCTACTGGTAAAGCCATTAATTTTGTGGGGGAAGGGAAAGGAATTGAGGAAATGCTACTTTTTTTTTTTTTTTTTGCTTGCACAGTACTTTTGTGTGTGCGTGTGTGTTTGCGTTATTCAAATAGTAAAAAATCAACAGCAGCAAACACCCTGCCTAATCTTTTCCCAGCCTTCCTTTAAACAATGGTAAACACTGTCCTTCAGTAGCCCACACAGTCAAACATACAGCTAAATCAGCTTTTCATTCCCCTGGCCAGGATCCACGAAGAGGGCTGCTGAGCACCATCCTCTGCAGAAGCCATGTGCCCCGCTTGCAAGGAGCAACATCTTCGGTTGCCTCTGTACTGATGGCAGCAGCCTCCTGTGAATCGCCACATTTGGAGTGACCTGCAGCACTCCGAAATTTCCTGCTCCGGAAAATTAATGGGCAGTAGCTTAACTGTTTCTAGCCTAGGCTACAAATACCTGTTCACTCTTCCCAGCTTGGCCCAAAGCACCAAATATGTGATGTTGTCCACATAGTTATTTACTCCTATGTCCTTGCTTTCAGGCAGTTCTTCAGCTGAGTCATGAACCTAACCTGGGACTTTCCTTCTGACAGACACAGGCTGTAGCTTTGCTGTTCTCCACAAAGAGCATCTAGAAACTCCATCCCGAGTTTCCTTGGAAACAATGTATGATCAGCATAATGCTCCATGGCACTTGACCATTCATCTCCATGGTGGTTATAAAAATCCCATCAGAAAAAGCCTTCAAGCTTTCTCACCCCATTAAAAAAAGAATCCAGACACCAATCCTTTGATTCAACAGTAAAACAAACAATAAAATTCTTCATTAGACTAATTGGGCCAATACTGTTAAAAACATGATGGGCCTAAGTCTAAATTCTAGCTCCAAACCCAGGAAGATTAAAAGTGAGGCAATATTCATCGGGTCTGTGGGGCTTGTCTACTTGGTAATTGCTATCAATTACAAAAAAGTGGGTTTCAACTGTTTCAGTTTTGTAGCGCTTGAAAGTTTCCTACAGGTTTCACAATGGAGGTGTGGTCCCTAGTAGAGTGAGCCTAAGCTTCCTGAAATCAGCTTTTCTTAATAACCTTTCCTGGGCTCGCTTGGATCCGCACAGTGCAGGTTGGAGAACGTAGTAGTATTTTTCCACAGGGGAATTCTGGGACAGCTCATGAATAAATTGGATTTGTCCACCAACTACAGCCCCTACTGTGACTAAGGCTATTTTTCTCTTCCTTAACCTCTTGGGTCAGGCATGGAGAAAATACGTGTAACAAAGCCATTAGACAAAACAGTGAGTCTTGGAAAGATGTGATTTTTTTCCTCATCTTTTGTTTGTCATTAACAGTCTTCTCAGTAACTACCATTATGGCAACACTGGGCCACGTGACAGAAGGTAATGAAAACAAAGAGGAGAGGGGAAAGTTATTGCACTAGAACAAACTCTGTTATATTGCAGATTATATTACAAGTGAAAGGCACATGACTGCATTGCCTAAGACTGTGGTGATGCTATGGGAGCTTTTCTCAGTCCTAAGCTGTTCATTAGCATGGAGAGATTTTGATTTAATAACTGTGATCAAAATCCCACTGAATACGCTGGTCATTATGTACCCAAACTGAAGATGCTCACCAAGGTTTATGATCTTTGAGTAAATTTAAGTATTCATTAAAAGGATCAGCTAGTATATCAGTTACATAAGGAAAGCATCCAAATGATACTGTTGTCTGAAAAAGCCCTGACCTTTCAGAGAGCAGTTGGTATTGCTGTGCCAGGGAAAATAGCAGCTAAAGATGTTAAGGAGAATCTGAGTGTAAAACATTAAGTAGTGACCATGCTTAATGAGTAATAAGGTAAATCATTATAAGAGACACCTCATTCTGCTCAAAAGGCTCCTATAAACACAAGGGTAACATCAAAAGATATGTGAACATCATGGCTTCATCTTTTTGAATAAATAACAGTGTCAGGAAACATTCCCAGGCACTTGAACCTCATAACCCATATTTTTCAACTGCCAGAGCAATTCCTGGCATGGTTTGGACCCAGCCCAAGTAGCATTCCCCTAAACAATTCTTGGCCACAGAATGGGAACAGACAGGGACCAGGGACCGTTCCCAGTTGGCAAATTGGATGTAGCTTCCTGTTTCAGAGGTTAAGAAAGCTTAATGCTATGGAAATTGGCTATTTATGCCAGCTGGGGCTTGGCACCAGAGAGAGGTCATGGCATATATAAGATTACTAGCTCTACAGTGAGTGCTTGGCAAGTTTCCTAGAGCCAGATTCTTAGAAGAATCATGGCAAATGGGGCAGGAAAGGAACTTAAGAGATCATCTTCTTGGGTCCACCTCCTGTAACAGGAACTTTTTATATTATATAGATTTTATGCTGCAATAGTTGACATGAGTTCTGGTGAAAATGCAACAGAGCTGGACAAACGGGGTAAAGATGTGTTAACAAACAGAGTGACAAGCCCACAGGTTCCTCAGAATTCATAACAAGATCCAAGACCTCCATTGCCACTCAAGGCCTTTATTAAGTGCTTCCAAAGCAAATGCAAATTGACCAGACGTAGGCTTGCAATAGTGGCATATGGACAAAAGAGAAACTCTAGGGCACTGTCAAAGTAAGAGTGATGTTCAAAGGGTTTATGGTACCTAGCTGTGTGGAATATGGAGGAGCTCCTCCCCTTGGACATTGTGTCCAACTGGACTGAAGTGAAGTCAAGGGCACTGTGAGCCAGGTTTCCAGAGGAACTTGGCATCCAGTTATGCTTCAAAATAAGCAGGTAATTCTTTTAAAGATGCTGATCACTATTCAAATTTTAACCTTAAATAAGAGCTGCTTGATACTGACTGGGCACATCTGAGGAGATGCCCTAAGCTGAAGAAGCCAAGCATTTGAAAAAGCTTCAATGTGTTTGCCAGATCTAATATTTACAAGTTGCACATAGCAGGGTCTTCTATATATTAGCACTAAAAGATATTCCAGTGCAATTTAAATGAAAGTTACCACTAGGAATAACCTGTGATGTCAACACATGTGAGACTGATACTGTCATTCTTTTTACAATGACTGATGACAATTACCTGTTGTTTATGAATCAAAGAGGCTTTGTGCAAGAGGAAACTCACTATGCTGCCCAGGAAGCACTGAAGATGGAGTAACAAAATAAAACCTTTACACATGAGACCTTATGCTCAGAATGGATACAACAGTATGGGCCAGACACTCTCTTCCTACTTCCAAAGCAAGACATCTCATAGCAACAGAGAAAGTTGCCAAAACAAGGTCCTTGTCAGCACTCTGTCTGAATAACATCACAGACTTATTGGCTGGCATAATACTGATGACTGGTTTTCCTGCCTGCCATGGCACACATGGGACAGTTTACCCTAAATAAAAGGAGTAAGAGTATTCAGTCTATGCCAGGCTTGGCATCCTAACAAATGCACAATTAGCAATGGAAAGCTGTAAAGAGTCACTTTTACATTAGCCATGTTTCTTGGGGCAAAGGTAATTGCTCTAGTGATGTTAAACCTTTCTTTCAGTGCTCCTATAGACAGAGCATTGATGAGGTCTGTCTCATGTGTCGGATCCAAGTTGTAATTCCCAAAAGGTTGCAACAAGCTCTTTAAGAGGGATTATGTGACACTCATCTTCAAGTAGTTGGGATGAAATCAATGGCTGGAATCCATCTTTAGTATCCTAACACTGAGTACTGAAAGTCCAACTCTGGATATGGCTAATTAGGCCCATTTCTAGCTACAAGGAGGTGAAAACTAAAGTTCATCAATCAATATAAAGTTATTAAGAATATGCAATCCTAGTAGTTAAACTGTGGGCTAAAATTAATTCCAAGGTAGCTCTATTGATAAGCATCATTCAAAGAGAGATCCTCCCGCAGATGGCTGCCAAGTGGAGCTTGGGTGATTTCTTGTGCTGCTCCATGTGCATAATGCAAGATTGAATGGGACAAACCCAACGTTTTCTAGCGAGACAAATATTTCTTTCAGAATTAAACAACAAATACCTCCTACCACAAACCTGCTGAAGATTCAGTGCACTTCCAGGTTATTAGCCTTTTTATGCCACCTGGAAGCCATCCAGTAAGTGGCCACAGAAAACTCCGTTGAGTAATACTGGAGACAGAAACGGCTGCTCTAAACTAAGTGGATGAAGAAAACCATTACAACATCCTGTTGTTTAGAAGACTTCAGAAGATTTCAGTTTCTACAGCACCAGTGTCACTTGAAAGAACACCTAATCCAGAGTGACCCAAGTATGTTCAAGTGTTACTTGCAAGACTTGACTGAAGAAAACACCTTCAGCTGAAACTGGTTAAGGTCAACTAGTTCTTCAAGTGTGGATGGCAAGCCAAAGAGTTGCTGTACCAAGCTGGCAGTCACTTCAGCCCAACAAGACCTTAACCCAGAGAAGAACCACAATCCTTCCCCACTGTTCCTTGCTCTTAAAAGAGGCTAGACACGCTACGAGATCCAGCATGCATGGGCACAAGGTAAACCTCCTTTAAAATGAGCAGAAGCTGCACACTATCACAAGAGGGAAAGGCCATTTCAGGCTCTCTGGGACAGCTTTCTTGTTCAGTGTAGACACATTTAATTAAACTGGAAACCAAAAGAGAGGCCTGACTTTGTAGGCAGGATAACAGCAAAGACTTCAAAGCAAAGGCATTATGTTCTCCATTGTGCAAGATACAAGGGGAGGAAAAAAACATTCTTTCACTCTATCAAACATAATAAAAGACCGAGTTAAGAAGCAGAAAAAAAAAATATGCCTGGTTAATTTAAGGGGAAATCAGAAAAGAAAAAATACAAGGGTCTGCCTGGTTCTCAGAGCGTCATCAGTCTTGCTGATGTTAGATGGTGCACTGGATACTCAACATCTCTGAAATTGAGATCCAAAAACTGAATGGGGCTGTATTGTTCCTTCTCACTAACTTAGAAGGGCCATATTGAATCTCAATCTGCAATTACAGTGCAGTTGGTTCAAGGGGTCACAGGGAACAACACTATGGGCGCACCCTGGGTTGCATAAATTCTCATGGGCGCGTTGTACTAAGCAGCAAATGCAAATGTATTTAGGGATTACAAGGTTATCTGTGAGCCTTGTTGCCGTTTTTTTTCCCCCTCTCTTTAATCTGTCTGCCAGAAGGACAGCAACATTAATAAAGAGGTCTCTGACCATTTCCTTCACTGGGAGAGTCAGGGCTGAGACAAGATCACATCAGGACCCTGCAGCACTGTCGGGAGGTTGGGTCAGGCTGGTACGGGCAGAGGGAACACAGATCTGGGAATACATGGAACTGACAAGATGTTTTAGAAGTGTCTCTGTGTGTTCTTCCATAATTCTGTTTCTCCACTCAATCCAACTGGTAGGTCCAGGCAGACACACAATAGCAGTGTGTCTTCCTGGACTCAGCGATCTTAAGGGTCTTTTCCAATCTAAATGATTGATTCTATGAGTCTACCCTGCCTGTGGGTGCAAATGTCATATGTCAGTGAATGCAAAAATTGGGAAAAACACCCAACAAACCCCTTTACTCAAAAGTAAGGAAGGTTTTGTGAGGAATTAGTAGTCATTTTAACCCTGAGGAGCTGATACTCCACCTTCCCTGTGCTGAATTTCTAAGGTGCCCAGACAAACCTGTTTTATATGGAAGGACTTGTCTCAACTGATAGAAACGAGGAGGGGGTGGACAGGGACGGACACAGTGCTCTGTTCTTTTCAGTACCCAGCTCCAAAACAACACAACAGCCTGTCCTTTCAATTTTTTTTCCTGAATTGTGGAGTGATCAAATGGTCCTTCAATTACAGTTCAGTCAACTTCCTATACAATATCCTTGTTTTGAGTAGAATTTTAAGAGTGGAAGATGTAAAAAAAAAAAAAAAAAAAAAATAAAGAGAAGGGAAGAGGTAAAGAGATTCTGACAAGGGATGATTGATGCTGTGTGTGCTTTATCTTTCACAGCTTATGTAATATATATATGAGAAATAGTTAGTTTGATAGTTAAAGAAACTAAATGCCTGTCGAGGATAAAATACATCAGGGACACAGAACAATTCTTCATCTGGTTTGGCTATCATTCACTTTCCAGCCTACTGGCTGTCTACCAGGGGAATTCATAATAGATCAGAGGCAACAATCCTCTCTCCTCAGCCCCCACCATTGCTTCCCTCCTTCCCCATTTCCCCCTTCCCTCCTGCTGCCACCATCTTCCCCATCTCATCACGCCAGCTCCATGCACGGGGCTGTGTAAGAGGAGTGTGCAAAAGCAACAAACCTCTGGAGAATGTGGCATGGCTGCTAGGAGCGGGGATGAAGGAGAAGAGGCTGGTCCATGCTGTAAGCCCAAGGTGCTGCACGGTCCTCGTGCTCTGCTTGCAGCCCCTCGCAGGCTGCTTTGCAGGAAGCAGCAGGGGGAATGGGGGAGGCAGAAACAGAGTCTCTCTGGAGACTCGAGAAGAAGCGTCAGGGATTCACGGCAAAGATCAGGCCTGAGAAATGCAACTGAAATCTCTGAACGAACACTTTCCACCCAGCACAGCCCCTTCCCCTAAATGTTGTATTTTCCCTCTCAGTATCTCACCTCCCCATCACTGTGGGGAGACACACTGCTGCTGTCAGGACAAGGATGGGCCCAAGGAGGATCCCAAACCCCTTGACACAGAAACCCCACCATAGCCTCTTGTAAAACCATGTGCTCAAAACAAAGTCAAAATTAATCATTACAGGTTGGCCTGTATATATAGTGCCTGATGCATAATTTCCTCAGTTCCTTAGGAATTTCCCAGACTTAATTTGTAGGAGTGGATACCTGCAGTGAACATTGTTGGGGGGTTTATGCGTTGGGTTTTTTTCCCCCCTCTTCAATTCATTTGCGAGAATTTAACTACTGTTTTGAGAGGCACAGCAAGGAAACAAAGGGAAAGTTGGTACTTTGCAACTTCTTCCAGGAAAGCTCTATGGTCTCAAATGGGAAGCAAGAACATGAAATTTGGCAGGATAATGGGCTTCATTCCAGCAATATGCCATTGATACAGACAAGAAGAATACAGATAAATTTACCATGCCAGGAGCCTCTGAAATGAAACTCCACAGGTTGCACATGAAGCATCATGTTAGATCTAGCGGCGATATACTTTGAAGGTTTCGCCTGCACTGAGACTGCTCAGTACAAACACTGCTGTTCTCCTTGGGTTCCCAACAGACAGACAGTTCTGGTTTCTTCGGTGAAGAGCAGGGACACCTGTACACTGAATAATCAGCTGCCAGATCCAGGCAGCAGCAGGAGAGTGTATCAATAGATGAGACACAATGAATCAGTAGGTGACAAAAAGCACAGATTTGTTCTAAGATAACTTATGGGGATGGTTGCAAGAAAAAGGTCTGAGATCTAGAGTCGGCGAAGAAGCTCAGCTTGGGTGTAGCAAGTGCTGGGATACAGGGGCTGTGATCAGCATGGAGGAAGTGTGTGAGACTGGAGGCTGGACGGGGGAAAACAAATGAGGAATAAATAGTCAGGAGAGAGAAATGGAAATAGTTGGCAAGAGATTAGGTACAAAGTAAGGAGATGGGCACAAGGAGCAGAAAGCAAGGTTTAGTCCTGCTCACCAAGGAGTCTAGGACTTTTATGAGAAGTCCAGCAGTGACTTATGGGGAAAAGAGTCTGGCAGTGGTACAATGGAACAGCAGGTGAGGGAAAGACTGATGGGCAAAACAGGGTAGGGAAGGTAGAGCCACACAGGTCTTATTTAAGGAAAAGCTAATGTTGGAAGGATCTTCACTCACTGCAGGACACCTGTCTAAGAGCCTGGAGCAGCTCCCAAGAAACAGATGTCTCTGGTCAAAGTTAGCTAGAGGCTTGTATAGTTAAATTCCTGAACCCTGTGTATGCTGAGCCACAGAAGATGCTGTTAGACTGGTACAACTGAAGAGGAAAAGGTCTGTGAAGTGGTTAAAGCTCTGCTAAACAAACGTTCAGATAGCAACATCATGACATTTTAGTTTCTCCGGTGATTTAAGAGATAGCAAGACATCTGTTAACAAAGTGCTCAAAGTCACAATGTCAAACGCTCACAAGTTAGGAATTGCCACCCTTCAACTGAGAAGATGCCGGTTTGACCCTGAAGTATGTGTGTGCATCAGAAGCCATGGGTGACTGGCAAACAATATACCAGGCAGAGCTGGTAGGGAACAGGCAGAAATCCCCAGAATTGCTGAAACTTGGGTCAGATCTCTGCCAGTTACAAGAAAATTAAAGGGCAAACTGACCCCAGTGGCCAAGGAGGGATACAACAAAAATGAGGCCAATAGAGTGTCAGACTAAGCCCAACCATCTTATACAAGACATCTGGAGGATCAGGAGGAAAGCCAGACCACTGAAAGGGAACATGGGGAGGACAACCTGACCATCAGGACAGGGTGCTAGGAGGAAGGTGAGAGCTAGGATGTGAGGCAGGCCTGGAACAAGCAATGAAAAGGACAGTGGAGGCCCAAAGGCAAGGAGCAGTCTCTCAGGAGAGAGGGCAACTGGTGTCCTGATCACCACAAAGGGAAGGAGGAAATCCGGTAATGGAGTTTGCTATCGAGTTCCCACTTAGCAGGGTTTTCCTGTGGCGGTCCTCACAGGGGGAAATCTAAGCACACTACAAGTTTCACAGCCCTTCTACGAACTCAGAGCATACCCTTATCCCCACGCCACATGCAAGACACAGAGAAGCTCAAGAAGCGGCAGCAAAGATCTGGACGTAACAGCCACGTGCCCCTTCTTACTGTATGCAGTCACAGTAGATAGCAACACTACCAGCCCACCCAGCCCTACTGCAGCGTTAAAGCATGTGCTCCGTCAGCCTGGCACCACGCTTTGCACTGCCTGCCCCACTGAAACAGCCTCCTTGTCTGCCTTGATTTCCCTCCCTCCCCCATAGAGACTCTCTGCACCATTGGAGGGGGGAAAGGCTGATACTTCAGCCCTCTGAAAGGTGTTCCCTTCACCAGAAAAAGCGCTGGAGCAGGCAGCAGATGCCACAAGATGTGTCAGTGGGGGCCCGGCACATTACAGGTGGGCGAGGAAGGGTGCCGTGAAGTGGCATCAAGAACCACAGCCAAAGGGGGGCTGTCTCCACTGAGGGATGAATTCACTGCAGAACAGACTTCAGCCCCACAGCGAGATCAAGAGGGGTGGTGGGGATTTAGTGAGGGTAGAGCAAGACAGAGAACCCCCACCCTAACCTGCATCCCCCACTGACACCTAACATCATCGCTGTATGTTAGGATGTACCAGTATTTGGGGGCACGTGTCAGCACTGTGGAAGAGTCAAGTGGCAGTGCCCGTTGCTAGTGAAAAGCCCCCCTTCATCTGCGGATTTTTTTGGCTATGTGGCACAAGAGAGCTCTATACACATTCAAACTGATAGTTTTAACCCATTTGAATGTACTGAGAAAAAAGAAGTAATTAGCTAGGGAAACATGGCAAGAAGGGACTGCCCAATTCAACAGGGCAGCTTCTTAAAGGCACAGAGTTGGCACAAGTGGTCCAGGAGGACACTGTAGGTGGTTTTGGGCCACCCTTTTTCACCAGCTGGATCACACAGAAGCTGCAGTTTCACCTCACCACAGCATCCCAGAGCCTCCCTTCCAATACCCCCCCCCCCCACCCCCCCCCCCCCAGTGATGTTTCCCATCCTTTCCTGAGGCATAAGGCCTGTCAGGAAAAGTTGGAGTGAACCACTCCAGTTGGCTTCATGATCCTACAGGACATGGAGAAATCCATCCCCTTTTCCCAAAACCTCAAGGCCACTGCGAGAGCAGTATACAAGGATTTCAGCCTGGAGCTCAAATTTCCTTGTCTTCCTCCCAAACACAAACCGAACAAGAGTTTTGGTGAGGTTTCCAAGCCAGGCCATTTTTTTTCAGGCACCTCTTTTAAACAGCAGGTCATTCTCACTCCCCTTGGCACAAAGCCGTGGGGACCGTCAAAATCACACTCTTCATAAGAATGGAAATACTTTATACTTACAAATCTCAGAATAGGCAGGAAAAGCAAAACCCAAGAAAATCCCATGACTTCAGAAGCTGCAAATGTCTTTGGCAAGAAACACAACCCAAAATGCATTCAAAGCACTACACATCTATCAAAACCTATTAAAACAAGCAGGAAATGGGAGGTCCCCTGACAGTTCAGCATTTGTATCCATCAACAGGAAAAGTGGGGCCATACCCTGAGCAGATAATCTCTGTAGCTTGTCACCTGAGTTTCAGGCATCCACAGGTGAAATCTATAATGCAGCTTTAACTGCATCATCTCTAAGGGGAGGTTTTCCATTAGCTCTTTGCAGGAAATGTAGCAAACAGTTTCACTGAAAGGCACCTCTTAAACACATTTACATAAGTAAGCTTTCACTGACAAAAAGCAGACTCAGTCAATCCACTGGGGTTTTCCCATCGCCCCCTAAATTTAACAGCCTATAATCAAAGAGCAATGGAGTAAACAGCTTCTTCCCTAATTGCTCCTCCAAAGTGACTTTATGCCCTGGGTGCTTGTATGAGGTGGGGTTTCTCCTGCTCAGGTTCGGGTAACTTGAGGCTGGCCTATGGGCCAGCTTTCCTAAGGAGGTTCATTACACCAGCTCCTACTACATTATTCATCATTTGTTTGCTCAGCTCTTTTAATTGCCTTCTTACTAGCATTACACTCCCTGCAGTCTTCTCAGAGAGGCATAACTTCTTCACCCTCCTGTCCTGTAGCGCCAAGCTCTGCCCTTCAGACTCTCGCTGTGTGTGTTCCATCCCAGAGGTGAAGGCAGCGTTCTGGGGCAGGGGTGAGCAGATCCAGGTGCAGTAGCAAAAGGGTACATTGCATGGCAGTGGGTCCATCAGCTGGCTTGCTTTTTTTGGGTGCTCACCTTTGCTGCTCCCACTAGTTCACCCTCCCCCAGCTGCCTCATAAGCAGCAGCATCATCCCTTTTCCAAATTAAACAAGTCCAAGGACAGGCAAGAAGTACTGTGTAACAGTCAGTGTTTAGGACCCCATGTTCTATGAACCACCAGCATCTAACACTTGGCTTATCACTAGATGTCAGCTCTTAAAATCACAATTATGAGGAAAAGCAATTTTAAGTCATTATCATAGGCTTTCTAAAATGCATTTGTTTCCTTTCAGCCCCCGTCTTCCTTCTCTCAAGGCCTATGCAATTGAATCTATTGGGACAACCTGTCTTAATAGGCAAGAAGAAATAAAACCTGTACAATGCTCTGCCTTCTCACTACTTCTCAGATGATTGTACCAGTGCATTGGTTTTTTTGTTTTTTTTTTTTTAAAAAAAAAACAGTGATACACGCAGGCAGGATTGAAAGAGTACAAATCTTTTGCCAGCATTCCTCTGGGCTGAGCGGGCTCCACTGTGCCTCAGCAGCAGGGCTGTTCCTAAACCATGCTGCTGAAAAGTGCATACCACACCGTAATGCAGTCGCTATATATAGTCTGTAAAGAGCTTTTGGAAACCATGAGGAAAAGAGCTATTTGATGTACAATAAATTATTAATTGTTATTAGTTACTATCTTGACAGGTTTCTGTTGCTCAGCTATCCTCTATCCCCAATTTGGGGGAGGGGGCAGCTTCTCTCCCTTCTTCATTTTGCTTCTCCCCTTTTCCCCCTTGCCCTTGGACCATTTTGGGACCAGCTACTTCTGCATCTCTCTGCCCTTTAGTCACTGAGGACAGACCTCATCTCAGTCTTTCTCCAGCTTTCCCATACACACACATCGATGGCAACAAAAGCGCAGTAGCATCTCAGAGAGCTCAACACCCCAACAGGAACCACTATAAGCTGGATTCTGCCTTCACATCTAAAGCAGCACTTCACACAGCTACTGCCTTGTGCTGACCCCAGCACCTTATGCCTGAGAACAGCATAGTAGTCTGGGACACTTACTGACAGCATTTCATCTCTTCTTGCATTTATTATATGCCCAGAAAAGCATACATTCCTCTACAGGGTTTATTTTAACTCATGTTTCTTGTGTTGCAAGCAGCCCTGCGGGAGGCTTGCTATGTGCGACTGCTTTTTATCCCATATGGAAGGGGGTGGTATAGGGACCATGGGTATGGCACAGGTGGGAGGTAGCTGGGAGGCAGAGGAGCACCTGCCAGGATGGAGCAGCTCAAGGCCACCTCTGCTTTGGCAGCCACTCACCCTGTTTGTGAGGTTACAGCTCTGAAACACCCTTTCCATTGAAATTCCCCGAAATAAAGTTACAGCCAGGAGAACACATCGCTTTGCTCATCTCTGCCTGACAGGCACATGCCTGCAAAACACAAACTGCTGTTCAGGGGAGGAATGAAGCAACTGTGAGGTTAAAGCTGACCCTGTGTGGCTGCGGGATGACCGTAACCACAGCTCTGTGCTGAGCCATTCTATATATTGCCTCCTGAGCCTGTGCCCTGCGTCACTCCAGCCCTCAAATAAAAACAGGAGGGAGGACTCGCCCTTGTCCCCAAAACAAGCAAAGCTTGTTTAACTTTAAAGGCTTTGCTTGCTTGGGGGACATACAAAACCAGAATTCTCCATCAGCAGGGAGGAAAATATTAATTTCATTTTAAGTTTAACGTGAAAACCACAAAACATCACATAAGATAAGCACAGCACAGGGCAAGGCTCTGTAAGTGACAGGCTGGGAGTCACAAGTCTTTCAGGCAGCAGAAAGAAGAGGGAGACTGCAGGCAGAGGCATCACCCAGGCTACCTTGAACATGAATAGCAGCTCCATCTAGCACATGCCCCAGATCGCTGTGTCTATTTGCTTGTCTCATCATTTGAAACAGACACACTATTCAATTTACAGGGAAACAGGAGGCCTCCTCCCTTCACCACACTATGAAAAATATACCCCATTGTCAGCCATGAGTGCAGCTGTACTACTGTGAATACGATTTACCTGCCAGGGCTGATGAAGACAAACCAGCTGTGGTGCCATTTCAGAAGCCGGGATAAAAACCTGCCTGGGCAAGCCTGAGGGAGGGACCACCACCTACACCATCCATACTCTCACGTGCAGCTACACCTACAGTGACCGTGCATGCTGCAGCACTCAATAGTGCGCAGGGGGTGCATGTGCACACAAGGAAGTATAATGAAACTTTTTCCATGTCACTTGCTGGATGTAAAGCAGGTAGGGTTTAGAAAAGCATTTCTAGACAGGTGACCTAATTTGAAAAGTTAATCCCAGACTTTCTCAAGCCATGAACAAATAACTAGAAATACCTTCACCTAGCATTGGAATCATGAAGATTAATCGCAAGGTAAGCGGCATTCCTCATTGCAGAGTAAAGAATGGGAAGAGATTAGCAAAGGCATAAGACCAGCATTTTTGCATCCTTGTTCCAGAAATACTATAGCGAATCCTTTTCATAGTATTCTAGAGAAAATAACCCGTCCCCAGAGCATGCATGTATACTCTCTGATTCTGCAAAGAGCACACCAGAGCATAAAGACAGAAATTCAGAAGTAGAAACAAAATAGACTTTTTTTTTTTTTTTTTAAGTAGCAAACTTAAAACATTGCAAAAGGTTAGAATGATTTAGAACACCCAGTCTGAGCGGCCACGCTTGGCTGTTCTCTGAGTACGTGTGAGGTGACTCTGCACACAGGGCTTCTGCAGTGGCCAGAAAATTTGTGCTGCGTGCAGCCTCTTTCATTTCCCTGCTATCTTTATGAGAGGCACACGAGAGAAAGTTACCTGCTTGCCATATGGGGACTCAGCACCGATCAGTTCATGCTTCTCTGTCACAGTAAAGGCAAGGGCAACGTGGACAGAATACCTGCTCTCCTGCCTCCTGTGAGGGAGGAGTTGTCAGCCGTGCAGCCTGTTGTTCTTGCTTAATTTTCTGAAAATAGCTTGTGACCAGATTAATGCTTTGTAAATTTATTGGTACGTAGAATAGCTTGGGTCGGAAGGGATCTTCCAAGATCACTCAGTACTTTGTACATCAGTACCCTCCTATAGGGCTGTGCATATGCAGCTACCTCTAATTCAGCACTACAGTAGCCTCTATGGGCTTTGCCATTTCAATTCTATATCGTTAATATATATTACTTATTGTTAAGCTCTGGGTGTGCACCCTCCCTGTTGGACAGATTCTGTGGTATTGCTGTCAGCAAACTCTAATTGGTTACCAGCGCTTTGTTATCTCTATGAAGTAGCTGTCACAAAGGTGACATCGTAGTGTCAACACGACTGATTGGCTGGCGTTGTGCAAAGTCATTCCCTGGCATATAGTCTACTTCAGCAGAAGATAAACTAAATTGCAGATCATCTGCTTTGGCACCATCCTACAGATGGGTCACTGAGATGGGAAGAGGGTGCTCAATCACTCTAATTTCAAAATTGCCCCAGAGGAAGCGAGCAAAGCTCAGGCAGCCTCTAGCCAGCCAGGAACCATACATGGCTCCACCAAAGACATCCTGTGTGATCCTTTTGCATCAGCTACCAAACTCTGAGAAAAAGAGGGACAGTGGTAATGTTGTCAAGTGTGGATGGATAAACTAGTGTTGTCTGCAACTAGCATCAACCAAAGCCTTCTTTGGGTTGTTAGCTCAGAAAATTCCACATTAGGCAGGAGAAGGAAAATTGACATATAGACAAGGGGAGCAAAGTAGCAATAGAACAATTGCATTAGATGGGTTCAGGCTGCCACTATACGTGGTCTACAACAGAAAATAAAGCCTGTCCTAAAAAGAGAATTATTGTGAGGGCCATTTAGATGACATAGGTGAATGAGAGTCCTGTCTCATTACTGACTCTGTAGAGAAATGTTTACTGAGGTATCACTGAGCTCAGGCTAGGCTTGATAGTCTCAAGAGGCAGAAAGTCAAGGATCACCTAAGGAAAACAGGGTTCAGATTGGCTCTCCCTCCTGGAGTAATGCCTGCTATATAAATACTCTGGTTGCTCCAACCAAAAAGACCATGTGAGAATATTTTGGTGGTGATGTTCAAGTTGACAGCCATGAATGATCATCAAAAAGTGCCTGCTGAAGCACATGAAGAAAACTTCAGCTGAAGCTGTCATTGTCGGTAAATTTAGCAGTATGGTATTTGGTTAGTTCTGTCGCTATTGAGAAAAGGAGTAATGGAACATCAAACTTTAGTGCAACTGAAAATAGACTCTTTTGGAAGAATACTACCTTCATTGACTCTTCTCTAAGCAAAGATGAGCTTTATAATGAGTTCGAAGATGGAAAATGAACAGGACATGCATGAGAAGACTTTCCAGGAATGGAAGTTAAAGTTCTTCATGTTGTTTTCACCATCGTCAACACCACTTGCCAGGATTGTTGAAAAAATACCCTCCAGCTGCTTGATCCTTAATTTCCAGTTATCATCACCATTGAAAACTACTTTGTTACCAGTGTTGCCCTGCCTACAAGAGAATGACAATGGTAACATGTTTCATCATCCTCTGATTCATGCTGTCTGAATGCAAGTACATTGTGATTTGAGGATCAGATGATTAGCAAAAATGTAGTCACTTAACCAAAGCCTACACTTGCTTGTCAATCTAGGCACCAGCCATGTTCAAGTAGCTGACTATGGAGCTGAATCCTGCTTGTGGAGTAATAAGTTTGGAAGCAGGTAAAGGAGAAAGGCAACTCCTCATCCACTACTATAAGAGACAGCAGACCCCTGACAGGTCCACAGTTTGGCAGCAAGCAAGATCTTCTGTACACAGCAGGTGATATGGAGAACCTACACATCGGGTGAGTCAGAACATTCAAGGTAGAACAGTGAATTTCCATTCACATCTGTTTTTAATTGTGTCTATATTTCTCAATAAACATCTTTTCTTCCTGAAATTCAGCATGACTAGATCACTTGTCAGAAGAAAATGCTTCTGGGGGAAAATTATATGTCATTTGGAAAACATTTTTTAGAAACAGAAGTCTTGTAAAAGTAAAAAAAAAACCAACTTTTCCTAGTTTCTTCAAAACCTTTAAAGGTTTCTCCACAGAACAGAAGAAAACAATCTATGCCTGTAAACTCCACATTTGTTTTATTCATTGTTTTCCCTCCAGGAAGATCTGTATGCAAGATTCATTCCTGAAAGGACAGCAAGGCCCTTTCTACATTGAGAAAAATGTGCTCTGTATTGATATAAAAACGTTGGCACCAACTTCCTTAATGTAGGCAGGGCTTCAGTTGACCTTGGAAAACATGGAACCTCTCCAACAGGTTTACAGACTTGCTGGAGGTCGTGTGGAGTATGTAACATCAAAAAACTTGAGTACTTATGCTAGTTATTCAATATAGCAGGAATGTTAACTCTCCTTGTATTTTTGTTTTGCTTCTCAGACTGTGTTCTAGGACTATAGATAGAGATGAAGAATTTGCTGCTCCACTCCTGGGCAAAAGTTGCCCGCTGTGGCATCTTTTCTTTGGTCCTGTGCTTGGAATCCAGAGGGAGGGCAGAGGGAAAGGAAGGACTGAGAGAATTGATGGTGGCTTCTCAAAGATTCCCATCAATGTCAGATTCAAACCATTCGATGTCATTAGAAGCAGAGTAGTCTGTTGTCATTTTTCTCCTGTTTATATTGCCCCTGCAACCAGGCAAAATAAAGAAAGTGAAATTGCAGTTCTGGAGGGCTTCTCTTCCCTTTTTTGTGCTTCTGTCATCCTATTTGACTGTTCTTAGCTGCTCAGAAACTGTCACCTTGTATAGCATCCAGGGGGTCTATGGCAATCCAAAGTGACAAAAAATAATATAGTGGATAAAATCACCCAAGAGGCAGATGAAAGAAGTGGTGAAGCCAAAGAAAAACAACAAAAGGGAAGCAATGGGGCTGGATTGGTTGCAGTTGTTTGTGTGCTCTGGAAATATCAGTAACGATGAAGAAGAGGCAATAAATTGCTTTGAAGGCCTCTGATCCTTTCCCTATTCTCTGTCACCCTGAACTGTGTGCACTGGAAGTTTCATTGTCTCTCCCCCCCCCTACTCCAGGGTCTCACTTCTTCCTGGGATTTTACAGATGTGGTAACCTTTGTGCATTTTATTGTGCACTCCGGAAATAAAATTCCACTCGATTAAGCCACATTGTGAGTGGAAATGCAGCTGTCAGCTCGGGTGGACTTAGAGTACAGCAGCTCAGAAACCCCAGATCAGGTAGCCTCTACACTCTATCATGAGTTGAAGAACTGCTCTGCTTGTCCTTTACCTGCCCTGGTTCCTACACTGAAACTGTAGCCTGCAGCTACCTAAATGGGTCAGTAAACAAAGACGCAGATTCCTTATCTCCCACTATCAGGTTTAGAGGGACTGACCAACCTCCTTGGCTTGGAGAAATGATCACAGGTCTGCATCTCTAAACACACATCTTTACTGGAGCACCTAAAGCCCCAGAGGAGAGATGAGAGAGAAGAGGTCAATCCCATCAGATTCCTACCACTACAACTGAAGGCAATTTTTGCCCTTAACAGAACACTGGAAATCACATAGGGTGCTCCATCTGTTTTGGAAAGGCTGGTGTCTACAAGGACTTCTGGGCTGATCAACAAAGTGCCCATAATTCTGCAGCTCTAGCACTAATAAAAGCATTGTAAAATACAAAAATGTCAGTTACAGGGCACCTCAGTCACATCTGAATTAAAATTCTGAGCCTGTGTAGAGAGGAACTGGGGTGAAGATTCAAACAATCTGGCATGGTGTAGTGTTCACTGGAGAAAAACTTTCAATTCCCTGTGAGGCCACTGGAAGAGCAACTCTCATGTCTCCACCATAAATCCTTTCAGGCATACCAAAACGGTGAAAAAAGCATGTCCCCTGCTTCCTGAGGTCTGCCATCCCATGGCCTGCCACGTGAGAGGCAGTTGTGAAAACCCCTGCAATGTTTCAATCTGGCTTTGGGGACCTGGGATTCCTCTGGAGCTCCTTCAGGGAGCATTCACTGCCCCACTGTGTGGGCACAGGGCCTTCCTATGAACCTTATACCTCCTCCATAAAGAGCTGAGCTGCCTGGCTTGAGTGATGTCCACCATTTGAGCATTCCTGACTTAGTAGGCATTTTCCTGTTGTGTAGATTGAGTGCTGGTACAAAGTGAGAGAAGTACTATTTCTGGGCAGTTTCAGCCTGGCCATAAATCTTGTGTCACAGATCAAGTCAAACTGGTAATAAATCTCTTAAAGCTTGTAAGACACTGTGCCAGATCCAGCCCTTGGAAAAGGAAGTACAATTCCATTGACTGCCAACACTTGTTTGCATGAGATTTTATCTCTTTCCTTCTCACTATCCCCAATACCAATGCCTTGTCTGCTTTAACTGTCTCTGAAGTAAATGTTGCTCTGAAAAAAAAAAAAGAGAACAGCAGGCTAGAGATGGCCAGAAAATGCTATTTTCATACTGTTCCCTCAGATTGCCAAAAAATTTCATTCCACACCACATATAATACAGCTGGAGGCAGGGCAGGCTCAGGACAAAGCCAGTGTCTGCATAAATATGCTTCTTAGTCCTTTCTGCCAACACCTCCGAGGTCAAATTCTCTGCCTGCCTAGCTTATCTTAGAGCATTCGTGGGGCATCATGAGAGTGGCTCCATCAACACACCAAAAAAATAGCACAGCACTCCCAGACCCTTAAGCACCTCTAGAGTTCCCTGAAAAAGTGTGGATGGTCCTTGTCACAGGTTATTTCCCTCTATAGGAACCCAATTTTGCGAGAACATGTACTAGAAAGTCACAGATGGTACACATCATCACACTCACACTGCATCTCTCATCACAACTCTCCCATACACTGTCCACTAGAAGCTCTTTGGAAAGCATAAGGCATCCAGATATGGTCAGTAGGATGCTGATGGAGTGAAGCTGAGCAAATGATCTCAGCAGTTTTACACATTTACACTCTCCACTTCCAGCATTGCAAGAGCCAGCCCAAAGACACCTTAGCATAAATTCCCCAGCAGGCATATGGGAGACTTTAGCTCCTGAGTCAGTCTGTCAGCAACAAGTCATTGCTCACTGGAGAGAAAAACTCCAAGATTTGGCCAAGCCGTTTAAAAAAAAAATCCAAGAAAGAATTATTCAAGCTTAACAAATAGGTATTTGGCAGGACCGGGGAGGTCCTAGTTCTAGTTCCAGTACTACTTATCTCCCACATCCCAAGCGAGTGCTCCAGCAGATCTATACAACCTGCTCCCTCCCCACTTGAAGACTATAGGGACAGCCAATACAAAATGTAATAGCTCCCTCAGGCAAGACTAAGAAAGAGCTGGGGGGGTGGCAAACCACCTGAGAAAAAGCCATGGTTGTTGGGAGCACAGGCTGAACAGGAGCTTTTCTGGGACTTCCAAATCCCTTGGTTAAATCTTTGGCCACCTTGCTGTTTGGTAGTCAGGTCCAGCTGGTTTCTTTGATCAAAAATTCCCAGCTGAGACCAAAAACTCCTTTCAAACATACATTACATGTAGAACCAACCAGTTCATTCCTGAGTTTCAATAAACTGAAAGTTTGACACAGAACTGTCAGAAAATTCCCCATTGAGCTTCTGTGAAAGATTCTTCAAGAAACAACATTGGTACAATATTATAAATACCAAGTGTCCAGGCTACAGGTCAGCAAGAGTTAGATAAAAAAAGAGCCTGACCTTGTTTCTCAGTCTCCATATGCTATACTCATTCACCATGGAAGCATTCAAACAAGCCAACAGTTGTTCCTTTTCATTTAATCTTTTTGCCAAATAATAAATCTTTCAGACAGCCTCACTGGAATTATTCATACATGCAAAGGATCAGCTACTGGAATATGTTTCTTTACCAATTGCTGCTCTCCTTCATATTCCCTGGCTCTTGGGCACCCCCCCTCAGTGTCCTCTTTGATGGTATGGGACAGCAAAATCAGCTTTTTAACTTCAGATAAGGGAAGAAAGTTTTTGATACACAAGGGAGAAGAGAACTGTTTACTATTCTGTGGAAATATACAGAATGAATAACTTTTTCTTTTAAAGGCAAGTACTTTGAAAATCATGTAGTTACGGTGTAGCCATCCGAGTGATAATAAGAAATCACTGATGGGCAGGCCAGTAAGACCAAAAAAACCAAAAAATGCTGGGGACTGTGGAGGGCCTGGGCGATCAGCAGAAGCACGCTAGAAGCAAAACACCTAAAGCGGTCCAAGCAGCAGGGCAAGCACTGAATATTTTCATCTGTTGATATATTTGGATCAAATTTTTACTAAAACCTTCATAACACCCTTCACTACTAAAAGAAAACAAGATAAAGGAGTTGAGAAGTCAAAAGTACAAGGAAGTTTTGAAGAGAAAAAGCTTTCTTGATCTTGAAACTCATTTGACTAAGAACTTGCTCTCTCTGCCCAGCATGTTTCATTGCAGCTCCCAGAATACCAAAGAAGGGCATCCAAATTATGATGACTGGCATTATTTAAGCTTGACTGTTAAAACAGAGGACAGAAAACAAGGCCAGCTGAGTTTACAGATAAGTTTGTAGCAAAGGAGGTTGCTTTAAGTATAAGGAGCACTGACATCAAACCATGTTCAGCTGAAGCAGCAGAGATGCATCTGTGCTCCTAAAGGCATAAGAAAATATAAGTGGAAAACATTCCAAAAGACATAAAGACCTTTTCTGGCTTTAACTAGTCCCAACAGATATTTATCTAACTTGGGTTTTTTTGTAAAAAATTCAAAGAACAAATTCAATACCTTTCTTGGGCAATCTGTTTCAGTGCTTAACTATTCTTACTGCTAGAAAGTTATTCCTAATGTGTAAACTAGATCTTCTTGCTGCAATTTAAGCCCATCACTTCTCATTCTTTCCTTGGTAGATGTATCAGTCTTATCTCCACAGATACTAAAGGTCCAACTGCAAATTCAGCTTCCCTTACTGTCAGGCATGGACCTTAATTACAAGATGATTTCAACTCTCATAGCTCATATTTGGATATACGCTATGCATATTTATGGCACATGCCAAAGACAACTGCTTTGAATGGATGGCTGTGAGGATTTTGTTGTGGTAGAGAAAACAAATTGCCATTGCTGGAATTATAGCACAAGAAACATTTTTCACACACCCTCATAAGTATTCCGTACACACAGATACAGAGTTTGCCCATTAAAAGCAGTGTTGTTTACATACCCTGACAGTTCTGAGGGCGACCTAACGCTACCACAAGTGTATTCAGCCCGTATCTGCATGCAACCACCCAAGTGCATGCACAGACCCAAAGGCATATGAATGCTTATGGATTTGTGGCAAAGACTTGCAGATGGTATAAATCAGTGTCACTCCTACTCAACCTAACTCCTATTCTAGTTGGCCATAAGGTATGAACAGACAAATATGTAGATCTCCGGGTCTACAGAGCCATATGGGCTGTATACCCAGGTGGGTGTGCATTGCATACCTTCCTGGCCTGACGGATGCTGCAGTACAGCTGCCAGCCCAGCCACCCAAAGCACAAACTTGAGCACCGCATCTACATCGGTAGAAAACTCTGGCTCAGGCACTGAAAGAAAGACTGTGAGCAGTGCAGTACAGCAGGGCCCTGTTGAACCAATTAGGGTTAACACATTTCTGGTTAATGAGAGGTGCTGGTCATGATTGTAAATTAATATTTTCCAGTGGCTACCCATGCACTCAAGTGTCAGTATTGATCAAACTTACCTCTGCCCAGTTAATGCTGATGGATTCAACAGCAACATACGCCTGCTCATCTGTTACCCAATTAAGATAAGCTCTCTACTCATTCTAATAGCTGTATTTATTGTCATCAAGAATATTGATGTATCTCTGTGCTAACTGCAAGCCAACATACACACGTGAGCACATGCAAAGGACATGGTGGTGTTCTCAGAATTGTCCCAGGCTCAAACCACAGTGAGAGGCACTTTGTCAGCCTTCATGTTCGTTTGTCCAGAGACACAGTATTTTCTATGGGGAAAGTGAAAATTAAGTATCCTCCCCTTTTTTAGTCTTCCTAGACTAGAATTTCTCCCTCTGCATCACAGAATAGGCAGCGCAGCAGGCTCCACAAATAAACTGCTTGGATCTTTAAGGACTAAAGCGAATGGAAGCCTCCTGTTGCATAGGGAGTCCAGCACGTAAGAAATGCTGGGCATGTAAGGAAAATGCCTATGGGAGGAACCAAATAAGGATTAATGAGCATCTTTTTATATGGTTCTCTCCATTTCTAGCCCGTCTCAATTGGAAGCTGCTGGGCAGTTAATGGGCCTTGGGTAACAGAGAGAACAGCAGCTGTCTGTACAAAGCAGACAACAAAAAAAGATCGTAGGAAAATTTAACGTTTTTCTTGCAGTGCAAGGAGTTGGTCCCTAAAAAGCCCAAACACAATTCAGCCAACACAAGAGGCACTTGCCCCTTCATGGGAACACAGGCTCTTGCCCCTAGCAAATGGGCTGTTAAATAGAGCAAGAGATCAGGACCCATTTACTCATAAAAATGTCATGCTAAACTAAACCAAAAGTGAGAGCTCAGAGGAAGGCAGCTCATCTCTACAGCCAAAGCAGCCACCCCGTATGGTGGACATCTCATGCTGTGGTATATAAATGTGGAATTAGAAAAGAGGGTTGGAGATGTGACTTCTAATGCTCAACAAGTTTGAAAGCAGTTAACACCGGTCTTCCAGTGTGTGACACTTGCCTCTGTGCTCACTCATTAAGGATGCCTTTTCCCTGCCATCTGAGCACAAATGAGACAGCACCATCTGACTTATGCAGAGGCTGAGCATGGTCCCAGAGAACTGGTTGGAATCTCAAGTCATCAGTAAAAACCTATCTGTTTGTTTTCCTAAGTGGTAGCCTCAATCGCTCTTCCAATTTGACAGATGCCCCCAAGGCAACTTATTGTCCTGGAAGCACCTTATTAACCACAGTTAATGGCAGCTCACACGGAGTGACAAAGTTTGAATGGGATCTTGCAAATGGACCCTTTTAACCCACCAGAGGTGGAACTTGCAAGCCTGCTGCTACAGAGTGATGGCAGAGCTCACACTGCTGCCGCTTCTGTCCAATCTGTCCTTTAGATAAGTGAAGGACACCCATCTCCAGGGCTCTCCACTTAGTACTTTTCAGCGTTCACTAAATTAAAAAGTGAGCAATTGACAACACACCTTATTAAATGATGCTTCTCCCTTCTTCCCCCTACCACCATGGCCATGTTTTAACAGACAGAGACACTTTGCTGGTGTCTTTTTAATTTGATTTAACTAAAAAAATAACACACAAAGCCATTTGGCCTTGTGCCACTCAATGTACTGCTATAGAGTAGGCATGAGTTATAGGGTAATATTTCACACCCTGTTGTGTCTTATTACTTAACTAATAACAATATTTACCCAGGGTTTTCCCCAAGCAACTCAGACAGGTTTAAAAGAAATCTTGATTAAAGAATGACAGCCAAAGTATTGGATGTTAAGTATAAATAAGAGTAATGTGAAGAGAGTGGAAGAGTTTACTGTTGCATCCTGGTAGTTTGCAGTAAATCAGGATAATATGAAAGTTCCTGCTTTACCAGGCCTCCCCAGTTGCCAGCTCTCACTGCAGCCCATGTAGGGAGCTGCCACAGTTCTTACTCTCACAGGTAGAGGTGTTGCGGGCTGCAGCTGTAACACGCAGTAGCATTTGCTTGCCAGAGGCTGAACCTCTTACCCTAAGCCCTTAACCACTAGGGCTAAGGGAATAATCAGCCCCAGAAAAGGGGGTAGCTACCAAGAAATACAATTATAGCCAACTAGCACATCACAGCCTTCGTCTTCCACAAATTCCAGCACTCTTGGTTGTTTGCAACTGCATAGATATTTTTCGCTGATTCAAAAAACCTGCTTCGTGGTGTATTACCTGTGGAACTCGCTGCTGAGGCAGACAAAGCCAAGGACCAAGTAAATTACAAAGGCATTAGATGTTATCAGTAAAAGCACCCCCACTGAGGTTAGAGAGGTATGATGTTTTTACTCATTCACATAACTCTTACCAGTCAAGCAGCAACTAACTTTCTCTGGCAGATTATTCTATGCTCTTGCACCTGGCAATTTCTGCTGGAACAGTCGATGTTGCTCTCTGCTCAAGGCAGGATACAGAGCTATCAAAGCCCCTGTCTCGCTTCCTTTGGTAATTCTCCAGCTGACTAAGGGACTTAAGCTCCACATCCATTCAGCTAAGGCAGTCACTGCAGGTTCCTTCCAACCTAACTGCATTCAGCAAACTCATCTAACACTGTAAATACAAGGGCTCCTGTCAAAAGCAAAGAAGAAAATACATTCAAATTTGTTTTCAAGTTGCCGTTTGCCTGCCTGCCTCATAGATTACCTGCCCACTGGAAGGGGGAAGAAAACCACTGCCATTCTTTGCAGCTTCTTGTTTTCCATCGGAGACTTCCCCCGCACAAGTTTCCAGTGTCTGACATGACACCGTAACAGTGGCTAAAACCACAGCCCTAGCAGGGATGTATGCGAGCCAGGGCTGAGCACTCTAAATAATGTCATTTCTGTAGAATTACTTAAGCTGATGAATGGGCAAAACCCTGCAGTTTTTACTCAGGCAAAACGTCATTCCAAGATGCTGAAAATTTTGAACAAGTAAAGGCTTTAGGATTCGATCCAATGGTGATAATTTTGGAGCAGACAGCTTAAGGAACATGAGTTTCTCCTGGCAAGGGGTTGTGACACAGGATGCTCTCATAGTCCAGTCCCACATCATACCAGCAACGGACTGCATTCCCAAGAGGACTGCAGATGGCACTGCCTGAAGACCAGAAGTGAAATGACCTTTCTAATCAGGCTCTGTGGAGGTTGTCTTTTCATCCTTTAGTATTTCAGCATTCTCCAGTCTTGCTTCCACATTGGAAAGACTGGATATGAAACACTTGTTTCTTCCCAAGATGGGAGCTTTACGGTGCAGGAGAGCCTGCTGGGTGAGTATCTGAGCAGTATTTGCATTTGCAGGGTCTGTCCTATATCTGTGTTCAAATGAAATCCAGCTAGGGAAGGTGACAGCAGCACAAGGGCAGGGAGAGACAGAGATCCTCTTTTGCCTCCTCACCAGCGGGGAAAGGAGCCCTGTGAGACAAAGTTACATGGAGGTGGTACCAAGGAGTATCTAAGGAAGCAGGGAATGAAACTCCACACCTTATTGAGAATATTTACTCCCACCTAATGGAGCATTTTCTGGTTTTCCATTACGTTGACATCACCTGCACTTGCAGGAAAGTTTTACCCCATCTTACCACATACTCCCTCTCCTCCCCTACTCACCTCCCCCTGGGTGCACCCAGCTACACTCAGTCCAGCTTCCCTGCTCTCAGCTCTGTACTCCATCAGGTCCTACCCAGCCTCTTCCCAGTCCTCTTCTCCCTTAACAAGTGCCTATACCTCTTCACACACACCAGGTCTCCTCTTCTTACAGCCCCACCAGCTCTGGTTGGGAATGGCATGGGCTCATTACTGACTGCCAGCTGTTTCATCACCCTGACTCTCAGAACAAACCAGAAAGGCCTTTGTTCTCCAGGACACCCCTCCCAGCTGACTCTGACTGGGTGGCTTATCACCCAGAAGCAGCAGCTTTTGCCCTGGCAGCTTATTTCTACATGCCAGTCCTTCTGTGTTAGCAAAAAATAGCCTTCCTCCTCCTCCTCTGGACCCTTATGATTTGTCTTTCATTTCTTTCCTAAGGGAGGGGAGGGAATTGCACACACCACACACACCCCCTGGCTCAGCTGCTCCTGCTGGGTGTATTCTGTCCCTCTGCAGCAGAGAGCTTGTGAGGAAAGAAGAAATGGCTTCATGATAAGAGAACACATCCTTATGAGTTTACTTACAGGCCAGGAGCTAAAACCACTGACAAGAAGGATAAATGCGGCAGACTGCACTAGTTTCTATTAGGAAATTAGGGATTCTGCCTTAAACAACAAAAATGCAGGATGATAAAAGTCCCCCAAATTACTGTGCATATGCATAATAGGTCCACAGCATTAATGGTAACTAAACAGCTTCAGGACTTATCAGAGTAAAGACAGCCAGACTGATCAGACTCAACCCAAGAGCAACACCAGCTGCTGGTCTTTGGAGTTATGGGACAGGCACCAGCAGACAGAATGGCAGGCAGGAGAAAAAAAACGATGCCCCAAACTACACTTCCCATGAACCCCTGGAGTGCCTCAAGCTGCTGCTCTGAAAATTGTAGTGTAACCTTTTAGTCCAACATAGAATACAGATATATATCTGAAACGGGGAAAGGTAATTTCCATTTTCTCTTAGCCTGAGGATTTAGCACTTGAAGGAGGCCACAAGGACAGTGTGTCCCATTCATCTCATTTTTTTTAAAAGCACAGCCCTTGTTTTGGAAGCACTTGCCTTCCATCAATGAGTGATCTTCCACTTCTCCTGTTGACAGGCATGTGCCCAGAATTCTCACTTTCTCTCTGCTGCTGAATATCTTTTTCCAAACTCACTCTTTTCCAGTGCAGGTCAGCTTCACCATCCAATACGAGTGGGAGAAGGAAGCTAAGCACCCTGGGGAAAAAAATAAAAAGAAAGGAGGAATCTCTAGGTAAAAAACAGAAAAGACAGATCCTTAATACCAGATGACTTTTGCAAAATACTGATCTCCTCTGAAGGTCCAGCGCATGAGCTGCATTTGGAAAGGTTCCTGCTGAGGTAGTGGAGACCCCTGAATCGCACGGGACCCGGAGGGAGAGAAATGAGAGACTAGTCTGTTTTAAATTCATTGACAAGTTCTGAGTAGAAAAACATGACTCCCTTAATAACACTCTTCCACAGCCTCCTACTTTTCCCCACCCATTTCACTTAGCCTTCTACTTCTTCATGTAAAACATTCCAGCATCATTTCTCAACTGCTCAAATTCTACAGCCTTCCTTTGTGGTACCCTAACTCACCTCCACTTGTCTGACTTTTCTCACCTTGGCAGGAACACTGGTCTGCTATGGTTTACTTTCACACAACAAACCACTTTTTTTTACCATCTTTCCTTGCTACCCTCTGTGGCAGCCATTCTGTAAAGACACAACAGCCTATTTCATAAAAACTGTATCCCTTGTGCCCGAGGCACAGCACCCCCCAGGCATCATGACACCTTTGTGTTGTGCTGCTGCCCTGTCCCCAGCAGAAGACACTTTAAAGCCCACCTGTATCACCATTTCTGGTTTAAGACATGTTCTTGGGAGTCCTGCAAGTATCATCTTCCAGTCCCAGTAAGAATGATGCCCACCCTTGCACACAAAGCAAAGACATCTCTAGTGAGAAAAATACTGATGTCAGGTTCTGGAAGTGGTGATGTGCTGCAAACAGCACTCTAGGGAAGAACACGTCTGTGTGCCCAGTTTCCCTGTAACCCCTGAGAACAGTCACCAAGCTCTGCAAAAAAATAGAAAACTTCCCATTTTTACAGCTATCCACATTTTTTCCGAGATACCAAATATGCAGGATAAAGCACAAATTCATGTGGCAAGAGCAGAAGGATAGGTTATGATTTTGCCTTATTTCCTAGCACTGACCATTGGACTTCAACTAAAAAATTCTGTATCAAAGTGCCCGTGTTTGAGCTAGAACCTCTTTTAGCCAGCAGGCCAGTCTTGATTTGAAAATCTGATATATGGGAAAGTTACCATTTCTCCAGTAGTTCCATCCTGATAAAAGTTATCCTTCACCACTGACAATGCCTTGCTTTTCCCCCTGCTCTTCTTTTGTGTAATTCAGTCTGTGACTACTGGGTGTTGCCAGCCTTTTCTCTGCCAAAATTGCTGAAATCTTCTTCCTAAGTAGGTAAGCAGGACCTAAGGTGATGATCCTTCTCAGTCTTCTCTAAAGAGATTGAGTTTCCTAGGTCTTTTGTTCTGAGGCAGATTTCCAAACTTCACGTCATTCCAGTGGGTTCTTATCTGAACCTTTTCCAATCTGTCAACAGGCCTTTGATACGTTTTGTACCGCAGTTAATGTTGCAAGAGAAATCATGTTTTTTTTTACTTGCTAGGCTTTTGTGTGCTTCATTTCTCACCCGTAACAGTACACATAACTACATACCATATGCAGTAAAAAAACCATCACACAAGAGACTCTTAAAGGTCAGAAAATAAACTAGAAAATATATACCGTAAAAACCAATCAAAATCTCCCCCCCACCCCCGTTTCTACCTCTGCATGTGAGATGCTAAGGAGCTTAAAGTACCTTACCCAGTGACTTACCTAGTTCAGAAAGAATTGGCCTGATGCTACTATAATTTGTTCCTTTTGGAAAACCAGCCTGCAAGACTTAAGGGAAATTTTTCCTAACACCTAAATTTTTCATGTAGCTAATTTCATCCTATTTCTTTTACAGCCTTAAACCATGCTATGTAAATCTTCTTTCTTCTACATCCTTAAGCAATATAAATTACATCCAATTATTCCTACATCCCTAAGCCAACATAACTAACATCCCTTTGTTATTCCTACACTCTAAAGCAAGCCTGCATGTCTCTAATGTGTCCGATCCTTTAAAAGCTTGTATATAATCCTAACACCCTAGGTGGACTGGTCAGCTTATACTTGCTTACTTTCAGTTTCTGTACATCACCATCAATGAAACCTTGCAGCTGATCCTTTGCATTCATTTCATCTCTGGGACTCCTTTTGCACTGATACATCCCAGAACTGTCTGAACTGAGGCTTCATTACTGCCAGCCATAGTAGTCCCCATCTTGCCAGTGCAGAACATACACTGGCACGATGTCACTGCAACCACTGTTAAATTTCACCCAATCCAGACATGAACCTCCCTTTAGAGGAAACATAGCAAACAGAGGATGGAAAATGCAAATACCCAAAGTTCTCAATGAGGAGTGGCAGCGTGAGCTGCAGCGAAAGGAAGCACACAGCAGGACAAATGGCTTCTTCAGCAACAGAAGTAGTTCATCATGTGAGTGTTTAGGTTTAAATTGTTTGGTTTTAATCTAGGGCACAATCAGTGAGCTTTAGACTCCCACCTGTACATGCAAGGGTACAAGACCAATCTAGCTGGTACTGTAGATAGCATTTTAAACATACCAAAGCTTTGGACACATCCAAGACCCTCACCTAGTCTAGGATAGCTGAGACCACCAAATCCTTTCTCTGCTAGAAGAACAAACATGGCTGTAGGTGGCTCTCCTATTTCAGTGTTGTCCATATTGCAGACAGAATCGTACTTACTTTCAGGCAACAGGACAACCAGCAAGCATAGCTCAGCTTTGCACCCAGTTGTTAGGACTCTTTTAAACCGCTCCCCCCCCCCCCCCAAGGTGGGTTTTAACCCACTTTCCCTCTGGGGGTGAAAAGGGTCTGTTCACAAGATGTCAGACTGGTCACTCAGTTTGAGCTGCCATCAATAGTGGCTTTATTACAGAATCACAGGATCTTTGAGATTGGAAGAGATCTCCTGAGATCATCTAGTACAATAAGATGCTTTCAAGACCATAAGTCATCTTGAGGGCATCAGTTGTGACTGATCTCCTGCCAAGCAAAAGAATGGCAGGGCTTGTATCTGGTTTAAAAGCCACCCTGCTATACACAGATCCTCTTTGGGAAAGCTCAGCAGATATTTAGGTCCTGCTTCCCTTAAGTAAGGATCTTTGTGTTCTGGTGCTGTAAAAATGCCTGATGGCCTACATAACAAACATTTTGATAAGAGTTATCCTGAAAATGCAGCTGACATTTTGAGGAGGATTAAAGAAGGCATTTTGGATCTGACCAAGATAATACTGAAGGGGGAGGCATAGATGCCTTGCTTTGGCAATACCTTTACAAATAATTCTGTTCTGGTTAAAATCCAACTGTTTCCAATAACTTTTTGGCCCAGTCACAACACTAAATAATCCATTACACTGCCAGGTCTGTTTGGAGCCTGAAGTGAATTACTTGTTTCTTGGCTCAAACTTGCATCAGAAGATTCTCAGCTCAAGATAACAGACACTTTACTAGGTAGCAAGGACTCCTCTTTAAGACAGACAAACATTTTGTTTCATTGATGGATCTTTTTCTAGATTTATGGAACATGCACGCCTTTCCCTGGAACTCAGGTCACGTTTGCATAGTTTAATAAAAATGCCATAAATCTCCTTTTCAGCACTAGAAAGCAATGGAGAATTAATTCCTCCTGGGGCCTCTTTAAGCAAGTGCTTAGCTTGTTGCTGGACCTTACACTGTTCCGTTCGGGGTCAGTGTGGTGCTCTGACTCGTCAGGGTTGTTCACCAGTCCACACCGAAGACTCTTTCCCTTTGAGAACACGGAGCTCCCGCAGCCCAGCCAAGCCAATAATGACTCATGATGCCAGGTAATAGGATGCCTCCCTGATACTTAGGCATAGCATTAAACATTGCAAAGGATCTGTGCATCAGATCAGCAACCCAGACTTATTCTTTGTAGTTCAGTCAGTTCATGAAAGGATCAAGACAGAGAAAGACTTTTTGTTGTTCTAGAGGTGACCCAGGGAGGAGGTTTTAACTCCTGTGTGTAAAGTAAGTGTTTACTTTGTGAAGTAAAAACAGTGGGTTAAGGATGGAGACTACAGAATATTCATATATACAGAATATATACAGAATACCTGTGAATATTCCTATCACTGGTTAGTTGGTGGGTAAGACCAATTTCCTTTCTGTGGTGTTAAGAGAGCATCAAAGTTTATATTAGCTTGAGTCAAACCTTGAACAACTACGTTTTGACCTCTTAGTCCATCTGACCACCAGGGAAATCAGAGAAAAATGAGAAAAATTTTTAGCCCTTGAACAACCCAAATACTAATCCCTGTCCTATTGTACTGTCCCTGTGGACTTCATCATTATTGGCTCCATTATACAAAGAGGGATATTTGGACTACTGTACCCAAAATCTTTCTAGGGCATGCGTGAAAATCCTGTATGCTCTCATGCTGTTAGTAATCTGAACAATATTTGGTTGCTTTTATTTGGATGCAGTGTCTGAGTCCTGTCTGGCTGCTGAGCAGACTTCTTCCAGACAAGTTTGAAATGCATTTGGCAGTTCTTTGCCCATATGTGCTCCCCCAGACACGCCTCCTAAAAAAATCACACAACTAGGCAGTTGCTCAGAAATCAACCTGTGTTCCCCTCAGACATGACAGGTACCGTTAGCCTGTGACTTCAGTTATTTTAACATAGTCAGATGCTACAAACATAAGTCTAGTATAAAATAGCATTTAGCTAGCTAGCAACCCTCTGCCCGTAATGAAGTGGCAGTTACTATGCGAGATAATACACTAAGCAGACTGTTTCCTAATAGAAAACTGTTGCCTCTGCACAGAGTAAAAGAAAAGCAGGGAACATAGTAGGGACGCAGTAGCCCAAGGAACAGTATCTACTCAGTTTCAGGGCATATGAGAAAGCGATAAATTAGACACAAAGGGTTTAGCTTAATGTTATGGGAGAGGTGTTTTGATCAATTCCCCCTCCTTCTTCTGCCCCTCCCTTTCACTCCCATCTCCCTCCTCCTATGTTCCTACTGGTGGAGATGCCTTTCCACAGCAGGCAGCCTTTCCCCTCTAATAAACTTTTTCTTCTATCATCAAGATGAAAGCCTTGAAAGGGATGGCATTTATGGAGAACACTCTAACCTTTGCTGCATACTCCTCAGGAGCTGGCGTGGTGCAGGACCGACAAAGCTTCTGAGTGAGGCCATGTGGCAGCTCGCTAAAGTGTGCGCAGTGAAAGCCTGGGAGGGCTGGAGCCACAGCGGCTTCTAGTCAACCAGATGTGACTATCTCTGACTTCCCTCTCAGCATCTGTAATTGTCCTAAGCTGGAGTGCATCCTAGGGAGGGGAAAAAAAAGCTCATGTGAGAACAGTGGTGTATGAAGTAAGTGAGGGAGAGGGAGCAATGCAAAGATGGGAGTAAAGGATTGAAAGAGAGAGAAGGCGAGAGATTTATTCAGCGTTTCCTTGTCTGTCTCCTCCACAAACTGAATCACAGAAGCATGAAAGTAGATGTATTGAATCTCAAAGGAAATAAAAGAAGTGGAAAATTAACTACTGATGAAAAAAAATAGCTGTGTCCAGGGATTCCTGCATATCAACTCTGAGCTCCCTCTTATCAGCTTAGAATAGAAAAGGCCAGAGAACTCGGGGGGGAAAGGTCAAACACTGAGGGAAAACACAGGCAAGGGAAAAATGAGAGCTGACATGGAAATCAAAGGGAAAGAGCAGGATGGAAAAGAGCTGATCCTGTTTCAGACGATTTGCGTGCACTGCCCTGAGTGCCATTCCCAATTTCAGCATCATGAACGGGTGAAGCTGGCTTAAGGCTGAGGCTTAGAAAAGCCACACCACTTTCTGCCTTTCTTCCACCCCCTCCTCCTCCCCATCTATTTGGCAACAGGTAACACCAGTGGGCTGGGGAAACCTGGTACAACAGCAGCTGCTGCCATCTGCACCAGCACACAGCCAAGCCAACTGTGAGCTGCTGCGTGCCAGGTCTGAGCCGACCTCGGGAGCTCTGCCCCACTGGCTACTAACGGCTTAGGCACTGCGCACAAAGTTGGCCTGTTTAATACTGGCTGGATCCTGGGCCTTGTGTTGTGCTCTATCTTACACTGTTGTTTCCCTTTAGTTTTGCATAAGCTTTGACCTTATTCTCTGCTGAGCCTCCCCATCCACATTGACTCTAGTGGTCACCTCAGGTTTTCGGATGATGAGGGATGAAGGGCTGCCTCCATATCTTTCTGATCATAGAGAGGTCCACTGCCATGGCCTCACTGGAAATCACTAACAAAAGACTAGAATAAATGTTACTATTGCCCGCAAATAGTCAGTATGCGGGACCTTAGAGATTGGCTTCCAGTGGAAGCAAAACTAGTTGCCCAAGCATATTCCAAATAAATGGCTCGGCACACAAATCCACACCACCCCCCGCCCCCCCCCCCCCCCCCCCCCCCCCGTACACACCAGTTACTAACAACACACAAAGCCATCTCCTTTTTAGAAATTTCCATTGCACACCAAAGCCTGGCTTCCAAGGAGCAACTGTGAGCCCATAATTGCCTTCAGCTGGAGAACAACCCAGCTATCCAGACTGCTCCCTCAAACCAGTATAACCAAGTGACAGCAGCAGCACCTCCTCCAAAGACTGAATATTTGCTCACAGTCAGGGCCAAGAAGGACACACATGAAGATGGGATGTACCTGGGGACACACAGGTGACATAATTCAGCAATGTTGGTTGTACAATTGCAGACTAAATGGCATGCTCTTAGAGAAAGAGCTAACAGCTTTGAAGACGAGAACAAGATAAAAGTGTGGGGAGGTTAAGCAGGACAGATGGGTTAACAAACATAATAGGATGTGCATAATTCTCAGCTACTCAGGAACAGTAATCCCAAATCACCACCTGCCCAGTTACTATCAGATGGCAGGTTTGCCTCGTCACATTCAACAAATCTGTTTCCTGTGCATGCATCACAATGAGACTTGATGCATTCACTTACCAAAGTAACTTTTCTTGTCCTACACAGCCAGCTCAGCTCTGGGAGAAGGAACAGGAGTTTACACCTTCCTGTACAATAAACTATTTACTGTATCTGAATCAGCCACGTCTGGGCTGAAGCAGCTGAAGCAAGAAAGCTTTCAGCATATCAGCACACTTCATTTTGGCTTGCAGAAACTTTTACTTTGTGCAAGCCTTGACTTTGAAACTACAGCTGAGCACTGCAGAAGATGTTTTGAACTGCATTTCACTCAAGTGGAGACTATTTGCTTTTGTGGTACCAGGAAGAAATAAATGAGGAACCCTACAAACTCGCTGGAAGTGCCACATCACAAAACCGAGCTCATCAGGAGAGGTTGTGCGTAACATTTTTTGAGAGGAATAAAAATTCCACTTGCAAGAATCCAAGAGAATTTGGGTCACTTTTGACAGGCACTTCTGGATAAAAGAGAAAAGTAAGGTGTGGGGAAAGACAAGGGAAAGAAATCTCAGAAGAGTCAGGTCTTAATATTTTTTAAGCTGTTGAAACAATGTCACCATTTTTTAAAATGGTCCAGGCTTAATAAAAAGCAAACTTACAAAAGGTGAATTAACATGCTCCCCACAATTAAACAAAACTATCCTTTTTCTGTTTTGGATTGAATTAAGTACTTCTGGTCAATGGAACCCACTATTCTCTTTTTCCTTCAGCTTGCTTTATTTTTTTGTCCAGCCATCGAATTGAAAAATCCATTATTCACACAACTCAATCTGAAATAAATAAAAGAGCAAACCAACTGCAGACTCCTTAGATTCTGAATTAAAATGTCAGGCTATGGGAGACATGGTAGAATATTCCATTGTCAGAGAATCACACACTATATAATCCCTTAATTATAAGCAAACCTTTAGCAGCAGTTTCATGTACTCACAACATCACTGGCTTTCAGGTATCCTTATTCTAAGCTGAACTCCCCACAGAGCATTAAGGGCACATGTGGTGAGCAGTGGGTCTATGAGATGATGGTTACCTAATTCCTGTGATGAAAAAAAAAAGGGAAAACATCTGTCAGCAACAGGGAAACTTGCAACCTTGGGAGCTTTTGACATGGGACAGCGACATTGCTGGCTTGCCTCTAAGGAAAACCTCGGGAGGGAAGAATTCCTTACAAAAAAAAGCAGTAATAGGAAAAGACTGCTTATCTATCAAGTAGGCATAAGACTACAGAGAAAATGAGACCTGGGCTTCAGGAACTTAACTGGGCAGCCTGGAAGGAGCCCAGTCAAGTGCACAGCAGAGAAGAATCCACATAGCTTGGAAAGGCTGGCCTGACTTGCCTCTCCTTTCCTAGAATTCCTGCATCCCTGGCAGCTGACTGGTTTACAGAAGAGCAGGCACCAACCCAGGGCCTGCATCCTCCGTGGGATGGGCGAAGGACAGTCCATTCAGCAGGGAGGCATAGGGTCCTCCCAGCTTTTCAACAGCTTACTGCAAGTTATTTTCCCTCCCACCTTCCCCTCACTGTCAGCAGGGCTTCTTCTGGCATGGACGTGGCCCTGCCAAGCAGACAGGTGATCAGCACTGTTCTTTAAGCCTGTGCTGGCCAAAGGGATAAGGGAGACATTCTTCAGGCTTGCTCGTTCACTCACCACTCGGCCCTAGCAATTTCTCATTATCACTGTCCATGAGCCTGAGCCCACAGAAATGAAGTGGAAGTTATTTGCTGCTGTTGTTTTGAATGTGAAGTAGAGCGGAGCCTGGATTTCACTCCGAGGGCACTACAGGGTCACAGGCAGTGCACAGACAGCACAATCCCCTATCTCTCCCCAAGGCACTGCACACAAGAAAGAAAAGAGACACAGCACTGGCCAGGGTTCATTGCTCTTGGCAAACCGCAGTGGCATCCCAGAGGTGAGAGGCTTCCTGAGCCAGCCCAGTTGGAAATACCAGCTCAGAGGTGAAGCACTGTGCCACTTTGGCACACGCACAGTGCGCAAGGCAGCCGCAGATCTGCAGCTAGGCAGATTGGGACTAGCAGCATTTAACAGCAAGGGTAATTACCTTCTGGGACAGCGTGCCAAGGTTTGTGGGGAAGCTTCCTTGCAGGAATGTCTTTAAAGCAAGCCTGGATTACACTGAGCTGTGGCCCAAATGCAGCACCCAGGACTTGAGGCAGGAGCTATCACAGGGCTACCCCGTAGTGCTGTAGCATGCAGAGCACTGGGGCTGATGAACACATGGTCTTCCTTAGCCCTTCCCACCAAGCATCCTGTGTCAAAGTCCCCTAATCCAGGCATTCTTATCACATTGACCACTGTGAAAAAGTTCAGGATGGTGAATATATGAAACTGTCCCCACTGTGCATTTTTGAGGTCTTTCTGTATTCCTTCTCCATGCTCGGGAGAGTATCTTAGGCACTTTTATCCTCTATGTTGTCTTCCAGTGTTAAAGAACACCAAAGCAAATCAACCTATGGCCACTGTGCTGAGACTTCTCAAACAATCAGTGGGTGAATCCAATGGCATAAATCACACTACTCAGGAGCAGCAAGGTTGTACCTCCTCTAGATCTCACTGCCTAGGCGCCTGAGTGAACTTAGTCCTTTATCTCACCAAGACACAGGAGGAAGGAAAACCAGAGCATCATCACAGCTCTCCTTCCTTTAAGAGTAGCTTTCCTTTCTTTGCAATTCACAGCAGAGAAGCCTGGGAAGCGGTTAGTCTCCTTCTGGCATGTTGGCTTTTGATCACTTGTTGCAGAACCCAACAGTGCCATGCACTGGGAAGTGCTCTGCTGTGGACTGAAAGTTTGGGTGATACTCCTGGATGCTTCAGTCATTTTCTACAGATCTTGTTCTACAGCCCCATTGCTGCTAGAGAGAGCAAGAGCAGAAAAAGACCTGCTGACTCCTGCAGTGCCTTCTAGCCTGGAGCTCCACTGTTGCCTGAAGATCAACCTATGGCAAATTAGTAAGGCATTTGTAGGGTAGAAAGGCAAAACCTGTACTACAAATAAGGTAAAAATAGAATTTTAATCCAAATAGACATATCCTAGTGGCTCTATAGCACACCTGCATCATGCCCTGCTGCTGGGGTAAGCATGAAATTTGGCCAAAGTCCCCTTGCTTGGAGGGCTTTCTCACTCTCCCAGCATGATCTTCAGGAAAGATAAGCAGGTAAAGATTTACCTTACAAAGTCCCTCAGGACTTTGATTCTAACTTGCCAAGGTCAAATCAATGACATATTTCTGGGTCACAGAGTAGCTGGTAAGAATAAAAACAACCAGGAATTTTATGTCAGTGTTTACCATGACCCGCCCAGAAAAATCAGTGACTTAATACAACACTGACCCACTGGAAGACAATCGTAGATCACTGAAGGTGACTTCACTCACTGCTTCCCCTTGGGTGGCTGAAGCCATGGATTTCACCAAAGCCCTGTGCTCAGGTGAAGCTCTTCTGAGGAAGCGCTACAGAGCTGCTGCTATCACCACCGTGCTCCTCGGGCAACCGCTCCTCTGACTCCTGCACGCTCTCGGAAAGCGAGCCTCCTTCGCCTTCACCTTTTGCTCCAGTCAAGCACTACATCTCACCCCCACCCCCGTCACTGCTAGTGGGCTTGATGGGAGGGCTACATCTTCCTGCCCTCAGCTGGCTGCTCTTGGGAGGGAAGGAAGCTCACCCAGATGGATTTCAGCAGTTCTCATGAGTATTTTATGGTCTTTTACTGATTTACAGCCAGTTCAGCATTCTTGTAAATGGCCATAAATTGGATTGAAGTCATAAATCATAACTAGAGAAAGAGAGACACAGTCTCTGAGTCCCAGCTCAGGCTAAACCAGCCTCTATGAATATATGGAAGAAACCTGCTCCCTCAATCAATACAACACAACTCAGGCTGCAGCAATGGTCCACAGAGTCCATCCCCCATTCCTCTTCCACAGGGCTGCAATAGTAGTTACATACTGCATAAGTGTGATGTACTAAAAATACCTTCCTCCCAACCAGCTGGCAAAGCCAGCTGTGACACCAGGGCTGTCCCCACCACCCCAGGGGCTGAGCACTCCTCAGCCTTTGCTGTACTTGCACACGCACATCCCCTGCAAGCAGGGAGGCAAGCCAGCACTTTTCACACCAGGCTTACAACTTCACACAAATCAGCAAGGGGAGCTTCCCACCCCACATGTTACCTTCGGGAGGCAACTGCCTTCTTCCACCAAGGAGGCTGGCAGAAAGCTGCAGGTTGCTGTTCTTCTGAAGCACCTGATTTATTCCACACAGGACACTGGGACCTGAAATGCCTTGCTTCCACTCCACAAGCCTAGCACCTAAAATGCAAGTTTTTACATCTTTCTCTTTTGTTTCCCTAGCTCATTTTTAGAATCTAGCCTATAAGCATTTCTGACACAGCTGCTGCAGGCTGGACCCATCATATTTCTGTAGCTGACCACAGTCTAGGAAAGGTAAGTTGGTGCTTTCCATCTCCTTAATGGAGCAACCAACCACCATACTAGCCCTAAGCATTGAAGGGCAAGAGGCACCAGCTCACTCCTCTACTCATCCTTGTAGCTCACCACAAGTCTTCCCACAGACACCAAAGCCCAGCAAACCCAACTAGCCGACCCTGCCAGGCTTTTTAAGGTCCTGAGGGCTGCCAGGTGAATTACTTTGGTCCCACCCTCTAGACAGAGCACCTGATGGAGATGAGCCTTAATGCCTTCCTGGCAGGCTTAAAGGGCTCCTGCTGCTTCTAGTGCAGTTGGGAGAAGTTCTATCACACCTACAATTAAGGAGGTGTTTTGCTTACTTAAAGGCATGTGAAAAGCTGCTACAAAGGCTTATCCAGCATTACCTGCACAGGAATCAGAGCCTCAACCACTGCATTGTGATCCTGCGAGGAATTGTGGCGTTGCCTAACTAGAGGCCAGGGCTATGAGCCCTGTTCATGCAGGCAGTGAACCCTTTTCAGGTCTTTTTGGTTCAGACTTGGTTATGTTTATTTATTATTCAGCCAGATAGATTGATTTAGACTTATATATGCATCTGTTAAAATGGAATTATATGCCTTGCTTTCTATGTATTCTATATTTAAATACAAGTCACTGGTCAATTGCCAGCATGAAGAGAAGATGACCTCACAGTAGAGTACCCTGAAAAAATGAACCACCACTGGTGATATCATTTTCTAATACCTTAGAAGAGGAGATGAGCTCCTTGCTTATTCAGCTTTTCATTTATTAGTCATCTTGTTGTTAGGTTGTGCTCCCCCTGTTTACTTGTATCTGCTTCTTTGCCCCTTGTCTTATTTTTACTCGTTTGTGCGTTACTGTCTCTTTGCTAACACCTCAAAGCCCTGGACTGAGACTAGCTTCCTACTGTGCTGAGCACAATACAAAACACAAGGATATTCATATTTACATGTGGGCAAGGGTGACTCTTTCTGCAGTTCTTTTGAGTTTTGTTCCAGCAACTTTCAGCTGATAGTCCAGGCACTACTTTTAAGGGTTCTAAGACACTAAAAAGTGTCTGCAAGTAAGCCCCAGACTGGTAGGTTACACTCTTTTCAGAGGAATTGCATCTTTGGGAGGAGACTTAAAAAGATTTTTTTTTTTTATAAAAAGAGAGGAACAAAAATCACAAAACCTTGGGGAGAAAAAACACAACTGTTTTGCTACAGTAAATAATACCACAATTAATAGCAATGATAATAATAATGTCATAATTGACTTGTAGTTGCTTGCCAAGACTGTAAAGAAAAGTCGTAGCAACCTGACCATTTCTATCGGCATTCAGGCTGTTGGAAAAGCATGTGCTTTCAAAGGTGTGTTTAGCTGGTCGTGCTAACACCAAGGTAAAGTATTGCCAGCACACTGATGGTTGTGAACATTTCCAGAGGAACTAAGTATTATTCCTATTCTTACTGATTTCTGTTGTTTTCCATTAAACACTTATCATCACATCCTGAACTTTTTGGTTTGATTTTGTTTTTATTTTTTTTCATCCATTTTCACTTTACGCTGCAGGTCTGATCACCTGATCACATACCTGTACGCCATACAGTGAGCGGGACAAGTAGAAAACAAACAGGCTAACCCAGAACTGATGGCAGCAGCACAGTACAGAGTCTGGGCTCATCTGCCTTGTCACACAGCGGGGATCTGTCACTTGGCCATGAGTTTCATGGACACACAAATGCAGCTTTGGATCAGTTCAGAGCTCCCGGATCAAGGAGCATGAGAAGCAGCGGGTATCCTGTGGTTCGGGACCTGGGTGCAATCAAAACAACTTGCTTGACTGCCTGGACCAGCAGTGTTCAACGTGTCCTAATTCCTCCCATCACAACCCAGATTTAGCTTTCCAGATGTCTCCACATGGCCCCTCAGCTTTTTCCTAATAGGACAACTACAAATAAGTGAGTTTGGCCAATGGCTTAAGACTTCTGGCACTGACACCACCCTGGCATGTAGCCATCACCATGTGCCGCCATCACCACTGGTTCTACTGAAGAGGGTGAGGGGATGGAAAGCACATCACCAGCACACAGACCCCCAGGCAGACACTGCCCCATGCTGCCTACATGGTGACGCAATTTGCAGGCATAAGATAGTGGATCTCAGAGGTGCAATCCAGCTTCAGCGGCTGTGAAGGCTAAGCCACTTCACCATGGATCATTTGTCCACATGATGCCAGCAAATAAATCCTAAACTTTACTGGTCAAGAAACTTGTGTTTTCCTTCTGTGTTTGTTCAGTGGAATTCTAGTCCAGGAGCTTCTAAGTGGCTTCTATTTTAATACTAATAGTAATAATAATAACAGTTAATAGCCAAAGGAGTTTGCAAGTTCTTTTGGACTTCATTTTCTGAGCAAGAGAAGATGGCACCAGCAAAATCCACAAGGTGACACCAAATCATTAGGGTCAATCAAAGCAAAGGGACTCAGAAAATTCAGGTGTGAGGGTAGTTTCTCCATAAATCTCCTGGCTAGGATGTCACCCTCAGGCTGTATAGAAGCTTGCAATGAATTCCTACCCTTAGAAATAGTTGCCCTTCACTGGGTACTGCTGACTCTTTCCTGTCAGAGAAGATTTATCCATGGGAAATAATTAAAAAACAATTCAGAACTTTCTTCCTCTTGGAATAGATTCTATTACATTAATTAGCAGAGGGTTGGGGGCTTGGTTTGAGATTTTTTTCTTTGCCCCCAAGGACAAGGGACATTTGTGCCTGCCGCAAGGTCTTCCTTCACCCCAGCCCTCTTGCTACTTGAAATGATATACATTTCCACGGCGCAGTAATAGAGCTAAGCATGGCACCATTTTCAGAAAAAATGTCGCCTTCCTTCTGATTCTCTTGCATACGTGGCATCTTGAAAGGCAATGACAGGCTATAAATTCACACCAAGGTTATGGAGAGCTGCAACAGAGAGGAAGGAAAAGTTGGCTACTTTTTGATCGCCCTCCCTGTGAACCGTCAGGAGACCAACCAGTGCCATCTTCAGACTCAGGCAGAAAACCAGTGATATTAGAAAAGTGTTTTCTAGGATGAAAGGTTGTTCGCAGCAAAGCCCAGTCTAGAGCTTTTGTGTTTGCGGTGTGTCACAGCCTTCCTTTGGCTGAGGTTTGTTTAAACCAACAGAGAGCCAAACTCTGTTTTGCTTGAGATCTCCAAGAAATAATGCTTTGTGTCTTTTGGATCCAGCCATGGTCTTATGTGTCAAGTCCAATGCTGGACTTGGCTCTCTTGCTGGCTGCTCACCGACACCTGCAGAGCTGGCTCAGGTCTGAAGAAGGGATCTCTCCCTGACGTGCAGTGCCTCTACACAGCTGTCTGGAAGGAGACAGCAGTTCCCTCTGGCCCCAGGGCATCCTCTGGGTGCCTCAGAACCCACGTTCCCAGCTTCTGGCCACCCAGTGCTCTGTTTCCCTCTGTTGCAGTGCCTGCAAATGACAGAAAGCAGCTGCAGGTATTGCAGAGCATTAAAAAATATCCATATAAATGATGCATAGCAGAAAGTTGGGTCCAGGCACTATGAATGTGTAAAAGTGCTATTGTCCTGGTACTCATGCATTCCTTATAGCAGTTTGGTAAGAGAGAAAAGTTCCAAAGCCGCACCAGTGCCCTCTTTAAACATCCTCTCCACTGCAAAACCCAGGCAGCGCCTGCAGAGCACACTGCACCACCGGGCAGGGGTCCTGGGGCTGGCAGGGAGCATGAGGGACAGCACCAGTGCAGCGGTGTGGCACTGCTAGAGCCAAGGCAGAGCCAGGTGAGTGGGGGGCCTGAGCGGGTACCTCTGCTGGCATGCAGCTCCCTGTGCTGGGGACGTGCCAGGCAGTGAGAATCGTCACCCTCGCCCAGCACTTCCTAAAGGCTCTGTTTGTCTGACAAAGGGCTTTTTGCATGGCAAGCGTAGGCAGGGAACAGAGCTCAGGAGATTAATTTCTGCTAGCCCTGTGTTTTGCGGTCCTTTTTTTTTTTTTTTTTTTTAATTGGGGTAAATAGAATAGGAATGACAAGTGCAGAGTGATGGCTTCGATGTGCTATTTGTTTGGTGAGGAATTTGTGAAATATGTGTTTTTCTGCAGAGAGTGCATGGCTGTAAAGAAGGGCCAGAGTCAGCACAACCTCAGAGCAATGGAGAATAAAGCATTCTAGTTTTGTGGCCATTGATCTGATGACGCTGTGGGTAATGGATGGACAAGGTTAGTCTCAGAATGTCTGATTTTTCTCAAATCATTGCTGGAGTCAGACTTAAAGTTGCTTCACCGTGCAATTCTGTATTTACCATTATTAGAGATTCTCAGATCTTCACACTCACTTTGAATTTCTTATGCCTTTAGTGACTGATGGGTTTGGAAGCTTTTTTTAGAGAAGCATATCATTCTGGAAAGATATTTTTACGTGATTATTTTTGTTTACCTGAATTCTATTAATCTTCCCTTGCAGCCTTAGATCTGTGTTTTTATATGGAATTGCACTTTGCAGTTCATGTGTTTCAGGTTTACTGTTAGTTGTTTGAGAAGTAAATGCTACTGTTGGGATAAATCCTGATTTTATTTTACTTTGTTTTACTTTATTTTATTTTATTTTATTTTATTTTACTTTATTTTATTTTATTTTATTTTATCAAAGTGCACTCATTATGAGAGAAGGCTTAAATTCAGGGAAGAAGAGATCCCTGATTAGTTAAGGAAACCTAAGTAGCTCAAACAGGTTCCAGACCAGTTTGGGGCTATACTGCAAGAACAGCTATTCTTGGGGAAACGCCTCCATATGCAGGGAATGGTATATTTTGTTATGAGGTGCTGCGCGCTGTGTCTCCATTAAAGAAGCCTTTGAAGGAAGAGCTGTGGCAGGAGAAAGCAGAAAAGTGGCAACCAAACTGATGCTTACAAAAAGAAACGGAATACTTCAAAGCACTTATGTATTTCCATAGCACCACCTGCCACTGAGGGCATCAGCCCCAGGCTGCTAAGTCCACCTGTAGCTTTGAAGTCCCCTTGGATGCCTTACTGCTATATAACTCCCAGATAACCATATTATTAAAACAGTCCCACTTCCCACTGCAACCTGCCAGAAGATGGTGTCCTATCCTATCAGACACAGGTCTCAGCACAGTGATCCAGGCATTCATGACTGATTATTGCAGCTAATATCTAGTGAAGAAACCAGGCATTCTGGAAAAGCTCCAGTTGACAAAACACAGTCTCTGGTCTCCCTAGCAACACCGATTACTGTGAGAACATCACCCTGCTGCTCCCTCATTTGTATTGGCCACCAGTGAAGATGGAGTCATCTTTAAGGTCTCTGCCCCAATACTCGACACCTACCATGGGTTTTGTCTGAGTTGCTGAAGGAATTCACCTTTCTGCATAACCCCACAGTTACTACACTGTGCAGGAACAAGCAGACTGTTGACTCCAAGGATGAGGTCTGTATACGCTGGAGACAGGATTTCGCTGGGCTTCAAATGCATTGAATTACTCCCAGAAATAGTGAGAACCACTGTAGTGGAAACCTACACTCCTACATGGAGAACTCGGCTCCTCAGCATAGCCCTCCATCAAGGAGCTTTTTGCACCCACCCACGCAGGTGTGCAAAACACAACACACAACACCATCCACACGCTCACTCATTAGCATGCACAGACGTCTAAACAAATAAATCACCCTATAAACTAATTGGACTCTTACCCCTACAGGGCAGAGGAGGGAAAAAAGACAGAAAGCTCATTTTTGTTTCTATTTTCCAATACCTGAATCACTCTCAGACAGTGTGCCTCTGGAAGTGCCTGAATAACAAGAAAGCTGTTGTGGTCAGAAGCGTGATATGGTCTCTGGCTCTTAAGTCACCCCGGGGATTCCTGTGAGCGCTGGAGAGATTCCCATGCTGCCCTCAGCCACGCAAGCAAAGATACCTTCGCGCAGCACTGCCTGGGGTTGTGAAACCATACCCCCAAATCAGTTCTCTGCTAAAGCTGCCTTAAATCTGTTAGCAGGTCCTGAGGAATGACCCACAAATCTTCTTTCGAATTTTTAATTAATTCCTTTCTGCTGAGTTCACTCCCCTTTTTTGCTGTGTTTCCATGAACTATCTCACAAATCAGTTTACTGGCAGGGATGTTTGTAGACATGGCAAATTTTCAGTCAGTGTTGCATACTATTTGCAGAAAGTGCATTTTGAATGTCTTACTACAGGTCTCTTCACTGTCTCTGTTAAAAAACATTTCCACTAAAAGAATGAAACTCAAAACACAGGCTCAGGTTTGTACCTCAGCCCCCCTGGTAGCTGAAAGGAGAGAGCTGACAGCAAGCAAAACCATTCCACATCCTTTCTTAAGCCTGGTTTTGGTTGCAAGGGCAGCTGTGCTGGTTCAGACCACAGGTCCATCTACCGCAGTGCACTGCCTCCTGTAACAACCACAAGGAGCTCAAGGAAATGTGTGAACGGAGCAACTACTTTCGCAAAGACAAGCATGGCACAGTAGAAAGCCACCAAGGACTTTGCTGTTGCTACTGATATCGCAGGGAGGTGTTCAAACATTCAGATCAGTGGGACAGTATGACTGACCAGGCAAACAGGGTGATTGACTAGTTGATCTCATTTAAGTCAGGGAATACACACATGCTTTTAACGTCAAGGATTTTCATAGAGAATATCAAATACTTTGTGTGCCTCTCCCAATAAACTGTTTTCAACCCACACTTTGAAATATTTTTGCCTGAAAACTCAGAGTGAATGTAAAAATGATCACAAATTATTGGCTGTTGTAGCTTGTGCATGAACAAACTGTGACCTCAATAGCAGATAATGTCTGATGGAGCAGGGCAGGTTCAGCAAGAAAGTCCCACCTGAAGGAGAGGATTAGCCATGTTTGAATGTCTTGAGATCAACAACAGACCTCATTCAAAGAGTTACGTGTTAGCTAAGCACATACCACGTTTTAGTCAAAGGCAAGTTATTGGGCTCAAGCCAGGGGTAACGGGGTGAAAATCAATGGCCTGTGATACTTGGAAGGTCAAAACAGATGATCTAGTAGTCCCTTTAGCCTTCAGCTCTGTGAGTCCATGAATGTGCGATGGGCACATGGTTCATTATAAAGAGTGGTGCACAGTCTCGGCTGATATAAATAGACATTTGCACCGATTTACACTTGATAAGCATCTGGTCAGGCTTGCTCAGCTGCACACTCTGGCATGCGATGTAGTCAAGTTTAAAACTAACAAATGACTGTAGCACATCAGAGCTGGTGGACCAGATGGTGAGGGCGGATTGCAGGAACCTCACCCGTGCACATGGCCCTGACAGGAGAAGTCTTGGTCTCATCCACAAGCTGTTTCACTTGCAAATTGAGGAGAGCAGACTCACGGAGAGGTATGTTGCAAGCTCCGCTGTCTCAGGTGGGCTCCCCTGGGTGGTGGGGGGCTCTGGAAAGAGTGCCGCTTTGCCCACCGTTTTCCTTAAAGCTGCCTTCTCACCGGGATGCCCACACCATTCCCTGACCCAGCGCCATTTCTGGACATCTCACCTTGTGTTGCATTTACTAGTGGGTTTTTTTTCTAGGGTTTACAAAATTGAGAGTAATTGGTTTTCTTACATGCTGCCATCAGGTTAGGGTAGTGACAGTGAACATTTCCTTTCCTATTGTCTGAAAGCTAATCTCAAAGGAAAAATTCAAGTTACTCTCAATTTCTGCCTGTTTCCACTTGTCTGTCCATGTATCATGCTACTAGTGTTTTCCTGTTTCTGAAATACTTTTTAAGTATTTCAGGTTATCATGCTCACAGTAGTTGCTGTTTAACCAATCTCTTCAGACTTTATCCTTTTAATCTTTCTTTCTAAATCAATTCCTCCACTCCCTTGATCATTTCAGTTGCTCTCCTTTGAACAGCTCCTGTTTGTCAATAACTCTTCCTAATGACTCATGTGGAACAGGAAATAATGTGAAACTTCAAGGTGTAAAAACCACAGGAGCAGTGCAGGTTCTGAGTCTCCGATCCCGGGGATTCGTGATCGTAATGGAAGAGCAGCCTCCGGGGAACTTGTGAGCACTGCTTACAGTGTCTGCCCCCCCGGCTGCTTCGCTCAGAGCCTATGGGACAGCCGGTGCAAGAAAGCCTAGCAGCGTGGTGACGGATACGCTCCAACATCAAGCACCCAAGGCCTGGAGGCCATGTTCTGGCCTCATTAGAAGAGGTGCAAGAGATCTCTCTAGGTACAAGCCAGTCTGGTGTGAAAGCGGCCTCAGGGCTTGCGGGAAGAAACACGGTACTTGTCTCTCCAAAGCCCGTTTACGCATGCGTAGGAGGGTGGTGAACAGCCAGATGATATGAGGTCATTTACTACAGCCATAACGTACTTCCATATGATGCATATACATTCTCCCCACAGGTGGGAAGTAATGCTGAGAAGTAACACCGTGGATAAAGGGAAAGATATAGTCATTTAGTGAGGCATTTTCTAAAATATGGAAATCCAGCCCAAATTATAGTAATATAAGAGATTGTAAAGTGCAGCAGGGGAGATATAAAACTGAGATTAAGGAGGGTATAAGGAGCTTTGCTGAACAAATCATACCGTGGCAAATCCATGCCCAAACTCTGTGGGCACCTGACTTCCCCCTGGGAGCAAAACGGTGCGGTTCTGCTGAGTAAGAATACAAGAGCTGGTTACAAAGGAGAGCTCGGGGTAGGGAGCCATCCCTCCCACAGCACAGGAGCCGTCCCGCAGAGCCAGCCTTCATCAAGATGCGCAGGACGTAAGCATGGTGAGCCATCAGCTGGCTCACCCTGGGGAGGCATTCGGGGTACATAAAAAGTTTCCTCAGCCGTTCGAGTAAAACAGCCTCCTCAGACCGACAGCACTGCAGTTCCGTAAGCGTGGGGACGTGAGGAGATTCCTCTCACCAAGCTCCTCGGTCTCCCCCACGACTCCAGCGTCTGCTTTGGGTGGTGGTTTCTGCCTACGAAGGAGATGAAAATGGCACAGTAAGGCCAGTGATTCTGCGGTTAGAAAGCCATGTGTAGGCCAAGAGGAGGACAAATGCTGGCCACTTTCCAAAAGCATCGACTGGTTTTTTTTGGACTGCATCACATTCCAGTGTTGTAGAAGAAATAACATGCATAGAAACAAAACGAGCAAGGAGAAGAACCAGGAGCCAATGCCCCCCCTCCAGCAGCACATTGCCTTGCACCAGGTGTTGTGCAGCAGCTTGTCCATCTGCACCGGGGCAACACGCAGCTTCCAGTCTAAAGCAGATCAGGCATGAGAGCCCTGTAGGAGGGCAGCCTTCTGAGGTAGGGGACACAGCACCGGGGAGGTGCCAGGTGAGTAGCAGACTCCTGGCATGGGGGAGGACAGAGAGGTCCTGCTTTGCTGAGAGGCGGGCAGGCTGAAGATGCTCAGCTACCCTTGCAAGCCCTCCTCCTTCCTGGGCCTGATCCAGGGACTGCTGTAACTTGTAGTGTCTTCCAGGCTTTAATTCAGTCCCTGCACCTAGCGGAGAGCTGTACGTGTCATTCATGGCATAAGCCAACCTTTGGGCCTAACGCTACGGAGCAGTATGCTGAGCTGCTGCTGGGCGTGTGTGCAGCAGCTGTGAGGGTCAGCAGGGAGACCTTTGTGTCTGTAACACCAAATGGACATTTTGCAGGTCTGATTTTCCTCTCTTGTGACAGCCACAGCTTGGCCACGTGTTTTTCTGCCTGGGGGCTGGGTGAATACTTGCATTACACCTTGTTACAGAGGGACAGCTGCCCGTGTGCAGGGAGAAGCAAAACATCCCCCCCACACCTTGCCATGCAAATCGCTATGTTGGGCATGCCGACTTATCCCACGCCAGTGGAAACCAGCTCTCCCTCTGCGTGTGTGCTCTATTGCACGCCCAGCACTATCAGACCTCTGACCACCAGTTCTTTCAAACACGGTGGTTGAAAGCTGCTGCCTTGCAGAGACGGGAAAGTGGATAATGGCCATCGATATTGCCTTCAGTACTGCCTGGCTAACCAGAGTGCTGCAGCGGGAGGGCCAGGTGCCAATGGCACAGGCTGTTTTGGTAGCCGAAAGGGTAGAAGAGCCAACATCAGTTCACCAAACCCAACCACTTGCTGCCTTAGGCAACTTGCCACTACCTCCATCGCTGGAGTGAGACCAGGCACGTGGAAAACAATGAACTTATCTCAGCTTTTTCACCTGGGGAGATGAGGGGAAGAGTGAGAGTAGAGAGGAACTCTTGGCTATTTGTGAAAGTCACAGGCTGAGAAGGGTCAGAGGCATGAGAGGATGGCACAGAAGATAAAGATGTGAACTTCCAAGTGGATAATAAGCATCTGTGAAACGCCCAAGGAATGGGAGTTCAGAATAGCTGAGCTATTAACCAAGGCAGGCGGTGGCTTATTCAAATGGCTTTTTATACAAACACCTGTGGGACTGAGGAGCTGGGAGGGGGGCAATTCCCATATCTGTGTCTTACAAAGAAGCTAAAGATGATCCAATTATAAAATGGAGCACCTTACCTCGGAACAAGGAGAAAACACTGGAAAAAAATCATTAAAGATAGAGTTAGAAAGCTTCTAGATGAGTCTAACGTGATAGAGATAAACCTGTCTGCCGGTTTCTGTAAGTGTGACTTGTGCTTCTCTAGCCTATTAGGATTCTGGGGAAGACTTAATGAAATACTGGACTGAGGAGAAGGGGTGTGTGGGGGATATAATTTATTTAAACTTTTCAAAAGCCTTTTGATAAAGTCTTTCACAAGAGGCTATTAAAGAAATTTGTTACCCGTAGGGTGGGAGGCAAAGTCCTGACATGGATTAAAACCTAGATAAGAGGTAAGAAACAAAGGAAAGGAATAAGCGTCCAATTCTCTGCATGAAAGGAGGTTAATAGCAAGATGCTCTAGGGATCAGCATCAGGACCAGGGATGTTCAATATGTTTATTAATGATCTAAGAGAAAGAGGAGAACAACAGAGATACAAAATTTTGCTGATGGCACAGTTTACTTCTTGCAGGCAATTTATTGGCTGTGTTTGACTCTCTTCTTGCGTTCATGGCTTGTCTATGAATAGATCACCAGTTTTACTAATAGGCCTATAAATATAATTGGAAGTATGGCTCAGTCTGATGAACAGTACTGAGACTGATTGCAGGAGGAGACCTACAGGTGCTGGAACATCAGCCTGGGATGGATGCAGAGTCACAAAGCAAGAGAGTTTCTGCATTCAGCCCTCCATCAGGAGTAAGTGCTGCTTCATGTAATTCTGCTGCTTCTTATGTCACTGTCTGCTAGTGCACCAGAACCATTGTAGTAGAAGCAGTGTTAGGATACCCACCCATACTATCGTCACAGTATTTCATACTTAAACTCCTGCATGGCTTGAATCCGTTACAGATTCATGGGAGGTTGTGGGCCCTTTGCCAGCACCCCCCAGCCATTACCCATGTGTACATTTCTTGGGGGAAGCAAGCACTCGTGCATGCACCTTTATCTGTATTACTTCTGCATTCCCAGTCCCAATTTGGCAGCTCCTTCCCCGTTCAGCCGAGCTTTTTGCTGCATGCTTTAGGAATTAAGCGTATGCTTCACCACATCGCTGTACTGCTGCCAGAGCTGCTCTCCTGCGGCTGTGTCCTGCCCCCTGCCCCATCCAGATCCACTTTCCGCACTGCCTCCGCGCGCCGGCCTTCCTGTGGCTCCTATTCGCTATCCATCATACTGACTGAAACACTCAGTGCTAGCAAGGTAGTTATTGTAGGCGAGTTAAAAGTCCTCCTTCACAGTCACTGCTGCCACATAAGTTTGTTCAACTCGCTGTATTAAAGTCATTAGTGCCAGACAGCCCTGGAGAAATGCTTTATGTCGTCATTTTCCCCTACACTACGGCAACCATTTTTTTATGCAGTTGAGGTCGCTACCTCAGCACATGCCTCTGTTTACATCCTTTGCCAGAGAAGAAACAACTTAGAGATGTGATTAGAGGAAACTACATATCTGAGTACTTTCTTAAATTGAGATGCTATTGAACTGGTGTCCATTGGATAATCACCCACGTCCACTCCAGTGCTACCAACAGAAACTTTTTTTCTTCCCCCTGAGGTCATTAAATTTCAGTTTATGTTGGATTCCTGTACAAAGTATATAAACTTTCTCCTCTGACCAGATCAGGTGGCAGAAGTTCCCATGCTGCTGGTTTGCCCCAGCGCTGTGTCAACATGAGAGATGACAAACAGCCAGATCAGCACAGTGGCTATGAGTGTGACAGAGGAGGAGGAGGAGGAGGAGGAGGAGGAGGAGAAGGAGGAGCAGTGCTAGTCGGTTTGTAGGATTCCTTGGCATGCAAGGTGTTCCTGCTAAGAAATTCCCAGATGATATCTGATTCAGCAGATCCTCTGCTGCAAAGTTGATTACTCGGAGGTTTACGTGCACCCTTCCTCTCACCTCCTGCCGCCTACTGAGGAATGAACCCAAGGACAGGGGTACTCTGGGTGTAAGCGCCTGTGAGGACCAGTAGCAGCCCGGTTGACGCAGTTGTCCTCATGCTGATGAAATCTGCTGTTCGAAGGCAGCGATTCCTCCTGCAATCTGCTGGCATTGTCACTTGACACTTCTCACCAGCTGGTGAGTAGGAAAAAAAGGAGTGTTCTGGTGTCAGTGGAAAATAAGTGGCTGCAGTGTGTAGTCAAGTTGCTGGAGGTTTCATAATGCTGCCTTCAGTCTTTTATATATATCTGCAGCCACGTACGAGCAGAATGGCCTCCATCTCAAAGCTACTCCGTTCTGTCAGACACAAGCTGGAGCAGCCAGGCGGTCGCTTGACTAATGACACAAAGGGAAGATGCTAAGAAGGCAAATGCAATACGAACTCCAGCTCAGCATGCTGCAAACAAATTGAGCTGCTGCGCTGAAGTTGTGAAGAAAAGAGATTTTCCTATTACTTATACAGCAGTCCTAGACATCAAGGGAACAAGCAAGATGGAAATGGAAATTCCCATTGATGAGAAGAAATTTGATATTATTGTCATTGCTGAAACCTACAGGGATTTTTAAGTGTAGTTACAAACATTTAAGGAAAAACAGGGTGAGTAAAAGCATAGGGGTGATGCTCTGCATTAAAGAAGCCACTGCGTTTTTTCAGTTACTCGACTCTTCAGAGCAGAGACTGAACTTTACGGTTACTAGTAAAACCTTTCAGAGGGTGACTATTGGGATCTTTCAGACACCACTAAATTAACAATTTAATAATGACTCTGCTCATCTCTGTAGCATATGGAAACACAACATACAGTTATTATGGAAGGATTCCAATTTGAAAAGATACTAGAGGTTTTATGCAGTCAACAGGAAATATCACTGATGTTTCTGAAGTGTAGAGATTATAATTTTCTACTGTGAAAACATTACATTCAGGTTGAGGTGAAAGTCTACTGTTGTTCCCATTAGGAAGGACAAAGAAGAATAAAATGCTGGTCTGGAAGCTGTTGATTGCCTCTGGAGGGTAGGTCTCAAGTCAATGAGGGGTGCAGGCTGAGGCAGACAGATGTGGAAATCAGTGTAAAGTAAAAACAATCAGACTTAGGGAATGTATTCAGGAACACACTGCACTGATATGCACAGGCTTGATAGGAAGCAGCCTGGGAGCCATAAATAAAGAGACAGAAACACTGAGGACAATTATAAATAACTTAGAAGAATGATAAGCTCCTGGACTGCAAATTGGCATGAGAAACTATTCAATGATCCATGCTTAACAGCATGATTAGTGTATGACTGGTTAATAACAGTGCAGAGAAATGTCACTGGGAAAAGCAGGCGTATGCACCTGCATAAGCTTTTGGACAATATTAACAGTATAAGCAGGTACAAAAACAGTAGGAAAAGAGATTGCTTTTGCATTTGCCAGTGTCTCTGCACCTGCACAAACACCCACAAAAGGGCTCGCACATGCCTGTCCAACTGATCACCTGGCTGATAGAGTTAATAAAAGGTTATACTCACCGGATGCTCATTCAGACCTGTTGCAGCAGGAGCTGTCAGCCCTGGAAGCAGCTACAGGGACCAACGATTGTGATTTGATTACACTGAACATGAGCACAGGGAGTATGGTGCCAAGCAATAATATAGAGAGATATGTATACCCGGCCCTCTTGAAAAGGCTGACTTCCCAACCATCAAAAGTAAAATTTAATAGGAGAGAGAATACAACATGTATGTAAATATTTGTATAAATAATCATTTATATATGAATGAGAATTGGAAGCTCCTTCAGCAAAGTTTATCAGAGGCCTCAGGGGCCACCGTGGCACAGACACATAAGAAGATGGCTAGGGAGAAAAACTCCGTAAGACTGAGCAGTAAGAGACATAGTGTGGAATTCAGAATTCTTATGTACCACGTTGGGATAGAAAACGGGGGCAATGGAAACAACCAGTATTACCTAGCAGATTGACGTTCAAAATAGTTATATGGGAACATAAAGACCACTCCCTATTTGATCCACTTCCCTTTGTATAGACAAAAGACAAAACAGCTGAAGTCATAAGAGGACGAGTATTACACTTGCAATGTCCCTCGCAGCCACCAGAAGCCCAGACTGAGCACGAAGGAGACAGGAGGAACCTGCAAGGAACCTGAGCAAATGCAAAGGGCATTCTAGAGCAGTGCTTACACTGCAGGAATAAATGCTGCGTGTAGTTCTTTACTGGTTTTCTATGGATCTGTGCTTTTCCCTCTGCACTTGCCCCAAGAGATAACATGTGTACATAAAAGTCATTTTGTTGGAGCTGGGGCATTCCTTGTTTATGTTGTTAGATAATGCTGAAAAGGAAAAGAAAATAAGCCAGCAGGTCCAGAATGAGGGAACCTGAGGGCATATGCAACTGCCCAGCCAGCTTTCTGCTGGTGGGTGTAAGTATCAGGGGAAATCAGACACCAGATCTGACTTAGTGACAAAAGCTCCAACCCCAGCAAGCCAGGAGAAGGGGGTCCAGAGCCTGTGCCCACTGCAGCAACCTTGTCTAAGCACCTCAGGAGGAGCCGAGGGATTATAATGCTGGGGCTGCACAAAGCCATGCCATAGAGGAGCACAGCATGCTGCAGGAGCAGGAGTGGGGCTCCAGTAAAGAGCAGCCTTCTCCCCACCTGTCCCCATGGGGTGTCCTTGAATGGGGAATACCAGCAGGATGGAGCACTTGCAGGTGGGAGGACCCCTGCTCTCTGGCAGGGGTGTGAGGTGAGGATGGTGGGGAGAGGAACGGGGAGGTCAGAAGACTCCTCTCTGTTTTGTTGAGGGAGTGGGGGAAGTTTCTGCCCCCTCCCTTTGCTGAGCCGGTGTGGCTGGGCAGCAGAACCAGCACAATGCTGGGCGTCACACTAATAACTCCTGGCCGTGACATTTCTGAAGTGTCTTTTCAGACCCTGGCATCACAGCTGACTCATGCCCAGGCGCTGAGCGGGGCCAGAGATGCTGTCAGGATCACTCCCACATTCAATTACTCACGGTAGCCTGTGCACACGCGTTGTTGCTTGACCTCATCCCCCATCCTTTCCCAGAGGCAGAGGTGCCGACAGCAGCTGAGGGCTGCTGTCTGTCAGAGGCACAGGTGCCCCCGTCCTGTCGTCTCCCCTCCCTGCAAAATGCCAGCCAAGGCAGCCAGGCTCCACAGGGAGGTGAAAGTGGGGATTCAACTACTGACTGCACGTGTATTGGCTTCCACAGCCTTCCTAGGAAGCGCACCAGGGACTTTGGTTGATGCCAGGCCGTGAGACTACGAGAAGCAGCAGGGGAGAAGAGAGGGAGAATAAATGGGTGCTGAACTGGGACCCGGAGTACTAGCCTAGGGCTTTGCACTTGGCAGAGCCTCATCACAGAAGACAGCTTTGTGGTGCTATTACCAGTCAGCACTTCTCCCTCACTCCCTCACTCCCCTTCCCTTTCATCTAGGTTGCTGCAGTTGCATTTAATGACACAACAGATGTATTCATTTGCATCTTTATACAGATCTCTAAGCTCTACAAATGGGTGGGTGGGCGTGACCCCATTTCCCCAAATTATTCAGCACCTTTCAGTTATGCATTTCTCTCTTTTCTAATGTCTTTTTGAAGCACATGGAAGCAGCAGTGCAGAATTACTCTGCCGTTTTTTCTTGAGCATCTGGGACCCAATCGCTCCCCTGCCTATGTGAATCTCCCTGAGAAGCCAACAGGAGCCACAGAGATGTCGGTGCACAGGCAGACTGCCTCCCCCTCCCCATCCTCCACGTACACACGCTTCCCGGAGAGGGGGAAAAGGGACAGATTTACCTGACATACCCCCTTGCTACACGGAAGATGGCTATGGGGAAGAAAGAAGGGAAAAACAAGTGACACCCTGTCTATTTATCGAGGGTGATGACAGTTCTGTTGCTGCCATCAAGAGATCTGTAGTCGCATTTATGGGATGTGGGTGAGTTAAAATATTTCCCTTCACCATCTGAAGGCGGTGTTTATGCGGAGCTGCTTGAAACACCCTCCATGCTGGTGACTCAGGGAGACGCTACCACCAGCATGGAAGATCTGTCGGCACGGCCGGGTGCTGGTGTGTGTTCTTCAGAGCTCCTTCTGCACTGGTGCCCAGGTCCCAGGCCTTCAGCCAGGTGCCTGGATAGAGCAAGAGGCTTTATATGGGTCTGCACACCATGGCAGATCCCATGGGAAAACACGCTGTGCTGCATTTCCCCTGGGTCTGGAGCACAGCTGCCTGGCCAGCCGTGCAGGCTGAGGACAGGAGGACAAGAAACGAGGAGAGGAGAAGGAAGGAGGGAGAAGAAGAGCTGATGCCCACCAAGCTGCCATATATACTTAGCAACACATCCAGGAGGCGGTCCAGGTGTTGCATGGGGAAGTCTGATGCACAGGAGAGAAGAGCTCCTGTCCTGACTCCTTCTGCCTGCCCCCTCACTCAGGCCAGGTGGCTCTGGGGCCACCTGGTTGGTGAGAAGCTGTTAGTGTGACACCCTGGGAAGGCAATGAGTGAGGACACCAGTGCCGTTGGCAGAGATCATCTCTGGTTTAATTTATGGGCTGCGCTTCGTATATAAAGCTACGGCCGAAGATATAATGTAATCCCATCACTGTGTGTATGCTGAGCACTGCTGTCAATCAATGGTGCTTTGCATCAGTACATTTTCATATAAATATGTATGTTCTCCTGCTAACAGTATTATTATTTATCATTTGTGTTACTGTCATGTCTCAAGGCTTCAGCAGAGACCAGATCCCCTTTGTGCCAGGTGTCACACACGCGGGGAGAGGCAGACCCTGTTCCGCACAGCTCCCAGGCTAAACACACCCTAACAGGCAGGCTGGGGTGCCCAAGTAAAAAAGTATTTTGAAGTTGAAATGCTGGATCCAGCAAGCAAGAGGCAAAGCTCTTGTAGATCTGGGTTGTAGATCTTGGGTTGTGGTGACTTCCTATCCAGCACTTCCCACTAGACTTCTCCAGTACCAAAAACTTGGCAACTTTGACTTCTTTTGGGGAAAAAAAAAAGGATGAGACATTTTACAAGGTGGCAATTCCCTCTGATCCCTCTCTCTGAATACCCCCATGTTCAGGAAAGCCAGGATGAACACAAGTAGAGGAAAAAAGGTGCCCTGGAGTGGGGAGAGGCATGCCTGTCAGAAGTCTGCCTGTGACTCCCTCTCACTGGCATCCCTGCGCAGAAACCACAGTGACCCCCCTGATGCCCAAGGCATGGCACCCTTTCCTCCAGCCCACCACCACTCTCAGGAGTGCACCCTAAGCCCCCCACCTGTGAGAGGCGAGATATTTCTTCATGTGAGATTTCTTCTCCTCCCAAAGCCCTACCCATGGGGACCACCTGGGCACAGGAGGTTCTTCTCTGACCACTGTAAAAGGTCACCTTCTTGAGCATCACTGTCATGGGTTTGGTAGTGGTGGAGGGGGCACAGGTTTCTTGGTGTAGGAGAGGTCAGGGGCTGCCCTGTGCTGGTCCCAGTCAGACCTGTCTGTCTCCATAATGGGTGGAACCAACCCACAGCACCCCAACACCATGGCCAGCCAGAGGGGCCCCAGCCATGCTGCCTTAGCTGTGCGAAGGGAAGGCAGCACCACTGGGGTGAACACCTGGGGACACGAGAGAGAAGAAACAAGAGGAGACGCAGGAGGAGACGTGAGAAGGAGCAAAAGGAGTCGCAGGAAGGGGCACAGCAGCAGATACAGGAGAAGGCATGTGGAAGGGGACAGGGCTGGGAACTGCTCTTGAAGGGAGGGATGTAATGCAGGGGGGAAACCTAACCTTGGGAGGGAACTGTGCCTATGAGGGACCCACGCTGGAGCAGGGACACCCCCAAAGGAACAGCAGTCTGCAGATGATCCGGGCTGGAGCAGGTTATTAGTGAGAAGGAAAAAGCAGGGGAAGAAAAAAGCAAAAAAACAGGTGTGACAGCAAGAAAGCGACCTCCTCCACTGCCCATCTCCTCACCCAAGGGACTGGCAGGGACTGAGTGGAAAACGCAGTGAAAATGGGGGGAGGGGGGCTGGTGGGAGGGAAGTGTTGGACTGAAGCTGAGCCTGGGGAATGGGGAAGAAAGGAGCTTCCCTCAGTGTTTAATTATCCAAGTCTTCTTTGTTTTCCAACAACCAAATCAGTAAATAAAAGTTTATGTTAATTGGAAAAAAATCAAATTCAGTGAAATTCCCTGAACTGAGACTGTGTTGCCTGCAACAGACACATATGATAAAAACTGGAGGTTTTTAGCTGATAGGACTATAAGGAAAAGCCTCAGAAGGCAATTCAGGTTCATCGACAAAGCCCTCAAACCAGAAGCAGAGTGCAAAAAGCCCCCAGTATTTCTCTCGTTATAAACCTGTACACAGCCACCGAACGTGCAAGAGCAAACAGCAGCAGGTGACAATGGAGGTCGTGCACTGCTGCTGGCACCACAGCCCAGGACACTAAGTCATGGCTGCTGAACGGATCTGGTGTGACCAAAGGATCATTGAGTATCTCTAAGGCAGGCAAGTTTCCAGTCTTCACGATCTAGCCAAAAAGAAGCAAAACACTACTACAGACCCTCCCGTTCCCACCCCCTTTGCAGAACAGCAGCGCTAAACCCATCAGGACAGCCGGCAAGCAGGCGTGCTGGCAGGGGAGGTACTGGCAGATGCAAAAGCAGTAGGGCCCATCCATTGCACACTGGCTCCCCTGTGCATACGCAGACCGATCTGCACACATCAGCTGCATCTGCAGCAATTCCGTAGCACAGTCCCGGCAGTCATCTGTACAGAAATCCAGTAGATTACTGCTCAAAGTATAGGGCAGCCATCTGTCCAGATCAATACAGCTGGGATGTCTGATGCAATTCAGCAAAGCCTGGGCACCTTTTCTATCTCTCAGACAGAAAAATTCCCCTTTATTTTGACTGAGATTAGTTCTCTTATTCTGCAGGTGCTGAGAGTAACTATGTTTGTTTATCCTAATTGCCTTGCAGTCACTCTAACTCGAGCCTAAAAATGGCCTGCTGAGGTGTACCTCAAATACAATTACAGAAATGTCCCTGTATATTCCAGTACCAGCACCTGGGAGGAGAGAGGTGTCAAGGTCCCGCAGTGAAACAGCCAGTGAAATTTAATAACAGCATTGGAAGTCAGATTTATGTAACTTTTATGAAATCAATAGTACTGGACTCTCAAAAATCAGTTGAAGACCAAGCCCCCATACAAATGTAATTAAGCACAGATGGCAGCGTGCTTTCTATGCTCATGAACACCGCTGCAAAGCTGTGTTCACTTTAATGTGAACAGCAGTTGCCTTGAACTTGCTGTTGCTGATGCGAAAATACCATTGTCACTAATCAAGGCTGCTTGTAACGTAACAGGCACTCAGCCTTATTCTAATGGGTCTCGTGTCTGAGTTTCAACGCTCTGCAGAAAGCAGGTAGGAGATGAGATGAAGTTAGTGAGATAAAGTTTCACCCATCACTTCCAGACCTTATTCAAAGGACTTCTACCTCATGTTTTCCCCAAAACAATGCCTAAAGAGTTCTTTGGAGTGCAGGACCACCACCTCTTCCCTAGGCCAAAGGAACGGGCCCACCTAAGGGCTTGGGTGGGTTTTTGGTACAGGTGAGCAAGTGCTGCGCCAAGGTCTCCTCTCCTTGACTGGCCCCCAGCCATACTCTGCTGCAGCTTCATGCAATGGCCTTTTCCCTCGTGTGTCCCACGCTGCCAGCCCTCCCATCCCCTCTGCCCCGCACCCTAGCTTACAGGGCCACAGGAGCAGCAGGGGACAAGAAAACAGACTGGGCTTAAGACTTATCTGAAGTGAAGAGAATGTGACAAAATTTCAGTCAGTACACAAATCATAAATGTAGGTGGTTGAAAAGCCGATGGAGGGAAAAGGCTGATCACGCATTTTAATTTTCTCAGTCTTCCTTAACTGAATGTTTTGTTTTCCTGTTGGATAAAAGACACACGGAGGTAGAGGGGTGGATGTCACAAAGCTGTCATCAGGCTGTTTTCCACACTTATTTTCTGAAATTTGAAATGGCACTGAAAGTTGAAAATTTGAAAAACACCAAATTCTTCATAGAGCTGTCTGTACACCTCTGTCATAATCTTAAAAGCCAAGATATATTTTTAACCACCTCAGGGGAAAAAAACCCCAAACATTAGGAAAGTTCAGAAAAGCTTGAGTCTTGTTACAACCCAAAAATACTTTTAATCATTAAAGTCATTGCCTTTTTAACCTTCCCATCTGACTCTAACGCTCTCTCTGGCTTTAACTCACGTCTGGCTTCACCAACACGGCTCTACACACAGACACTGGGATGTAACCTCACGACAACATGTGTGCTGCTAAAGCTGAAAGTTGTCACTGCTCTGCAGGACCAGCCTTGAAAGTCTCTATTCAAGCACAGTTATCTAATGCAGTGGTTTCCAACTTACTCAGCCCTGTTAATGGCTTATGGGCTGTATCAAAGGCAAACACAAAAGGTAAAGAAAAGTCACTCTAATATCTCCAAAGTGAAGTTGGCGATAAAGGGATCTGTACCACTACTAGGCAACTTTTAGAGGTCCACAAGTAGGATTGAAAACCATGGTGAGGTGCTTCATTCTACACTGAAGCATCCGTATTAGTCTGCCCTTCTGAGATGCTGAACTCTGGCTGCTTCAGTACAGCCAGAGGGTACCTGCCTGAAGGCCTAAAGGTCAGAGCCCACAGGACAGCTTACCAAATTACCCAGGAGATGTGGAAACTTTAAAATTGAACATTATAACTTTTTTATTTGTTTGTTCTCTAGTTTTGGTCTTTGTTCCATTTTATTTTTTATATTTCTGTCCTCTTTTCTCTTCCGATCCTTCACATCTGTTCATTGAATCTGTTTTTGCTGTCATACGTATAATTTCCTACTAGCAGAAAACCTACTGAAATTGTTTCTTGGTGAGAAAGTATGGGTTTTCTTTAATTGTTTTCATGGAAGTTGGTAAGTCTAGGTTGTGGAAAATTATAAATGTAAACACTGGCAAATCAAACTAATTTTGTGTAGTTGAGTTGCTGTCAACGTCCCTACAATATAAGCCCACACAAAACCTGAATGTTCTTACTTTCAGGGTGTTTTTTTTCTTGGGTTTTTTTTGTTGGTTTTGGTCAGTTGGTGGGTTTGGTTGGGGTTTTTAGTCCTGTTTGTTGTCACACCTTCTTTTCTGCTCATTGGACCATTCCTAAGTCTTTTTTCTGCTTAAAAGCCTGATCTTTTTCATAGCGGTGGTTGTGGTGACATACTAAAAAATCATGTAATTATATTCCAATTTCATCAATCATCCTGTAAGACTGTACTATTCCATTAGCAGGTTAGTTGGATGCTCAGCTTCCTGCAAGTGTGCCTGGATCTCCCACTTCAGTGTAGTGTGTGTGACCGATCCGTTTCACACTCCGAATGTCTCACCTGCGTGGATGATGGGCTTATAGGGGAAGGGGACATCCGCTCTCCCCACTTGTGCTGAATACACTGAAGATCTCTTCTTCGTTGGCCTCTACCAGTGGCTATAATCTTCATCGTTAGTAATAGAAAGTAACAACTTGACTTAAGCATCAGGGATTCCTTCACCTATTGGGATTTTTTTTTCCTCCCCTCAAACTAAAAGAGTAAATTTTGCTTTATGAAAATGATTGTATTTTAAAAAAAATATACTTATTTTACAAAGTTTAAAAGAAGTGCATGAATTGAGGGGGATAAGAATTAAAAAATACTTCTTAAAAAAATATTCAGCCTAAGTTATTCTTTTTTCCAGTTCCTCCTGCTAGTATTCATAGGCTTCCCTGATAGTTTAACTGTATGTGGGTTTATGTATCTGCCATTAGGTAGGCAAATTCGAGAATACTGCCATAAATCAGTGTGGATTAGGAGCCTGCACAATAGGGAAGTAGGGCCTAAAATGCCTTTTATGTGGAACTGCAATCAAAACATAAATGCACTCATCTTCCTCCTTTTCCTCCCCCTCCAGGAGCTCAGCAGAGCCAGGAGTACTTGGCTTTAAAGCTCCTTCCCAGCAAGGCTGTAACAGAACTCAGGTCCCAGAAGATGAAGGATTTTTTTTCTTAGATCTTCCAAGCAACATTCTAGGTTAATAGTGCTGTCTTCACTCTTTCTTCATCATATATCTGTTTAAAAGGTACAAACATCGTCCAATATGCCTGCCTGACAGGGCTCAGATGGGGGAAGATCAATATTTTATGGCCTTGGTAAGTGATTACCTTTATGGCTTCAGCTGCTTTTAGGATTTTCTCCCTCTCATGTATATCAGACAGAGAAGCGATAACACTGTTGCCTTAACTGGCTGCTTTTGTGTTTAAAGCAATGATTCCTTGGGTTCGTGCATTTTCATGCTCTCTTACTGAGATCCCTTGCTAGATTTTGTCACACAATCCCAGTTATCCCAGTTCACAGGGCCGTGAAATAGCCCAAGAAGCACCGTGACACACATTTCGCTTATGAATATGCACTCACTCACACCGACACCGTGACAATCACATTACAGTCTCTGCAGCACCACTGTCAAAGCTAGAGCTAGTGCAATAGCTCGTTTGCCGTCCCCCTCCAGAGGGACCAGCTGCCATCAGGATGCGCATCCCAGCTGGGGGGGGCTTTGCTGACCCTCCCTTGCTGCCTCCTGCAGTACCTCAGCCTGGCACACCTGGGGAGTCAGCCTTGCGCTGCAAGAGCGGGGGAAGGCAGAGGAAAGCAGGCAGCAACAACTGGATCTGAACCACCTGAGCATCCTCAGAGGACCACGCTGCACCCCCGTGGTGGCATTTTCTACTGCTGCTTCACTCCTGGTCTGTCGCTGCTTATTAATACATTTTCTGGCCCCGTGCTCCCATGACTCCAAAGGCAAGCTCGCTTCAGTCACTGATCTGCATTGTGTTTAAGTATGTGCTTAGCCCTTAACACATGCTTTCATCCCGCTGAAGCCAAAGGGCACTAAGCGCTGGCTTAAACACCCTCTGGAAGGTGAACAGGGACCCAGGACCTTGGCAACCCCAAGGAAAAAGCAAATGCAAAGGCAGGCTTTCTCTGTCAGTAAACAAAACAAAGCAAGCTGATTTTTAAACCTTTTGGCATGTCTGGGTGTCTTTACTTCCACTGATGAAGAATCAACAATGCAATTAATAATTATTGATGATCGCTAATAAGAATTATGATTATCATCACCAGCATCCAGCCTTGCCATTCCTGCCACCTCTCTAATCAGTGTGATTTCACTGCTATTATACATAATTGTGATTTTCCAAGTCAGGGTAGGCGAGGAAGCAACCTTGCAGTGTAAATACTAAATACTTAGCATAACAAGAGTGAAGCTCGCTGGCTTGGAGCAGAGCTAAGCGAAGTCACGGGCTTCCATTCTTTTTAATTTACCATCTGTTCTGTATGACACAGCCTGTGTCTCTTTAGGGTTTAGTACCCATTTATTATCCAAAAGCCACCTCTGCCTGCTATTAAAATCACGTTGGAGTGATTTAGAGAGGGAATCCGTCCATTTGCCCAAGTGGAAAGATGTGTCATCAGCATAAACCTAAATGCTGCAGCCTTCCTGGACTCCAGGACTGGGAACTGCCTCACCAGCACACATGCCTTCTGTCGGCTCCAGCCCCTTCCCTCCTCCTGGCAGAGTCAGTAACCACGGACTTGTCATTACACATCCCCTTCTCTCCTCTTCCCTTATGTTATACACACACACGCACTTTTCCATCGTGCCTTTTTCCTCTCTGTCCTTCTCACGCAAGGGACCTGACTGAGTCCTGTCCCACTGCTACCCCATCTCCTCTTCCCTCTTAACCCCAGCCGCCCTGGTCATTACCCTCTGTTGCAGCATAAGCCAGCACGGTCATTATTCTTCCCCCTCCGTTCCCTTTAATCATTCATTCACTCTTCTATATACCTGTTAGTGTGAGCATGCTTCTTACCTCTTCATTTGCCAACACACCCCTTGTTCCCACGTCCTCTCACTTGGCCTTGCCGCCTCTCCGCTTTTCCAGCTCTCACGGTCCTCACCATTATTTAGTAAAACACAGCACAGATGAAGATAATTGCCATCCCTTCCCCCGCCCCCTGGGACACCTCAGAAATCTCCTACAGGTACCCAGACAAGCATCTCACCCTAATAGCGAATGACTGTTAAACTAAACAAGAGATTTTCAACACTCTCCGCAAATTGAACCCAACAAACCCACTCCACCTCCATAGCTGCCTTCCATGGCTTTAGCCACTTCCAATTAACTGAGCAGCCCAGAACTCTCCTCAGGGATCCAGGACAAACAGGATGGGGGCTGAAAACAAGCCCAGGAAGGCAAAACAATTACGTGCAAGGCAGCTTGGCTCCAGGACCCTGAGGCAGGGCTTCTGGGGACAGGGACCCTGGCGGAGCCCATAGCCAGGACCTCAGTCCCTAGGGAGCCATCAGGTGTGATACAGGTGGCAGAGCTCCCTGCACAGCAGAGGGAGAGCACGATGCTACTAGTAGTACCACACGCATCCGTCCGTCCTTGCAACCACCAAAGGGACACCTTTCTGCGCACTAAATATTTAGGATCTCGGTTGGTTTGCTGAGACAACAGCCGTTTTGTTCTCAGGCTCGCTGCAGGAGAGGCATGTGTGCTATGCTTTTCCCATGGAGGGTGGAAGATGAATAGAGTCATTGCCCCAACTTAAAACATTTTAATGAAAACCCTGGCATCACTGATGTGTGTCCTTGCTTGCTGTTATTTTTCCTCACCTAATTTACCTGATAGACTACAGTAGGGGGAGAGTGGAAAGGAGAAAGAAGACAAGGGAAAAATGGGTATGTTCTCACCAGAAATTCTGAATTGATTCAAAATTAATTCCTCCCCTCTATTTTGAATCAATACTTCAAAATCAAAAACTTAATTCTTGTTTTAGCTTCAAATGTGTTTTCTTTTCCCCTACCAAACAGGCTAGAATATCTTTTCAGATTATTTTTTTTTTTTTTTTTTAAAAAAAAAGGAAGAATATTCTGAAAATGAAATTACATGTTAAGACCCTTTAGTATTTAATTTAGAAATGGTGATTTGAAATGACAATTACAATTCAGTACTTTCCTGGGCAGGGAGGGAGGTGATTTCTGGAGGGCTGATGGAAAGAGGGGATGCTGAGGTACTAGGGATTCTCAAGAAAAGAGTCATTTGGCTCTGTCATTCTTTTGCTTGGACAGCTTGTAGATGTCCATTTGTCCCCATGATGGGGCAAAAGGACAGTAGGTATCATAGACACAGCTTGTTTCATACTGGCTGCTATCAGAGGTCAGAACTGCAGAGGCTGAAAGAGCAGAAAACAGTGTCATGAATAAGTGAGGGCTCAGTCTGATTTTGATATAAGCCTGGAGCTATAGGAAGAAGAGTGCAGTGGGAAAAGCTTATCCCCATTACCTGTTCTACCTGGTCCCACTGTCCCATGCCGATTCCACCAGGTTCATCCGGGCAGAGGACACCTCAGCCTGAAAGCAGAGTGGGATGCCAGGGCATGCTCTTCTCTTTGTCCTCCTGGAGCACCTGGGCTGCAGGCGTATGGGGCTGGAAAAGGATGACTGACCTCCTAAGGGAAAGACTGGCTGGTGACCTGTCACTCTGGGCGGTGAAATGCCCCTGCTTTCACTCTGCTCTGGCAAGTCTGACAGCATCTCCCACCACCAGCTGGGGCACAGCAACTACTCCAGCCCTATAGTTCTACCTAACCAAAAGCCAGCAGATCAACGTTGCACAGGACAGTAAAGAGGGGCTGATGTGAGGAGCCCTGGGCTGGAGGAGCTGGGGGGGCTGCAAGGTGGGAGGGGGCACTGGCAGAGCTGGTGAGGGGAGCCCCAGAAGTTACTGCAAGGTGGTAATGTGGGGCATTACTAGAGATGTGTGCATAGGGGAAGCCATATAGAGCTAAGTTTAGCTCTAGTCAACACCATCAGTCTTTCACTTTCATGAGCACTAAAATTGACTGAAACTCAAAATATGTATTTTAAAAAATGGGAAAGGAAAAGAAAATGTCCGGTTCCTGTAAGATGATCAATAACAGCCAGTGCTAGAGATGACTTTTTCAGCCACAGAGAAACAACTGTTATTGTTGAATTGCTCGGGAACTTTGCCAGTGGACAAAGATAAACCAATAATGTCAAGGAGAGGAGGGGTGAGATTGCTGAAACCGTAGCTACGGTAAGAGGGTTGATGGAAACACTTTCAAGGGGCATGTGGCAGGCCTCACAGAAAGCAATCAGCTCCAACCAGGCACCAAAGAAAGCAAGGGGTGGGAGAGCATACACCTATGGCACCTCCACAAGCAGGGGCAGCAGGGGATGCTGCATCGACCTGCTTCGGGTGCTAACCCATAGCATGGTAGAACACAGAGGGCCTGGCCTCTTGCAGGACTCTCCACACAATATTTCTTTGCCCTGCACTGCATCTTGGCTTCGTCTCCCACGTAGATATGGAACCAAGAAGGGCAGGTGCTGTTGGGCAGGAGCAAGGGGCACCCACAGAGCAGCTCTGTGGCCTAGGAGCAGTCACCCCCTGTTCCCAGAACTGCTTCAGACACACATCACTTAAAGCTGCAAAGCAGCTGCTACCAAGGCTTCATTTCTGCAGCTGTGTCCCGGGTCACCCATGGCTCTGCAGTAATCGATTGCAAGCCCCTATATGACCCAAAGCATGCAACCCAGGCGGACCCATGCACTGCACGGCATCACACGGAAGAGACTTTTCTCTGGCTGCCAAAAAGCCAGCCCTTCAAGGGGGTCCGTGGGCTCTTCCAGGGCAGTTTACAGCAGTTGCTAGGTTGCTCACCGTAATAGTTTTGACTGTGAAGGGCTCCAGGGAAAATGGGAGCAGTCACAGGGTCATAGTTCCCTGAGTATTTGCCATTTCATCCTGGACAAATAGTAAATCTCATTCCCTAAATAAAGCCCTTTGTATTTTGCAAAGTGCTGCACCGAGGGCTGTTTCTCACAAGACCCTGTTATTCCTGTAACACCACCCACATGACGCCAAGGCACAAATTTGGGCCATGGTGTCCACTGATGATAAACAGAAAGGCCCCGGACAGACCTCAGTTTGTGTTTGTGAGAGATAGGCTGTTCTGTCTAATCCTGACCTTTTTAAAATTTCCAAATACTTGCTTCCATTACTAAAAAAAAAATTTCATTGCACTTTTGCTCAAAATTCCCCAGAATTCAAGGCAAGGCATGACGGACCAAACGCAAAACCAGTCAGCTCTGCGGGTGATGCTGCAGGGTGGGGGCAGCTGAGTCATGGGCTGCCCAGGGGCTTGCTGATGGCTGCAGAACCAGCCAAAGCAAGAGCAAACCCCAAAACTCACAAGTCCCGATTTCCAGGGCTGTATTCTGACTGTAACATGATGTTTCCTAGCGGTTCACACTCCTGTCATCACCAGTGGATTAATTACCCCTACCTCACCCTCTTATACTTTTGATATATCGCTGGGTCACTGGCTGCTTGGCAAAGGCAGCTGGTGTACTGTCCTGTGTTGTGAAGGGGAAACTGAGGCACAGAGGGAGGTGAAGTGACTTACCTCAGGTTATTCAGCAGATGTGTGGGACATCTGGGACTAAACCCCTGAACTTTCAAGAGCTCAAGGTCCTTCAGGTCTCAGAGTCAGCAAATATTCAGCTCTGAATGTAAGTACCTGTTGATAGCCTTATGAATGGGGAGGGAGGGGTCCTTCACAGCATTTAGGACCCTGGAGCCCCCATTATTGATTTGGGCCTTTCGGAGGCTGCAGCCTCATCACTTGCAACAAGAAGAACTCAGACCCCGCAGGGGTGGAGGGCACCTCGCGTTACCACATCTGTGAGGGGCACTAGGGCACATCGCCTCTGCAAGCATCCCATCAAACCTCGGACCTCTGACCTGCCACATGCAGTTTTTAGCTAAGAAGTTGTTTGCACGGCCCGTTTTGTCCTCTGCTAACAGAGATTCTTATTTGATGCTGACACTTGTCTGCAAGGACACCTCAGCCCTGGTCCCCTGGCTCAGTACGCCGGGACCTCAGAACGGTCACGATAAGCACCCGCTGACTGCTCAGCCCCACCGGCTGCCACCCAGGCAGAACCCACATCTCCAGGAGAGCCCAAACCCTGCCCTCCCCTCCCTCTCCATGTTTGTGTTGCTCTTTCAATGGCTTTGTTTTGCTTAAGCATCCCTTTTAAAGCAATGTTTAGCTTCCAGTTGGAATGAGCTCCAGGAAGCATGGCCAGGGCCCTGCCTGGAACAACGGCCTGTAATTTACGGTGAGTTATGTTTCAATTACCTTGGTGTTATAGCGTCTTGGTGAGGGCAGGCATTATGTCATGTCAGGGATACGGGCGAGGGAGAAAATACAGACGCTCCCATTACAGCCAGTGATGGAGCAGTTTTAATAATACTGCAGGAAAAAAATAAAGAGAAGGGGAGCGCAAATGACTTTCCAGCCATACCATTACTGCACATTAGTAACACGGCACAGCCAGGGAGAGAGAGGGGGAGAGGGGAGTGGGGAAAGGAGAGGCACAGCTGAGTGACAGAGAAGAGGAGGTGGAGCAGAGAAAAGGGAAAAATAGGGCGAGGCAGGAGGAGAGAGGGAAGGAGGGAGGGAAGGAGGGAGGGAAGGAGGGAGAGAAGGAGAGAAGGGCACCAGTGGAGCAGGGAAAGAGAAAGGCAAAGGGACTGAGCGAGAGATGGAAGAGGAGAGGCGGCAGGAGAGGAAGGATGTGGTCCTTGGTGAGCTGGAGGGATGTCGGCTGCCTCAGCCCTGTGGCTTTCCCACCCCGCAGCCCACTCCCATGTCCCCTGCACCTCTGCTGGCCCGGCTCCCCGGCTGGCTGCGGGAACGGCAAGGCAGGTGAGAAGCCACAGGAAAGGGGAAGAGTAGCAATTGTTATTAGGCTTTTGTGAACGATATTGCTTTGTTGCTGGAACAAAGCACTCGACTTTCCAATAATAACAATCTACCTTTTTTTTTTTTTAATCAAATTTCCTTTGTCGTTGTGGCTTTCTTTAATTTTTTTTTCCAGCAGGGTAAGCCTCTCACTTCCAGCTCACTGCCTCAGTCGCCGCTCTGCCTTACTCTCAGTCACTGCTGCCCATGTGTGCCAGCCCGCTCTCTCCTTCTTTATTTTCTTGACACAAATGGCAGTCGTTGCTCAGAGAATGTGCTGGGTGAGCCTGCTTTGTAATTCAAACCTTTTATTCAGGTTACCATTATGTACTAAAGAGGAAAATATGTATTGGCTAAATGGCCTCCTTACCAATGGTCCCCTGGCTGGGAGGAGAGGGCTTGGGCATCAGATCTCACATGGTCCTGCTGCCTCCCTGCCCCACTCATCACTTGCCTGGGACCCAGCTCCTCCTCACTGTCACCTGCCTTCCCACGGCAGGGAGAAAACCCTCCGGTCGGAGATAAATTTGCACCTTTCCAGGAGTGTTCATACTTTGCAAGGGGTTGCAAAAGCCAAGAACTTCAGGCATATCAAATAGCCAACAGCAGGACTGGGCTTGGAAACTGGGGGGGGATAATTTAAAGGAAGCATGAACAAGGGAAATTTTGCCTCTGCCTGGGTAATTTATACTAGTGTAACTACAACAGATCAGTACTCCACTGGTGTAGGCTTGTTCTACCAATGCAATTCCACAAAGCCCCAGCATATCTAAGGCAAGGGTTTCCCACCATCACAAATGGCTTCATGTTGCTATATTAGTAAAAATAAAAGCTGTTTCCCTGTCCCTCAAATTTAGGGTTTCCAGAATGTTGTGTTAGGTGAGAGCAGGGATAATATTGCAGCATTTCAAGTTGTGCACCTGCAAGCCTTTCTCTACTGTATCTGTACAGTATCAGGGAATGCAGATGTGTAAATGTGATCTGAACCAGGTACTGGCACACAGTGCCACGTCCCTCGTGCATGCAAGCAGGAGTGCATGCAAGGAGGAGTGCACGCCTGCCTTATGCCAGTTATGAGAAAACAGGACACCAAGTGATCTGGTTTAACATTAAAAGAACACGAATAGGCAAACTCCTTTCCCGTGCGAAGCCTGCAGAAACATTTCCCCCATCAACATGCTCTGATTATCAGCGCGAGATTTACGCTGCATCAGCAGCTTGCCACCGTGTGACTGGCATTTTTGCCATCCAGGTACAGAGCCCCAAAATGCTGGTTCAGCCTAGCGTTGCACCTCACTGCAGGCTTCCCAGCCCTGCTGCACAAGTGTGCTGCGCGCGTGGCTGCTTGCAGCCAAGAGCTGCAGTTTCCAGAGCGGTGCTGCTCTGTGATGCTCACACCTCACTGCGTCAAAGCACGGGGCCAGTTGTGCCTCCCTTTTGAAGGCATCCAGGTAACACCGTGGTGGGGCACATGCAGTGCAGGTGGAAAGATCTCAGAGGTCAGGGGACTACGCCAGCAGTTTAAAGTGGAGGCTCCCTCTAAACATTCTCCACCCACTGGATTATCCCAGTTTTGCAGGAGGACACACATAACAGAGGAAATTAGTAAAGTGGCCTGAGTTCCATATCAAGAATTAAGGTTTTCTGCTTGTCCCCTTGACTTTTTCCTTGGACTTTTCAGGGAAGATTTCTACTGTGTCCCTGCATCTCCCTCAAAAGGGGACCGTGATCTGCCTTATAGTGTCTGAGGTGTAGTCTGGGGTCTATTGTTCACTCAGAGTCTCTTTGCCTCAGGGAATGTTTCAGCGGAACTTTCACGGCAAATGCATCTAGTCTGCGTTATAAACAGGACATATTTCCCTTTCCAAGTAGACATTATCCTGTTTTTTAAAAAAAAAAATTATTTGGTGCTGTGGGGATACCTCTGTATAAGCAGGTAAAATTCAGTTGTGTGCAGAAACGGGCAACTTCAAACAAGCAGTCCTACCACAGCCCCTCGTTTGTCTGGCAGCAGATTTTTTAGTGGTGAGAATCTCTGAGAATGTTTGTCTTCCCTCCATTTCTGAGCTCACAGATGTTAAACACAGGCGATGCAGATCTGATGGTCTTGTGGTTCCAGCTTCTCCTCCTTGTTTCCAGCTGCTAAATCACATCTAAAGATGTTAACAATACACAAAATACCCTCAGCATATGACTTCTCTGTGCAAGTGATCACTGGAGCTGTCACAGGGGTATCATTAAATTGCCAAGGAGAAGAAACACATCTCCCCTGGTTCTGAGTGGAAGGGGAGGCATCTGTAAGGCGGCTTCTCAAACAGGAGGTGGCCCACGCTTCAGAAAATGTTGAGGGCCCCCACATGGGAAAACTTTATTTTAGGAAGCACAGACTAAGCAACGCACCTGTACTGTGTCTGTTGGTTTCCCTCCATTGTGGTTAGGAATGAAAGTCATGTTGCAGCCCAGTTCCCATCAATGGATTTTATTTTAAACTCGGCACAGTGACTAGTGTCTTTACCTGCATAAATTTTCATATGATTATTTTTTTTTTAACCTAAAAGATGAAGCGCCTGTGGGATATGCGGCTATGCCTTTGGGAAGATTGTGAGTAAGCACGTGGGAAGCAGAATGTTTGCAAATAGCTAATGCCCTGAGATGGAAAAACAGGTCCTGGGGCACTGGGGAACTGCAGCCTAGATTTGTGGGGCAGCAGGGGACACTGCTTCATTCCTCTTCACACGGGGGAGAGCTGGCCACGGGTGTTACGGGAGGGCTCTCTGTCACAGACTTATCAGAAAATTTCGAGTTCCCCTTGCCTCCTACCATCAGTAACAGCATTCCCTCACAACCACAGCTCGCTGTCCACTTGGCTGCCTGTGGTATCGCTCAAGACTACAGGATCAAGAGCTTACAAAGTAACTGGGTCAGAGTCTCCTTAGAGAAGGCTGTGCTGCGTTCTTCCTCATCCCAGCCACAGTGTTAACCGAGATGCGGTGAGCCAGTGGAAAACATGGTGCCAGGCAAAATAACCAGGCTTACACCTGACTCTGGAAAATGAGGAGTGGCACAAAATGGACTGCTTCAAGAAGTTTAGAACGGTGGGCCTGAAAGTCGTTCGGTAGCACAGCCCTGCCCTATCACTTTGGTGTGTGTAATGGGCTGTATTAGGATCCAGTTACAAGCCAAAGTCCACTAGGGAGTGGAAGTGTGAAGCTTAATACAGTATCACAGAAATGGAAAGCTTCTGTAATGGTACAGAAGGGACTTGTGCTTGAAAGCATTTAACAGAGCCTTGGTAAGTAAACTGTAGTAATTGAGCTAGCAAAGGCATTTAGCTTGAATACTTTGTATATGTATAACAAAATCAAATAAGCACCAGGAAGAACTATTCTTCAAAGGGATAATTTGAAATGCTTCTATTCCCTCTCCAGACAAAAAGCACTTATTTATTTCAGTGTGCACACACATTCAGGAGCTATGGTGACTCCTGGTTTGTGAACACAAAAGGATTTAAACCACAATGCATTAATGTCAAGCTTCCTACCTGCAGTTATTTCTAGTCCACCAGGGAATACAGCCCTCCAGCTCCAGAACTTCAAACCGAGAACTCAGCTGATGGCATCCTCTGGGACTAATCTGCCTTCTGCTTCTCTCAACTCCAACTCTGCTTTCCCCGAGGATCACTGTTTATCTGGAAAGGAAACTGGGGTGCTGAAAGGCATGGGAAGGGAGATGATAAATAACAAGCATGAGCAAAGTGTCAAAGAAAGCTTCACTGTGGTCAGTTGTATGTCAGAGAAAGAGTAAGAAGAGAGTAAGAGAAGAATAAAAGGTAAGGACAATACAGGCTTTAAGGATCTGACCTCTATACCCAGCAGAATTCTAGCAAATAGAAGAAATTGTTGAAGGTCTTAATAATAGATGGGTCAAAAAACACCCACTGGGATTGTTTTCCTTAAACTGAAACCTGGGATTTTCACTAACTAAAATTTAAGAAGGAAACAGAGACAAAAAGCAGCGCTATACCTCAGAAGCTGCTGCAGGGCCTTATGTGGGCTGAGCTTTCTCCTCTAGGAGAGGGTCATCTTAGAGGTGAGGGCTAAGCTGAAGGTCTGAAGAGCTGCACTTGCCACTGGGAGACTGTTGCAGCACAAACAAACTAGTAGACTGCAACAAGACTTTGCCATTGGTCAAATTCCACTGTTTGTGCTGTATCAACTTCTTCCAGAGGTCAAACCACACCGTTCCTTGTTTCCCCCTCCCTCACTCCTCAGGGCTATTTAACCACTTAGTGGAACAAGCTACAGCTGTACATCATCCATGTCCATCAGCCCACTGCCTCTGAGGCAAGGCCACAGCTGCATGTTATCAATGCTAATCAACCCACTGCCTGCATTCCTCTACAGGACACCATATTAAGTTCTTAACTTCACAAAGTTGAAGTATTTTAAGTCCAGTGTTTTAAATGCAAAGTGGTGATCCAGTTTGAAATTTTCAGTGAAGAAGGTTTTCATTTTTATCCTTTTTTGGTACAAAATCTTCTTGTTTGGGGTCAGCATTTTGTGGAAAATTGTGGTGAAGAGGAACTCACTAGACATAGGTTTGGTTTAACATGTTTGGGCTCTTTTGACATTTAGGGGAGCTGCAGTTCAAGAATTTTCACCTGAACAAGAGGAAATGGGATGAAATTACTCGCTTTGTATGTCTCTGTTTGAAAGATGCTGAGAAATGAATAGAAGACAAGGCATGGAAAAGGATGAAAACAAGGAGAAGAGAGGTGGACAACAGAGAGGGCAAAGGGTCTAACATGATGCAAAGGTGGATGGTCACTTCAGGGAGCAGACTTCAGGAAAAGAATCAGTTGCAACTCATGTTGGAAGCAAGGAAGACAGGAGAGAAAGTATCGGCTTGATCAGACCTTCGGATGCTGTAGGAACGTGTGTCTTATCGGCTGGGAAAGGCACATCTTCACACCTGTACGGCAACCCTGTTGCAGCAAAGACTGTTCCAGGAAACGTGTACCGCCAGGGAGTTGGGTTGATGTCTGGAGGGCTGAGTGTCATAGCTGAAACTGTGAGAGCTGAGCTGAGGATGAGACACTAGCTTTGAGTCCCTTTATTTAAACAACCAAATGAGGAAGAATCCAGCTTAAGCTACAATATACTGGATTATTTTTATGCAGGTACATGCAAGAGAACAGCGTGATGGGAGGAAAGGAACACAAGGTCATTACCGCATACAGCTTTCCCACTCCCCCAGTTAGCAAGGCACGCAGCTATCTGGAAAAATTGGGGTCCAACTGTTCTTTCTCTCTCCTTAGTGAGTTTTCTCACCTCCACTGTCCCAACCCACCACCCACCATCCGAGTAACATTTAATTCTTACTTGAAGAGCTTATGTTACTGGGTTTAAAGAAAACAAAGAACGCTAAACAACTTAAACGGCCGACAACTGACAAATAGCAAATAATCAAAGCACTCGATTCAAACATAAATGAGGCCAGAGATTGCCTATTATTCTATCCTTGCACACTACCCAGAAAACAGGCAGAAGGGGTGCATTCTTGGTCAATCCCTAGGCACTGTCATAATAAACATGATTAATAGGCTATAATTTACCTGCACAAATAATTCAATGAACAAACACAAACAACAAACAAATTTGGGCAGCCACGATCAGGTCTTGAGCAGAATAAAGCAAATTCACTGAATAAATTGATATCAACTAGTCCTAGTAATTGCATTCTATCTTCCAGAATGGCTCCTGGATTACTTAGGGAGCCCAAAAGCCTGCCAAGCATTTTACAGGCTATGTCCATTCTGTGCCGACGAGAGTAGATTCACTGCCTACACCCAAATCACTGAGCTCTTGCATTTGCATTGACATTTTTATGGGGCTTTCTAGCTTTGCAAGTGTTTTCTAAGGGTTGAAGTTTAAAATAGCTCTGGTTCTCTTGTAATACTCCTGATGAAGTAACAGGATCAGACTGGGTTTTGCATTGTGTCAGCCACAGAAATGACTTAGTGGGAGCCTTAAAACAGGAGCCCCGGGAGAAACATGCGCATAGATTATAGATACACCCTCAGAGTTGCATTAGCTTTTCTTTTTATTTGCTCTCACCGTGTCTTGGTTGTCCTGGGTTTTGAGGTTGAGTCACAGCTCAGCAGAGACCCTGGAAGTCTGTGCTGCCTTTAGCCAGCTCTGAGAGAAGCGAGTACCTCTCCTCCACAGACCAGAGCTCTGGTCTATTTTGTGACTCCCAAGCGGAGCTCTCGCTCTTCAGCAGAAATGCTGAACACAGTTTTCCTGAGCCATGCATCCTCCCTCCTCCCTGCCTCAGCGGGGCAGCGGTGCCGAGCGTGGTGGGTAAGCGCAGGTTCCACGACAAGGTAAGATAAATGGAGAAACATGCACTGCAAGAGATGTTTATTGAGTGAGATGCTAAATGAATAACCCAATCAATGCTGTAATATTTAATTCAATACAAACTTCAGATTGAGAGTGTTCCCCATTTATTTTGTGCTGTCACAAAAATTGTCGTTCGTTAGAGCAGAGTGCTATCATTAAGGAGAAGAGGTTTCCAGCAGGAAGGGGCTGGCTCCAGGCTGTGCAGCGGGCACAGCCTTTGCGAGATGGTGAGTGATGGGAAGTTTCCTACCTTCCTTCTCTCCTAGGGACTTTGGAGTAGGCAGGAGACATTGTGCTCTTCTGAACCGCTCCCACCCTCTGTAGTGCCTTGTGCCAATGCAATGTTTTCTCCATGTGGCCAGGAGCCCTTTGCAGCTGTGTCTATGCCCTGGACTATTGGGACATGCCAACCATGAGTTGAAACTACCCTATTCTCTCCCTCTTCTGGGCTCCCAGCTCCCTGCTGGGACACTGCCAGCACTCACATTCTCAGCAGAGGGCTGCACTCAGGGATGGGGAGGTGAGTGAGGAGCTGTGGCTGTGTCCTGGGAACTCCGGCAGTGCCAGCTATCGGTGAAAAGAGCAAGGGGAGGCAGAAAAACTCTCTTCCTGGGTGAAACCCTGGACCGTCGACTTGCCCCCGCCACGTGCCTCCTCAGTGTGTCAATGCACACGTCTCCTCGGCTCTGTGAGGAAACTGGAAGGTCAGCTGCAGTGTGCCAGCACACCCTGCTTGCACTTGGATTAGCCTGCAAGCAGCCCTGCCCGCTGGCACGCTGTCCTGCCTCACCGCCGCCACGAAGCGCTCACCCTCTAACACGTGTGCATTGGGATGTCGTGGCAGAGGTTGCCAGCTGGCTGGACACCCCTTGCTTGTGACAGGTGGCACGTTGTCTCCAAATCACCCTGGCCATCCTTATTCAGCGCACCTGGCACCCTGTCCCCCACATTTATAGCTGCCACTCTCATAGATCTCAAACCATCTGGTACAGCTCTAACTTGTCCTGTGCTTGATCAGATTTCCTGAGCGTAATACTTGACTGAGTGGTGCCTGCAACTCTTTCCCTGTCCCATGCTGCCTCTGATGGTTGTTATTCTTTCTGGCGTCTGTCACTGGCCAGGTTGTGCCAAGATCCAGGACGACGTTTAAAGCATGGCATGGCATCACTGAAGCCCCATTCTTTGAACTAGTCTGTTCTCTTTTTCCTAGGGATTTACATGAAGCCAGCCCCAGGTAGTTCAATATTGATTTCCACACGGGTGTTTGAGAAATGTGTTCATTCCAGCAGGCTGCATACCTTCAGTGGGTGTTCTTCAAAGCCAACTTCACTCTTGAAATGATCCCAGTTAGCTTACTCATTCCCTTCTCAAAGTCCTTCATTCTTTCTTCTGCCTCTTTCTTTGCTCTCTCAGGCAAGTCCTTAATTATCCCCCCAAGTGTTGCTCCGGTGAAGCAGCTGAAAGCTTGTGCTTAACATGTCCTCTGATTACGCACAGAGGACTAATGAAATAAGGGCAGATTTAGTGAGTCCGGATGCACATGTGTTTGCATGCTCATTTAGTTCTTTCAGTTCTCCCCTCAAAAAGCAAACCAAATCCTGCTGGTCCTCAGTGCATGTGGGGGGCTGACATGGACACAGCGTACGTTTCTGTCGAGCCTCGAGTGCTTTGAAGGTTTCTAAATTCAAGGTAATTTACGAGGAACTGATTTGAAAGGAGAGCACAAACCCTTCATATTATTTGGGGGTGATCTAGAAGGCAAAGCTTATGTCAACGTGTAGATAACAACGTTTGAATACAGACAGAAGCAACCCCCTACTCCCCTTTTCTATCTAATCTATCCACCCATTCATCCATTCTAACTCTACCTCCTCACGTCTCTTATTTTTATGGCTGCAAGAACTCGTGTTTCATCCACCTTTCAAAGGCTGGTGAGTAACTGGAACTTTGTTGGCATCTTCACTTTAAACTGAAAAAACAAACAGCACCCCCTCAGCCCCCCTTCTCCCAGTCTGTTCCTGCCAGAAACATAGCAACCAGCACGCACAGCTTTCTGCAGGCAGCCTAGTTTGCATTTAATTAGTTCTGTGATATCCTAAACTTCTTTCAACCTCCGCCCCCAGAACATCGCTGTAGAAATCCTCACTCCGGGAATGGCATGATGGAGCTGTCAAAAACCCAGCATCTGTGCCAGGAAGTGTTTAGAGCACTTGGATTCCTGAATTGGGACACGACTTGCCTGGAATTTACTCTGCTAACAGGAAAATGAAGCAATGTAATGGTCTGCAGAGGAACAAAGATAGGAAATCTAACCCCCATTTTATAAGCTGGGATATATGAGGCAGAGCTAGGAAGCTACCCACTCTCAGAGCATCTGTCTGGCGTATCAGTAGTCATGCCAGGACAGGCGCCTGCTCTCCTCTGCTGGGAGGAGACAAGGGTTTTCCAAGGTGAGGAGGAATCTTGTGGGACAAGCAGTCCTAACTCCTAGCATCTTCTTTTCACAGCCACGCATCCCTGTGCCAGCTGTGAGAAGGAATTCGTGAGTCTCATTGCAACAGGGCTTATATTCTCATGGACCACGTTTAGGTACTCAGTCCAAGGGCACTGAACAGAAAGGACAGAGTAGCTTAACACGGGATGGAAGGGTGTTGTATGGACCGGTATGGTAACGCCTTCTGGGCACCCCACACTTTGTCAGGCGGGAGCGCTCAGGACCCTCATCAGTAAACACCCCTGCTTCACCTTGCAGAAAACACCACCTCCACCTCCATACAATTCCCGTCAGCTCCACCGTCTCCATCTCCATCTCCAGGCCCTGCCTGCAAGGCTTCTGCTTGGACACTGCCCCAGGAGTTGCCAAAAATGGCACTAAGCTCAGCGTGTGGCTGAATCAAGCTGGCTACTGGGGACCCCTGGTCTTTCTATCTTCACACCACAGCCATGGATTTCCACCCACCCATCAATCATTCCCCTCCCCCCTCCTCCAAGACAATAGGGGTTTCCCAAGACATTGTCAACTCCAGTGACTGTCCGAGGTGGCCGATGAGGGAGTCACTGCTTCTCCCCTGAGCAAAGCCTCCCTTTTCTGTCCATTCAGCCCTAACCCATAGCTGCCAAGTGCCAGCCACGGGAAAGCTTCTCACAGTTGCCTGTGTTTCTGCTAGCCACAGCAAGCCAGAAAGCTGGAAAGCAAGCAGAGCTAAAGCAGGCAGAGCTAAAGCAGGCATCGATATTTTTAATCACTCCGTCAGCCCACTAACCCTCTTTGATGCTTCAACCACGCTTATGGTTGGCAAAAGCGTTGGTGACAATGGTACCGGCACGTAGGGATGGGTCCTTTTTCTGTAGGTGACCAGTGCAATGGGGCTTCTTGCTCTGGCCGTTCACAACCTCTCAGCAGGGCCAGGACTTTGCAAACTGAAGCACAGGGAGCATTCACCTCATTCAACAGTTCCTCACTCCCACCCCCTGCCACTCGGCTGCTATTAGACTCACTACAGCTTCAGCTGCTTTATCATCTCATTTGCTTTCTGATCTGACACCAGCCTGCCATGCAGCTGATCAAAGGCAGAAACCAGAGTGCAGCCGGGCTGAGCAGCCCCAGAATTCAAACAAACATGTCACTTCCCATCTCTGCATGTTAGACAACTTAACTTCTCTCTGTTACTGCTTCTTCTAATCTCTCCCTCTGCACATACACACCCCCCTTTGCTTTCTCCTCATCCTCTACATTCATGTCCTGTGCCCACATGTTGTCACTTTTTCCCCTTCCTTTCTTGATCTTTCCCATCACTTTCCCCCCTTTTCCCCTTGCCTCCAAAGTCCCTCTGTCTTCACGACTACTCTTATGCCCTCCTCCCTTTCTTTTCCTCCTTTTCCCAGCACGTTCACACTGTTTTACTTGATTGCTTCAGCTTCTTCCTCGCTCCTTTTGGAGACTCTACAGTGTTTCACAGGAGTGAAGTAACTTTGGGGTGTGGAAGTAAGGTGCCAGGAGGGGTGTTGTTTCTGTCAAAGCCTATTATTAGTATCAGTATTATCTTCATGCATGTCCCTTGGATTGGTAAATGACCTCTTACCATGAAGTTGTTCGTAGATCAGAAGCCTCTTAGCACTTGAAATCCAGTCTAGAGAAGAAAGAAATTCAGAGGTCCACTTCTGCAAGCAAGCAAGGAAGGAAGGGAAGAAAGGAAGAAAGAAAGAGAGAGCAAAAGCAATGAGACAAAGAGAAAAGAGAAGGAAAAAGAAAGATACAAAATGCCAAAAGGTATTTTGGACTTTTGGGGAGGGTGGGGATGATGGGCAGTAAACACGTGCAGTTCAGATAGAAAACTATTCATATAACATTGCTGAAATCCGTTTTAATCCTCAAATAACTCTTGCATCTCAGGCTGAACTAGCAGTCCTTGGAATGTCTCTGGTAATTCTCTCTGTCACCTGCACAGGACTGAAAATTAGTCTTAATTCTGGATTTGGGCTCACATTTCAATATTTCAGGGTGCAGCCAGCTCCAAATTGGGAAGGAGCCCAGTTTAGACCTGTTTAGGTTAGGAAATGAGTGTTGAGTCTGATCCCATATGGCAAGCCCAGGCTCTTGTCCCTGATGCTAGGCAGACCACATACATTAGAGAAAGGCACAGGAATCACGTGAGACAGGTGAGATAATTTTGCCTCCACTTCCCTACCTGTTAGGGCTCAGCCAAAACTTCAGGAGTTGGAAATGATTTTTCCAGGGCTCAAACTAATCTGAAAAAATTTGTATTGAGATATGAACATCTCTGAGGTCTTCAAGCAGTCATTTTGGTCTACACCCAGCTTGATTAAAGTATTCCTGGATTCAATTAACTGAAATATAATGGGATTATTTCACAACATGCAATCTGATTTTTTTTTTTTTTTTTTGGTTACAGTGAAGTGAGCGAGCGGTGATTACAGGGCTTAATACAGCAGGCCTGGCCGTTCCACTGGAATCAAAAAGTGACATGAAATTAGGTCAATTAAGCCAGAATTTCTTGGGGGAAGCTAGGAGTGGGGGAAAACATCTCCGGTTTTCCTTCACAAAATTATTTTTCATTAGATAATTCTAGAAAATTTATTCTGTGGCGCATTACGTAACAGAAGAAGAAACAATTTAAATGAAAACCACTTCATTTTCATCAAAATAAAATACGCATTGAGTCAAGTGTTAAATGCACACACAACATCATTTCCCCAGACTATTCTCTAATAGAAAGCATCTTTCAAAAATGAGGGCTTTAATTCCAGTTCCATGTCAAGCTCATATTTCAAAAATCCGAATCCTGGGTGCTGATGGCCATGGGTTCTATTTTGCTAGATACTGCCTCTGGGAATGACGCTGAGAACCAAGGGCAGGCACAGGGCTGCAGCAGGCACCCACATGTGTGCTGCAGCTGGAGTGGCTTCCAGCACACTGCTGGTCCATGTAACACAGTCTGAAATTCCAGCATCCGTCTCACTCCCCTACGCTGGTGAAATGAAACAATTGTGCTCCACAGCAGCCAGCAAGGAAACTTCCACTTCACTCTGTAACTTTGGACCAGTCCTTGAAGTGCCCATCTGAGGGCTTTGCCAGCCATGGCAGCCCCAGACCTGAACAACTGGCTGAGCTCTGAAACATCAAATTCTCTTGCTTCAAATCCAGTAAGCAAATTTTATTTACAATATCTTCCTATGTCAGCAGCACAGATAGTTCATTTTTGTAACCAAAACCCACCCCTTACACAACTGTAGATGCTCTCACGTGAATATACTCTAAAAATTTATCCTTTCCCATCATATTGGGGTACTTCAGTTTGTGGTGCTCCTTTTGAACCTCCTGCCGTTTCCAGCTGAAGGTGTCTTCTGTGCCACGGGATGCTTAAAAAAAAAAAATAAAAGGAAAGAATTCACAATCTGTGGTCCCTAAATCCCAAGTTCTCAGCTTAATAATGCATTTTCAGCTGTGCAGTTCCAACATTCATAACTAGTGCTGAGAAAATAATTTGCAGCCAGTAATTTGCTGAAAGAATTTAGTCCCTTTCTCTGCTTGCAGATGGTCCCTGAGCAAAATCAAAATTTCCTCGAATGTACTCATTATTTGAAAATACTCAACACATTTTTGGCAGGGCTTTTTTTTTTTTTTTTCTTTTTTTCCCCTTTAAAAAAAAACCACAACAACTTGCAGATTGATCACAAAAGCATTGCTCGTGTATTCTATAGTTAGTATTCTAGCCATGAGCTGCTGGTTTGTTGTGATTAATCATAGGTTCATAGTATGGTTTCCATTCCCCCACTGGAGGGAAAACAGAACCCTGGTAATTCTTATAGTGAGGTGTAGGCCTTGAAAAATCCCTAAGGCTTTGATTTCCCTTGGGAAAAAGGAGTGGGGAAATTAGACTAGGGATTTTTAACCCTTTTAGTCTCGGTTCTCCTAGGCTTTCCCACATCTTTCATAGTACCTACAGTTCCAGCATCATGTGGCCTCCATACAAGCTCTTGAAATGGCACACAGGGTCACATATGTGGGAGCAATGTGTCCTGATGGCACACAGCCAACGCAGCACCCCCTCGCGCTCCCCAGCCCAGTGCCGTGAGATCAGCTCCCCCCAGACTAGAGCAAGAGGCACCCATGGAGGGGTTGCAGGATGCTGTGCTGGAAACACATGAGGTATGGGATGAACTGTAGGGTGCACAGCACTGGGGGTGCACAGAGAAGTCTTCTTCAAATCTGTGAGACCTAACAGGCCTAGTTTTTTATAGAATCACTCCAGAGGACAAATAAAGAAGGTATCAAAAATAGATTGATAGGCTGGGTCCATCACTGAAATACCAGTACCTCCTTGGACACCAAGGCACTACGTGTAAGGGAGGAACTCAGCATTGCATTTAACTGTGTTCATACCACGACCTAGGAAAGAGGAGTGCTGTTTACTTACAAACTTGCTAAGGCTACAAGAGACCCACCAACTTCTTATTCTGTCCTCATGTCCCACTCACCCGCTCCCACTAGCCTTGGGTTGTCCTGCTCTGCTCCTCCAGCTGGGACACGAATTCAGCCACAGCTGGGTGCAAGCTGATGTCCTAGAGCTGAAGGGATGGAGCCACAACCTGGTACAAATCCTCTGAGCCATCCCTTCCATCCATCAATCGCTCTCTTTCTGTGCTAATGTGTGCTACTGATGCAAGCACAGACAGAATTGTGCCACTCTTTGCAGCTGCTTCAGGGAAGAATCAGATTTACATTACTAAATGCAGCTTTCCAGCAAAAACACAGAGTGAAGTCAGAAGACAGCCTTTGATAAGGAAGAAAGAGACTTTAAAACAAATAACCCACATTCACTAACATGTATTCAAATACAGACAAGAGGAACAGTGTTAAAAAAAAAACAACCACAAACCCCCTGACATTTCTGCTTCAAGCAGCCTTTATCACAGAGCATGTGGTTTTTATTTTGGCTGTTACCTTTCCTTTTGATAGTCTCTTCTGAATCACTTCTCAAACAGACATTTCCCCACTTCCCCACATGCACTCTGCGGTGCTGGGGGATCGTGTCTCTTGCCCTTGTTTTCTGTGTTCGCCTACCCCCAGCAATGACCAGCTGTAAAGGTATAAAAGGCTTTGCTGCTCCTGGAAGGCATGCTGCGTGCACAGCACAGCTCTGCCAAGAGGTCTTGAATTTGGTTTATGTCAGTCAGACAGGACAGAAATGCCTGTCTTGCTGCTGCATATATAGGGCTGCAACAACTTACAAATGTTTTGAGGGGAAAAAAAAAAAAGTTTTTTCAAGAGTGTGACGTTTGCATTCAAATTAATTTAGTGTATGGGAGATTCTGTTTGTTAATTAGATGTAAGAAAACCCCTCATGAAGCCTTTGGGACATATAAGGTGGACTGTGATAGCCTGGCTGGATAACTGGTACACGTAGCCCTTACATTTTCAATATGACACTAGATTTGTTTTATTTTTTGAAGAGTGTGACAGGATGGTGGAAACTGAAGTTTCAGCAGATGGAAATGGTCAGCTGCAGCTAGCCTTAAACAGAAAAGAAAGGTTTTCGTGACATTTACAGCTACAAAAAAAGCAGAAGCAAAGTAGCTGTTGAAGATGCCATCAGCAGGTTTCAGAATTAGCCCTTTGTAAAGGTAGGTGATGAGATACATACTATCCAGAACTGCTGGGTTTGAGCTGTATTCCTGAAAACTGGAGCAGAAAGCTATTCTCAAGTTAATATTCTGACAGTTGGTTCTAGCTTTTTTGATGACAGAAAAAGTCTTTTAAAAAACAGAAGTGAAAGTAAGAACTATTCAGAGACAGGAGGTCAATTCTGTGACAACTTCCATGGCAATGGAGACCAAAAAAACCCACTAAGAGCTTTTGTAAAAGGTAGCTTTTTCACGGCTCAAACACTTTCTGTCTATTATAAAGTTAAAAAAAGTAAGGAATTTCCTCAATTATAAAGCAGAGACTGAATCACTCCAGACTTAGGATGTTTGAAATATAAGGCAATATCTCCATCCAAACCCAGCAGTTTCCATGCCACCAAACCATCCGCCACAGACCTCTCTTCCCCAAGCATCAGAGTGTCTCCAGTTCAGATCCAGATGCAAATTCCTTAGCTTGTGAAAAAGTCTCACCAGTTAGGGAGTCAAAAGAGGACAAACGTTACAGCGTGTGGGCTTAGACACCTCTTGAATTAAGAGGGTAAAAAAAGAAACACAATCTTTCCTGTTATTTAAGCTCAAGGTTTATGCCAGACAGTACATGATATTCTAATCAAGGGGAGAAGGATATAGTGAAACCCAGGCTTTATTAAGGTCCGGGTGTACATGATTTACTTTTCATTAGATTTAGCAGCTAAATAGTAATTCGGGCAGGAGTTCTAGCCATGCTTAATACTTTAGTCTTACAACAGAATAATATCTCCAGCATCATTAAAAACAAACATTCAGATGGGAACAAATTAACTCATCCCAATTCTGCCAGCTGCAAAGCCCTCCTTTCTATTACTGCCATTTCAGAAAAAATTGTCAGCCATTTCCAAAATCACCTCTTAAAAATACGTGACTGTTGCATCAAGCCTGGAAGGCCACAAAATTCAGGCCCTTCCACCCCAGTAAGGGACCCTGAGGTCCCCATGTTCTCTTGAAGAATCACCTGCAAGTGGGGGGACCATCTAGTCCACCTCTCCCTACAGCAGAGATGGCACCACTAAACGATGACCCAACAAGCCACTGTCATAGTTCTACAGGTCACCTAAATCTGCACAAAGCAACATGCCCTGAAATATTTAGAGGTCCAGGTCTTACCCAACAGCTTCCAGAGAAGGGCACTTGCCCCCACAAATACACCAGGGCATAAAGTAAGCAAGGACAAGGAATGCAGCCTCTGCTTTGACACCCGTTTTGTTCATGGGCAATCAAATCCTTTGTTCCACTGTGCTGTGCCTCGATAACGAGCACCTCCAGCTCCAGGCGATACAAAGAAAGCTGCGGACAGGAAGAGCAAGACCCTCACTTGCTACCCGGGATTGACTTCTGTACTAAAAGCTGGGGCAATCTCTCCTCTGCTTTTCCGCTTAGAATTTCTCTGATGCTTTCTGACTAAACAAGAACAAACCTCGTTTATCCTTAGAAAAGTTGCTGGGTCACCCATAAGCTCAAAATTAAGTTTAAAAGGCCTTTTCTGCAGACTGCATCTGAAAACTGCCCACTCTCAAATCCCACTTCCTATCCCAAAGCACTTTGAGGAAGTTTGGATACACATCTGAACTTTTCAGCTTGATGTAGTATCTTCCTGTGACTCATAGAAATGTTTCCATGAATATTTATTTTTTTTTTTAGTTCCAAAAGGAAAAAAAAAGGCTTAAATAGGGAAAGAAAAAGACTCAAACAAATACCATAGCTGCCAACATCTTGTGACAGAAAGTCAATAGCTTTTAAATCTGCATAAAATTACATACATTTCCATGAAATTACCTGCATTTGCATATAGTGATGCTTAATGCTACAAGGGACTTGCAGCTCCTCCCCAAGTCTCCCCAAATCCTTGCTTCTCCCACCAGCCCATCAATGCATTAATTCTGCCATCCTTGAGTTCTGAAGACACTGGGAAAATCCAGGAGGGAGTTGCTAAGGCATTTCCACAGCCCAGTGGAAACTCCTTTCTGACCAGGGACATGGGCCAGCAGCTTCAGGAAGTCTCCCTGTGACCTCTCCCCCTTTCCCTTTCCCTGTGTCTTACTCTCCTCCTTGGCAGTCCAAGGAGGAGGCTGGGGAAGACAGCTTCTAGCAGGTAGAAGAAAGCCTGTCCTCCTTCCTCTCCCCATTCCTCACCACATGCAACCAAGGGACGATGCCCATAGTGTCACCAGCTAGGTGTTGGCTCCAGTCCCTGGAGGCATCAGGGATCGCCCACAGCCCCTTATGAGCTGGGGCAAGGCAACACACTGGCACCCTGTGCAACATCATGGGTTGAGGAAGGAGAAAAACAGGGTCTGGTGGTAAAAATCACCATCCCTAAAGGGTTTCTGGAGCGCATGGAAGGGGGAAAGGCTGGTCCAGACATGGGGAGTGTCTGCAAGTGGAGCCAAGGGCAAGCTTGAAAAGATACAGGCAGTGCTGGCTTTTATCCCCAGGTCTAGAGTATCATGAGGAAAGGGAAACCCCGGCTACAAATCATCTGATTGAAAGGCTACCACCACAAAACATTTAAACGCTGCACTTCCCAGCTGCTGCGATGGCTGCCATACCTTCCAGCCCCCCCCCCAGCCCTGCGCTGTTCCCCTCGGTTGTGTCAGTGCAGCTCTATTTGTGGGGTGAGCCCAGGAACCCCGGTTCCCATTGTGCCCCCGCGCTGGGGGACCCAGCAAGGTTGTGGGCGCAGTGTGCAGGGTGGGAGGTGGGTACCAGCTGCCAGCAATCTTAGTGCGACTGAAAATCACAGCCTTAGAGATAGTCCGAGTCTGGGGTTAGACAAATTATGTTGTTTTTCACTACCTAACAAACCCCAAGGATAAGTTCAATGAGCCATTCCTTCCTGCAACAGTCTCCAGTTGTGTTTCTAGCAGGTGGATAATGTTCTGGAGTTAGTCCTGCTGGCTGGACTGACGGATCATGGAGTAACCTACTCCCAGGACTAGCAAGCATCCTGAACAGACAACTTCTTCCACAGTCCTTCCTTAGGTTAGAGAGAGAGCAGACATGAGGAGCTGAGGGGTTTATTTTTTCCTGCTTCCTCATTGAAGCCCCTCAGCCCAACAGCTGAAGGTACTGGTTGGTGTGCCTACATTTCCCCTGCTGACGTTTGCCCACTAAAAACAGAACCCGAACCCATCAGCCTCCTTTCACAGAGGCCATGAGACCAGTTAGTAATGAGTTGGATCAAAATGGGGAGTTTTGTATCCCACCCCCAGGCCCTGGCCTCCCTGTGTGTAACTGCTTTTGAAATATATTTGGTAACACACCGAATGTATTTAAAGGGATTGTGGAACTGGCCAATTTTCATGCTAATTAAAGTGCAGGAGATGGAAGTGAGCTGTTTGAAATACATTACAGCACCGAGGAAAACATATTGTGCGCTATCTCATATTTTTCAAGAGCCCATATTCAAATCCACTTTCAATCTGTGTGCACCGTGCTGCTGCTGCTGCCTGCATCACCAATCCACGGGCAGCGTCCATCCTGCCCCTCCGCTCCCAGCCTTTGGCATGGGATGGACCTGGATGCAGAGCCTGTCCCTTGGGACAGAGAGAACTAGGTCAGTGGCTTGGAAGGAGCTGGAGAGCCAGGCTCCCACATGGGGGGAGGCAGGGAAGGGAGAAGATTACTAATCTCCACAGACAGCATAGCCAACGGGGACAATATTTAAATTTCCCACAGCGGATGCTTGCAGAGGAAAGTCCAGGCTCACAACGGTGTTTCTCTTGAAAGGGCTGGGGGAAGCGTGAGGTTCAGTTAAGTGTGTGGGAGAAGGGAACTCTCATGCAGAAAGACATTTGCAGGGGGTGTGAGCATCCTTTCTTCGCCTCCCTGGACAGCAGGGTGCTCAGGTCACACACATTGTCCCAGGTAGACAAGAACTAGACCAGCACCTCTGAGCAAGGGGCATAGGTGTAGCTTTGACCTGGATTTCAGCCACTTAGGCTGCATGAGCTGCTTATCAAATACAGAGCTATTTACTTACCTGGCAGGTCTTCTGAGACCGATTGTTTTGTCCTATTTGCTCAGATAAGTTTAGAAACCCATTTCTTTGGGGGACAGTAAATGCTGCCCTTTTGTTTGTACACAGCTCCTTCCTCTCTCTATGGGAAGACACCCCTTCAGATCACACGTTCATGCGTCTGAGCCAATTTCAGTGTCTGGCTTGGGAAAAATCTACATGTAAATTGATGGGAACATCCTTGTGTCTACCCGAAGTAGTGGTGCATGTCCAACAGCCCTCTGGTTCGCCTCTGCACATACTTTTGCCTCCCTGCAGATGGTGGCTGGCAGAGGGGGTGAGGTCTCTAGGCACACCCCCCACTCCCCCGGGAGGGCTGCAGGGAGAGGGCTCTATTTCTATGTAGGCACACCATAGCTATGGGACTCTTGTCCATGCACAATTGCTTGTACATAGGAATGACTTGGCTCTCTTCCTTCTGTTTTCATCCCCTTGCCCTCTCTCACTGTCCTTTGGATACAGGGGCTGCAAGCATATTTGTCCCTGGGGCTGGGAGCTACCAGGCTGCACTGTCAACTCCTGAGCAATGTTTCTTCACCCTCAGGGGGAAATCTGCTTCTGTAAATGTTTGTCTGACTCCCTGACAGCTTTTTGACAGAGCATCCACTCCCCTGTTTACAGCAGCATTCAGTGGCAGAAGACATCTCTATCAGGGCACCCTCTCCTTTGCGAGCCAAGCCCTATTCCTGGCTGGCAACAGATCATCCTTCCCTGTTTTAGTTCATATGTGAGTTTTGTCCCCTGTGATATCTTCTGTGAGGGCCTCATTTCCCAAGCCAGAATTTAGAGAGACTTGCCCTCGGGCCAAAGTATTGCAAAGGTTAGGCAGCTGCAGGTGAGACAGCAAAAAAGAGAGAGAGGTTCTTCCCACCGCGACTCCACCAAAGGATGGAGGTGGTGGAATAACAGTAAAAAGAGCAAATCCCTGTTCTTGTGAAATAAAGGCAAGTGTCTTTCTTAAATGTTAATTGAGAAGTTTTCCTTCCTTCAGAGTCTGGCAAGTGATGTGTGTGGGGGTGGGAGGAAGGGAGGAATTACCTAGCAATATCTGGGAACACCCTGCAATCCCAGGAATCACATGGTTTTGGAAGCAGCAGCAGCTCTTGGGAAGCAGCTGAAGCAAACCAAGATGACATATGGGAGCAGGGGAATTAGCCAGCCCTATCTGATGCTGTTTCAGCTTTCTGGCGTAAGGTCCAGCTGCAGTCCTTGCCTTTGGAGAGAAGCCGTCACTGGCCCGTTAGACCAGTTTCTGACTTATTTCTGTCAAGGTGATATGGCTGACTGGTCAGTGCAGTAATGAATTTGAAGAGAGATGTCTGAATTAAGTCATCCCTAAAGAGTCTCTCAAAGAATAACCTGGTTTCATGAGCTTGTGGTAGACTAAGGCTTTTAATAAGACCAATACCTAGATTGTCTTTGTGACACTGGAAATCAGTGAGTGCTTAAACCCTGCGCTACCGGCTGGTTTACAGCACAAGTGGTAAATAGGAGCTCTTGCAGGAATGAAGAGATCAGTTAATAGATGATTCCCGTTGGAGCACAGACCAGAATATAACAGGGCTGGCAGGGAAAGCCTGTGCATCATGTTTACTTTGAAGTCACTGGTGTGGTGTTGCCAAGATTTCTTCCGCAATTTCTTTTCCATGTAAAGGAGAGCAGGACCTTTGCTGATGCGGGTGGTATTCATGTTGGTTTGTCCTACTCAAACAGAGGGTTGAGAAGAACCACCTATCCATGGTAAGTTGCGCAGCTTACAAGATCATCCATGTTTCAAAGACGACGAGAAAGTTGGGCATCCCAGAGCCTCAGGAACCCAGGTCTTCATGCTCTTTACGATGTTCAGATTAGGAGCACAAATAGTTTTGTCTCAAAAAGCTGTCTTTCTGGCAGAATCACAGATACTTGTGTTCAGAGGCAGCAATGTGCGCTGAGCATCACCCAAAGGAGGGAGGAATGCTCTCCTACAGGATTTCTGGAAGGCACTGCCATTGTTCAGAGTGCAAGTGGGCTGAGGAGCTTAACAGATGGCTGCAGTGAGACATGGACTCTCTACAGATGGTGAATTCATTCCCTCCGAGATCAGTGGTGGGCTGGATGACAGCCCAATATGGTTGCAGACTCCAAAAGCCTGTATTACCCCCACACACCCTGTTATCATGACATTTTCCTCTTTGGAGAAGGCAAAGGGATTTAGAGAGACAGACACAGACACATAGATGGGTAAGGAGAAACCAGAGAAAATGGCAGATGGTGTAGAAACAGGTGTGCATCCCTCTGAGAGGCTGTCAGCATGGGAAGAGGGGGTGGAGCAGTTATTGCTCACTAGGTTCCCTTGTGGACATCCCTTCCAGTCCATGGACATCCACAGGACAGGACACCTCGGTTTTCAAAACGCAAGTTTCATAAGCACCAGATCCCAGTAAGTAAAATCACTAAGGATGGCGTCTCTGAGAAAATCTCCCAAGAAGCCCTTGTCCCGAGGGATTTTTTCTTTGAGACCATGGTCACATTTTTAAACACTGGCCGAGTCTAGTTAGAAAGATGTTCTGACTGGTTCTTCTTTTTTGCAACCAGCTGTTAAAAGGCTGGAAGCCTTTTCCAGACTTGATGAAATCAGTGGAATTAGACAGCAAATGACTTCCTGCCATGAGCAGCCTCAGATTTGAATGGATCACCACCTTATCCCTCCCATCCCAAAACAGAACATCAAATTTCCCATCAAATAAGCAGTTTATCAAGTTTTATCAGGAGAAATCAATTGGTTTCTTAGCTTTTTAAATGTCAATCCAGAAAAGTATTTCAAGCCAGAAATAACATATCAGAGAGTCTAAATTCTTTCAAATATGTTTTTCTATTTGCAATCAGGTCATTTTTTGAAGCCAATCCTCCTGCAGGTGATATTTCAGCAGCGCAACACTACAAGATGTCAGAGTCCAGGGTTTAGGAAACCACATCCTCATTCATTTCAGGATCATCTTGGCCTATTTAATGATTGTGGTGGATAATACCAGGAAGCTGCCTGAAAACGCTTGGCTCGGATGCAGTTCCAGGTTCCACAGCGAACATGTAGGTCGGAGAATTATCTCAGCAGTCAGCATCCATTGACTCATAGGAAACCTGACTCACAGCCATTTATGTTAAATGGTATCTACAAAAGTTTCTCTTATTTCTCTATCTCTTGTCAAGCTTGTAAGATGATAATGACAGGGACTAATGCCATATTATCCCAGGAGCAAGCCTAACTTCAGCAGGCTGGTATTCAGCAAAGCACCAAAGCTGGGTGAAGGTCTGGATTAGAACACACCCCCTGATAGCTCCCCCTGCCCAAAGCCCCAGGGCTTGTGGGCTGAGCAGCACAACCCTCGAAATTCTCTTCCTTCCAGTTTAGCAGAGTGCCTGCAAGGAAATTTCACAAGAGCAGCTATTCCAAAAGACACTGCTGCTAGTTCTGGTGGCAGAATAGATCTTGTGATTCAGCATTCAACACCTTCTCTGAAAGCTCTGAAGCAACTCTAGAAATAGTCCCTTTGCAAAAAGGAGAAAGAAAAAGAGAAGAGAAAGCAAGAAGTCATTTGAAGCATGCAAGTAGATTTGCAGATCTGGAAAAAATGCAGAGGATATGTCTTGCTGAATATAAACTTGCTAGTGCAAAGATCTTAGTCTAAAGTTGATGGAAAGGCCTCTTGTGTTACATTGCTTCCTGGCTTTCAAGTGGTGTTAGAACACTGTGCAGGATCAAGCACAATATGAATGGTAAATCCTAGAGCTGTATATATATGTATGGAAATACTACACTGGTAATGTTGTTCCCAGGATGCTATATTTTGGGGAGAAATGCCAATGCAGCAGCGCAAGTTGATCCCCAGCGGCTTTGCCAAGAGGTTCTGGGATTATTTCCGTGGTATTACTTTTAGCTTGGTCTCTCAAGTCTGCTAAATACTTCTCAATATGAAAACCATGGTACCACGATGTTGAGATGCTAAAACCACGCAAAGAGATAGTGGGGCATGGAAGAACTTTGAAGCAGAGGGAGCAGAGATCTCCCCAGTCATGCTCCTTTACCTCTCCCCAGCCCTTTTGTTCCACTACAGCTTTCCAAGGTTCACCTTTAAGTGGAGCCGCTGCAGAAAAGCACGCTGTTGTACAGCCACTAGCCTCCTGCTCTTCTCAGGGAAAATCCTCCTCCCAGAGGACTGCTTCATTCATTTCGTTTGTCTCCTTTCCATCTCCCACCCTCTTCTCAGGGGAATACAACCCAGGCAGATAAGCTAATGAGACAATTAGCTCTCCGCTCCCTGATTGAAGGGCCCTTTATTTCCCTAACCAGCCAAGCCAATTCTCAACATCGCGAGTGCTTGACTTTATTTCTGCAATGTGATTCATCTTCCCTCTCGCTCATATATAAACCTACCATAAAAGAATATTATTAATGTTGCCAAGTCAAGCGCTTGCTTGTTAGCAAACACTTAGACCTAAGCCTGTTTGGGGAACCTTAATTCACGCTCTTCCTCTTCCCACCTCCCCACAATTCACCTTGCTTGTGTATTTTACCCAGGCCTTTAATAATCCTACCCTAAAGCGGTGTACAGAAAGCCCGTTCCATACTCAGCACATATATTGGCCAGTGATCTATGAGGACCCATGAGCTAGTCACTATTTTATTTTTCAGTTATACACTGGCTTGCCTCACCAACTTTATTTGCCTCCTCCCTGCTACCACATGCCTGATTGCAATGCAGCACGCAAAGGCTGGGTACAGCCACAATACAAGGATCATAGTGAAATGTAACCCAGCACGCCAAAAACACATCTTAAAAAACAGCACCTGCTGGAAGTGTTCACTGCAAACCCCGGCAGAAGGGGAAGGTGGAGGTCTGAGACTAATTTAACAGCTGCTTCTATTTCCCTTCAGCCCAAAGACCCTACCTCCCAGGTGATCAGAGAGCAACCCTTGTACATCATCTCCACCTCCTACCTTCAGGCTGGCAGGGAAAGGAGATGGCTCAGGAAGGACTGCTCAGCCTGCAGCCTGGCTGGCAGTGGGGGCAGCGATGCCTTGCTCCTCCTCTGACCCTGTGCCATGGAGAGAGGAGCAGCCTCCCAGAGCACTAGTTCCTCTGAGGCCCTAAACTGAGATGCAGACCCAGGGTAGTTGGCTTGATTTGGTCTCTATATGTGGGGCAATGCAACAGTGGAGTTTAAGAGGCCTGTGGGATTTGCTCAGTAGCAGCACAAAGTCCCTGTTTGCCTCCCACGCCCCTGCAGCCTGCTCCCACTGAGCTGTATGACCGGTTGTGGCCATGTCACACACTACTGTGGAAGCTGTAGTTGTCAGAGTGTTAGCTACACATCAGCCTTTCCTTGGCAGCACCCTGCCCACCAGGCTGGGACCAGAGGGCTGTTTTAGTTGCTCCTGTTCCCACACCAAGTGGAAAAGAGGCAAATGGCAGATTACCTACGCCTGAAATGTCACTGTTAACTGTTGGGTCAATGTTTGATGTTGGTAGCTGACTGCATGCTTCAGGCCCATGAGATGCTTTCCAGTGTTATATGACATGCTTTATTCAACAATTGCTATTGCATGCTTGAAAATTTAAGGTGTCCTATCTCTTGTTGTTTTCTTGATAGAATGTCCCCCCAGATCCCAGTAAGAGCTTGCAGCATGTCCTCAGAGACAGATCTGTCTAAAAGCATCCACATCCTCTCCCCTTTTTCATGCAGTTGCTTGTAGGGAAGGTTACAAAGGGAAGAGGAAGGATGAAAGCCAATGTCAAAGTTTTTGCCAGGTTCATCTTTTGCTTGGTCAAAACTAAAAGGGCCCCCAAATCCAAGATAATCTGAAAAATGCAAATTATATTATCCCCAGGCTTCTTCCTTGCTCCTGGTTCCTTTACCTGTTCCCGAGAACTCACAGATGTCCTGCCACAAGACAAAGAAGGGTCTCCTGCACACCCACACAGAACAAGACAACTGACAGATTTATGCTGCATCACTCTGTTCAGACATATCAGCATTTTTGCCCAAGAATTTCTATTCAGGCAGAATTCTAAGGCTTTGTCCATTTATCCAGAATTTACAAGTGCATGAACAGTTGTAAAGCAGGTGTAGGTCTACAGTTCATGCACCCTAGCCCTGGCAACTCATGGAAGAAGGTTCAACACAAAACACATTTGCATTGTTCCCACTTGGGATCTCCCATACAAGTGGATGGCAAGGCTAGCTACCGCACCACTGGACCTCTCTAAATGCATGCTGCAGTATACGAACTCTCTTCAGTGTTACAGAAGGCCAATAGATGCAGATGGACTTATGTTGCAAAGCTTCCAGAATCTGGTAACTCATAATTGTGCAATATTTTAAACATTTGATTTTAAAGACCTAAAGAGATGGGAGAAAGGTCTTCGATTCATAAAACTACAGCACATTTGCAGATAGATTCAGTGGCCTCTGGCTAGCCAGGATTATAGGGAATAAAGACCAAAGGTTTGCAGAAACAGTTCGATGGCTTTGGAGAAAAGCTCCGTTCTCTTTCGCTATTTGACAGATGCGGCACAGCAAACAGAGAGTTAAGGCTTTTCCCCTGCTACTCTGCAGCAAAAATGAGAGATTTAAATAGACTGAAAATGTAAATCCAACATTTACTCCACAGACAGAGTGAGGCAGAGCGGAGGGGACGGGAGTGAGGGAGGATAGATGATCATTGGACGTGTGAGAAGAGAGATGCATCACATAGTATATATTTTATATGTATTAATATTCATACCAGTTCTTTCCCTTCTCCCTCCAGGCTCTGTCTGCTGCTTCAGTTCATCCATCCAGCTTCGAGAGGGAGATGGATCTTTCAGCCCTTTCCTGCAACTCTAAGCTCTACTCTAAGTGTCAAAGTAGCACGCGGTTCCCTTCTCAGGAACATTGCAGGGAGATGTCATAGGGACGTCTAGTCATGGGTCATCCTAAGAGAAAGCAGTGCTTGCAATAAGGGGTATCCCATGCTCCCCGAGATCAGAGATGTGCATGAGCTGTGTGTGACATTTAGGAAAAGGAAGCACAGAGAGCGACACAAGTTCTTTTTGAGTCCAGAGGGAGCAACAGTACTTCTATGGATGCACAGAGCTTTAAGAACTGCCGTCCCGTATCGGAAGGTCTTGAACAATGCGTGGCGCAGAGTCAGCACATGCAAAGTTTTCAGATCTGGAACTGGGGAATGGAGCTAAACATACCTTTGGAAAGAGGATGTGCTCCGTGATTGTGGAGTGGTGGCAGTCAAGTCCTGCAAAAAGACAGTGTTTTCTTATATTGGTCTGGAAACAAGGAAAGCCCCAGTGTGGAAGAAGGGTGGAGTCAGGTGACTGGGACACTTGGTTGAGTCTAAAAAGTTCTCCAGCCTAGAGGCAACAGCATCAAGATGAAGTAATACTCAGGTGGTAGTGCATGAGAAGAGAATTTCAATTTCCTGAAAAGAAGATGAGGCCGAAGTTTATCCTTAAAGGCTGCTGCAGTATTTTCATTCCAACACTACTGAAGATTGTCATGAAAAAAAATCCATTTTCCGAACTGTGTTTGGAAGAGAGACAGTAGCAGTCCTGGAAGACTGATGTTTCCCTCAAGACTCGGGTGCTTCAAACTAAGAAAACTTGATGGCAGTGCTTAAAAAGCACTATGTGCCCCAAACAAGCATCACAGCAGAGAAATAAATTGCTCTTAACCAAGCCAAGGAAAGGTGAGACTTAACAGCTTTCTCACTGGTCTTGCAAAGCTCTTCTACTCGTCATGTTGGTCTTTATGCCTAAGGACTCTCTTGGGAATTCTCGATTTCTATTTGGGAATCAAAAAACCTGGACTTCAACGAGGAAAAAAGTGCAGAATATTTCTCACAGAGAGCAATTTAATCCAGAGGAAGAGACAGGTACCGGTGAGGTTGGGGCAGCCCTTCGGGAAGGGAGTGCTATGTGCTGAGTGGGAGCAGACCCACGTCGTGGTCCGGAGTTGCTCCCAAGACCACCAGGGAACCAGACCAAGAGGCATGACATGAGCTGTACCTGTGTCTCTCCAGCTGGGCACGGAAGGTTTGGACATGCAGGATGTGTTTGCACTGTTCTAAAATGGAGTGAAAGGAAAAGCCATTTTATATTTGCAAGGAGGAGGTTACCCTCCCTTTTTCTTAGCAAATATTGACTCATTTATGTCCTACAAAAGATTGGCCTTCCACTGTGGAACAGCTCCTCTGAATTTTGGGATGCAGAAGCTGGATTTCAGTAATCCAGAACGGGTAAAAATCAGTGCAACTATTTATCTTTGGACATAGCAACTGACAGATGTATCCTTATTTTTTTGGAAAAGCCTACAGAAGATTTACCATCTTTCCTCCCACAGAAACTGACAGTGTTCACAAAATTAGCATCCAGCAGATAAAAGTTCAGACCACAACCGGCTGCCAATTCACAACGCGCAATTTAAGTCAGTGCCGCTTTACAGGAAGGCTTTTACGGGAAGGGCTCGGGAAGGTGTTTGATCTGTGGATGTAAGGGAAGTACTTTTTACCCTTGCCATTATTTGGCGTAGAAGGAAGAGATTTTTAGCCTACCATGGAAACATGGATGTGTCATGTTGTTTGTATTACAGTCACATCCAGGGCCTCCTACTGTGAGAGATGCTGAATAAACATGCAAGTGAGAAGTCCACGCCACCTAACAAAGACATCCAAAAGGAAAGAATTGAAACGGCTCGTCCAAGATCATGAAGGAAAGCAGCGACAGAAAACAGCACGGGCTCCTTCGTCACATATACTACTTTGTTTGTGGAAGACCTGTATTTACTGAGGTTATAAATTCTTCACAGACACAAGCCCTCAGACAAAGGCACTCCTCTTTTGCTCCTAATGTCACCCAGAGATGTATTTCCTGGTCGCTTCATTACTCCCAATGGGTCCCTTCAGCAATGTCATCCTTACCGGTGACACCTAGACTAGTCAGCTTAACTCAAACATATGAAATCAGCGCTGGGTACGAAGTCTTTCCTGCAGACCCACAACACCATGTTCACACATTTCATGAGCATTAGCAAGTCCGTTTTCCTCTGGGCAATGCTCGGCTGCAAGCAGCTTCTCTGATTTTCGGTAACAGGTGCTTCACGTTGCAGCCTTTGTATCAAAAGAAAGCAAAACTTTTTCTCTCCATGCAGTTTTGCTACAATTATACTAGTTCAAAAGTTCCTGGTGAATGAGAAGGAGGAAAAGGTTCTGCAGACAGAGCATGCTCCGTTTGTCTTATAGTCTAAGCATGCAAGATAAATGTCATGCTGATTAATTTTTTTTTCCTCAGCCCAAAATGAATAGGAATTTAATTCTCAAATTAAATTAGAGAATTTAAAAATCCAAAATAAGTTTTACTGAACACATTTTATTTTAATCACTTTTAAAACCTGTATGAAAAAAATCAGTCCTTTTCTAGTTAGCATAAATTTTCACTTTGACAAAAAGCTTCTAAAAGTCTTTTTGAAAATACATTTTCCTCTGAAATTTTTAAACATACCAAACCAATCCCTTGGGCAAAGTTTTTTCCAGGTTGGGATTTTTCAGTGGAAAAATATTCCCATTTTAAAGTTCCATTAATAAAATTCCTAGCCTAATTGAGCACTCCCTCTTTGCTATGTTGTAAGTGAAGAGCTTGCTTTGGCAATCATTAATCCAGGTTTGGTGCACGCTGGCTTCTGTGAAAACTATGGCTGGACACTGGAGCAGACTGTGCCTGGAAAGAAGATGTATCTGTATTTTTTCACTGCTCCTGAGCCCCACGGTTTCAGTGGGCACGTTGGTGGGGGGGTGCAAGGGCAGGGAGAGGCAGAGCATGCATGCTCAGGGAAGAAACACAGCTGAGTAGGTCATACACGTGTGTGGGCTGGTGGACAGGGTGGCTGAAACTAAGCTGAAAATGGTGCTGATGAAATTATGGCTGGTGGGAAATGCTTCTGAGATACAGCTTGCAGCTGTATGGCTAGATTCCTGTTTACAGTTCCTCACTGCCCTGGTGGATTGTGAAGCAAAAATCAGCTTTTCTGAGATGCTGGTGCTCGCGGTTCATTTTGAGTTCACTAGTTAAGGGCAATCAACAGTTCCGAAAAAAGTGGCTACTAATAGAGTCAAACATATATGAATATAAAATCTAATTTTTTAAATCTGTGGCAAGCTTGATTTTTAAAATATTCCTTTAAAAATTATTCAGCCTCCTTTTAAAAAACATTTCTCCCCTTGTGTAAGTCAGAAATAGCCAGATCAATTGTGTCAAAAAAAATCCAACAACTCCTAAACAAATCCTTTGGGCTTAGGCTAAGCGTGAGCAATTTCATCCTGAAAGAAGAATCGCTGGGAGAGTTCTGAGGAAATGGAAGCAGGGGCTTGGATGCTGCAACTCTTTCAGGCTCTGCATTTGGTGTGCGCTGCTGGCAGAGGCACAAAGGAATCTGCAGCTGAATTGGCCTGTTATCAGGGGATGTGATTTTGTTTCCAGAGTTGCCAGTACCACTAAAGAGAAGAAGATGGGGAGCCAGGAGCAAGCCTGCATGGGTGTGCAGAGGGGCTGGCTCGCTCCCCCCACAGCCGGCAGTTCCCCAGGGACGGGGACCGGCTGACCCGGGAGCCCCGGTGTGACCAGGGTCCTTGCTCCACAGCCACCTCTCCCTCTGCCACGAAGCATTGCTCACGCGTGGCAAAAGGTCCAAGCCTGGATGGTTGCGTCATCGGACTCATTTTCTCCGAGGAGTCCTTGCAAACTCTCGGTGTGAGCGGACGCAGCGACTTCGGTGCAATAACAGGGTTTCCCTTTCTTCCTCTGCTCCCTGCGCCTGACCTGGCATGACTCACTCGCATTCCCTGTAAACAAGACACACTGCAGCACAGTTCAATTCTGTACTACACTGAATGATGGGTCTCCTGTTGATGGCCTGGTGATGTACTACAACCAGTGTGAAGCAAGTGACAGAAAGCAGCAAGACACTGCCGTTGAAACCTCATACAAAGAATTACTTGAAGCCTTCATATATCAAGAAAACAAGAACAGGGGGGAAGCGAGGGTTATCGGAGCAGGTGTTTATAGATTAAGTTTGAAGGGAGATGGAAATGAGAGATTGCAAAGCAGTTAGCTCTCTGCAGTCGCAAGATTATGTGACTAGGTCTCTGCTTAGCACCTGCCTCTCACTGTCCCAGTATGAAAGATTTCAAGTCCGGGGAGATGTGGAAGGGACAGCCGCAGCCATCCAGCATGTTGTGTGCAAAGCCTGCTCTGTAACATCTGATCTTTATCTCAGAAGCCCAGATAAACGTCCTCCAGGTTCTCCAGACTAGTGGATCTTGATTATCAGAAACGTTATGGCTTTTCTCGTAAGCTGTGCTCTTACCTTTAAACGTGGCAGTATTTGTGTGAGCTGCTGCTGGGCCAGTGTCAAGAGTTAGATTGTTCAAGCTTCTCCAGTACAAGTCCAGAAAGCTGCTGGGTGTGTAACAGGTTCAGAGCCAGCCCCCACTCCAACACATCTGGACACCTCAGTCTTTCCTATCCCCAAATTCCAGATCTGAGCATCTGAGGTTGCAACAAACTGAGGCATCCCACCCCTGTCAAGACATTGCTCAAGAAAGGAATTCGGCACTTGTCTGAGGCCTTTTCAGCATTCACTGCAGGATTATTCTTTGCATCCATAGCTTCAGGGACTGTACGATGTGGAAGAGCTGATACTTGAATGAAGTGCTGTTTTGAGTGAACAAAAGGCTCATTTGCCTAAAGTGGGCGTGTTTGTGCTGCAGATAGTTGGAAGCCTTTGATGCAATAACTCAGGAACAACTTGTTCTGAAACCATTCACTTAGCGGAGGCACGTGGAAATTCAGCGTCCCTGTTTCCACTGCTTGCTGTTCTTCCCATAGAGCAATAAGTACTCACAAGAACTGGAAATACTGTTTATTGTCTTGCTAGAGATCTCATTCCTCCAGAGAAACGGGTATATCTCCATTTTCCCACGTGTGCGCGGAGTACAGAAGGAAAAGGATCAGAACATCACTGAATAGCCCCGCATTGTATCACTGGGAAATAATCATATTTTCTGTGTCAGCTGCAAAATCTCTCTCCTCACAGTCACTGGAGGAGAGAGAGGCAGGATCAGTGGGACTAAAGGAGCCTCTCACTGGATTTAGAGGTCTTCAGCAAAGCCCTGCTTACTGACCGGTCCTCAGAGAGCTGGAGCTTTGGCGGTGGCCCATGCTGGAGTACCATGGGGCAGGCCCACGTTCTTACACTGCAGAGGAGATGGAAAAGAGCTGAGGATATGCCTGCACGGATTTCTTCTCTTTGCTGTGGAAACTCAGAGGTGCCAGTCCTCTCCGGGTGCTTTTGGAAGAGCCGCTGTTTCCTTGTGGTGTGGACTGTGTGCTGCAGAAGCCCTCTCCTGTGTCGTTGCCACTCCTGAGCCACGGCACAGGGAGCTGTGGGTGGGAGAGTGAAGGAAGCTCCACGCAGTACATCAGGAGGAGCCGCTGGGCTCTGCAGAACTTCTCTGACCAGAGAGGGGGACGTGGCAGGAGATACTGGAGTTCCACCCTCCCTCCCTGCCTCTCCATGGGACACACTGCCGGGTCAGGTGAACGGGGGAAGAGACCACCAACAGCCTTTGCATCTTGTACACCTTTGACCCCCCAAGAGGGGAGAGCTGTGGAAGACACTCGGTGATTCAGAGTTGCGTGTGGTAATGAGGAGGGAGGTAGCGGCCAGCCCGCCCCATTTACCCTCTTTACAATGTGCAACGGATTTGTGCTGATTTAAGATCAACGGGAGACAGTGACGAGAGCCCCGGCCGCCCTGAAAGCACTCTCACTTTGCGCACACCGCCCAGGGAGCGCAGCGCAGAAGGCACACGGTAAGTCACTGCAGATTACAGGCTAATGATATGACACCTCGTGTGTTGTCAAGTGTATCGCCACTGCTCCTGCCCTTGGGCAGAGGAGGCAGACACGACCCTATGTGCATCTAGCAAGTACACCAACTGTCCTCTGCTAGCAAGGACAGGCAGCACAACTAAGCAGCTCCATTCCCAGCTCAGATAAATTGGATCAACTCCCTTCTGCTGCTGCTGGCTTTTGCCTACAATATTAAGCTACTTTGGACCAGAGATCCATTCCCCGCCCCCCTCCCATATTGCTCCCACTGCTGCATCCACAGCAACATTAGGAGCTTAACCACAGACAATTCAGCCAAGGCCACCCGCCACTTCAAAGCACACTCCCCAGCTTGAGGATTCTTGTCTATTTTAGAGTTCCCACTGTTGCTATCATCAATGGGACATCACGGGTACGGACCACAGAGAGCACAAGGAACAAAAAGCCTGATACCATTCCTGTGTCACTTCACTGCTAGTCTCCAGCCTGAAGGCAAACCATTATTTCATCAAGGAGGAAGAGCACAAGAAACAGCAGACAGCATTCCCTTACACACACTCCTTTTGGCAGGAAATTCGAATGAGTAGGAAAAGATGGGGTCACGAGAGAAAGTCTGGTGGAACAGATAAGAGCAGGAAGTCAAAAGCTTGAGTAATTTCACAGGAATAGTCCAGGCTTGCTCCTAACCATGCAAATGAATGTCAGGAGTATCTCCTTACACTAGCAAAGCATTAACTCTTTAGCCATTAGTAACCAACATGCCAGCCTGCATAGCTCCCAGCCACCTTCCGTGAGGAATTATGCTTATAGAATTTTCTTCCCAAATGAAACAACTGGTCTCAAGTGTAGGTGACTGTCCCAAGCCCAGATCTTTAGAACCCCTTTACAACACCAGGCATCTTGCATGTGTATATTTTGACAGTGAATAGCACAGGAATATACACCACAGAAGGACTCCAAGCCCTTCAAGCCCTGCAAGCAAAGACAACCAGGCACCAGACACCAAACTCAGAACAACATCCACAAGAATTAGCGTTTTCTTAGTACACTACCCTATGCACTAATAGCCCTGAAGTGTAACTCCCATTCCACTCAAAAATATGTAAAGAAAACAAGGAACCAAGGGTGCCAGCAACATGGACCTTCACAACAGCTACACACACAAAGCGTAGAGGTCTCCGACAAACATTTTCAATATCTTACAATAGATGTGTGACCCCTGTGTAGCAAGGCTATTGAAGCAGGTTTGCATTTCTCAGTCACTTTTTTGCAAATCTTTCAAACATAGTTCACAGATCTCTACCACCAAGGTTTTTCAGGCCAAGATCTCTCCACGGCACCTCCCCAAGGCATCACCCTAAAAATCCATCTCACCCAGCATGGAAAAAAGAGAGAAGCGGTGAAAAAAAGCCCCTCCTAGGCCCTGTCACTGAGCTGGATTAAATCTTTCTTTCAGCCTCTAATTATTATTCCAGCTCCGAAGCAAGACTGCAAGAACCAAAGATTGTTTTTTACAGGAATATACCTGTGCTCCAAATAAGCCATGAAACCTGAAAGCTAACTTAAAAGCCAAGGAGAAAGAAAAAGAAAACCCACAGCCTTTTCTTTTTCAGAAGAAGCACAGATTAAATGAAGTAAATACAGTTCAGTAAAGTCTCCCTTCAGACCCCTTCCAGAAATTAGCATACCTGACACTGCAGTCTTCACATCACTAGTTTTAACTCCAGGTTTACACCTGTGCTGTCACAATTATTTCCATGAATATGTCAAAATCCACAGCAAAATAGCTGAGGTCCCATACTTTCTCTATTTTTAGAAGCCCAAGCCTCAGAGACATTTTTCTGTTGATTAGAGGTTTTTCTGTTCAGTTCATTGATCACAAGGGCCATTTACAAGACTCTGAGTTATCTAAAGCTGATTTCAAGCCCACAAAGCGCCATCATGTTCTCGAGTGAGATTTCACGTTGCCTCTGAATACAGACAAGATGCTCTGGGAACAGAGGCAAGGAGAAAAGTAACTTGCCTGGAAAGGCTTGTCATCAAGTGCAAACCTAACCAGAGTTTTGAGCCAACTTTTGAGAACGTTTCTAACTTATGCCATTGAGCCAGGGAGTCACTCCCAACAAAATCAGACTAATTGCTAAAATCAGGACCTTGATTAAAAACCCTTGGAAACCAATTAAAGCCTGGTGCAGCTACAGCAGCCAGAACAAGCAGAGGTGACCTTGAGCAGAATTTGGTCCTGCAAATGCTGGCTAGACCATAGAAGCAAACCCACCATTTCAGACTGACTAGGAGGTCACAGCTAGTGAACTAGGAAGCTCACAGCCCAGGATGGGTGGTGGCTGGTGGTACTCAGCCGTTGGTGTGCTCTGGGGCTGCCTTCTTGGGAGTGAGCTCAGGCTGGGGACCACCCCTCAGCATCAGGTAGGAGGCAGTCACCCTCCTCTCCCATGAAGGCTGTCCTTGCCATACCAGATGATAACAGAAGGGACTCTGCTATTCTGTTATTTTGCCTATCCTACTTACAAATAATAATTTTTTTAAAAATGAAAAAATCAGCTTAGTATCCTTTCTGAGATATACCAAAGAGATTTTGGGGGGGGTTGAGTTCTCTGGTTTTGTATTTTCCTCTGTAAGTGTCGGCAGTACTTGGAGGTATACCTGAATCCTCAGAAAAGATCTAAGCAGACCTAAAGCACAGCTAAAGCATTAAACCCCAAATGCTACAGCTCCATCTTGATTTGGTGTAATTCACAGGTATTTCCTGTGCATAGCCTGTAACTGAAGACACTGAGCTCCATTATTGTTATTATTTTAAGGACAGTTCAGGGGATTGCTAATGGGATAGTAGAGCCTCTCATAGCCTGGGCACAATCCACACTTGGTATAGAAGTGGCTGAAAGTCACTAAAGTCTAGTATCTGGGAGATGGCACAGCAGGGTTAGAAAAGGTCAAAATCCTCTTGCCTTTTTTCTCCATCACATCTCCATCAGGAGCCATGCCAGAACACAGAGATTGGAATCACAGCCTTGATGATAAATAACCTTTGAGACTCTTGCCATAAATAATAACTTTTGAGATTCTTGCCTTTCACTTTCTCATTTATACCTCACGGCTGAAAGATCATACTGTACAGTGCTTCTGATAGACTCCCTTCCCCAACCTGAAGGCCATGCCAAAAACCCACGGGGAGGGAAAACGAACCCAGAAAAGTACAAGCCTGAAGCAACCCCCTCCTCTGTTAGCTGGTTTTGTTAGTCCTTGCTGGAAAACATCACAGCCGGGACAGCAGCTCCTGACAGAAGCCCACATATAGTCCTGGCAACTTCTGTCTGCTAAACCAGAAAGATGATTTGACCATCAGAAAAAAAGAATGAATCTAGAATAAGCAAAGCAATACTTTTAGGGACAAAAGACATGTCTGCTAAGCTTATTTCTCACCCTTTCCTGAAGAGCTTGCTCCTCCCTCTGCCCCACCGCCCCTGTAAGCAAGAGAATGTTGCCCAAAGAAGCCAGCCCCAAACTAATCGCACAGCCTCATTACTCTTTTCCTTCCATAATTCAACAGGCTTTGTGCTTACTCCTTTCCTGCAAAGTCCCCCCAGACTCAATCAGTTCCTCAGAGGAAGAGGAACTCCCCCACACCCCACCATGCTCCCCCCTTAGCTGTCTCCAGGTGGATCCAGGACCCACTGGAGCTGGCTGCTTGGGCTCCCTCCCCTGTCTCCAGGGTGGCTGTTCACTCTGTTGCAAACCAGTCATGGGCAAGCTGGGATGAAAAGCCCAGATTCTCTCAAGAAAAACAAAAAAAGGCCCGTGGGCTCAGGCTGCGGAGGCTACACCTACAGTGCAGATCTTCACCCCAGCAAAGCAGCACTGGGAACTTCTTTTAGAGGACAGGATTAGCATCTTATTGCAGGATCCATGCCCAGTTATTAACCTTGTAAATATTTCAGGTTACACAGCATATTATACCTTTAGTTTATTGAGATGTCCATTGACTATTAAAATTAATCTTTCATTACACTAATTAATTATGATAGTGGTTTGGCAATTATCTTCTGTAAAGTTTGGCTGAGACCAGTTGCAGCCTTTCTCGGTGCCTTTAAAATGTGTTCTGGATCCTTGTGGAATGCCAGATGTAAAGTATGGTTTTATTAGACCAAAACTGGGCTGCTGACAACTCTCCTGGAATACGTATTGACAGCTTTGCTGTCTCGAAGGGTACAGACTGTATGGCACAACCTATAAAAACCTTGCATGCAGGAGCAAAGAAAGATAAGTGTAGGTTTAACACATACTGCTATGCCCTTTTCGTATTCCCATAGAGGCCGGAATTAAGGCAGAAATTTCATCACAGAATCTGGTTTATGGATGGCCTGGAGATTTCATGGAGGCATTTGTTCCAGAGACAAGACTAAGTCCTTTCTTTGACTGGAGAAAGCTTATGTCATGCACTGCGGAATATGGTTTACTAATCACCAGCACTGGTTTGAATGGCTCCATGGATCAAAACTGACTTTACAGAGTGGTGCTGAGTGCATTTGCCATTCTCCTGCATTGATCATTAGGACACTTTGCTTGTGAGGATCATACTGGGAGTCATTTCTTTGATGTGTGAAAACGCAGGAAAGAGCTGAGGCTTTTACAGGAGCTGTTCGCCTACAGGTAAAGAATGCCACAGCTTTGGGGAGGACCACTGCAAGACAATTAAAGCCTGCTTGTTCTGCCTTCCCATTTACAGGACGAGCATAGCTCATGCTGTTTTGGCAGGGTGGAGATTTCGTTTCCGTGCTTTGGAAAAGCTCATCCAAGTGCAGCAGTCACAGGTCCTTTCAGCAGGAGCTGACTTTAAGCTCTGTCCTTTTGTCCCCTGTCACCACCCCTTTTTTTCTCTTTCTTCGCCCTCGCTTAAGGTGAGCTAAACCTGTGCCTTTGTGACAGTCAGTTCACTCTGAGCCAAACATCCAGTCATTTTGAAATCAGTGTGAGCACTTCCACTGACTGAAATTGGAAGAGGATTAGACTTCTATGCAGTCAGCTCCATTGAACCATAGCAGACATGGCCCGCTCGTGTTCACCAGCTTCTCAAAATACGTGTAATAATCTGGCTACCTGTGATTCCTCAGTCGCTTGCAAATGGCATGCTCCTGGGGGAGCAGTGCCCTTCCGCGCCTGCTTACCCTCCTACAGGGTGTACATAAAACGGGCTCTTGCTCTAGTCCTTGGAAGAACAGCCATTGACTTTAGTAGACTTTGGACCAAGTTCTCAGCCTGAGTTTTATTCCCAGCAGCGTCCGCATTGCCCGTAAGCACTTGACAATGGATTCCTCATGGACCGAGCACTGCACAGCCTCTGCAATCCTGCAGTCTTCAGACCTTCTGGGCAAATGTTCAGCGCACTTGGGGGGTGTTTATCTCCTTTCATGACTGCTCAACAGAGAGGACGTGGCCAGTGAAGCAAGCTCATTGTTCTGTGCCCATAAGAGGTGGCTAAACATGAAATGTGTAGCTCCATTTCTGGCTGATGGCTGAGTTCCCCAGTCTGCAGCCAAATGATTTGCTGCATGTGCGTACTGCACTGCTCCTGTCCCCATGCCAACCTCCTCCTGAGCATCCACCAGCATCATCCACCCTCAGTTTGCGCGACAATGCACTCATGTAAAGTCCATGAACAAAAATGCATTTGGCTACAACGAATCAAAGGATTGGCCACTGATACAGCAAGAGGACCGAACAGAAATCTGCGGTGAGGGTAACCTTGGATTGAGCTATCTAGCTACAGTTTTCAGTGTGAAGTATGTAGCAGCATCCTGGGGAGGAAGGGTTGCTGCTGGCAGCCAAACTCCTGGCTGCAGCTTTGTGCTCTGAAAAAGAAAATAAAATCCCTGGGAGAGAGAAGAGCCTTGGAGAGACTTAGTGTTATACTGAGATGAGGCATTTGTCTTCAGGAAAACGCATTCTTGGATTTTGCTGTTTCAGTTAGGTAACAAACTCATGTGCCTGGGACCTCCAAAAGCCAGTACAGGTTATCAGTGACTGCGTTGCCTCTACAAAGTGGAGAACTGAGATTGCTGGGTCCACTCATGGTCAGCTGAAGTTCTCACTGTACTGATATAACATGTAAACATTTGAGTGACTTTGCTTTTTCAGATGAACTCCCACCGCCCTTCTTCATTTTGGAGGCAGAGGCAGCACATCTGGCATTTGGAAAAAACAACATCAACAAAACCCCCATATTATTAATATTTAAAAACTGTCTCTTGCACATGAATAGAGAAAGTTTATCACTAATTGCATAGGCCTGTGTAATGGCTTTATGTAACATGTAGGCTTTTCTACTGAGCTCACCACTATAGGCTTTGAGAGCCTTGGAAATATTAAATAATTTAGCCTCAAAATACCCTCTAGTGGTGTGGTTCAGTGTCATTTGTCTCCATTTTACAGATGGGGAACCAATGTAAAAAAACTTCCAGTGCTCTCCCTAAGGTCACCCAAGGAGCTTGTGGCAGAGCTTCAAAATCTTGTGCCTCTACCATTTTTTTAAATCCTTCCCTGAAAAAAACTCTGGTCCAAAGTAAAACTCACAACTACTGCAATTGGTTTTGGAGACATTACAACCTGCAGACAGATTTCGCCTGGTAGCCTAGAGCTACAGAAGTTCTATGCAGAAGAAGTCTTAGGACTAAATTGTGGTGTACACGGCAGAAATGTAACTAGGATTTAGTGCCTTTAAAGTGATGACCCAAACAACAAACTGATAGTCCACCTTAAAAAAAGAAAAGAACATAATGAGGAATGGTAAAACGGCTTTCAAAAATAGAGACTAGGGGGAGCAAAATACTTTCCCGTTTCATCCCCTTTCATTTAGCAAATAGCTTTGACTAACCCACCTTTTTTAGCATTCTACCCTGTCCTTAGGGGAAAATCCTTGCAATAAATAAACAAACAGAAAAAAGCTGGGTAATGGAGGAGTTCTAATGAGGTATTTTCATAAAAAGTTTTTAATACACTGAAATGTTTCACTTTGACATTTCCTAAACAAACCTTAACCTTTTCATACTCTTTTAAGAATTGATCAACCCTGTAGAGAAAACAAGAAAATACATGTATATATTTTAAAATGGAATTAAATGACTCAAAACAAAACATGGCATTGACATTCAAAGGAAGCACTGGCCACCTAAATTTAATTTCTCAAGCTACAGTGAAATAAGCAGCTTTTTTCCCCAATCCATGACGAAATTTCTGTTTTGATCCAAACCAGACTTTTTTCCCCCTGCACTTCTGGCTTGGCCACCAAACCAGAAAATGATTTTCTTCTCACTCAGTCGACTTCTTCTTTAAACTCCATTTTAACCCTTCAGACATGGTCCAGCCATACCCACACATTTCATAGGAAGTCTCTTTCTTCATGGCAGTTTAAACCGAAGGCTTATATTCAACTTTCTGTCTTAAAACTATACTGACAGTTCAGACCTGGATATGGAATCGTGGACTGCTGCACCTCAAACGCGGTGGAGCCACATTTTTCCGTCCTGATGGCTCTGTGTGTTGCAGTTGTGAAGTGTAGCAGTGTGCCGGTCCTATACGCACATTTGAATCCCATCCTCTCCTCTTACAAAAGTCACAAAGACTTACACAACAAATGCAATCACATTAATTCAAGGTCCTGCAGCAGAAGTGGTAGGAGAAGCAGCATACAGCTAAAAAGAACTGGAGTAGCATTAAAAATACCAGGAAAATAAAATAGAAAAAAAATTCTATTTTACTAGAAAATAAAGAAGATTGTTCGGCTTGGGGATAACCTATCCCATTGTGTGGAATGTGTAGCCTTGACAAAGCATAGGGAAGTAACCTATAGATCTATACCAAAACCCTTGGCAGTATCAGCATGCTCCTAGCCTTCGTGGTTGCACCCACAGAGACCCATCGGAGCAGTTCTCAGCCCACTCCTGTCTAAAGCAGGTGGGAGAACATGAACCCAGGTGCCTCGGTCTCAGACCTAGAGAAGTCTGCTTTAATTTCACTGCTTCTGATGAGCCATCAGGCTGGGGTGGCTCATCTCTTGGATATGATGGGCTCTGTGGATGAAGAACAGATTGTGCAAGCTGTACCCAAGGAAGATGGAGATTACGCTGGCAGGCAAAAGAAAGCACTGTGAATAGTTTATGGTCCCTCTGCAGCAGCCTTTACATATTGTGAACGGCCACAAACAGCCTGTTCAGGCAGTGCTCTAGGAAAGGCCCCAGAACCCTGTGCCATGGACCGAGCATGCTGAGGCAGAGCTCTCTGCCATCCCCATTTGGCTTGAAGGCTCCACTCCATCCTGGCGCATCACGTCCTGGCCTTGGGTAGCCAAGCTTTTGTCAGCTTCTGTTTGGATTACAGGGCTGCGATGACCCTTCGGAGAGTCCAGCTGATACAGCTCCCTGTGGCAATAGGAGCAACTCTGAGCACATCTTACTTTCCCTCTGCTGCCTGCGCCAGTTCCCCACAGAACTTACAGCAAAATTCATGGTCTTGTTCTTTATACTCATAGCCTGGGCCCCAGATACTAAAAAAGAATGCTGAAAGCTTTTGGTTGCAGATGCTATTCTTTGCCATAGTGAGAGTCTATTATTAATGGAGTACTTCCCTGGTCAAGTGAGAGTGTTTTCTTGGTGTTAAGTGCTGATATGGTGATATTGATACTATGATTTCTAGAGGTGGTTCTTCCACAGACTACCCCAAACCTGATGACTTTTCATCCCTGGTACCAGGTGTATTTCTTTATCAGTGCTAATCTTTAGCGTAAAAGTGATTTTGCTGATTTTATCTATTAAAAAAAAGAAAAGTGAAAAACATATTTATGTTAAAGAATCCTGAAGTTCTAAAATCAGCTGGAATACTATTGAATGCACTGTTCTGTTCGCAGGAATAAGCCATGCCTTACTAGTGCCAGTGCATGCTCTTCTGCAAAGTGCCTAAATCCTGCAAGGAGGATGGAAGCAGAAGACCAGCATAGAACAGATGCTTAGATATTAGGCCAGTGCTTGTCTAAGTGCTCAGATGCACATCTCTGCTTCCACAGTATCTCTTGACTGATAGCTCACTGCTGCAAGGAAAACTCATGAGCTCAGTCCACTTTGACAGAAGCTTAAAGACTTGTGCTTTACCTGGCATCTGTGCACTTCAGAGGATGTACCGTTAGTTATCATGATTCAGTTAATGAGCACAACTTGTTAAGCCAACGTGTTATTCCTACAGAAGTCCACAGGCATCTGCAACTTCACAAACAGCCCCTTCTCATAGCACGTAGAGTTTGCTCAGGCCCAAAGCCACTTCTAGTGTGACATACAGAGGGTGTCTTTCTCCCACTTTTTCAGTAACATGTCCTGTCCCTTTCTTTAAAATTACGGAAGTGCAGGTTGTTAGGGGAATGAGATATATCTTTCCTTGAAGGAATTTGTATTTCTGAGCAGCGCGAATTGCCCCTTTGTCCCCATCTTCTCTCTCTGCTCTGAGCTTTTCTGGCCACAGACTATTTTGAATTACATTGATCTAGGACCAGGTTTCCAAGCATATCAGATTGTTTCATAAGAGCACAAACTTGTTTTTGAGGCATGGAACTATGGTAGATGCAACTTAGTCCAATCTGCTGACCTTCCAGTCCTAGGATTTGGGGAACTGGTAGAAAACAATAAACCATCCCTGACTCCTTCCAGTGACAGTTCATTCTCTCTTTCCACTCCTGTATTATGAAATGTCTTTCTGGAGAGATAAAAGATATATGTTCTGCAGGTAGGAATAGGTGTTCACAGCAATGCTGGGCATTGAGAAACTCTAAGAGAGATGGATCTTGCATGGCAGGAGGGGAATATATCCTGACAGAATGGCCTCAAATAAAAATGACAAGTGAGGTCCTCTTCCAGCATAGAGAAAAGTGATGTCCCCAGAACAGGAACGACAGAGTTAAGCAAATCCTTAAAGCTTGGATAACGCTGCAGAAAAAGATAGCCACTGATAGATACCTGATTTTTTCTTAGAAACTCTGTCTTTCAGCATAGGCACTTTTCAAACACACTTTTCAAGAGTGCTGGTGTGATCAGTTCTTTGGTGTTTTGGTGGGGTTTTTTTCTTTTTTTTTTTTTTCCCCTGAATACTTAAAAGACGGAGTGTATTTCAATGCCTTTCAATTCAATGCCTTTCAAAGTATTTCACATCATGAGAGACATACCTGTATATTTGTGCAAACTGGAAATGGATGAAATATCACATGCTTCACTGGAACAACTGCAAATAATGAAAGCTGAAATGAAAACCAAATATTCTGAAAGGACCGTTTTGACCAGTTGTTGTTGTTCAAAATAGCATACAAAAACAATTCCTACAATCCATTCTGAAGAACAAAGATAATGTAGAAATGTCAAAGCTTTTCCTAGATATCCTTAGGTCTTTGCAAGGGATGGAGCAAGCAAGGCAAAACTTGTAGGGAAAGGTACCATCTTTTGTTAGGCAAACAGAGAAAAATGGGGGGGGGCGGGTAAGTAAGAGGGTTTTTTTCAGGTTGGAAGGAGAAAATTTCAAGCTATATTGTCTCTCTTAAATCTAAAATCGGTCTAATAAAAGACCTGATTCAGTCTACCTGATAGAACTTTGCCTTGCTGCTATCCTTAGGCCATCACAGCTGCAACATGCTGACTACATGTGAAGTACCAGATTCTTTTGTCTTACTCAGAAAGCTGGAAGGGACCATGACAAGTCATCTAGTCCATCCTCCTCACTTCAGATCAGAATCAAATACACCTATGTCATTCCTGAAACTTATTTATCTAATGAGTTCTTAAAGACCTTTAGTGACAGAGACTGCACGACCACCTGAAGCAATCTTTGTCTTACTTGAGCCTTTCTTGCTGCAGTTTAACCCCATTAATTCTTTGTCCTATCCATCATGGCCATGGGGAATCACTTCCTCTCTTCGTCTTCTCCACAACCTCTTAAGTTCTTGAAGACTGTTGCTATCCTCTCAGTTCTCCCTTTCTAAGTTAAACAAACCCAGTTCTACATCTATCTCACTGGTCTTTTTTTTCCTAGGCTATTTCTGACTCTGACTTTTCTGTATTCCTAATTATTTCTGTTGTTGTCCTATAGACTGTGTTTGTTCTGAATTTTTCTTGATATGGCAAAATACTATTTACTCACCAGCATGCAATATGGAGCATGATCCCAAAAAAGAGTGAGCACAGAGACTGATTTCACTCTTTCAGGAACAAGTGACCTTTCCCGCCTCAAATTAATGTCCCTAGAGCACAGAAGCATGTTCGAACTCAAAGCTGAGATGAATATACAGGCTTTTCTCTTTGGGAATTTTCTTTTGATCCCAAGAGAGGATAGTTGCAGCAGACTAAGGCAGGGTTCCATTAAGAGGAACTGTTCTGAGGCATGTAGCAGAAAACAAATATTTTGCAATAATAAGAATTTCCATTTTCATACGGACATGTTGCAGGCTGTTAGCATTGTGCAGGATGCAAGAGGTTATTATTAGCATCAACCCTACTATCAGATGGGAAAAGCACTGTACAAAGAAATAATGAGATGAAACCCAAAGCCACATAATGAGAAATAAACATAAGGCGGACTAGAAAAGATTTCCCAATTTTCCTTTTTTGTTTTTCTCCCCCCACTGCAGACTCTGGCACTGAATTTTTCTCTGACCTCAGGGGAAGGTTTGATTAAGCCCAGGTTCAGGCTGGAATCCACTGATGGAATGGGGCAGAGAAGTCAGATGAGCAAAAAAAGTGAATTTTCTCCATGTACCATAATGGGAGTAATGCAATCTATTCTGCTGGAGCTGTATCAGAGCAATGTGATGGCGTTCATCTTCCACCCAGGGCCCAGGTAACACCTGTACCTCTTCACTTTCAACAGAAAGGCAAAACGATAAACTCATATTAACTTTCACAGGTCTTTGTTGCAAAACAAGTGTGTAAAAAATGATTTTAAGTGACCTAGATGATGTCTTTTCATATCAGTGTTTAGCAATATCTGCCTCTGTAGATGATGTAGCTGTTAGTACTGCAAGGATCCCTTAGGACAAAATCCTGTTGTAACGTATTTTCTCTGCACCAAAGCCTACATAAATGTTAAATGAAGCCACTTTAAACAAATATAGGTAACAGAGGGAGAATAAGCCTGTTAACAGAATCAGCACTGCAGTCACTAAGTCATAATATTTTATTTATTTATTATCTCGTAATACCTATAACAAAAGTAACTAGATGCTATAAAATAATACTTACAGACATAGAAGTTGAAATGACTCACCACGTCCAACCCTTCATAAAAGCTCTTCTGATTCACAGTATCCAATGAAAGAAAAAAAAGAAAGCACGGCCCCTTTCCAATCCCAAATAATGTTTAGTCGAATGCCTGGCTGAGCAAAACTGCCATAGCACATGATGCTTTCAAAAATACCACCTCCGAAAGAGCCTCAGACCATCATGCAGTACCCAGGGTGTGGCCCTTCAAGCTGTAAAGGAGATAGAGGAAAAAAACACACTTTTTTCCAAATGTGGTCAACCAAGCCAGATAAGGGGAAGGGTGATGGAGAGGGCAGAGGGAACAGGGCGAAGGTTCTCAGCAAATTGACAGCAAATATAGGATGATAAAGGAATCCAAAGAACTGTGCCATGTGAAAAACCAAAAGATATTAAAAGTAGGGAGCAAGGGTGTCTGTGCTGCAGGTTGAGAATTAAGGTAAGTTTGGTAATTGTGAGAAGACTACCTGGTCAGAAATACAGAGAAAAATTGTCCACGTCATAACTAAAAGCAGCAAGGGAATCTACGATGACATCCTTGGCTAATATCAAGGTATACTGGAAAAAAGTGCCACTGAAGGGCTCTTAGCAGAGACACAGCAAACACAACTTCTCTCCATTACTCTCAGAAAATCACCTGATTTCCCCTCTTTTGACACTTGCTGTCCACCTCTCCCAAACTCAGCCTCAGCAATTTCTTTGAAACTCACAGCTTGAACAGATAGCAAGGGAGAGTGCAAGGAGACAACACTGTGGCCAATGAAAAGAAAATCAGCACCCCCTTTTGAGCACCTCTGTCCTCCATGGCACATCTGGTTTTTTTGGTTTTTTTCCTTCCAAACTGAGACATGAGAATAGCATAAAGCAGAGGCACCACTTGGATGGCACTGCCAACACAGTGCACAGGAAAACACAGTCCCTCTCTGACTCTGATAATTTAGCTTTGTTTTAGTTTCAATCTAATGAACATTTATGCTGTAGCCAGTCCTCAATTTATACCCATCTAGTCCAAAGCACAATTATATGCTGAGTGGAAAATGCAGCTTTGACTCATAATAATAAGATTGGCACTGAGTCTGGCAGTTTTTCACACTTCGTTTTCCTGCCTGCAGCCATATCAGTCGGGCAATGATTTTGCCATATCTCCTAAAAAAAGGTCAGGCTGGCAGACAGAAGGGGAGGACTGGAGGAGATGTAATATTGGGGTAGGTCACCCAGTAATGTCCAGAAAGGGATATGGGAGAGGCACTCACTCAAAGAGATGTCTATGTTAAAGAAACAAGACACGCTTTTCACTCTGTGTTTGCTAATCCAAATTGCTCTGTCTTCACTCTTGCTTGGAGCAGAAGTCTCTAATTCACCTCAGCCTACCGGTAAGTTAGACCTTTGCCAGTGCAGACCTAGTCTTATGGTGGATTTGAGTGTCTGACGGTGGCAAGCATGCTCAGAAGACTATTTTCAACTACTGTAAAAAGAGAAGTATTGTCTATTCAAGAGTCTGGCAGACTTTTCGTTAGGGAAGGTGGTCTTGTACTTAATTTAGAAAGTCAGGACATACCAGTAGCATTCTTGGCTTTGCTTCTGATTTGCCATGAGATGCCAGCCAAAGCCATCACTTAACCTCCTTCTCTCTACTTCATTTTCTTCATCAGTAAAATAAAATGAATGATACTCAACTCTCCCAGGCAGCAGAATCTAGACTAGAATATCAATTGTAAATGCGCTTTGAGATTGCAGAGTCAAAGGTGCTAAAAAAGAGTTGAAGAAGAAATAGGTCCCCTAGCTGTTCTTTGGAGTCCTCTCCCAGTTTCAGCCTATACAGCCATGCATTTCCTGCCTGTGCCTTGTACAGGCTTCCTGCTGCTAAGTGATGTACCAAAACAGCTCCTGGTGAAGAAATCTGTTGAGCATGATGGTCCTCATTCTGGCTGGAAGGTGGCTATGAACAGACGGATTACTCCTGTTTGGCATCTTTTTCCTCTTGGCTTAATACCAGACCCTATTGGAATTTCACCTGCTAAGCCTGCTGGGAAGTCAGCTTGTCCTTTGTGTAACTTCCTTTAATTCTTTATTTTTTCAGCAATGGGAAAGAGTTCTTACCTGGCCTCTTTGGGGGGAATTTCATGCACAGTTGGTGGTGCCCAGAAGGGAGAAGCAGATGCTGTTGAGATATTCATGGTGTCCAAAATAGAAAGCAATTTATATGGACAATTAAGAAGAGCCACACGGGACTTTGGTAGTTGGAAACTACAAGTCTGTAAGCAGGCAATTTCTAGGACTTAAAAAAAAATATTGAATTCACCTGAGGCCATGCAAGAGAAGAAAAGTTATATAGAGAGAACAATTCCCAAGTTCATTCACCAGGGCATTAAGCCCCTGATTTGCAGTGGAAATGCAATATGTGGTTTCCTATCATCAAGAGGATTTAGAGGACAGAGAAAGCAGTCATCACGGAACAGGTATGAAATCGTCAAAAGAGTAAAGGCAAAGAGACCCAGGATCTTTCAAAAATATTAAAAGAGGATCTCCAAAAGGCTGCCTGTCCTGACCCTCATTTGCCAGTTATGCTTACCCTCTGATTCCCTGTGCCCTAGCTCCTCCAGGGCATTTTCTCCTATCACTCATGCTGTTGCACAGGAAAAAAAAAAAACTGATGAAGGGACAGAAATATGGTGGAATGGATTATATGCCTGGCATTTATTTTCTTGACATTGTTTTTGCTCTTTTGGCATTGGGCAGCCAGAGAATGTCAGAATTTTCTGTTGACCTGACATTTTTCCTGCTGCTTCATCAATTAAGGGAGTTTCAGTTTCAGGCTCAAAGGAGTTAAATCAATTTGCTTCAGAACAGCCCTAAGAAATCACTCAACTCTTTAAATAGTCTCTGGAGGGGTGGTTGCCGTAGCCTGAGGGATGTGCAAGCTGAAGGCTCAGCAGCCACAATGACATTAGAAGGCATAAATGTTTTGGAGAAGGGACAGGAATTATGTGATTTTGTCCCTTCTCTAGTTGGCTACAGAGCTCAGTGCACTGCCTGCACTTACCTTTTCCCTAGACATTGCTTTGGGCTGTCTTACTCAGTTTGGAGTCCCTCTGAGAATACGCTGCCTCTCAGCAATATGAAGAGCCAGAGGATGTTTCTCACTCAGGTCTCCGTAGCCAGAGCTGGCACGGGCTGTGCAGGGGGACCGAGAAATCGCACATTGACTCACTCGTCACTTATTTGCATGTATGAACTTGGTCCAGCACAAAAATCCCCTTATGAACCACCACCCTGCAGGCTGGTGTGAGGTTCTCCCACAGTTCTTCGGCTGCTCAATTGAACTGTTTTAGCTGAGTAGCTCCAAGGTTTCTACTGCATGCAGTGTGGGATCTCGCAGGGCATTTCTCCACTAGTTGCTTGATTTAAGTCAGATAAAAACTCTGGAAACAGCTTTCCTGAAGCAGCCACTCTCTCAAAAGACTTAAACTATCATTTGAAAAGAAAGAAGGGATGGGGTGGTGAGGTTAGACACAGGACCCAACTTACTCCAGGTACTGTTGAAGTCTGTGTTTTCCCTGACTTTTCATTCAGTTTTCTATGGTGAAAGGAAGTATTGCCCATCAAGGAACGAAGGCTCAACTTTGTTTCAGGAGCTCTTACTCATCTACCTTCACCATCTCTTGTAGACAGTATTCCCATCAGAAAGCTATTCTCCATTTTCATGTCCTTTTCCTGGTTGTTATGCTGCTAGGCCTTGGCATTGTCTGAGCAAAAGTGCTTTTTTTCTCTTTTTTCTTTTTTCTTCTTGTTGAAGTAGTATGCGTCCCACTCCTTCTTTCCTCAGTACTGTTTCTGACACAACATATACAGACCTGCGGTTAAAGTAGATGTCTAGGTTTTACGACATCTTTAGTTTCTTGCTAGATTATGTGTTTTGTCATTCTGAAGAAGAGTTTAGCTACTCACAGATAACACTGTAACTGGGGCACTTATGTGAGATGCAGTTGAGTCCTTGCTCTGAAGCAGAAAGTGCACAGACCTGAGGTTGTCTGTCTCTCATGAAATGGTTAATAGATATCCTGCAGCAGAGCTCTTTTCTTTCCTGAGAAAAATTTCTAAGCAGAAGTTTCATTGTACCCACTTCATTCCAAGAAAAACATCTGGAATCTAAAAACTCAAATCTTCCTATGGAATATAATAGAAAGATTTTTGCAGAATAATTCAGAATTGATTCTACTGGTAAGGTCTTTGCAATGGAATGCCAAGACAGCCAGCAGGTCCTTTGGATACTACTTGGGTTGCTGCTCTCCAGAACAGGCACTACAGAAGGATTTATTCCCCAAAATAAAAGGCTAGTATGGAAAAGCAGAGTTCATGGGCATGATCAGAAGCCTAGTATATCTAAGCCCACAGCTCCACCACCTTGGCAGGCATGTGAGATGAATAAATATGATACCAGCCTGCTGCTACTCAGCAGAACTTCTTGGCGTAAGAACATCAAGCAGGAGTTCCAGTCTTCTCTGTCTGATGCTTGTTGTTAGCCAAGACACATACACAAAGATTACCTCTTGTTTCCCCATTTCAGAACTGCCAAGACAGATGTGAAGGTCAAAGGAATGACGTGGCAGTGGTGTGGCATGCCTCCGCTCAGTGTGCACGCATAAAAAAGCTTATTCCATAGGGATGGGGAAAAAAGGGGAATGAAAGTTGTGTGTATTTTCTTTCTACTGGGTGCCAGGAACTATATTTTTGTTGCAACTGAGACAACTCTAGAGAAAGGCAGGAGGGAAGTAGTAACAGTAGGACAAGACAAGATTAACCTGCAGAGAATGGGCAAAGAAACCAAAAGCAGAAGGTCAACAAAACAGGAACAAAGGAAGGGGAGAAAGAATAAAAGCAGAAGGAAATAACCCAAACAATTCAAAGGTGGTGGCAAAAATAAAGAGGAGATAAAATATTCACTGAACAGCCATAGAACAGAAGGCAACCACATAGGTCATCAATTCCAGCCTCCAAATGCTACAGACAACAATGGAATAGATATTGAGAAATGTCCATAACCTCTGCTTCAACCCCCATTGCAGTTCTAAGTCAGACGACACTGCAACCTTACAACACTTGATGCAAAACAGCAAATGCTGCAGTGGCTATAACATGTCCACCCAAGACAATCTGATGGATGAAGGGCCTTGGGAAGATCTTAAGCTCATGCAATTGCATGCAGGAGTGCTCACTCTGATATTTCTTGAGAGTGGATCATGCTCCACAGGGCTATAAGGGAAAACTGGATGAGCAATCACTAAACAATCCTTGCTCTTCAAACCAGAAGAAAATTCTTTCCCGATCCCACATCCAATCAATGCTTTTAATTCAAGACATATCAGTCAAGCGGTACCACTAGGAGCACCAGCACAATCCACCTACTATCCTGTCTTTAGCCTTGGCCAATTTCTTGTTTGGGCAATTTAATGCTTCAAAGGAAGATCAATTTGCCCTATCCCCAGTCCTCACTCCTCCCACCCTTACATACACATCCAAGAGAATAAAGGACTAGGAAATGAAGGGACTTCCTTCTTCACCCCAATAGTGGTCAGTGGGAGCTCTGAAGCATGAAATTAATTAATTAAAATATAAATGCAGTGTAATGCCTTCTATGAACTCAGAAAGCTCTACTTTTTAATTATTAAAGTTCCTTGCCCTTGTTATCCTGCATGGAAGGCCAGAATCTCATGCCTTTGAAGTTTAGAAACCTTCTCCTGATTTCCAAACTAATTTATACTCATCTGATCTTTTAGCACTGCTTTTCTTCAGCTGAAACAATTCTCCATCCTGGTATTTACTAAGAGTGTATTTATAAAGAAAAACTGTAATCCTTCTCATCTTTCTTTTGCTAGTCTAACCAAGCCTCCCACACACACATTTTAAAGGTCTGCCACTTTCTCTAATAATTCTCACAACTCTTCACTATACGTCACTTTCCCTTTTTTGATCAGAAGTGACCCAAATCGGTCACAATATTTTGAGGCCTCCTCAGTCCCTCACACCAATGTACAACTAAAATACTTCCCATGCTGAAAATACCCTGCCTGATACATCCCAGAACTGCATTAATCCTTTTCCATGTGATGTCATATTCCAGCAAGAAGGCAAAGAAAATGTGAAGCAGAAAAGGCAGATGCTGAACAGAGAAACGAAAGCATCCTGAGGAACAACAGGCAATTCTGGAGGGAGGAAAAAAAAAAAAACACAACAAGAAAACCGACTGCCCTGCAAACATAAAGACATAATCAGCTTCGTAGAAAAGGTAATTCAAAGGAATAATGGGAAGTCAAGAAGCTGAGGCAAGGCACATCTGTACAAAATCGGAGTGTGCCAGCTTCGCACAACCACTCAGACTCATGCCGAGCCTCTGGCACCGCGTGCTGGCAGCGTTTTGGCAAAAGTGGGGCTGGGAGCATCACGCTGGCATGGGGGGAGGTTCTGATGGCAAAGACAGGACCAGCTGGTCTGTCTCGTGAGCCCTGAGCAGGCCCTTTGCAGCACAGCCCGTGCGTTGTTCCCCCAGGGCACGGTATGTTTTTTGAGTAATTTAAGAGTTAGCACTCCCAGCGTGCACATGCATGCGTTTTACGTGTGTGCAACATACAAAAGTACAGTGTCTCTTGAGCCCTAAAATTTTACGGCTCATAATTTTTTAATAAATATATTTCACTGTCCCATAGATAAGCACATCTTGTCCTTTAACCTGTGCAAGCATATAAAGGAAGATCTCCAACTGCTTTAAGGATATTAATGAGAAGTTGCAATAATCCCCAGGCATTAAGTATGCTTAAGTATCTTCTGTGTATCCCACAAGGAGGAAAAGTAAGCCCTGCACTAAGTTGCCTCACACTTTCCATAGTGAAACATGATTATGTCTTTTTTTTTAGTTATTATTTTGAAGAAAAACTTCAACACTGAAGCATTTTGTAGAACTTTAAAACAGAAGCTGGGGAGGAGAGAAAGCTCTCCATTTTGCCGTTATGCAGTGAAGCTGATGGGGTTTGCCTTGTCAAAAGACAGATAAATAAATAGATAAAACTAAATACATTTTTCTCATGGCTGGTTTGTAGAGCAGCACCTTTGTTTCTGCCAGTGCAGAAGGAAACTCAGCTTGCAGCAGACACGCGATATGTCAACTCATTTCCATTGTATTGGCAAGAAGCAACACACACAAGACAGATTTATCAAGCTATCTGATAGTCTAAGAGCCAAGAAATCTTCTTCCAGCTCTCTCCCTCTCCTCTCTGCTTTCCTCCGTACACACACATGCACAAATAAAGGCAAATCTGCCACTCCTGCAAGCATAACACTGTAAAGTTCTGCAGTTTTATTGTGGGTGTTTATCATAAAGCATCCTTATCTGTTATCTGCTTATAGAGGAGGCTTTGGTATGTTATTTCAGAGTAATAGCTGAGAGCGAGTTAAATTGCATTAACCTTTAAAGCTGGCATTAATGGGTAACCGTGTCAGGAGACTATATTACTGTACAATTTCCTTTTCCTATTCTTATGCTGGCTCTGCGTTTAGAGTTTAGGGTTGGGTTTTTTTGCTGTTAGTGCCAGGCTTACATCACAGACTTTGAGGTCTGAGCACAATACTCATACTCTAGGGAAGCACTCAGCTGGGAGAAAAGTAGGACTGGCTTTTCCTGGCCACTGACAGACAACAGGAGAGAAGGCAGGAGGTTCTTGTGGCAGAAGCTGTGCATCTTGTCCTTTGACACAACCCACAGGTGATTTGATACACGCTCCACACCCACGATTTCCACCTGCAATAAGGTGAATTCAGGGCTAGACTGCACTCAGCCAGTAGGTTAGGACTTGCTATTGGGCTCGTCACTGCAGTACTCGTCACACATGAGACAAGCCCCCTCTTATTGCTTCAGGAGGTTGTCAGCAGATCATTGGGAAAGAGAGACTTTAGAACTGAAGGTTTTTAGATGTGGGGACTCAAACGTAGAGGCTGTACTACGTTCTCTGTTGCTCTGACAGGGAAGACTTCTGCAAGGTATTCCAAGTGTGCAAACCCTATTTAACAGCAGCTTTCCATGAACAGGGACAGCTGGAGCTACTCCAGATCTATTATGGTGTAAATGGAACTGGAACGTGGCCTACCACTTATCAGATATTCTCTTCTATGTATTAATTATACATGTAAAAGTCCTGTATTTAGGAATAATCGCAATAATTTATCACTTTCAGAGAACTGTAATTGCAAACACAACATAACCATTTGTCAGCTGTTTCAGATGGAAAGGAGTAGGCTGAGAGAAGGCAGCAGCTCTTTGATCACATTTTGATTGGGAAGTCTCTTCATTACAGGTTTGGTTTGTGGACCCTCCTCCCACTCAAAACTCTCCAAGCCTCCTTCACAAGCTGTTTATCCAAAGAATACCTGCGCTTGACTCCGCTCCCATCAAAGTCCCTGCTGAGCTTTGGAGGGAGAGCCAGCAGGACAATGCTATGAAAGCACACGACATCCCCACACAACAGAGGCCACGTTTCTGAAAATACACAGCTGACAGAAAAGGCAGTCACCTTCAAACCTGTCATAGACTGGGAGCCATCAGATACGGCATTTGGCAAGCCTACCTTACCAAAAAGACCTTTCTCAGGGCAAGGGGAAGAGGTCCAGATCCAGTTTTAATAAGAGCAGACATACCTACTCCCTAGACCTCTACATCCAGGACATGCCTTGGGTGATGCAGAGAGGTGTATGATACTTGGCTGCCATGGAGATAAGTACAACAGAAGAGCATAAATAGAATCGAACATGTTTTGTCTTGAAGTGCTGTTGAAATGAAGGTGCATGTTAAATAGAGAGACACCAGAGTGTCTTGCCAAAAGCTAACATTAATGGTTTACATTAACACTGCAATTAACACACAACTAAAATAATCACTTTTTTTCTTTTCCTTGTTTCTTAAAGAAAGCCACAACCGATTGTTTTGTGAGCCTCCCTTGGGAGCTTACGTGCTGTGCTGCCCTTTAAAATGGAGCTGTGCAGCCTCTTCTCCCCGGCTGAGCAGCAAGGCTGGGGGGGCTTCCAGACCCTGGGGTGCACCTGGATTTGCGCTTTCACACTGACGTTTGTTTGTCACCAGGGTTGTGCTCAGTGTCACCTTTGTTGCCATCTCCTCAGAGAGGTCTGCTACAGCCCCGCTCTAGGCAACCACGTTCCCTCCCTCCAGCTGTAGGGATTTGCCATCCCAGCGCAACTCAGCAGGACGGGCATCGGCAAGCTGGGAGCTTGCACATCATTTAGGACTGGTCTGGTACCCTGGGGTTATGGGCAGCTTTCTAAGTGGTGAACTACTGACCTGGTTTTGCCTGCATGTGTCAGTACACAGCTCTAAAGGAGTCTATCCAAAGCCCTTACGAATTTCACACAGCAGAGATTCACCCTATTCATTTCAGAAGTGCCAGTTACAAGCCTCAGGGTGTCAGAAAAAAACAGGTGCAGACATACTTGTACACCAGTAAGCCCCTGCTTCGGGGGGAATGACATGGGCCTGCAGCCCTACAGAGGGTTTTGAAACAACGTGTTGCATTCGGAGCGGTAGAAAGGATGTCTTTCTCCCTAAGGAAAGTAAAGGGGAAAAATGACAATCATTGGTAGAAATGGTGTTGATTCTTCTTAATGATAAATGAAATGAAAATTTGGATGAGAATGATGGATGCCACCAGTCAGAGCTCTTGTTACAGCAGCCAGTGCCTCTTTATGTACCCGTCTCATGAAAGTGTCAGAGATATTTAAAAAGAAAAAAAAAAAAGAAGAAATATGCTAAAATTAAAATGGAGACGAAAAAGTCATTTCACACATTTAATGGCATAATGAAGTCTTTTAATGTAATTTTCTTTACTCTTCTGATTACATATTCACAAAGAGGATCTTCACTTCCATCTTTATTAGGCACTGTGTTTGTCATCATTATGGGTTAAGTATTTTCATAAACATTTGATGAATATTAACCATTTAAAATAAAAAATAACAGTTTACTCTCACCGCAATGACTGCTGCACATGGAGATATTAATATTAGAACAAGTGACATAAAATTACACACCCCTGCAGCCCCATCCCTGCATGCAAGGAAGCAGCGCAGAGGCTGGGAGAGATTCTCAACCTAGTGAACACACAGAGGGGCTTGCAAAGCTGGATCCTAGCTAGTCCTGCAGCCAGGGCTGACAGTGATCCCAAAAGACTACCAAACCTCCCTGTCAGACTTGGTTTTCCTGGGTCCTTTCTACAGGTCACGAAGTAACAGGCTGTTTCTTTGCTGCTTTCCCAACATGACTGCATTCTTCTCTTCCCTGTGCTTGCAAGGGGCTAATCCAGCCCAGGCTTCAGTATAACATCCTGGTTAATTTATATGTTGTCTCTAGCTGGTGCAGATGTCCTAGCAAATGCATTTTTAAACATGGTCTGCTCTCTACAGCAGGGGAATGGCTTGCTAAAAGAAACAGTTTTAGAGCCAAATGCCACAGAAAGACGAGGAGGAATGAACACCACAAAAGAAGGTCCACCAAAACCAGGTTGCTTGGAGTTCGGTAACAACATAACCTGGTTAGACTGTTTTTAAGTAGAGCAGAAAAATGCAGGCATAATATTTTGGGTCTATAAGAGCATTAGTTATAATGAAATTATAAATATATTTCATTTTGATCCTTTATTTTTATTAAGAAAGGTTTATTTCTCAATGACTTGCTCATTTTTAAAAAGGAAAATGATCACGTGTACTGCTTAAATGTTGCCTAACCTCCTTCCTCCGTCCTGGTGCTCCTTTGTTTGCACTTTTATCCATTCCCCTTCCCCCAATCAACAAAATAAAAACATCACTGATGACATCCTAATTTCAAGGCGTCGCATGAAAGCTCATTTCTGACAGAAGGCTATTGTAGCAAAAAACCTGACCTGTTTCCCATCAGGAGGCACCCGTGTTCCTTTGTTTACCCAGAGGAAACAGGAGGCAGCTGATACCCTGGGGACCTTCCCACCTGTAAACCCATTTTAGACAGCAGGCACTGGTTCACTCTTCCCCGTGAGTTTCCATGCCAGCGGGAACTTGTCCAGAGAGTAAGATGCCATAGGGCAACTCAAAAAAAAAAAAAGGGAAAAAAAGAGAAATAGGTGAGGGTAAAAGGTCCACCTGCGGATCTCGTAGTGCCTCTCCCCACCTCCCCGAAGTGCAGAGCAATATTGCCAGTGCTGTCAGACGTTATTAGAAGGGCCGATGTGGGAAGGAGCGGAAGGTTACTCTCCGTTGCCTTCCCAGCCATAAACTGGGTCACTTTAATTAAATCCTGTAGGTAGGGGGTCTGGAGCAGAAGCGTAACGAGCCCAAAGGCCCAGTTCAAAAGATCCTTACTCGGCCCTGACTGGAGAGGGTTAACAGAGGAATTACTGGTGGATGTTTAATTAGGATTTGAGCGATGGGGATCGAGCATTAGGCTGGGGTTTGTTTAGGGCTCATGTGTGCTCAAGCGCCGAGGTAATTTCACATTGTGCTTTGCTACGTCCTTCGTAACGGGAGCTAGAGTAAAAGCTCCACCTGGAGACAGCAGGAGCCTGCCTGCTTCCACAGCCGATGCTACCGGCGAGGATTTGCTGGGAGAGCAGGGGGCCCGGGAGCGCTCATCCCTGGAATTAGCTTCTCGCTTGCTCCCCGGCTGCAGCCCTCGCACTTCTCTTCCTTCCAGCACTTCACGCCTCTAATTCCCTGGTCCCGCAGGGAGCCAGGCACGTGCTGTGCAGGAACAGCATGTAATTGCAGGTCCGTAGCAGGGATACGGGGGAGAGGGGGGCTAGGGGAAGAAGGAAAACTTGAGCCAAAATCTCCTGCCACCCCCTGGCCACCATCCATGGGAGAAACCTGGTGCCTCAGAGCTACGCGTGGATCTGGACCACATGCAGCCTCGCTGCTGGTTACCCAGCGTCACAGGTTTAGGCAGCCGCCCCCTTGCACCGCGCTCCCTTCCAGCATGCGGCAACTCGCTAGTAGCCAACGTGATGCCATCTCCAAGCACAGCATCTCACTCTTCCCTGCTGTTGCCCAGAGAGGCTTTTCTGAGAAAATAAAATTAGATGTGATTGTCTGCCTCAGTTTGAGGCTGCTTTTCCAACCTCCCAGTCTAATTTGCATTGTCTCAACTGACTGCTGTCCCAGGAAAGTTGCTGAGGTCACTGGTACAGCAAGACCAACAAGGAGGCATAATGCAGCTCCTGGGAACCATTCACCCATCCTTGTCTAGGATGGATTTTGAAATCCTGATCCTGAACAGAATTTTGCAGCTTGGTATAGTTTCAGTGCCAGGACTGAGGTGTAAACTGCTATTAAACCTCAGGGTTCTGAGTGCTGTGAAGCAAACGGATCCTCTTTTTTCTGGCGAGTGACTTAAAATATGCACCAGGAACACTCCCAGTAACTGGGACGCAGCTGTCCACGTTGCCAAATTGCTGGCATCGCCGGTGGCATGCTTTTGGCCCAGGCCAACCAGCAGCATACTGAAGGAGTGCTGGGCACAGCCTGTGATGTAGCATAGGCAGGGGATCCTTTCCCACAGGCAGGGGATCCTTTCCTGTAGGCAGCTTGCACACAGCCGCATTGGTCTGGAGGGAAGGAGAGCTTTGCTGCATGGAAGCAGGGCACTGCACACCAAGCAGACCCAGTAGCAGGAAACTTTTCCAAGACATATCTGATTCCCTGGTACAGAAGAAGGCTTTTTCAGAACAAGTCTGCTCAGGACCACTCAATAGAGAGAAGGGCAAGCCGCTTCCAAGGCAGGTTTTCCTCATCTGGGCTGAGCCCCATAAAGGTGTGAGATCTTCTCTTGAACTTGGATAAGGCCTTTCAAAACGGGAGGGAATAAACAGATCTCGTTGTGTTTAGCAGCAGAACAAAGAGTCTAAGATATGGGGAAAGAAGTCCTTTATGCCATTAAAAGGTGGGTGCTGTAGAGCCTGAGTATCAAGAGACGTGCTCAGCTCCAGCTTGCATGCCCGTGTCTGGGAAGCAAGGTTCAGTATCTCTAAATAGTCTTAAACTAGACTGGCTTGTTATTAGTGGAAAGTAAGCCCTTGCATGTTATTAGTTAGCAGATGGTACATAAATGTGATATCAGGAACCAATCTAGCACGAACCACAGCAAGAAGGTGAATGATTAAACAGGGATATTAAACAGCCGAGGAATGTCACAAAAGAGTCAGCACAGAGGGACTCAGATCCCCAGCAGCACAGGGGCTTTAGACCACAGCAAAAAGCTTTGCCAAGGAAAAAAAGCAAGAAGTGAGTCTGTAAACAGAGCTGACCACAGGGGATAAAGATGAAATGGAAGCAGACGGTTTTACTATCTCAATCAGGGAGAAAAAAGTGACAAGAACTGACTGAGACACTGAAAAGTGAGTGATATGCTATTGCCAGGAATAATGCTCAAAACACTGTAACAGCTGATAGAGGTACTGAGCGTCGTGAACCCAGACAGAATAAGACTTCAGAGACATCTCTCGGTTAAAGGAAAAAACAACCAACAAACTAGCCGAAAGCCTTCAGCAACAGAAAAGGGAGCAGATGTTAGTGCCGAGAGCACTAGACTCCACGGGCGACTTTGGAGACTGCCGTCAGCGACGCACGGTGAAAAAGGCAGGTGCATCTCTCCCCTGGAATACAAATGCAATAGAATCTGTCCTTACCCCAGCAGAGTCACAGTGAGCTTTCACCTTTACTTATTCTTATCTAGGACAAATGCTGTCCCTCAAGAACTAGCCTAGAAGGGCCAAAAGCATCTCTTTCACTTCCTGGCTCCTCACATCTGTGCAAGAGACAAGGCATTTGCCCGCTTCTGCTTTCCCACTATTACTCCAGTATTTTCATTTCCAACAATGTTGTTCAGGCTCAACCCGACAGGTTCCGGGTTTGTCATTTAAAGAAACCTGTATCAGACTCCTCCCAGGGAGAAGAACAGGTAACTTCCTTTTTCCAAGGAACTCAGGGCTCTTCCAATTCTCCACTTAACTTTCTGGAGATGTTCAGCCTGCACCTTTTGCTGGCCCATATAACCTGCTTGTCCAGCTAGCTTCAAGCAGAAGCCTCCTAACCTAGTCCCAGTGAGGGTGTCTTCTGTTCCAGTCCCTTTGAGCAGGCAGAGGAGAGAACAAACCATCAGCATCAGACCCGCACCATGAAAGGTACAGATACTCAAGTTACAGCCGAGCAAGCTCAGGTATCCGTATCAGCACGCAACCATGTAGGGAGGCACTTTTGCGAGACTGGCCCTGGATAGCTGACCCTGCTTGCAATGCGGCACCCAGGCAGCTTGCCATCACCCAGAGCTGCCTGCCTGCTCTGCCTTGGGCTTCTCTTCGGGATTCAGCAGTGTCAGGCAAACGCACCTGCAGAAGCAGGCTCTTCAACAATCCATGGCCTCCAGCAGCCCTGAGAGGAGGTTCCTCTGCTGGTGGTGGGTGTATTTTTATTTATTCCTTTTTTTGCATATATACATTTTCATGCATAATCAATGCTTCTGCAGTGGTCTTTTGATCTTGCATATGACTTGTATTTTTCCCATTGCATCTCCCTCGCCTTAGCATGTGCCAGTTTATTTCTTGTTTTACTCCTCAGGGTGAGCCACCCTCTCTCCCCATCTCTCTCCCCCTTCAGCGCAGAACACTCTCCTACCTCTCTGCAAGATAGGCCATCCTCCCCTATCTTTCTTTCCTCCCTCCATCTTCCTCCCTCCCTCCCGCCTTCCTTCCTTCCTCAGTATAGGCCACCCCCCCAACTCCCTCTCCTGTCAGCAAAGCAGTTTATCGGCAGTTGCAGTCTCATCTATCAGTCCAATTCATCTTTCCCTGCAGCCTTTGTGGGAGAGCGAGAGGAAAAACCACAAGCTGCCTTCCTAAAGAAACCAGT